>NC_142669.1:1787500-2490000 GCF_026168435.1 Sesamum indicum
ACCCATCCTCCCAGTCGTTGTCATCCTCCTCGTCTTCAGAAGCATCTGCTTCTACATTTAAGTCGTTAACTTTAAAAGGGTCAGATGTGCTACCTGCAAAAGCAAATTCACAAATTGTCAGAAGAAAAATAAACGCAGAGCAACTCCCTATAGCAATCACAATCCCTTCTCCAGGTAGATTTTACAGCAGATCAAATTCAAAATCTCTAGGCATACCAACCATGGTAGTTGATGCCATACGAAGTCATTTTACTTTTAATTAAAAATTTTCATTGCAGCATCATCACAATCTATAAGGTATTGAAACTATAAAGGAAACCTTGGGATACACTCCTAAAACAGAAACCTCAACAATATGAGGACCCGTATATAAGATGGTAATCTACAAGTTGTTCTGTATCTCAAGTTGCCAGCTCAGAGTAATAAATAGTTTTTATCGTAGGAATTATGTCATTAGCAATTAATTCTGTTAGACAAAGACTTCCTAATGTCAAATATTGGCTAGTCCTGTCGTTGGGGCATCCTGCCAAAGTTCTCCAATGATCTGAGTAAGTTGAAGATAAAACAATCTGCTATTTCTAAAACAATAATCGTAGAAAAAAGTTGCAAATAAAAGATAGTGGCTAGATGACAGTATTTACCTATAGGAGGGGCCTCCTCCCACTCGTCATCATCTCCTTCATCATCATCATCACGTTTCGACTTCATGCCGACTTGGCGCTCGGTGGGTGCGTTGTAGACTTCGTTGAGGATTGTATTATTGGGTGACTCATCTTCCTTCTTGACCGTTTCTACTTGTTCACGTTGACGCATAAGTAGAGCCGCATAATAAGCTTTAACATACTCATCCTACAAAATAATTAAATAAATAAATAAATATCAAAAGGGAGTTGTGTTAACCATATGTAGATGCCAACACTAAAATCACAAAATCTTCTAAGCACTGAAAAAATAATGAAGGGTTAAATACACCTAGACCCCATCTAGAAATATAAAATTACATTTTCTCCCAAACAATTTTAAAGTTATACTTACACCCCTTTTGAAAATACTCCATCTACAATCGCACCCTTACCATTAGGGTTTTGGACAGAAATTCTGACATCAGCAAACATTTAAGTGGAACTTCTAATTTTGCCGCTCTTCTTCATATTGGCACAAATTATCCTTGGTAGTGTTTTGAAACTTACAAGGGGTGTAAATGTAATGTCATATAGTTAAATAGGGGTAAATGTAATAAAATACATACTGTGAAAGGTTTTCTTCTTATATATATATAGAGTGATATTATTGCTATTCTTACATCTACCACAAAATATTTTATTCCAAAAAACAAAATATTTTCAGAAGTAATATGAATATAGGGGTAAATGTAATAAATCTCAAATCTTGGTAGGTCATTTCACACATGTTCCATAAGTTATTTGTAATAAACCTAATAATATTAGTAATTTTCATTCAAGCGCCAATTTTTGTAAGATTGTTTTCTAGGGAATTCATTCAGTATTGTAACCACAATAGGAACCAACTTATTCCCTATGTTTCAATTATTCTCTTCATAGAGAAAAGGTATGTTACTTAAAATCTTTTTTTCAGAATTGTAAATATTACATATGCATCTACATCTATCACTATTTCAATATCACAAGCTGCTACCTGTTAGGAAAAATATTACAAACACCCTTCTTAGAAGAAAATATGCAAATACCCTTCTATATCAGAGTATTTTTACTTTTTCATTCTAGCCATTAGTAGTAACTAGTAAGTATAGAAAATTTTCTAATCTAATGTATAGGTATTGTTTCAAAATATTGAGGAAGAAAAGCACTTCCATAAACATCACTTCAAATATATAAATATAACAAATCCATCCATTTTAAAATATAACATTACCAATACATCTAGTACATAGTTATTAAAAGCGTAGGGCGCGCCATGGAGCAAGGGTCCCTAGAGCCCTGGAGCACGGTGCATGCCTTCGCACGCACCATTTCAAAGCACGGTTCACATGTACAGAGATAAATTACGTATTTCATACATCAATATATATTCACATCAATAATGCACAAATAATTAAATATAAACACGAGAAATTATTTAATCATCATACCATAAAATAAATTTGCAAAATAAGAAGTCTTAGGAAAAAAAAAAAAGAGTTCAAAATATGCAACATGATTAAATGAACCTACATAATCATTATAAAACAAAAACAAATCTTCTCCCATTTACGTTTTTTCTCTGTTTTAGTTTATGTTTACAACATGTGCAAAAGCCCTAATTGTTCTGCCCCTATTTTGTTTAAATTTTTATTCATTTTCTTTTTTTTTTAAATAACTGAATCAATGGCTCGGCCAAAATGCCCAGCCTTTATTTACACTTAAGCCCAGGTTTTTAAGCCCCAGCCCAAAAGGGCTGGAGCTTAAGAGAGCGCCTCTGCGCCATGGCAGTGCCATTTCTACAAAATGGCGCTGCAGGTGCACCTTGCGCCATGGCGCACCATTAACAACTATGATCTAGTAGCATAATGGTTATTTAATAACTTTTATCATTTAATTATTTTTTATGTTTTAAAACCATTAGTAAAATTGGAATTGCACCTATTCCTTCTGCGTTAACAAATATAGAAATTACAGAAGGGTGTAAGTGTAACTTCGGAAGATTTTTCGGAAAGTGTAATTTCATGTTTTTAGAAGGGTCTTATTGAAGTCACAGGAGAAATAGATAAACAAGACCTAAATTTAACCTGTATATTCTTTGTGTCCTCATTTACAGTTGTGGACTTCTTGTCATCGTGAAGCCCCATAGCTGTTGAAGAACCACCCATTTTTTCCTCCTGCCCTGTTTCTCCACGTTGCTCCTTTGTAAGCTTCATTCCTTCCTTGATCATCCATGGAGGCAAAACTTTCATAGGTGCATTTGTGTTCACTGATTTAACATTTTCTCCTTTCTCGTCAGTGCCTGAGAACGCAACTTCAACCTGCCAAACTCAAGCTTTAAGTTTTTGAAGTAGCAAAAGTTTCTTTAATGAGTAAAATTCTCTTAATAATCATGATGATAAGAAAAATCCTTTACAAGAAACCACAGCAGAGTGCGAGTAGGTTGATAAATGGCCAACTCCAAATCATTTCTTACTCCAAAACAGCAGAAACACACTAGTTATTCTTATAGCAGTTCAAATAGCACACAAAGTGACTTAATAACAGAACGGTTAGACTCCCACGGTTACTATCAGATTCGTTAGATTGCTAGTAAAGGAAATAAGGTAACCTTTGTCTCTCCAACATAAGGCATAGGAGTTCCACCAAAACCAAGACCATTAAAAGATTTAGAATCATTGGCATTAAGATCTCCATTAGCTCGGCCTGCAGCATTTGCTCGAAGTTCCCAAGCTTGAAGATTTCCAAAGTCAGGAGCCGGCAAATCCTTAACTCTTCCAAGTTGATCTATCAGTGGCTTGAGCTGTTCCTGTGCTTCAGCAAACTTTCAGAATTTTAGTAACAGTGGAAACTGTTGAAGAACACAAAAGTAAAAATTCATTAATTAAAAAGAGTAACCAAAAGATTCTAATCATAAATTACCAAAATAGAATCTCAAATCTTAGTGTATAATTTATGCATAAGTTAGCATGAGTAACTAGTGAATAAGGAGTTCTCTCATGAATGAGACCATCACATATTACTGCACAGAATCTATACAACAGTAAGCAATTATAGACTTTTCTTACTTCCCTATAAAGACATTATGGTTTCTTTGCTCGACCAACTAAATTGTTACAATATTTAGTAATAGAAGAAAACCTCTCAGCATCAATAATAAATATCACGTCACTTTTATTTGGCACTCACGTAATGGATACAATTTCAGGTAAAAGAGATTTTGAGCAAGACCGGAAATGTTACCTAGTGACTGAGCAGAAGCAATTTGGGACCTTTTTGTAAAATTTTGCATCAGATGCTAAGACCCTTATCATATGAAACTAAAAACTCAATTTAATCCACATTCTCCTCACCGAATCTGAAATTAACAAGGACATGGTATGCCGTGGTCTTCTCTGTTATGAAACAAACGGAAATTGAAGTTTTGGGACTAGACCTACAATTTTTTCAATTTTGGGATGTCTTAAATAATCCAGTAATGTGTGAGATGAAATGCGCATAACTCCTATTCTATGGGAATAAAATTGCATTTTCTCCTAAAGGATATCTAACTTTTTTTTGCACGTCAACTTCTTTACAAAGTCATAAAAAACTGTCTTTTGTTTAGCCATAATGATAACATAGTCACTAACTTGTTAACTAATTTGAAAGCATTTTCTTCACCGAACATCAGTACTTGAGTCCACTCCTGATCACATCCTGTCCCATTTAAAGAACCTAAGGCTGTTTTTCTCTCCAAACTCCTGGTTTACTTCATTCCTCCTTAAAGACAACTAAGGTTTATGAATGCCAATATATCAATCGCAAAAGTTCAGCATCATTTCGAGTGAATGTCAATTCCTAATAGGATGTTCCATGATCCATTTATGACTAGTGAGCCTCTACCTATCTATGCTTTGAGCATGAGTATTGCTTCACAGCATTGGTATTCTTTCAAAAACTACTGTTATGAACCAACTGTAGCTGCTTTTGAAAGAGATGAAGGGGCGGGATGATCTAGTCATAAAACTTTCCGAGTTACGCTGCCAAAGACAGCAGCATATCTGATCCAATGAGAGTCCTCACCTTTAACTTCCACAGTCAACGTTAATCCCTCAAATTCTTCTTGGTTGAGCTTCAGTGGTGGATGACACAAGTTATCCACTAAAGTCTTTGCACAGTAACAACACTGGTGGAGGACACAAGTCACCCACTAAAGACTATGGCTCAGTATTAAGAAATGCTAGAAGTAAAACGTCTTTGTCTTTGTCTAACCCACAGATTGCTTCAGTATAAGAAATCCTAGAAGTAAAACGTCTTTGTCTTCGTCTAACCCACAGATCAAGAGGATACCAAAACCTCCAAATGTACTTTATCTGTTAGCAAACAATCAGTACCATCATTACTGCATATACTTGTGTATACTAACGGTGATAGATGGAATGAAAGAGAAGAGACACGGAGAAAACATAACCAGAATGTGATACATATATAAACAACAAACTCAACTTAACAGTCAAGAACTCTATATTAACTAAACCCTCACAATATCCACGTAAACATAGTTGTAATAAATTTGGGACACCTTTCATTATGACATGAAAGAAAGGTTGTAAAACAAAACCAGTCTTGGGGAGGCATGGTCTTGGTGATCATGATAGAAGTCTGCTAGTAAACTGAAACAAGAAAGAATAATAACATTGTGATTGGATCCATTTTTGTTAAAGTTTGTTGTGTTTTGTAAAAGACTAAAAGTAGAGAGAGAAAGTTGGAGATATGTGGGTGTGTTTTGGGGTTTGTATTACATGCTTGGATTTATTTTTAGAGAGATAGTTTGAGATAGGTTGCCGCATGTTCGGATTTGTTTTCTGACGAAAAAACATTATTAATGTCACATCATGAATAGTGGTATACATATAATAGCATATTTAATTTTTGGGAATTAATTTTCAGGATTTTGTGTATTATATCTTATTTGTATTTATTTATTTAGAAAATGAATGTATTACAAATATTAATATTGGATGAAAAATATTACATTCCATGAAATATTTCTTATATAAATACATATACAGATAGCGGAGGTTATATTTTATAGTTTATATGAATGAACAATACACAGGCCTTCAATTTATTAATTTATAAATTAATATAATTCATACCAATGTATTCATACAACTACAATTTTATAGCTGCTGATTTACACCAGGTATATTACTTTGAATATAACATACACATTGTATAAAAATTTTATATATACAAGCTATACATATAATTTGAACGATTATTTGATAATTATAATATAATTATAATTTATGTAATGTATTTACTATTTATGAAATATAATTTACATTTAAAAAATTAATAAAATAAAAATTATTATTTATTTAATTTTTAACGTAAGTAATTCATAAATTATATAAATACATATAAATTCTAACAAATGTGATTATATATATACGTAATTATATTTAAAAGTTGTAAATGTGGAACCATTTATGTGCAAGTCATTACAGACATGTGTGAGTTCGACTAGAAAACATTGACCAAGCACGAGCTTCATGCCAGAAAATGCCCAAATTTCCAAATCAAACAAATATTCTTGATGTGCAGTAGAAGAAATATGAGGTGCAGCAGTACATTGTGGTCTAACAATCGACTAAAAGCCCCACCATTCATACGTTAAAAAGTACGCCCGCACATATTACTACTGCGAAATGTGGCAGATATTCCATCACAGAAGCTTTACACAAAACAGGCTGCTAGTTTTATAACCTTAAAGCAAAAACTTCCATAATCAGATTGTAGATGGATTCAAAGGGTCATCCAAACAAACTGTCAATAAATCACATCAACCATTGTACTCCAAACTTTTAACCCAAGTAAAATACACAGGCATGCCAAAATCAAAACCGCAAACGGCAGTGAACCCGTGTCAATTATCCCCATCAGGTAAAAGAAATGAAAGATGGTGAAGGACAAGGAGCGAGGGGCAGGAAATAACATGGAAGACATAATCAGGAAAGAAATCTAAGCCAGTGATGGAGAATGGGGCGAGGGGCTGAAAATCCAACTGACAATATGAATTGGTGAAGACAGTGGCGGAGAAGGGGGTGAGAGCAATACAGACTGAAGTATCAGACAGGAGAGAAGGAGAATTATGATGAGGACAGGGCAAGACATCACAAGAATCTCTAGAAAAACACAAAAAATATGTATGTGAAGTAATTGGAGATGGATTTCTACATCACAAGATGGGCCAAATCTGTTTCGGGGAAATATGGCCAAACATAAATCCAGATTTGGCTCAAAACCAGACCCAAACACAGGAAAAGGGTTTGAATTATCTTAATTTCCCGTTGGTTGGTTGACTAACTTAGAATCAGCCTTATCGAAAGGGAGAAACACCCATATGCCAAATGTGCTGTAAGAGTCCTTAGCAAAGGAAAAAGTGCTTAGCTCTCCTCTCCTCAAAGAAATTTGATATAAGAGGTAAGAGGTTGAGTAGCAACTACAAAAATACAAACATGAATAAAGAAGAAGACAAACCTCCATCTTTGTTAGCATGTCTTTCAATTTATCATGGCGACGTCTGCTTGCATTATCTTCTCCATCTCCCAATTCTTGAGCAGCTAACTTGTCACTCTCAGCCACAAGGACCCCATTGCAGCTTTCACAGTGGAAGTATTCATCTTGGGGGGAGATCAACCGGAGTGCATCAAGGGCAGTATACCTGCAGTTATGTCAAAGACATTATCAAATTCTTCAAAGTACAAGAAGCAAAAGCAAGAAAGAAATAAAGAAAAATTGCCAGGAGATACCTCTTATTGCAGTTAGGGCATATGTACTCCTGAACTGTGTTTTTGCTCTCCAGTTCATCCTTCAGCTTTTTCCTCATGCGATGTAATCTGTATCTCACCACATCATATATCTGCAAGGCAATAAATTTGAACAGTTAGATACATCTACAATAGCTATTTATATCACCAAAGGTTACATCATGCTATAAAGCATTATGAAGGGAGCAAAGAGTACAGATGAACATAAGCTGGTACTAATACTAGCAATCAACTGACATACAACAGATGATAAGTACTAAAACCATTTAAGCTAATGAAATACATTTTAATGAATTTCTCAAAAGAATAGAATTTTATGATGTTATCGGCACTGCAACATCCAATTTATAATTGCGCAAGCTTGTCATAAGTTATCTAAAACTTGACAAAAAACACTTAGTTGATTTGTGTTGAAGAAAAGGATAAATGTATCCCACCATAGATAATTATGGCCAATGGTACAACGTATGTTGTTGGGTTGAGTTGAGTTCATCGTACAAAACAAGGACCAAATGGTTAAAAGAAACCATGTCATTCTATGTTGATGCACCCATTAACAGAAATGTCATTCTTCACATCCACATTCACCATCGACGGTTCACAGTTACCTCACCTTCTCCGAGGATTTTTTTCAAGTGGTTCAAAAAGGGCCACACAGCCAAATATGAACCCATAAAAAAATTGGATACTTCAGCTTTGATAGGAGGAGATTGGGGAGGGAGTGACGTTTAAAATGGCACTTGGTGGACAGGTGGAGACGAGACTGGCATCTACAGACATTCTCTTGTTATTTGTTTACATATTTGTTTCTGTCTGCATCAACATAATTCACTAATGAAACTATCCACTCTTCACCAAATTATTTTCAAATTTTCATGTCTCAATTCGCTCTACCTGACATGAATGCAAATTGATCAAAAAGATGATTTCAAGTCCATATTTCCCAGAGATATTGAATAAGCTTTTGTCAAAAAAGACATTAAGGAAAACATTTGGCATAAAAGTCATGGTATACTTAAAACTCTTTGACCCACCTATTACCCCTTGCTCCTGCCCAAGTCCTAGAAGGAAACCATCCGCCTCTTCTTCTGTGTACAAACTGCTTCCTATCAACCTTCCACCTTGATCCTACTTTTTCTCCACCCACTCCTCCACTGGTCTAAGTTCTTTTCTCCTTTGTAAATTCTTCCCCGCTCTTTCTAATCACCATGAAGCAAACCCTTGTTTCTCCAATCTCTATTAAAGAAAGGTCAGCAACTAAACTTCCCCATAGTAATCTTTTTCACAAACGTAATTTCTTCACAAATATGTAGACTTCTTGATATAATATTTACTTAGCTGTTTTCCCTAGGCATGTAATGCTTTTAACTTGGCATATGCAAATATATGCACTGTCTATACAAAATTAGATCACGAATTCCACTAATATTAAAGTGTCTGTGTACAGCAAGCATTATCAGTCTACAACAATGTATTTTTCTGTTTACGGAGATTTAGAAAAGATAAAAACCTGGGAGTAATCTAAACAACAATAGGACTGTGTGTGCATTTTAAGTTTTTCATCGCCTTCTCGTCCATTTTTTTGACCATCAACTGTGGCAGCCACTGCAGCATTGTAAATTTTTGCACCTTTGGAAGACTGCAGGAGATAAACAATACCAATGAGGGTACAACGAAACAAGAAATATAACCAAGGAGAACTACCATCAAAAACCTACTAACCACGGAATCAGGTTTTGGTGACAAATCACGTCTCTTAATAAGCAGATTGCATCTAGTAATAAAATTTAGTTCTAGTCTGAGCTATTTCAGAAAATAAGGTTAATGAGAACATGAATTCCAGGTAACATAACACACTTCAAAGCAATCACTTTTGCCAAATATAATTTCCAGATGCTGCAAAAAACTAGAGACATATTTGGTACTACAGGGTGGCCATTCCAAGATGGTAATTCCAATATTCTACCATCTACCTTTTGGGATATGATCAGAACAAGCAGAAAAAGATAATCATGGGTATGGTTCATTCCCTTAAAAAGAGCAAAGATATTCCATCGTCAACAATAATAATGGAGGAATAGGTGACTTGTTCTCTTTCACAATTGGCACTCATTTTCAATAATTGTGTAGATTGTACCTGGTACATTCTTGTTACCCTTCTCCTTTCAATTGCTGGAGGAGTGAATTCCAAAACACCAGATTACTAATTAAAATAGATTGCCACACTTTCGTGCATGTAATAGCTTGTCGAAGTGCATGAGTTTAAGTATAAACAGCAGACATATGTTTGTGTGCATGTGCATATAATATATTCACACACTCTAGAAATTTATACTCCAGGCTGAACGTCAATTATCTGGAGTGATCATTATCAAAATCAAAAGTAAAACAAATGCATGAGATTTAGCAATCAGAAAAGTGTAATAAATGACCAGAAAATAATGTAGAAGGAGACAAAAATCTAGGCAACAATGCTGAACCAGCAGAATAAACCTCCTTGCGGTGGTCACGAGTGACTAGTTTTTCTTCTTCAAAGAATCTCAGAGTCCGACGAAGTTGCTTCGTGTGAAGTTTCAAGTCCTTAGCCAAATCCTCTTCCCTAATCCACTGACGTCTAGAAGAAAAATCATATAAAGTCCAACCATTGTTCATAAGAGAAAGATTAAAGGCAAAATAAAATCCAAAGGTTGAATTAATCAATTTCATGATAAAGTTAATCTTCAATCCTAATTGCATGAGCAATAACTTATAACTAATTCTCTACTTGAACTATCACAGAAAACACAAACAGTAAGTGATTTAATAAAAGAGCCAAGTTCAATACAAGCCATTCAAACTGCCTCGAACTTAATATGTAGACTTTCTTTTTCATTTTGATACCGATGATACCAAATCTAGCATTGGTTTATGTCTTTCATGTTCCATATAAATAAATAAAATCTTAAAGAAGACATATACTCAAATAAGACTTGCGAAAGAATTCCTTGAGCTTAATTTGGACGTGTGGACAAGGCTTAAGTAGCACCAAAGTTCTTAACACCTTTTAGAGTTAAATCAAACATTTCATATATATTGTACTGTAAAATAATGCAACTTGTTGTTGCTATCAAAAGTTCGAAGGTTTTCAGAACTAGACCTTTTTTTCTTTTTCTTTTAACGCATATCAATGGTATAAGAGAAGATAGTGCTGTGAAGAGTTATGTCTTTTGAGTCCCTCAGGAAAAGACCACCTTGGTTAGTTTTTGTTCCGCTGTACTTTTTTAGCAGGACTTCTGAAGAGATAAATTCAGAATTATTTGGTCAAGTAATGGAAAGTAAGCATGTGGGAAAGACTACTACTCCATTACTTTTCACCTATAACATAAGAAATCATCTTTTTAATTCTTCTGTATGCAGGAGTGATTGTGCAATAATATGTTTCCAGGATCATTTTGCAGCTGTGCCCTCAAAGAACCATATAATGAAATAGAATTCTGATGCTCTAGCCTCTAGTCCACAAAAACCAGGTTCACATGACTTACATTTGTCAATGATCCAATAAGTTTCTAGATCCTATAACCAATGAAACCGGAGAAAGGGTCTCTACCCATGCTCTCTACGCACTACATGCCACAGGAACATCCTTATTTCTCACCTGGATCGTTTAAGCACCCTTCATAAAGTAATGTTTCTCTTTTGTAGAAGGCCGAATGGTACACAACCCCAGATGGAGGAACAAGGTTACAAATTTTTAAGTTTTCTGAAAGAGAAAGTATGAGCATTCCGTGCTTCTGCAAAATTTACTACATATAAACTACCTAAAATTGTGAAAAAGACACAATTTCGCGTGTGGATTTTCAGAACTTCACCTCCATTGCATGAGACCACACTGCTGTTAAATAAAATTTTGCCAAAACCTTTGAGTTCTGATGCTAGTGCTTTTTAGATGTTCGGATGCTCAAGACTAATAGTATTGGAAATATCACATTGCAATCCTCTTTATCCGCCTCATTTCACTTTTTCTCCATTTAAATGAGGGTGCGACACATCATCACTACTATGTGAAAGAATGTGTTACAAATTGATAGACAAACCACAAGTTGGCATAATATCCTTATCTTCTCATGCTAAATACATTTAGCTAAAAGGGATTAATAAGTTTAAAACAATTTTCTGTAAATACAAAATAGTTAGTCACCACCAGGAAGAGAGTTCATTATGCAGTGTTCCAGTTTGATGTAAAGAACAATTTGGGACATAGATTCTCATTCTATCTTTCTTGTCTCATTTTAATTTAGGCACCAGGCATATCTTAGAGTAATGCAGAAACTTTCAAAATACCACTTAAATGAACCCATGAATCTACCAAACATGTAATACTACTCGAAGGAAATTTAGATAACCCATCACTTTAGCCAAAGAATCTCAAACAGAAAAAAAGGAAATTACCTAGTGAGAGCATCAAGAATGACAACAGCAATCCCTCTGTTGTCACTTCTTCCAGCCTTAGGCTGGTTTTCCCCTTTCGTTGTTATGTCATCATAGAATGCCCTTGCCGCAAGTTTCACCAAGCTATTTACATATGTTAAAAAATAGATTGAACAAGTGTCAATCAACAATACTAACAAAACTAAAACTTCAATCACATTGATTATCGTATTACCGATTGAATGGTTCGATGCTAGCCATTTCCCAAGATTTCTATAAAGATTGAGAACAATCGAAAATTTCTTAAGTGTTCAACCAAATTCAGACTTGTCGTCTTCAAAACCCAATCCGTTCGACCATGAATCGAATTGGGACCATGGGTTAGCCGGATCGCCGCTAATTACGCGGCGGCGCAACACGGCGATGCAAAGTTCCAGGTTATGACCGCCACGAGGATGGATCGGCCGAAATATCTGCGATTTGACGTTTTAGCAATCGGTTTGAAGGGTTTAAGGGTTTTCTCAAATTGGTTTCTTGATTATTTCCTGCTTTGAGTGCTGGGTTTCTGAAGGGTGAAGGGAAATGCACAAGTTCTGATTTGGTGGAGACGAAAGAGAACGGAAAGCAGAGGAAGAAACAAAACGGTGTATTTAAATACTAGACCAAGTGACATAGGTGGGCTGGGTACTTGGAAACGCCAACAACATGTCCAAATTTTAAATTTTTGCGGTAAACTGAGTTAATTCTTCTGATATTTAACATAATTATAAATACTTTTTATTATTTAAAATATTACAAATTTGTGTTCGAATGAAAAAATAGTTATATAATCCCTAAACAATTAGGTGGGGTGAAAAATTACTATTTTTTATAAATATTTGAATATTAAAAACATTGGGATGGATAAAATAAATAAATTATAGGACACATTAGTCCATAGAATTATTTAGAAAATTTTTAAAATTATATAAATTTATACCTCATAATTCAAAAGGATATTTTAGTCTGCTTATAATAAAAATTTGATGGAAATCGAGGGCTAACAAAATGGGTTTACATTAGACAGACATTAAAATCAAAAGAGTATTTATAATTTTTCAAACAAATAAAAGGTATTTATAATTATGTCAAATTTCAGAGAACGTGATTGTAATTTATCCAATTTTTAATATAATCAATAAGGATGGCATATGGGGCGGGCAGATTGGGATCTACTATGAAATAGGTGAACTCGGATTTAAATTATTGAATTCGATTTTAATCTTTTGAATGTGGTTAGGTTAAGGGTGAGTCTCAAGTCTTATTTTCGAACCTGCTTCGAATTATATTTATAAATATATTTTATTTTTAAAAAAAAGTTTATTTATACATATTTGTAAAACAAAATATATTTTTAACATAACAATAATTCATTTAGATATTTTATAAACAATAATCTTATTTTTTAAAAAAATCAATTAATCAAAAAAAAGAAAGGAATTAATCGTATCTTGCGGGTTAGACCATCAAATTTGGAAACGGGATGAGCTCGCGGTCCAACTAAACTTAAACGGGGAGAGTTTAGGGTGCAACAGAATTAGTACAAATGTAATAAGAAGAGTAGCGATCATCCAATATAGATCATCCAATATAGAATTGACCACTTTTAGTGTGTGAGAGAAATATTTGAGATTATGTCTTAATTTAGTAGGTAAGATATTGATTATCTAATTGCATATTTGATGTACACACACAAGTTTAGGTTTAAGTATATCGCAGTCTTCAAAACATACATGTTCCTCAGCAAAAGTTTAAGGTTGGAGCTCAAGACAAAAACTTGAGAATGACACTTTTTCGAACTCCAGCTCAAAGCTCAAGCTTATTTAGTATCAAAATTTAAATTTTTTATAAGTAATATTAAATTAATTTAAGAAATACTATTTTTAAATCACATACTGATAACTCTGCAATTATCATGATTTTATAGCGATTTAATCTTTCTTTTTAAGCCAAAACATCCATAATTATGTGATTTTATTGCATATTCAGCAAAAAAGGTGATATGAGACAAAGATGGCAAAAATCAAGCCAAAATCGAAATTGAAGGCATCAAAAAGAAAAAAAAAGGAAGATTACAAGGAAATTTCTGCAGAATTGACTAAGCGTGCCCACGTTTAGTGGAGTGGTCAACTCGGGATAAGGATAAGCACAAGCAATTTCCACAAAAGATAAAGGAATGAAGTGTTTAGGTTTAGAAAGGATTCTTTAAAGCTTATCTCTTGTGATTTATTTACCTTTTTAGAGTTTATCATGTATTTATCCCCCCCCCCCCCAAGTCTAGATTCATAGGAGACTTATATTATAAATAGGGGGGTCTCTTCATTTGAAGGGGTCGTTCAGTTATTGATTAGAACTCTATAGAATTCTTTGTTCACCTTTTCTCTTTTATTTTTATTTTATAACCGGAATTAATGGAATTCCACTTTTTAGTGTGTTCTTCCATTAATATGTTCGGTTAAATTCCTTATTTTCTAGTTAAGGTATGGCGATTGCTTGATTCGTAATATGTTGTGAGATCTAATTTGTTTTCTTTATACTTGTTATATGAATATTCATGCTATTCTTTGTGCTCTTATTACAAACGTCTGATATTTGAATAATGTGGCCAGTTGTTCACTATCAAGAAGGTTTGCTTAACTAATTGGACTTTATAAATCCGTCTAATTGTTTATTTAGTTCAATGCTTAGTGGCAACGTAGCATGATTAATTATGTCATAGTAATTAGTTATGTTATGGGGAATGCATGATCTAGTTTAAACGAATTGTCCTCGTAGGAGTTTGTTGATTAGAATCAGGCCTTTCTAATTCTTAATGCTGTTAATAGATTAAATCTTGTGGATGTTCCCAGGGTTGTCTGTTAATTAGGGATCTAGCCAACGGTCGTACCTTGGCTGACGAAAAGGTAAGGAAAGGTGAGGTTGTTAGGTCGTACCAACACTATAACTGATTTATTCGTTTATACATGTGTTATTCTTGCATCAATGATCAACTCACAAGAATCAAGCATGATCCTAGCCTTAACCAGAAAATCTCTCTCTTGTATCTTCGTCAGGTAATTTCAATTATTTTCTAGCTTATTTAGTTTTTAATTATTTCTTTTTATCATCAAATCTTCCCCATTATTTTCTATTTCTCTTAAAGAAATCAACTTAAAGCCAATCCCTGTGGATTCGATCCTACTCCCACTTTTACAAGTGTTGTAGGAATTATTTTTGGTGGTCTCGACACCCATCAAATTTTGGCGCCATTTAAACTATGAGGACAATTCGTTTAAACTAGATCATGCATTCCCCATAACATAACTAATTACTATGACATAACTAATCATGCTATGTTGCCACTAAGCATTGAACTAAATAAACAATTACACGGATTTATAAAGTCCAATTAGCTAAGCAAACCTTCTTGATAGTGAACAACTGGCCACATTATTCAAATATCAGACGTTTGTAATAAGAGCACAGAGAATAGCATGAATATTCATATAACAATTATAAAGAAAACAAATTATATCTCACAACATATTACGAATCAAGCAATCACCATACCTTAATCAGAAAATAAGGAATTTAGCCAAACATATTAATGGAAGAACACACTAAAAAGTGGAATTCCATTAATTCCGGTTATAAAATAAAAATAAAAGAGAAAAGATGAACAAAGAATTCTATAGAGTTCTAATCAATAACTGAACGACCCCTTCAAATGCAGAGACCCCCCTATTTATAATAAAAGTCTCCTACGAATCTAGACGTAGGGGGGTAAATACATGATAAACTCTAAAAAGGTAAATAAATCACAAGAGATAAGCTTTAAAGAATTCTTTCTAAACCTAAACACTTCATTCCTTTATCTTTTGCGGAAATTGCTCGTGCTTATCCTTATCCCAAGTTGACCACTCCACTAAGCGTGGGCACGCTTAGTCAATTCTGCAGAAATTTCCTTGTAATCTTCCTTTTTTTTCTTTTTGATGCCTTCAATTTCGATTTTGGCTTGATTTTTGCCATCTTTGTCTCATATCTCCTTTTTTGCTGAATATGCAATAAAATCACATAATTATGGATGTTTTGGCTTAAAAAGAAAGATTAAATCGCTATAAAATCATGATAATTGCAGAGTTATCAAATACCCCCACACTTAGCAATTTGCTTGTCCTCAAGGAAAATCAAGATGCATTCAAAAATTTCTCTAAATTTTAAACTACTCAAGGAAATTTGTAATCATGTGCAAAGTAAATGACATACTTTATGAAGGAGGTAATTCAACATGTATTAAATAAGTTTTCACGTGATGGTCATTATCAAAACCAATCGCATAAAACTAGTGGACTATTTTCTCTCCACTTTTCATTCTCTCAAGTGTATCTCTCGACACTTACTATGACAATGCTTCACCATAGGCTTGCCTATACACCACATCTCCACCACTTTTGAAATATGCACATATATGGATCAAAAGGTTTTTAATTTTGGTTGTAATGGGGCTTTGGTTTGGGGTAGGATAAAAGGACAATAAGGTTAAATTCCAAGAAACTAATTAGAGCACCAAAAAATTTGAGTGAACAATAATTCGAAGCTCTCAAAGTTTACTCATCTCCCTTCAAGATCTTTCGATAATTTTTTAAACTATGCCTTTCTTATTCCTTTTGGAGAGTTCATACATTTTTTTTCTTTTTTTTTTTGTTTCCTTTTTCTCCTCTCCATTTTTTGTAATAGGCATAGACCAAGAAAATTGATGTCGGCTCCCACAAAGTAAAGAAGAACACAATTTTAGAACCCCTACACTCATTTCGAGATACATCTTTTAAGCACATAAATCACAAATGTCAATTCCCTATCTTGAGAACTTATTCTTTTGAATATAAACCCATTTCCCTTGATGCTCTAATAGTTCTTAGAGGGATCAAAATCAAGGTTTTAAACAAACAACGGGATAGGTTCGTATATGACGAGTTATTCAATAAAATAGGTCAAAAGGCTCAAAGGGGTTCTCTAACGTTAAAATGTGTTGGGTGGTTAAAGAAGGCCGAAAGTGGTTTCTAATGCCTTTATCATATTCAAATAAATGCACATTTGTGTGGCCTCGATGTGGTTCAAGGCAAGTTCTAAGAAGACAAAGCCATAAAAGTGTTATTCTCTCAAGAAAGAATGAAATTTTGTTTATGGATATATCAAGCTCAAAATCTCATGAGGTATGTTTTAGTCCACTAATCCTACGCTCGAAGATTTTAACTCAAGTCATTTTGGTAAAAACAAGCTTTCAACTAGTGAATTATCCTCAAACATAAAACATGTATTCTTTTTACACATAGCACCATCAAGCCAAGATTAGTCCAAAATTGAAAGGGTTTTTTCACCAAAACTTGTCAAAAAGTTTCTCTTTTCAAGTCAACTTGAAAAAGAAAAAGCAAAAATTTTTGCTAGGCACAAAGAAAATTCATCTACCACCAAGCACATCAACAAAAATTATCATGTATAAGCTCAAGAACCACACCCCCACACTTAAAATTCACATTGTCCTCAATGTGGACATTGACATTAAACTCAAGGATTAAAAATTAAAATGAGAGAGAGTTTAAGGAAGCGTCCCTGAGCGCATGTCGCGAAAAGGTCATGGTGTGGGTGGTTGCCTTAGTGTCAGCCCGAAGTGTTCAAATTTTCGGCGAGCGACGACGACAAACGACGACGGGGAGCTTTTCCGGTGAGATGGCTTTGTTGACAGAGATGAAGAGTTCTTGGCGGATTTGAAGTTGCTGTGGATGAGCTGAGAAAGATAAAAAGAAAATATCGGTCAAATATTTTGAAGTGTGATGGAAAGATTTGACTGATTTCCTTATTTCTTTTGATTTTTCAAATTTTTGATTTTTTTTTCTAAATAAATAAAAATAACTAAAATAAATAAATAAATGGAGGAAAATGAAAGTGAATAACAGTCTACGAAGTGCGACTAAGCGTGGGCACGCTTAGTGGAAGCTTCAAATCTGTCTTGGTGAAGTGAGTTAAAACAGTTTTGAAAGATCGACTAAGCGTGGACACACTTAGTGGAAACTTCAAATCTCTCCAATTTAGCTATCCAAACAGATTTGGATGCTTGATTAAGCGTGACATGCATCGCAAAACTTGAATAAAATTGCAAAAACTAAAATCAAACGAAAGAGGAAAGGAGAAGATAGAGAATTCATGGGTTGCCTCCCATGTAGCGCCTTTCTTTAACGTCTTTGGCTAAACATTGTTGTTCCTCAACTTAAATAAGTTGGACACTCTAAATCCACTTTTTCTATGTAATGCACCCGGTGATGGTGTGGATTTAGGGGAACTTGGCAGTCCATGGATGACTTCTTCCTTGAACTTATGTTGTCATGAAAGACTTTTTTCTTGTAAGTTCTTCGACTCGATCTTTTGGCAATTGTTGTCTTGAATGCTCCTCTACCATTGAACATAGCATTTTTTTGCAACAAAGGATCAATAGAATCAATGAGAAAAATAGAATGTACATTATTAGAATATTTCATGGCACCATCAATTTTAAAACTCATAACCTCATTATCAAATTCCATAGAGAGAATTCCGGCATAAACATCAATTTTAGTTTTTGAGGTTTTAAGGAATGGTCTTCCTAGAAAGATGGATGTAAAATTGGGAGAAATATCCCCCCTCATATCAAGCACATAAAAATCAGTAGGAAAAATCAATTCATTAACTTGCACAAGTACATCCTCAAGAACTCCTTCGGGGTAAACTACGGAACGATCGGCAAGTTGAAGAATGACCCCCGTTTCTTTCAATGGGCCAACATTCAAAGATTCATATATAGTAAGAGGCATAATATTGATAGAAGCACCTAAATCACACATTGCTTTTTCTATTCCAATCTTTCCAATTTTGCAAGGGATAGAAAACGTACCTGCATCATTGCATTTAGGAGGTAGTTTTCTTTGAAGAATGGCAGATATATTCTCTCCCATACTTACCCGTTCGTTTCCCTTGAGTTTTCCTTTTCTAGTGCACAGTTCTTTGAGGAATCTCGCGTAGCGGGGTATTTGCTTGATGGCATCGAGCAGCGAGATGTTTACCTCCACTTTGCGGAACGTTTCAAGAATTTATTTTTCCTCCTCTTCCTTCTTTGATTTGGTGAATCTTTTTGGGAAGGGGGGTCTGGTTACCAAAGGCTTCGGATGGTCCGCTTCGGGTTCGGCTCGCTCTTGTTGGACCTCAATTTCCTTTTTCGGCTTTCTTTTCACACCGTGCCCACGTTTAGTGCCATCTTCGTTCACATTTTCCTGCAATTCTTTTCCACTACGAAGCACAATAGTACTAATATTTTGTCTAGGGTTAATGACAGATTGAGAAGGTAGCTTACCTTGAGATTCTAGCTTACCAACAGACGACGCCAGTTGACTGATTTGAAATTCTAGGTTTTGAATGCTCATCTGGGTCTGTTGCTGGAACTGCTGGGTCTGTTGCTGGAACTGTTGAATGCTCGTCTGGGTCTGTTGCTGGAACTGTTGAATGCTCGTCTGGGTCTGTTGCTGGAATTGTTGTGTGTTGGTCACTAGTGCTTTCATCATGTATTCGAGAGATGGGCTAGGCGTGGGATTAGGTTGCGAAGGTGGTCTGTATTGGGGTTTTTGAAAGTGTTGGTTACCGTAATTCAGATTCGGGTGATCCCTCCATCCGAGGTTGTATGTGTTGGAGAAAGGATCATATCTTCTCTGTTGTTGTCCGACGAATCCTCCTACGTCGTCGGCATGTTCGGTAGTTGACTCTTGAAGAGTTGGGCACATGTCGGTAGTGTGCCCCGTTAAAGTGCAGATACCACACGCTTTGACTTGTTGATAATTCTCTGCAACAACTTTTTCAACAATAGATGTGAGTTGATTTAAACGTTATTCAAGATTACTTACGTCGTTGCTTTTCTTTGGTGGATCATCTTTTCTAACCCCAAATTGTTGCGTGTTGGACGCCATAATCGAGATTAGGTTATGCGCTTCGATGGGGGTTTTGTTGAACAGTGCTCCGCCACTTGCCACATCTATCAGTTTTCTATCCATATTTGATAGACCTTCATAGAAATACTGGATCAACAGGTGGTTCGGGATTTGATGATGGGGGAAACTTTCCACTAGTCGATTGAATCTTTCCCAATATTCGAAAAGACTCTCTCCCGCGAATTGTCGAATCCCACTGATCTCCTTCCGGATCGTTGTGGCTCTTGAGGAAGGGAAATATTTCTCAATAAACTGTCTCTTGAGATCATTCCATCTTGTAATGGATCCTGAAGGTAGAAAGTACAACCAATCTTTCGCTTGATCGGCAAGAGAGAAGGGGAACGCTCTCAGTTTGACTTGTTCCTCGCTTATGCCTTGTGGTCGCATTCCGGAGCATACCACATGGAATTCCTTCAGATGCTTGTGTGGATCTTCACCTGCGAGGCCACGGAAAGTGGGAAGTAAATGAATTAATCCAGATTTCAGTTCAAAATTTACCTCCAAGTCAGGGTACTCAATGCACAGTGGCTGCTGGTTTAGATCGGGCAACGTCATGTCATTGATCGATCTTTCAGGAATCAAAGCCATTATCTCCTCTTCGGATTCGCTTAGGGATTCCTCAAACTCCAAAGTTGTGACTTTTTCGTCTTCGTAGGGAGCGGATGTTCCTTCCAATTGTTGCTTAGTCTCCCGAAGAAGTCTTTGTGCGGTCTTTTCGATTTTGGGGTCGTATACCAATTTACGTGTACGAGAAGACCTTGGCATCAATGGTGATAAAAATCAAGTAACTAAAAATAAAGAAATATACTTAAAAACGCCAATCCCCGGCAACGGCGCCAAAATTTGATGGGTGTCGAGACCACAAAAAATAATTCCTTCCAATTGTTGCTTAGTCTCTCGACGAAGTCTTCGTGCGGTCTTTTCGATTTCGGGGTCGTATACCAATTTACCTGTACGAGGAGACCTTGACATCAATGGTGATAAAATCAAGTAACTAAAAATAAAGAAATATACTTAAAAACGCCAATCCCCGGTAACGACACCAAAATTTGATGGGTGTCGAGACCACCAAAAATAATTTCTACTACACTTGTAAAAGTGGGAGTAAGGTCGATCCACAGAGATTTGTTTTAAGTTGATTTCTTTAAGAAAAAGGAAATAATGGGGGGAGATTGATGATAAAAAGAAGTAATCGAAAACTAAATAAACAATTAAAAATTCCTTATTTTCTAGTTAAGGTATGGTGATTGCTTGATTCCCATTATGTTGTAAGATCTAATCTGTGTTCTACACTTATCAAATGAATATTCATGCTATTCTCTGTGCTTTAATTACAAACGTCTGATTTATGAATGATTCCGTCGGTTGTTCATTATCAAGAAGGTTTGCTTGGCTAATTGGACTTTATAAATCCATGTAATTGTTTATTTAGTTCAATGCTTAGTAGCAACGTAGTATGATTAATTATGTCATAGTAATTAGTTATGTTATGGGGAATGCATGATCTAGTTTAAACGAATTATCCTCGTAGGAGTTTGTTGATTAGAATCAGGCCCTTCTAATTCTTAATACTGTTAATAGATTAAATCTTGTGGACGTTCTCAGGGTTGTCTGTTAATTAGGAATCTAGCCAACAATCGTACCTTGGCTAATGAAAAGGTAAGGAAAGGTGAGGTTGTTAGGTCGTACCAACAACCATAACTGGTTTATTGTCTATACATGTGTTATTCTTGCATCAATGATCAATCCATAAGAATCAAGCATGATCCTAGCCTTAACCGAAAAATCTCTCTCGTATCTTCACCAGGTATTTTTAATTGTTTATTTAGTTTTCGATTACTTCTTTTTATCATCAATCTCCCCCCATTATTTCCTTTTTCTTAAAGAAATCAACTTAAAATCAATCTCTGTGGATCGACCCTACTCCCACTTTTACAAGTGTAGTAGGAATTCTTTTTGGTGGTCTTGACACCCATCACACACGCTCCAACTGGTTCTAAATCTAATACCTCAAACTATGAAATATTGAATTCTCAACCATTAAGGTGTCGTTTACTTATAGTGGATTGAGTTGTTTAACCATCTCAGTCCACTTTAAGCTAATGGTTACTTCAACTGATGGAGGCTCGGCTCATGGCCCAAACTTGGGCTTATTTACTATTTTGACTCATTCGGTGGGTTTATTTGTTGGACTGAAGTAGTGCATTTGGACAAGACGGTGAAATTACCATATAAACATATACTTTATAATTCAAAAAGGACATTTTGGCCAACTTATCACAAAAATTAGATGAAAATTGGGGGGCTAATAAAATGAGCTTGTTGTTTGACAGATGTTGAAATTAGAGGAGTATTTATAATTTTTCCAAACAAAAAAAAAATATTTATAATTATGTCAAATTTCAGAGGATTTGATTGCAATTTATCCAATTTTTAATGGGATCAATGAGGATGGCATATGGGGCCGGTAGATTGGGATCTGCTCCGAATTAGGTGAATTCAAATCTAAATTATTGAATTTGATTTTAATCTTTTGAATATGATAGGTTTGGGGTGAGTCTCAAATCTTGCTCCCAAACCTACTCCAAATTATATTTACAAATATATTTTATTTTTTTAAAAAAATAGTTTTACTTAATACATATTTGTAAATAAATTATATTTTTAACATAACAACAGTTCATTTAGATAATTTATAAACAATAATCTATTTTAAAAAAACCCAATTTATTAAAAAAAAGAAAAGAAAAATTAATCTACTCTTGCGAGTTAGACCCACTAAGTTTAGGGTCCGGATGAGTTCGGGTCCAACTAAACTTAAATGGGGAGAGTTCAGGATTCGGCCAAAGTAATACAAATGTAATAGGAAGAGTAGCGATCATCCAACATAGAATTCACCGCTTTTAGTGTGAGAGAGAAATATTTGAAATTATATTTTAATCTAGTCGGTAAGATATTATCATCCAATTATATATTTGATGTGCACACAAGTTTAGGCCTAAGTACATGGCAGTCTTTAGAACATACATGTACGAGTACAAATGAATGGAGCTCACCAAAATTTTAAGATTGGAGTTCGAAACAAAACCTTGAGCTTGACACTTTTTCGAACTCAAGCTCAAGCTTATTTGGTAAGAAAATTTAAATTTTTAATAAGTAATATGAAATTAATTTAAGAAATACTATTTTTAACTTAAATCACACACGTTCCAATTGGCTTTAAATCTAACACCTCAACTATGAAATTGTGAATCCTCAACCATTAATGTGCCATTTGTGGAATGGGTTTTTTAACCAGCTCAATCCACTTTAAGCTAATGGTTACTTTAATTGGTGGAAGCCCGGGCTCATGGCCCAAACTTGGGCTTATTTTCTATTCTGACTCATTAGGTGGGTTTATGTATTGGCCTGGAATAGCTCAACTGACCAAGACGGTGAAATTACCATCTTATTCAAAAAATTTTTGTTGCCAAATTACCCACTTGCCTTGCAGTCTTCTATTATCTTCCATTCATTTATTTTCATTATATAGTAGAGAAATGGACACACCAATTGATTTACTAAGGACAAATTCCCGTCTATATCTCCCTCAAATTCCAAACCCTAATTCACCCAATCAATCTATATATAGACATATATGCTCTCATTGATAGATGAGATAGTGGAAGAGAAGAAGATGGAGGGAACAATCGAAGGCCATCATAAGGTGTTGGCCACCACACATCGGATTGTGTAGTCTTTGGGGAACACTTCTGACACTAACGATATGTTGTTGATTCTGTTGACCTTTGTCAACTGCCTCTCTACTCTCTCCTCCTGTGTTAAGTGCCTCGTTTACCCAGTGGTCGATTGTGGATCCTTGATTCAAAGCTACTAAATGTTGAACGAAGCCAATTTATCTTCGTTTACTGAATACTTCAATAGGGGCGTGCAATTTTCAGTTAACCGATTGAAAATCGACCGAATTGAAAGTTCGACTTTTATTGAATATCAAACTAAAAATTCAGTTCAATAATCTTTTTTTTTTTAAAAAAAAACAATTGGTATTCAGTTCGATTTTGATTTTTTATATCGGTTAATCATACCAAACTGAACACTGAACTTTAAAACATATAAAATATAATAAAAGAATATAATAGCTAAATATTAAATTCTTAATATCGGTATTCATAAAAAAAAGATAATTTTATGATTAATACATACTTATAATTATTGATTAATAAATAATTTATAACTAACAAATTAACATTATATTATAGTTTTTTAAATTGGTTAATTAGATACAAAATATAAGCGAACAAATTTGCTTTTTATTGAACTAATTTTTGGTTCGATATTTGATATACCGAAATGTCGATCAATCGAATTTTCTGTTCGATTAATCAAAATGAACACCCTTTTACTTTGAACGTAGCGGATTCATTCATTTGGCTGAGGAGTTGAACCTCAATGGCTTTGATGCAAATGAGGATTTTTCAAATGGCCAAACGTGAAATTGATGATTTAACTCATGAATTTTATATTTTTGTTCCCTCAATATAGATGAGGCCAAGTAAACAATCACTTATCATTCAAGTTATAAAAGGAAGTAAACACGAGTTTCATTTAATTCCCACATATAATACCAAACTAAGTAAACTCCCTACAACTAATATTGAGATTTTTTTTATCATTAATTTAATATCAACTTATCCTATCACTCAGTTATCTCATTAGCCATTAAAAGGTTGAAAATCTAAAATATTAATTGAATGTGATTCTAATATATTGTATTTAAACTTTAAAATAATAATAATAATAATAATAATAATAAAACTCGTGAGCTTGTGAACAATAGTATCAGGGCTCAAGCTTGAAAAAGCTCAAGTCATGTCGGCTCAATTGTCTTACACCTCGTATAAGTAGGTAAGCATGGCAATGGGTCTAGATGACCTATGGCGGAATATTCAGGTTAATTAATCTCGTAACGGGACAAGTACCATATTTATACAAATCTACCTGGTACATGCTCTGTTATATTTTAACTTTTTTCGGGTTAAATTAGGTATGGAGTATATTTTCCATTCTCAGTTCTTAGATTTTTTTTCCACCTCTCGTATTCCGTTTCACCTACATATTCTATATTCAATTCATTTTTTTTGGGAAGCAACGGGCCAAATCTCATTGGCTTAAAGAGGGTGATGGTAACACAAAATTCTTGCATGCACCAGCCAATAGAGCATTCAAGTGTAATCTAATTAAGCAACTTAAGAATTTGGATTGAGGAAGCTTAAGATATTGAACATCATATTAACCAACAGTATGGACGAGTTTTTAGCGCAACTGGGCCATCGATCCATGGAGTTGAGGCTTTGTCTTGTAAAGTGGACTCGGACATGAATTCAAAACTTTAAAACCATACATTGTCGAGGAAATATCATAAAAGCCATCTCTCATATGGCCTCGCTTGACTCTCTTGGTCCTGATGGTACGACCCCGATCATCTCACAATATTGGCATATCGTTAAGCATGATGTCATTAGATATGTTCTAGTATTCTGAATGATCATGCTCTTGAACCTACACCCAACTTTACCTATATACTTCTTATTCTAAATGCAAAAAATCTGAGTTAATTGCTCACTTCCGACCGATTAACCTATGCAATGTAGTAATGAAAATTGCTACAAAGTGTATTGCTAATAAACTGAAACCTGAACAGACGGTCTCATTTGCTTGTAATTATCTCCACTCATTTCTTGTCATTTTTTACCCGCACCACAGCTTGATGAACACCCCTGCTCATGTTGCATGGTCTGCTCTTTAGCCTGGAGTTATTGAACTTCTGATGCAACTTTCTTTCAACAAGTGGGGGGCATTGGAGTTGTTGTGATTGCTCCAGATTCTAATGCCCATTACCTCACTTGGATTGAAGTTCGACAACATAGACCTTTGACTCCTAAAGTGGTTAAAGACTGGGTCACAATAATAGGTGTCCTTTTAGCTAGAATTGTATTTTTCTTGAGAGTGTGTGTGCTTCTCTGCATTCTTAGCTAGTTCACCCTGAGGTCCTATCCTCTACCATTGGACCAATTGCCCATGATATTTTATCGTTTTTCTCCAATTTTTTATCTGGTAATGAACTTTCCCATTCTCTTGCTTGGCATGTAGTCAGCGGAGAAGAAGACACCAATTTACTTCTTGTCTGTAGTTGTGAATATCTTTTGACGGATTTGCCATCTTAATTTCGGGTATAAAGTTTATGGGTTATTGATGGAGTGCTTGCGTGTTAATTTACAGTCTTTAGTTCTTTCCTCCCCGGTATGCTAATTTTTATGACTTGAAGCTTGTAAAGTGATTTGAGTGCGTGTGCGTGTGTATTATTATGTATTCAACTAATAATTGTATTATTATGTATTCAACTAATAATAGAATGCTCTTTAGCATATAAGGAAAAAAGTATTATTTTAGTCCGTTAAGTATGTCTAATTTTAATTTTAGTCAAATAACTATGTTCATTTTTGTTTAGGTCCAGTAATTTACGAAATTGCTCACTTTTAGTTCCCTGACATATTTTCGGACAATTTTACCTCTCTGAGTGTATATGGACTAAAACTGCCTTTCAGATGTTGCATAGGGATAAAATTGTCCGAAAATCTGCCAAAGGACTAAAAGTAAGCAATTTCGTAAGTTAATGGATCTAAATAAAAATGAACATAGTTATCGGATTAAAATTAAAATTAGGCATACTTAGCGGACTAAAATAATACTTTTCCCAGCTGATAATTACTTCTCCAAATTAAATAAGAAACGATCTCTCCAACGCATAAATGGCTGGGAGTTCACGTTCTCATCATCTTTGGTAAAATCAAGTCCACCGCGAAGACATTCATAACATGCTCTACCATAGTTTTTAGCAGATAACCCCAATTTAGGTTTAATAGTACATCCCAACAGAGGACGACCATATTTGTTCAATTTATCTCTCTCAACTTGGATCCCATGAGGCGGGCCTTGGAAAGTTTTAACATAAGCAGTAGGGATTCGCAGATCTTCCAGACGTAGAGCACGCAGGGCTTTGAATCCAAATACATTTCCTACAATGGAAGTAAACATGTTAGTAACAGAACCTTCTTCAAAAAGGTCTAAAGGGTAAGCTACATAACAGATATATTGATCTGTTTCTCCAGGAACCGGCTCGATGTTGTAGCATCGCCCTTTATAATCTCATGAACATACTGATGTTGTTCTTGGTTTGGATGATATATTACTTTCTCATGACAATACAAGTAAAAGGCAGGTGAAGAACATGGAGAATATTGCTTGTCCTTCAGTAAGTTTTTATTTATTTATTAATCATTTTTTCTGATTTTGATGTTTTTCTTCATATGTTAGTGTTGATATTTAATTTAGATGGTTCTTTTTCTATTTTTTAACGTTAAATAGAATGAAAGGTAGTTTCAAAACAAACTTCTGATACCGAAATTTCTTTAGAAATTGTATGTAAGTATTATGGTTTGAGTTATGCTGCACATCCAAAATATAATGAGACTAGTGCATTGTGGGGACATTTGGAGAATTCATGTAAAAAATATCCATACAGAAAAGAAAAGCCTCAAAAGACTATGCATGGTTATACAGGTTTTGAGGATAGTCTTCCACTAAAGGAAATGTTCTAAATGTTGAAGAAATTAGATTATCTCTTGCCAGAATGGTTATCATTGGTGAGTTGCCTTTTCAGTTTGTCGAGGGGGAAGGTTTTAGAGCTTATTCTCTAGCTCTAGGACCAAGTTTTGAACATCCCTATAGGCACACAGTTGCAAGGGATTATACGAAAACTTCTATTGAGGATAAAAGGAAACTGCTGGCGCAGGCTCGCCGATTGTATCTTCATTGGTTCGCATTTTATTCTCATCCGGACCCACGGTAGGATGGTTTTCATTATTTTTGGGAATTTTTAAAATTTCAAGACACACCTTTGTGTTTTGGTTGGCTATCCTTGACAGGCTGTCCACATTGGACAAACCGTGGCTTTCTCACTTGGGCACCTCTTGTATCTTGTGTGATGATGACTCTCTGGAAACGCTCAACCACCTATTCTTCCGATGTTACTATTCCCGCACTGCTTGGCAAAGATTCAACGTCATATGCGGGTTTCTTAGCCTAACCGTTCTTGGTTTACAGATGTTACATGGGCGTCGACGAGATGGAGAGGGAAACATGTTATTAATGCGGCCTACAGAGAATTACTTGCTTCTCTGGTCTATCACATTTGGATGGAGCGCAATCGGCGCCGGTTTGAGAATGTGCGCCGCGATGCACGTGCTCTTTCTAATACTATTCTTGATGATGTTAAGCAACGAATTATTTATATTGAACTACCATTTTCTGTTAGCTTATGTGGTCTATATCGCTTATGGCGGATCCCTTAGCCTGTCGGGGGTGAAGCTTCATTATGATTTATGATTGTATTGTACTCTTGTACTTTTCTCTGTTTAATGAAATTTACGTTTATCGAAAAAAAAAGAAACTGAAAAGTCTTTTAAAATCTGAAAGAGTGTGTCTGACCACTGATACTTGTATGTCATTATAAAATTTAAACTACATGTATCTTACTACATATTGGCTAGATAGTGATCGTGAATTACAAAAGAGAATATAAATTTTTGTAATGTTGAGAATCATAAAGGAGAAAGGATTGGAAAACAAATAGAGGAGTGTTTACAGGACTGGAGATTCGATAAAGTGTGCACAATTACTATGAATAATGCTAGCTCCAATGATTTTGCTCGCACATTTGAAGAAAAAATTCAATTGGAAAGATGTTATTTTGAATAATGATCACATGCATATGAGGTGTTCTGTGCATATAGTGGGCTAGAAGAACAATGTGTTGAAAGCAATGGGAAGTGACAAAATATTTATTCGATGGTTGCGAAAATCAAGTAAGGATTTTGATGTGTTGAAGTGGTGGAAATCAAGTTGTCCAAATATCTCATTCTTTTCAAAGTTGCAAAAGATGTCTTAACTATTTCAGTTTTTACTATTGCTTCGGAGTCTGTTTTTAGCACAAGTGATCATGTTATTGATGCGTTTAGGAGTTCTCTTTCTCCGAAAATGGTGGAGGCCCTTATATGCACCCAATATCAGTTACGCGATACTCCAAGGATTGATCTTTGTGCAGTAACGAAGGATATTGAATAGTTTGAAGAATTTGAAAAAAGTACATAAATTAATACTTATTTATATTTTTATGCTTTTAAATATTTATTGACTCTATTGATAATGATTTTGTCATTCTCAAAATTGGAAGGATTGAGCTCTTGTGCAACTTCAAAGGACCTATACAACTAATCTGAAAGGAATCTTCATTAGGTTTGAATTTGTATTAATGATTAAATGTGTTTTTTTTTTTTTTTTTGAGATATTTCATTTTTTATTTTTATTTTTTTTGCTAACATTAAATACTAATAAGTGTCACAATTGTGAAAGGGTTTTTGTGCTATATACTAATAGTTAAGTTGTGCTTATGTAGGATGACATCCATATAATGAAGAAAGTCGATCTCGATGCCTAGTGCCTACAAATTCTCAATTGAATGGTTTGGAGTATTAATTACCTAGTACTAATTATTGAAGATTTACTAAGGATGTAGCCATTATGATATGCTTTCTTGTCAATATACTTAATATGTCTATAACGTAATATACTTAATATGAATGGTTTGGCCTTTGTTGAATTAAGTGTTTTTCTTGTTAGATTACTACATATATTCTTATATCTTAATCTATTTAAAGTTGTGAAAAGTATTAGTGGTCTATGGTGCATAATGTTGGTCTTTATTACTTGCTACATATAAACACTTGTTTCATTTCTTGATTTTTGTTAGTTTAATGTCTTATTTTTGTTTTAAGTATTCAAACTGCCAAATTGCTCGAAAGTGCACAAAATCGCATTTTCGATTTTAGTTTTAATAGTGGCAATTTCAGATATTATTTTATTGAACCGCCAAGAGCAATATAACTTAAAAATAGCTATAGAACTTCACCATGAGCACCCTTACCACATAGAAGAGGCACCATCTATTGCCAAGTTGCACTTTCCAAAAGCGCAACTAGTCAACTCTAGTTTCCAAGAATGGAAGAGTCTCTTCCATTCCTTTCTTGGAAGTCAACCCTTTACCCAATGGGTAATTTAGTGGGTCGGGTTTGATTTTAAATAAATTAAAATAAACCTGAGGTCCAATGAATTTAATTATATCCAAAATAAATTAAGCCCAATTGTTTTTTAATCCAATTAAATACATCTACTAGACATAAGCTCAAATATATCTCTAATTAATACATCTAATTTATTAATTAAGCTAAGCTCAATTAAATTAATTCAATTAATTTAGTCTCGAGTGATCCATCGAATGAATCATCCCATGTGTAAATAATTTAATTATTTACATCTTCCAGAATTAATTCCTACTTAATTTCCTTTTCTTCGTTGGTGATCTCTGTGTGACTCTTTAGTTCACCCTAAATTAGACTTGTACTAGTTTCTAACACAACTGATTAATTAAATCTAATTTAATTAATCATCCTTGATCAACCATTAATCAGGAAAGCCAACAACCATAGGTGGCCGTTTAGAAACGATCCATGGTACTAGAGCCTAGATGAAATATGTGTGAACATTTAAGCTCCTGAGTTTTGTACGGGTATAGTTCTTCTGTCTACCGTTTCTCGACCTTAGTCTAGGGTATAGAATTGGGTGTTGGTTCCCATCCTAAACTAGGCATCTATGCTTTAATACTTGAGACCGTGTTTCGTTCCATTGCTCGATATAGAAAATCATTTTCTATTTGATCAACCTCTGTGACCACTTTAGAAAGCATGAACGCGTCTCTAAATTCATTGGAGATACCACTATCATGTACTGATAGGGGATAGATCCTCTTCTTCAAACCCACCGTCCTCACTACACATTTTGATTGCACTAGATAAGGCTTATAATGGTCATGTTCATGACACAATCACCTCCTCCAGATTCAAGATATAGTTATCGTGTGCACGTGACTGTCGTGGTTCCTCATGTAGCACCCCCTACTCGCTACATCTAATTATTACTATTCATCCTTTCTTTAATCAGAACTTATTCTATAAGTAATTCTCTTTCACCCCGTAAAATAAATTTTAATTTATCAATATAATATATATACCACAAAAGGTAATAGATACCTCCAAAAGTTTATATTCACCCTCACTAGATGTCCTCATGTACATAACCTCAAGGAAAATCATACCACAACTTAAAACATAAATCCCGATAAAAGACCAGAATACTTAACAACCCAACAATCAAAACTCTAGCTTCAGATGTAACGGTTGACCCACCTAATAAAGACGACGGTAGCACTCAAAGTCCAATGTGGCTAATCAGTGTGACCTATCTCCTGAAAAGTACGTGGCAAGGAATGAGCTGCCTACTTAGTAAGTATAACTAATCAGTCTATATATATCCACATGCAACAATTCACGTACATGCAGTCACATTGACTAACAGTCATTAGTCATATAGCAACATTAGATATAAGCAGTAATACATACTCACCACTGTAAATCAATCTACGACATAATATTCGACATTATCGTTTATTAGTTAAGGGCCCCACTTATTCTAATTGGAATACATCAATCAATGGTTTTGCGGGCATCATGATATCGTATACAGCACAAGATACCCGTAGTGTGATATCCCCACACTCTTTTACTTCAGCTGTGTAGCAATATCAACACAGGAAATCACAACAAACATGGTACCCCCACACCACCCTAGTGTGTAGCTAACAACACAGGATATTCTCTGTTGTCCGGAATACCCCGGTACCCTACGTGCCATAGTACTTAGCTTAATTCGTATATTTTTCATATCACATTATCAATCACATCATCATCAATCGCATTTTCATAAACCATTGACTGTGTTCCCAACTAAGTAAGCATCATCTTTTATTTCAATTGACAATCATCATTCTGTTCTTTATAATAATTACTTCCTCAATAATAACTTCTAATTTGATTTCATACAACAATCAATTATACGATCACGTAATCATACCACTCTCACGTCCATCCATTACAAACACACATGACACATAGTAGTTTTTCCATCGATATTAAGGTAATCTAACAAATAATCCACAACTAATTATATAAACAATCAATATACGAAATCGACATAAATATAAAGCCAGGTTCACGACCACATTCATGAAATCAACATATATCATGTACACTAGATATGGGGTGTTGTAGATTTCATACATGATTTTCTTGAGTAGCACCTCTATATCATGTACACAACCTCGCCTCACATCCACTATCACTCCATCTGTTCTTATGAAAAATATGATTTGTTGCGTTGATCTATTTTCCCTAAAATTTGTAATAAGAAAGGATCCAACTTAACCGTAATAGTTTCGTCTAATATTTTTACCAACTATCAAGCTTCGAAATATTATTCTCAACATGTAAAAGCACACGTACAACACACTATCCAAGTGTACTAATCTAATCCAATGTATGATAATAATATTATATTGAACTACTCCTACTTCATTATATCCTCTCTTATACATCAAAACTTGTCCATGAATAAGAATTCTACTAGTTTGGCTTTAAACTCAACATTTGTTTTCATTTATGTCATCAATATTACCGTCCCTAACCCCAATATTTGTGGTAGAGATATTGGCATTAAAAAATATATATTGAATGCCAATAATGTTATCTCATCTATCTAATAAATGCTATAGGAGTTCAAATCATCTCTTAAAATATCCTAATAATATTACTTAGATAAAATTTAGTTGGTAAATAGTTAATCCAAGACATCTATTATAAATCAGACATCCCTTCTATCAAATAATGACTCACCAAATTAGCTAAGGTGCTTAAACTCTTCCTACTTTATCCCAAGCTCAACTCTTTTTGGGTCAAAACAGATTTCAAACTCTTAAGATTATTGAAAATCTGAATTATTTTTTCTTCACCATACAAGTGGTGTCTCTAAATATTTAATGCATGCACAACTATTACTAACTTCAAATCATGTGTGGGGTAATTTAACTAGTGGGTCCTTAATTGACGAGTTGTACGAGATCACCTTCCAATTTGCATTAATACTCACCCTAAACCTTGCTTCAAAATATCTGTTTAGCTCATATATCCACCACCACCAGATGCTAAAACCAAAATCAGAGTTGACATCTTTTCTTTAACTTAACAAAAAAATTTAGTTGACATTGTTCAGTCTAGTGAAAAACTACTCCCTTCCTTAATGACTTTTATTAAAATGACAGACAATTATGGGAAAACCTTCAGCAAATCTCTTATAATATCCAGCTAGTCCTAAAAAATTTTCAATTTTATTGATATTTTCTTGTGGCCCCCATTCTATAATAGTTTTCACCTTCATAGGGTTAGGCTTGTCCCCATCTCCTCATATTACATGTCCCAAAAAACTACCCAATTGACCCAAAACCCATACTTCTTTAACTTAGCATACAATTCTTTTCTCTTTCAAGATTTGTAAAGTTGTTTTCAAATATTGTTCATGCTCCTTCCTATTCCTCAAATACACTAAGACGTCATATATAAAATCTATCATAAGTTGATCCAAGTACTCTTAAAATGTGTGATTCATCACGGCCATGAACATCACCTATGCATTTGTTTATCCGAATTGCATTATTAAACTCAAAATGACCATAATAAGTGTAAAAAATTGTTTAGCTATAGCCTTCTCTACTATCCTTAGTTGTCAATAATCAGAGCTCAGATCCACCTTGAAAACGAATATAACTCCTTTCAACTAGGCTAGCAAATCATTAATTTTTTATTCTTGATATTTAATTTTCACTTTCAGCCAATTCAGTTGGCAATAAACAGTACACTATCTCATACTATCATTCTTATTTTTCACAAATAACACTAGTATTTCCCACAGTAAAGTACTCGATGTAATGAATTCATCTATATTATTTCCTCTATTTGCTCCTTACGCTCCCATATTCTACTAGAGTTGTTCTATATGGCACGATCAAAATAGGTGATGTCGCAATAACAGTCTCTATTTCAAAATCTATTTCTTGGTGAAGAGATAATCCAAGTAATTTTTGAGGAAATATTAGGGAGTTCTCTAATTTTTGGAACATCTTATACATCTGAACTAATCTAGACCCAAGAATTTGTGTGGTAAATTTGCTAAGCGTAATAATAACTGCAAGTTTGTATAAAAGGGAAACAAACTTGCATTAATAAAATCGTGCAAAACAGCTAATTTTGAACGTTCTCAAAATTCGACGAAACTTGACCCAAACGTTGGTCTAGACCCCAAAATTTGTGTGATAAATTTGCTAAGCGTAATAATAACTGCTAGTTTGCATAAAAGGAAAACAAACTTGCTTTAATAAAACATAATAGTATCATGTAAATTCACTAATATGCCTCATATCCTTCTTTAATAAATAAAACGCACTCAACATAGAAATTAAGCATTTTGACATAGCTTTCCATTCACCTAATCATATGGCTATTGACTTCAGTCGACACTTCCTTTGTATTACAGTCAATAATATTGTGATTACGAGATAACAAATTTATTCACAAAAAAACATCAAACTCTCTAAGATTTATCTCAACCAAATCCACATGTAATATACACCATCCGCTATAACTAGACAAAATCTTATGATTGTATTAACTACTATAATCTAGTAATAAACATAAATACGCATATATCATATCTTAGTAGTTTTATATTACCATGTACAGACTCCAATAACTCTATTGGGCCAACAACGTGATGACCAGATATTTCATCCTATATGAAACCCATATATGCACTTAGATTCCATAGTATATTTTTTATGGATTCAATAATACTACGCTTCATCAAATATCCTTAGAGAATCTAACTCCTACTCTTTATACCACCCAATGTAGCACTCCTTATGAAACTACGTTTTAATACCACTAATTATATTACTTATTCATAATTAAACTCCGTTTCATGAGAAATTTTCACAAAATCAATAAGATAAATCATATCTTTCTTTTAATATTTTATATCGATATTAGACAATTAAGTACTCAATGAAATTTGATATTAAATACCCGCTTATAGCATTTATGAACATAAAAAAAGACAAAAATGAAGGTTTTAATTATAATAAATCTTAAAATATAAATATATTGGAAGTTTAATATATACGCAATTATGTAGCTAGAAGTCTCAACTTAAAATGACACTGACGAGCTACCTAGTAGTATCGATGATTGGGTTTATGGTCCAATTTAACTAGTCGTTGTGACTTATCTCCTAAAAAACATGGGACAAAAAATGAGTTGTCTACTCAATAAGTATATCTAATTAACTTATATATACATACACATATGCACTAGCAGAATTTCCATTCAATTGAACACCAACCAATAATCCTTCATCGTGTAATTACTATAGAATCAGAAGATAACCAATAGCAATAATAAAAAATTAATACACAACATAATACACTCAAAATTATTTTTTATTTTCTTAGGGCCATACTTACCCAAGTTGGAGTGGATCATTCGATGGTCTTTGTCGGCTATCATCAACTCAATCATAATATTTCATTCTTTTCTTTTTTTCCATATCATACAGTACACAGCTCATATGATATCCCATCATCAATTATATCACACAGCACACAACTCGTATGCCACATCATCAAAAATATCACACAGCACATAGCTCGTATGATATCACATCATCTCTATTGATCAATAACAACACGCAACTCATCATTAATTATATGATCATAAGTCATTGTAGTATCCCCCAAGTAAGGTAAGCCATCTTTTTGTTTCAGTTCATAGCATCAACATCATTAACTTCCTTATTCAATTTCATTCAATAATCAATTATCATCAATATTTTTTTTATTCAGTTTCATTCAATAATCAATTAACGATCACACAATCATTTATCTGACTTCTATACAATTCACACTGATAAGCATATAATAATAATTTCGTAGGTCAATAATATAATTATAAATAACCACTAATTAACGATTAAATTCATATATATATATATAATTCAATTAATTATACTTATTTCAAATATCAAAACGATTACGTTAATCAAATAGCTGCTCAATCCTCTACTTTAGGGCACGTCCTATAAGAAAGTATAATGCTTATAATCAATATATCGAGAGTATCATAAATGTTAAATAAAATATTAAATAATATTCATATACATCCAATCAATCCTTTTAATATTTTATTTTTGTCAAAATCTAACTTTTTACTCTATTTTTTCTAAATAACTAGACAATCTAGATTTTTGAAAGATATATATAATTTATAAATAACTCATAAGAACTTATTTCATTATACCGCTCATCTTGTTATAGCTATCGGTTTTTATAACATCCCTCAATTAAATCATTTCAAAAATCTCATATTCCTTTTTCATAAACATAATATTTCTTAAATATTGTTTTTAATATTTATACTAATATTTTATTAATTTATCACTACACTAGAATTTAATTAAACGTCAGTACATATAATTTAGTATTTAGTTGATAAATCCGAATAAATTGAGTAAATGAATTATAAAAATAACTAAATTTAATAAAATCAAGTAATTTAATTACTTGGATATAGTTCTCCTAATTTATAAAGTATGGACACTCCAAAAAATTACTCAGTGCAGTGTAGGACACGGCTCGAACACGTCTCGAATAAGTGTTGGATATGACATCTGTGTGCTTGAACATATAAAATAAAAAATTTTTAAAAAATAGTGTCGAACACACCATAGACACGTCTAAGGCGTATCCGACATATTTTGGGCACATTTATGGTTTTTTTATATATAATTTCAAAAAAAATTAGGTTGTGGTTAAAAAAAATGGGCTTAATAAAAAAGAACAAAATTAATTCACTCCTCTCAAACTAAAAGTTTTGGGATGAAATTACTAAAAAAATTTATGAGATGGCCATGATGATTTATCTACTTTGGATAACTAGCTTTCATTGCATATAAAATAAATTGATAATATATAATTTTTTAAGCCACATCTGATTACAATATATCATTCTATATGTAGATATTAAGCCACATATGGTCATGATGATTTTAAGTGCTATACCCATTAGTTCATTCCATATGTAGATATTATATATATGTATGTATGTATTACAATATATCAATCTTACTGGCATACAAAAATAAGTTTAGAGTCTTGCATGTGCCTCCAAAAATTTCAACTTCATCAAATATTTTTTATTTTAACTTTTATTAATATTTCCATTTTGTCCCCTATTCTTCTTAAGTTACATAGTTTGAACCCAAATATTTTATAAAGCTTCGATTTTGCCCCTTCAAGTTTTAATATATTTAAATCTCAATCTATCATTTATTTATGATTAAATTCAAATTTTTCTAATGATTACCAATTAGTCTTACAAATGCATACAAAAATTTGTGGATGTTACATTTGGTATATAAATCAGCAATATATAGTATTTTTGAATGTAGTCATTGCACCTTTTCAATCGTTAAATCGTGTGTATCGACTCATCTCTAGCAGACGTTGGCCCGAGGGATATTTCTGCTAATGTCCTGGAATTGGTCTTTTACCAACTTTAGGGGGATGCAAAGTTTTTAAGTCAGCATTCTTGACAAGGGGACATTGCCTCAAGATATACTTATTCATGTTCCGAAGTCTTTTACCAACTTCTCGGTGATGCAAAGTTTTCCGGACGACATTCTTGACAGTGATATCAGTGAAATTTTGTCTATGGGGTCCCAAGACAACATGACTTTTGCCTCTTGGGCGCGATGATTTTTTCCTCTAGGGTCCTTTTAAAACTTCTTTAATTTGATTTTGTTTGTTGAGAATACAATAAGAAAACTAGCTTCATTACTTAGAGTTTACACTACAATGTCTTAGAGGAAATATAAAAGGGAATAAAGTCATATTGAGCTCCTACTAGAGCTTTTTCCTATTACAACTGAATAGCCAAAAGATAATTTTTTTTGTTATACGAATTTAGGGTTACTACTCCATGGCGAGGGAATCTTTTCCTGCCGATCCTCTTGAGGTTACAAGATGACTCCTGCTATAGAAAGATTATCATCATGAAAAGCTGGATTTGATGTTAGCTCTTGAGGTGGCGCGCTCAGCCCTGGGTCAAATTGACGCCTTCGTGGATATTAATTGGCATACTCCTTCAAGTATCCCCGCTAGATCAAGCTTCTATCTCATTTGGAGGTGATGATATTTCTCGATTGTATGCCCCATGTCATGGTGGAAATGAAAGTATTTATCATACTTTAACCTCTCGGGTTTATCTTTCATTTTCCTTTGCCACTGATTAATCAACCCTTGTTGCTCCACCACAACTAATATTTCTCCTCTAGTAGTATTCAGGGGGTGTAATGCGTAAATCCAGTCGGAGGTAAGTGCTTGCGTTTCTCCTTCTTTTTCGGCTCCTTTCCCTCTTCTCTAACCTTACTCTGGAAGCTAGGGGAAGAGTTCGAAGTCTTGGACTCCTCAATTCTAATATACTTTGTATGAGTAAGTCTTTCAAAGTTCTAGGGGGTTTTCCAACTATCGACTCTTTAAGCCTTCGAGCAGCAAGTTTTGTTGGATGATGCTGGCCAGCAAGTCATGGTTGACATGAGGCACCACGTGCACAACTTCCATAAATTTTTTAATGTAATCTCTTAACAATTCATCTTCCTTCAGGCGAATAGTGAACAAGTATGCAACCGGTTTTAGAACTTTTTTTTTCATGGAGAAGTGATGCAAAAAAAGGTTGAGTTAACTGCTCGAGGTTAGAGATAGGTCCAGCAAGCAGTTGGTTGAACTATGCTAGAGCACGCTTGGAGAGCGTAGTGCGGAAGACCTTGCAGTAGACAGCGTCACTCAAGTTGTATCAATGGATTTAACATAGAATTTGTCCAAGTGTTCCTGTGGGTCTCCTATTCTATCGCACTGTGAGAGATTTGATACTTTGACGCCTACGGGGAGCACTTCGGCTGGGATTGCGGGGGAGAAAGGGTTATGTCTTAGAGGAGCTATGTCGAATGGAAGATAAGGATCCTCGACTCCCTTGATGGTAGGGGTGCAGAGAATTGTCGCGATTGGTGGGAGGTTTGCTCTTGGACTTGAGCGACTTCGGGATAGGAGACTCTGCTATTCATCTCTTCCTACCTCTGTTTTTCCCCCCTCGAGAATTTGGAATGATCTCGACTCCAATGAGGAGAAGGAGGGAGCGGGTTTACGGGTGATGAGTGGCAAATTAAGCCATCGCTTCAGTAGCTGCTCTAGTGGACTCATCATAGATTAGGGCCCAGAAGGCTTCATGCATTAACTGTATCATTTCTTCAGGTGGAACACCTAGGGGGTGATTCTCCACGGGCCAGAGGTGGGTTTTGCTCACGAGGAGGTGGGACTTGCACATGAAAAGGGTGTTGCCCACAAGATGATGGGATTCTCCATTAAGTGGAGCTGGTTCATGAGGTGAGGGGGCTAATCCATGAGGTGGTGACTATTCATGGGATGGGGCTTGCCTTGCTCCATTTTCTTGTGCCTCCTAGGTACATCCACCCCCTGATCATCGCGTGCTTGAGACCGGGTCTGCATTCTCAATGTTGGCATAATAATTTTCTACAGGTGGCCTCAATGATGTGGATGTTAATTGAATAAGGGATTAAATGGAAAAATTACCCTCGATACACCACTAATTTCCAAATCTTGTATCGGTAAAGAGAGAATTTTTTAGAGAAAGAGAGTAATGAATTCTCAAATCATGAATAGTGGAGGTGGTTTAAAAACTAATATATGAGATATTTATAATGATGTTGAGAGCATTATATTGTGGTAAGGTGTATATTTTATTATATGGCTTATATATAGAAATTACTTTTACACCCTTGTAAGTAAATGACTGTGCTCAAAAACAACTGGAATTGATTGTTGATTCTTTTAGGAGTAGATGGATAGAAACTAGTTGTACGATAATGGGTGATAAATGAAAAGATTTTAGATAGAGGCCATTGGTTAATTTTTTGGTTTATTATCCCTCCGGAATCTCGTTTATTAAATCTGTTAATGTATTTGCTAGTGAGTCTGCGACTTAGAATTTTTGTAACTTGTTCACTAAAATTGTGGAAATTATTGGGGTGAACAATGTGGTTCATTTAGTCACAAATAATGCAGGTGATCGAACGGTTTCTCTGAAAGATTTCTTACTATTTATTGGTCGCCTTGTGCAACTCATTGTATTAATTTGATTATGAAAAACATTGGTGAGTTGACTTATGTCAACATTGTGCAATACTCGCATCTAAAGTAACTTATTTTATCTGTAATAAGAAATGGCCTTTTAATTTGTTGAGACAAAGAGAAGGATGGAAAGAGATTATTCGACCTGAAAATACTTGTTTTCCCACAATATTCATTGCATTGAAAAGTCTGAGTAATCATAAAGAGGATTTGCAAGCAACGATGGCCTGTCAAAATGTCAAAAAAATTCTGAAGAAGGATGCGACACGACAAGTTAAACAAATCATTTTGTCGTTGTCAGAGTTAGAATTCCGCTTGTACATTTGTTTTGGCATTTGTGATTCTAAATAAGAAGTCATCATTCGGATTAGTGTATGATGGCATGTATAGGGAAAGAAAGGCTATCGAAGCTTTATTTTACAACATAATTTTTTCTGTTGTAAAATAAAGCTTTGATAGCCTTTCTTTCCCTATACATGCCATCATACACTAATCCGAAAAAATGTAAGCAACCCCTTGTAATATCGTAAATTAGTAAATTACCCCTTTATGGAAAAACAAATAGCGATTTACCTCCCTGTGTTTTTTAATATACAACAATTTACCCCCCTATGATTTTTAAAATGAAACAATTTACCTCCCTGTGTAAGGAGGTAAAATTGCTTCATTTTAGAAAGTATAGGGGGGTAAATTGCTATATTTTTTTCATAAGGGAGTAATGTGCTCATTTTTAATATCACTGGAGGTAAATTGCTATTCACCCATAAAAATTATATCAACAATATGTTGATATTAACAGTGTAAGATGGGATAAAATGTTGCGAAAAAGTCTGCATGCTACCGCATATTATTTGAACCCAACTTTCCAATATGATAAAGAATTTGTGTTTTTTTTTTCAAAGATAGAAGTTTTGAGTGAACTCTTAGGTTATATTGATATTACAGTTGATAGAGGCACAAAAGCTTACAATGAAATACCAATCTATCGAGATAGATATAAGAGCTTTGCAAGACAACTGCTACGACCATTGCTAGATCAACTCGACTTGATAATAGTTAGTTTTAGGGAAAAGTATTATTTTAGTCCTCTAAGTATGCCTAATTTTAATATTAGTCCGATAATTATGTCCATTTTTATTTAGGTTCAGTAACTTATGAAATTGCTTACTTTTAGTCCTCTGGCAGATTTTCGAACAATTTTATCCCTATGCAACTTTTGAAAAACAGTTTTAGTCCATATGCACTCATATAGGTAAAATTGTCCGAAAATCTGCCAGATGACTAAAAGTACGCAATTTCGTAAGTTACTGGACCTAAACAAAAATAGACATAGTTATCAGATTAAAATTAAAATTAGGCATACTTAGCGGACTAAAATAATACTTTTTCCCTTAGTTTTATATAATTTATTCCGACCCATCCTTTTTTTTTTTTTGGACTAAGTATATATTTTGCTAATTTTATTTCTTAATCAAAATATTTGCTAGATGGTTGGTTGAAATTGTTTGATATTGATACATCTAACCTATAGATGTTAGCAATTAGTATTCTAAGGCAAAAATCTTCTTCTTCTGGATGCGAGCGGAATTGGAGTGTTTTCTAACGTATTCATACTAAAAGGAGAAGTAGATTGGAGCACCAGAGGTCAAAATGATCTAGTTTATGAAAGCAATAAATAAAAAAATGCAAGTGGATCGGTTGGGAACGCGCAAGCGGAACGGTGAATAAAATTCATAAATTAAAAATCAAATATAATAATACCATAATTTCAAGGGGTGTACCCTTGGAGTTCTCGAACGTTCGATGTAGTTAATTAAATAAACAAAACTAAAATGGGACTTATGGTAAAATTAAAACAAGAAGTGCAAGAAACGTAAATCAAGAAATACCTTTTGCTTGATTTACTTCGAACTTCTTTTCGTTGATTCGTTCACGTGAGACTTCAATATAGAAGTCCTCTAAAGACACGTCCATACCATGCCGGAATATGGAAGCCCTTAGTTCCTTTTGCTAGAAGAGAATAAGGGAGAAAGAACACACCAAGTGCAAGAGAGAGGGCCGACCGATTTTGGATGTTCTAGTGTAGGAATTAATTTTGTGTTATGTAAAATTATTAGTTATTTCAAATAACTGATATATATACCTTGTATGGATGTACTGGAATGTGTCTTGGGATTCCACAATCCATAAAGTAATATATTCTTTATTCCAAATAAAGAATGACTAACATAGCACTTTCCAAAAGTGATAATTGCTAGTCAATTATTTTCTTTCTTAAAATTTTTCATCAAGTTTAATTAAGGTGTTTGGCCGATTTTATGGACATAAAATGCAAGGCCCAACTGATTTTAATTAAAATTCACCTAATTAAGCTCATCATATATATTTAGTCCAATTAAATACATGAGCCAATAAGCCTTTATTAATTAATAACTCAACTTATTAAATAATAAGGGCAAACCCAATATAAATTAATCCTATTAATTTATCCTTGGGTTCCTCCATCCAATGGATCTCTCTCATTTGTAAGTAATCCAATTACTTATGGAGTTAATTCCCAATTAATTACTCGTCCCTTCTCGGTGATTTGTGTGTGACTCTTTAGGTTTTCCTTTCAGCTAGACTTGGCTAGTGTCAAATACTATTATTAATTAAATCTAATTTAATTAATAATTCTCGATCAACCCTTGATCAAGAAAACCCGTCACCATGGGAGGCCGTCTAGCAACGGTCCATGACACTAGAGACTAGGCGAATATCCATGTAAACTTTTAGGCTTTCGAGTCCATACGGGTTCGCTCCTTCTGTCTACCATCTCCCGGCCTTAGTCTAGGGCATGAAATTAGGTGTCGGTTCTCATCCTGGACTAGACGTCTATCTTAATCCTTGAGATCGCATTACGCCAAGTTTCTTAACATAGGAACCTCCTTTTCCTATTTGATCAACGACTGTGGCCACAGTTTTATAGAGCGTTAATGCATCTTCAAGTGCATAGGAGATACCTCTATCATATACTGACAGGGTACGAATCCTCTTCTTGGAACTCACCATCCCCGCTACATACTCCGACTGCATTGGATAAGGTTTATGATGATCGTATTTATGACACAGTCACCTCTCGCACAGACCCAAGATACAGTCATCGTATGCACGTGATTGAGGTGATTCCTCAAGTTTGAGGACTACTCCCGTACTATCGAAGCTGGGGACTAAGTCATACGTGTCAAGCCTCTAAGGCTTCCATATGACGATCCCCACGAGTCAGTTCAATCAGTTGACCATCTTGTCAACTAACCCATTGAAATTGCATAGACATCCAACATCTGTCGCTGATGAAACGTGGGACTCATCAAATGAATGCAATACTCAGTGCAAGTCTCAATAGAACTCTCGATGCCCAATCTCGAAGTCCTCGACTTGGAATATTTCAGACCAACCCTCAGAAGTTGGTTTCATAGCCGCTATCCAATGCGCAACCCAACTACATGGGTTATTAAGTGGTCTGTGGACATCTATTGTAACGTCAAAGCAGTGCTTGCTTGACATAATTTGGTAAGCACAATACGTGTGTCAAAAACGAATACTTACCATATTTATCGGGATAAAATTACTTAAATAAATATCGACTTTTGGTCACCTATTCCAACAGTTTAATGCATTATAACTTGCGATGAGACATTCTTATTACTTATTTTTTGGTCCATTGACAGGTTGATCAAAATTATTATTATTGTTTCAATAACACATTCTTATTACTTATTTTTGGTTTTTTGTTTATTTGAGATGAGACAAACGATGCAGAGCCAATTGCAAAGGCCAATCTTGAGCAGTTTGATCGTCAAATTAGAATGCTTTTACAGTGATAATGAGAATGAACTAATTACGATGGCTTATGATACTGACTAGGGAGATTATTTAATTACTAAAACATCCCTGTATTTTGTAGTATTTTTATGTTATATAACTGACCAAATGAGACCCATTTGACCAGGCCAAAGTCAACCATTGCAACAGCTTTTGGGAGAGATGACGTGGCAAGCTCTTACTGGTGTCACGTGTCACAAGTGCAGAGGGTACCGTACTATTATAAATATCTTCATTTATGATTATTCAAACACATATTTATTACTGTTTACCGCCTTTTCTGGTCTCCTTCGACCTCACTTATTTTCGACCTCATATTTTTCGACCCCACATTTCTAACTTAGGCATCGGAGGGTCATCGTTGAGTGCTACTAAACTAGTTTTACGTTTGCTTTGTTCTCAGAATCCACTAACAGGTAGCTTGAAAGAAGGATCTAGCGACCGACCTTGGGACCCATTTCCGCGACTCAATTCGGATTTTGTGCGACCTACATCACATACATTTGACCATATTTATTTAATTATTTGTTTATTCAATCAATATTTATATTGAGATAATGCATTAATTATGCTGGAGAATGGATTGGATTGCATATTTATTTTAAGTTTAGTTTTATTTTTTTCATCTTTTTGCTTAATCAATTCATATATTATGCATATATATACATACACCTAATAAGGTCCGGATCAACCAATTTGTTTAATTCAGTCGGATCAATGACCCAATAACTTAACCGACTCAATCCTCGATCCGATTTTGAAAATAATGATATTGGTGTATGTCTACTTCTATAGTAATTGTATTCTACTTTTTAATAGTTTGTTTTTATTTATCTCATTTAAATATATCCATTGCTTCAATATATTTTGAATTTGAATATATTCAATAACTAACAATCATATTGATGGGGAAAGAAATCAAGATAAATAAGACAACGATGATATTTTCGAAAAAGAAGGTCCAAGTCAAACTTACCAAATTGATGTGAACAACGAATTACTAAAATAATCACAACCAATAAATCACAGTCATGTAATAGAGGGTAGGTTGGAGATAAAATAGTAATTTACTCATACCTACCGTAAATAGCATAAATTTGAAATCACTTGTATCAAACTCTAGTGTAAAGCGGATTGAATCGTTCTTCTTATAATACAAATTTAATCGATCTCGTTTTTTGACGACGTCAGATCTACTATAAAAAAATTGAAAGTAAATTGAGTTTTTTTTTTTAATAATATTTCTGTAGATTCTATTAAATAAAAAGTAAAATTAAAAAGTGGGTGAAGTATTTTCTGGAATCATCATTATTCCTTCGTACCACTGAAGCCGTGAACCCGGAAATGAGATTCGGCCCGTATAGAACAGGAAAGCCGAGATAAAGATTCGCCGCGACATTCTGGTGCTACTTTCTCGGGAGAGTGGGAAATCAATGGCAGCTCGTTTGCTGAGGAGAGCGCTGTTAAGAGCTTCGAGGCCTCTGCCATCGTCGTCTCCGGTTACAAGCCAAAGTTCTTTGCTATTTCCTCTCTCTGAGCCGTCAACTTCTGCCAATTCTCCTCCTTTCTCGCCCCTAAATTTCTCGTGCAATAGCATCTGTTGTCGCCGTCTCTCTTCTCTGAGCGAGGAGTCTCATGGCCCCGCGGCAATTGATTACCGGTGAGCCTATAATGTTTAATATTGTTTTTAGGGAAAAAATGTGCAAAAGGAATTATTTTTCCAACTGGGTTTTTTGGTGAGATAGTGAATATGTAATTTTCTTGATTAGAGGTGGAGACGACATACTTCAATGGCTCTTTGTGTATTCAATTTGATAAGTTTTTATCGAGTTTAAATTAAAAAGGATAAAACTTTTGAGTGAGAGAGGAAAAAATGCTGGGAATTTTGTGTGATGACCTAAGCGTGTGGAGATTCAGAAGCTTGTTTTGGCTGAGGGGTGAGTGTGAATAAATTTACTGACTTTACACTTGTGTACAGCTCTACGCTGCAGGAAGATGAGTATCACATGTTGGCTAATTCTACAATCCATGATCTCCTTGAGAAGCTTGAGGTAATATTTTTTATGAATTTAACACTACTGTTTAACCAACTACCTAATGCTACCGACTTAGTGGTTTCTTTAATAGAACGAAAAAGGAAATCAAAAGAATTACAACCATCCTGCTTCTATTGTAATATAATTTGCTTGCACATTGTGATCATCCGATGTAAATTCTCCACCTCGCTTATTATTTTGACCATTTAGGAGCATGCATACAACCTTCCTGTACCTAATTTGACTAAGATGGGTGTACTAAGTGTTTAACTGGATTAATATTCTTATAGGAATATGGTGACTCTGTGGAGATCGACGGATACGACGTTGACTATGGGGTGAGATAAACGGTCAACTTAAAATGCTTTAGCCTTCCAAGCATTTTGTATCTGGCAGTTTCTGATTCATCTTTGTGTTAATTTTTCAGAATGAGGTCTTAACCTTGAAGCTTGGGAGTTTGGGAACTTATGTGATAAACAAGCAAACACCAAATAGACAGATTTGGATGTCATCTCCAGTGAGGTAAAACTAATCAAATTTTACAATCGGGTGGCACTTTAAATGTTTTCTTGATGTCTATGTCTGGTTCATCAGAAGTTATTGCTTTGTTCATGTATTTTGGTTTCATTCTGAGTCGTAGTTAACTGAACGTTTCTGCTTCACAAAAGCTTCATATGATACTGTTATTCGCTCATGAAAGCATAAAGTTTTGCACTACAAGCAACTATATACTCATCGTGCATGTGTTTGTGATCAAGGATGTCAAATGGATTAAGCACCAGATTCATCAGTGAGCTTCTTGATCTTAGTTGTGGAGGATCCTCAGTTTCCGTATTTGTTTTCTGGATTTTCATAATGTGAATGAAGAATATAGAGCTTAAGTATTACTCAATCATGTGAAATCTTTGATCTTTAGATTGTATCTTGGAAATGGAACCTGTACTACCCATTCATTTATCTTGCTAATACAATAATTAGAGTGGAAGTACTTTGATAGAGAACAATTTATACTCTGTGGATTTCTTGTCTATACTCGACTACAATAATAGAAGGATATGTGTGTCATAGCGGTGGCCCGGTGGCAGTAAATTCCATTGAGTAGCAACGTTGGACCACATTGGAGGCCCACTCATGGTCCCACACTCTCTCAAGACATGTGCTGCAAGATGGTAGACCAGTACCGCACCCACTTGGACTCTTAGATTATGTCTCCCAAACTAGAACTTGGTCACTTAGAATGAGAAGGTCTTCATGATCATTAAGCTTTTACCCTTCTCCCAGGTGAAGTTAGTTGTGATGTATTATTTACTACATCCCTGCACTATACAAAAGGTTTCCACCAGTATATCAACATCCTATATATACTTTTGAGTCAGTTGTTATATCAGATAAAAGGGAGAGAGTTTGATGAATTTGCAAGTTCCAAAAGTAGTTCGTCAAGTTAACTTTAGAGGAATTCGAAATGACAGACCAAATTAGGAAACCAAGGTTTTCTTTCTTAATAATACTTATGGAGAAAGCACATGATTTAAGGAACACCACCCCCCTTCAATTCGTAGTAGTATAGATTAGTAACTATTCTGTAAATCCTATACAAGTCCATAGTTTTTCCTAAAATCATTTAAACTTATATTAGATTTATTAAAATGAAAAATTTACCTTTTGGCCCACCATTTTATCCATAATTGTAAAGAAAAGACAATAAGGTTTTAGAAGCTATAGAAGGAAATGGGATTGGCACACATAAAGATATGAAAAGGTTGAGTAGAAGATTAGAGGAGAGAAGAAGTAGGAGTACTGTGAAAAATGGTACCTACAATTTACTAAACACACAAATTAATCTGCCAGATGATGCCACACTGCTAAAATTTCTCTAATCCTCTCTTCAATTTGGATAGTATAGATTCATCTGGATCTAAACTAAAACTTGTTAAGAGTGATACAAGAGTTAGATAGTTTCTGTTCATTCATGGTGCCCTGGAATTAGAAGATGAGTCTTAATCTACCTAGGATTCATTAGAGTCAGAAAATGAATGAGTAATTTGAGTTACGTAGTATTATCATTTGAGAAAATTTTGGATAGCAACTATCACATTAAATCTCAAAAATCTAATAGTCAATTTCAACAAGCTAACAGCCCCTTACATTTTCCATCCCTTCTCAACAGTTCCTTGGGGTATGCTCCGATAGCAGTAAGGATGACTATTGTTGTTGTAGTGGTGAGCAAGCCTTGAAATTTTGTCTAGAATACCTTTTGAAGCATTTGCAATTTGCTTGAGATAGCTGAACCCTTTGGAAGTTGAGAAACAGGAAAAAAAAAAAACATCAGTAGTCCAACCTCTATGAGCTGCAGAAAAGTTACCAGAAGTTCCAAAGTGCCTCTGCAAGCACACTTTGGTAAGATATTGAATCATCCATTGTCTGAGTTGATTCAATATCCAGATGCAAAGTTAAATCACTAATCCATAAGTTTCACATATTCGGGTGTCATAAAAACATTGGTTAAGCATGGACCCTAAACATATAGAGAGACAACACAAGTGCAGGTGAAGGACTGATTTTAAGTGAATATCTAACTGCATTATTATCAATCTGATGGTCAAGATCCACTTAGCCATCAGTTAGTGATTTAAGCGAAGTAACTCATGTAAGTCTTAGACACGAAGAAGAAGACTGGTCTTTTAGTTCAAACATGAGTGTTCTTATATTTGAAGCAAACTACCATTATGAGAAGAATCTCAACTTTTGAAGAAATTATGAGTTAGATTCAGTTTCAAAATTATTTTCTTTGCTTCACAAAATCTCTTTTTTATCTGGTCTGTTATTGCTTAAACTTATGGGATAATTACACTTAGACCTCTTCTGAAAATGCTAAATTACACTTTTCCTCAAAAAAAGTTTTGAATTCTCAATTTATACGAAACCCCCTTTCGTTAGGGTTTGGACGGAAAATACTCATGAAAGCAAAGAAAAATGCACAAATATTCAATTTTGTTCCTCATGTAACATTTTTATGTATATTTTTTTACTTATAAAGGGATAAATGTAATATACATACGGAGTCAGGTTAACACTATTATATTTTTTTCTTGCAAGTACAAAATTATTATATAAAAACATTAAATGATGTGTACAATCGGAAATTTATGCAATTTTTTTGGCTAACATAAGCATTTTTCGTCCAAATCTTAATAAAAGAGTGTGATGTGTAAACGGAGAATTTTGGAGGGGGTGTAAGTGTAATTTCAAAACTTCTTTGGGGAAACTGTAATTTTGCATTTTCAGAGGGGGTCTACGTGTAATGCTAAAATTTATTTCCGAAGGCACAAAATCTAGATGTTTGTTTTTCATTTTCTAACGTTGCTTGATGAGTTTTCTTTCAAGAATAATGACAGAATTCATTAAGTTTCTCCTGATATTTATTATTTTTTTGCAGTAGAAGTTAAATTATCAGTTGCTCATCCAGTAAACATCCAATTTGAGTTTTCTTTTGAGCGAACAGCAAAAATACACATGATCTTTCTGTCCATTGTTAGCCTAGTCAGAAAACATTTAGCCACAACTTACTAATTTGTAAAATTTAGCGTCATTTGAAAACAAGTGGGGATGGTTGTGGTTATCTTACAATTTTACTGTATCTATTAAGATCAAAGGTAAAAGGATAAAAGAATACTGTAGGCAATTTAATTTGGTTGAGATATATAAAATATTTCCTCCAATTTATGCCATTTAGTAAAATAAACCCATTTGAGAAGCCAAAATGCAATAATTAGGTTTCAATAAGAAATAAAATAGGGTTTTAATTCTCCATGGGTATAGGATGGGTAGAAAGTGTTAGTGCGAATAAGGTTCCCCATCTATAAATGATCATAGCTGTTAAATATCAGAGATGGGATAAAGACGAGTGGCTTCCTTGGTTGGCAGCTCCAGAGTTGCTACTTCATGATCAAGATTGAAGCTTGCAATCTATTGGGAAGTACGTATCACAAGATATAAAGAGATGCTTTGAGAATCTTGGGTAGTTAGAAAAATGCTACCAATGAACCCAAAATATTAGTTCTTACATATATGATAGCTGATTGGCATGGAGTTAATACTACTGCAACAAAGTCACAAAAGTAGGGAATGGTCATTCTTATTAATAACTTCAGGAGAATCCTGAAGATGGCCCAGTAGCTGGAACAACAAGCGAGAATTCTGCATCCTGGACTCATTAGCATCTGTTTATCATCTTTAATTGGCGAACGATTGTCATTCTACCTTCCTTACAAATGAGTCCAAATTATCTCCCTTAATTCATGTGGACATAGCAATCGACACTAAATGCTTGATGTCCCACAATAGGCTTTATCTAGCAACTGTTTTGCCTCTACACTTCGTATAAATAGTTAGTTACTGGAGAACTCTAAAATTCTGTGTCACGATCCTTGTGTGATGTCACATGCCTAATGGATGGGACATTGCAAGCTAGTAGATCCTTCACAATTATGCCTTTGACAATTTAGTGTGAGAGTTCTTTTTATAAGTAAATCCATCACCTCATATCAGGTTTATTTGAGCTTCCAATACTTTTATAGTGCACCCCTTCCATCTCAAAAAGAATAGTTAGATTTCTGCTTTTGTTAATCCATATTTAATATCTTCAAGAGAAGGCAAATATGCACTAAAGCATCAACTACACCCTGCAATTTTGGTTTGACTAGATGAAAATAAATCATTGTATGCTTGGGTGGTTGAACAAAAGAAGAAAAAATGAGCAAACTGCAGACCACTCAATTTAAGCAACAGTTGCACCTACGCAGTTATGGAGGCGCACATGTTGCATCTGGACAAGAAATGGTTCTTGATATTATACTTGATGGATTTGGTGCTGTGCTTGTAACATCTTTTTTCCTTGTTATACATTAAACAAGTTACTCTCCTTAGTGACTGAATGAAACATTCATTAAATGAGGAGTATCCTACCCCTTAACCTCATTTGTTTCAATTCAATATATATAATTGCATTACATCTTCATGGGTTGTTTTAATTCTTGAAGTCTCAATGACTTTTGCAGTGGCCCATCAAGGTTCGATTGGGACCAGAATGCTCAAGCTTGGATTTATAGACGAACAAAAGAAAACCTGATTCAAGTTTTAGAAACGGAGTTGGAAAAGCTGTGTGGACAACCTATTAGTCTTTCTTAAGTTTCACTAAATAACATTTCATTTACGTCGAAGTTTTTTGTCTCCAGAACACATTGTCATACTTTGAGCACTTGCACTTAGCCCTCCTTTTCTTTTCACCATGTTTCCCCATTACATATTGCAGCCTCACATCTTCATCACAATCGCAGGCTATGTTCATAGCACGGCAACAAATTATATGCCAGAAACTCAAAAGAGCAGGGGCTTGAATGCTGCCCATGAGCTCCGTTATATCATGGAAGTTTTGGTACGTGTTAAACATTACGAGAAAGTGTTCTAAAAATGATGATACCATGCTATGTAAGAAATATTCTTGCATAATCAAATTGGTCATCGATCATCTGAAATATCGAATTGTTGTGGATGACAATATTCTCTCAGTCCTAGACATGACTGGTAGGAAGAACCATTTCATGATTTGCACTTGCGAAACGAAAGATGAAATAATACTGCACATTTGGTATCTATATGTGGTGGAAATATTTTCAGAATCTCGCATACAATAGCTGTCTATGTACTGCCTGGCTTGTAGTCTGTCTGGCATATATTGAAGTCTGCTCCTGCTTTCCCTACTGATCATCACATCATAAAAGATACTTTCCTTGTAGCATCAAATAATAACCTCAACCTTAAGCATCTCTGCCAGCCACTTCTTTAGGACACCACAAATGTTCAATTTCCGTCTCCCTGCATTAAAAGAACTCCTGCCCTTTTGATTTAATGCATAAGGGTAAATTATGAGATTCTTTGGATTTGACATAATTATAATATTTTTTTATTATTTGCAAAAACTATTAATATTCCCAAAATTTTAATGACCGTTCAACAATTGGCTCAACTTGTTTGTCTTTTTCATCTGTTTTTATGGTGAACTGATAAAAATATTTCTGTACATTATAAATTATAATTTTATTTATTTCAAAAAAATAAATTTTGTTTATGGATCGAGTGGACAATATCTTCGTAATTTTTTAAATTTTTTCATTCATCTCGTCTGAATTTTTTTTATAATTTTCATTTTCTTCAAAAAAAAATCAGCAAAGGCAAAGTTTATCATTTCAGAGGTTATTGGTAATTTTTCAAATAACGAGAAATATTCATAATTATGTCAAATTTTAAGATAGTATAATGTAATTTTTCAAACAATGAGGGAATATTTGTAATTATGTCAAATTTTATAGGAGACGTACCTTAAAAGTTATAATCGATAGTGATTTAAATTTTTAACAAATAATGGTAGTTCTAAATAGCATATATGTTCTTTTTGGGAGCATGGTAAGTTCGTTAAGGGTACGTTTGGCTGGGGTGAGAAGTGAGAGTATAAGAGAAGTGATAGTAAAAATGAATATATAAGAGATAGTTTGACTTTTGGTTAGTGAGACGAGATGGTGGATAAGTAAAAATCGATATATATGAAACCATTTTGGAGTCTAATTTTTTTCTGTTCAAAATTGGGTGGAGAATAAAAATATAAGATCAAAAAGATTAAAGAATATATATTTTATTTTTATTTACTCTATTATCATATATATATATATATATATATATATATGCACAGAATATAATTTTTCTCCTCTTTTCTGGTAATATCGTACATAATTGTCAAAGAAAGATAACATCCCAGAAAAACTACTGCATTGAAGTCAACAATGAATATCTTTCTTGTTTGATAAATATTTTTATTAATAAGGTTTTTATTATATACTAAAATTGTATTTGTATAATATTTAATTTGTTTATTTTCTAATACAAGATAAAAAGAATGGTTATTAGTAAAATTACAAAAAATAATTTTTTCTTCTCAATCTATTTTTCTTGTACGAAACAAGTAAAAGTATTTGAAATTTTCCTTCCAATCGTACCAAACAGCTGGGAGGAAAGTTATTATTTTTTCCCTCTTTTTATTTATTTATTTATTTTTACTTAAATCAAACGAACCATAAAAGTCAACACCCGATAGAAACATTATGTTGCACAAGGTTGAATTCAACTACAGGATCAACCATCGACGACTCTTGTCCTGAAGGTTATAAACCAACAACAAAAACACCAGGAATGCAAATTTCAAAATGAGACAATGGTGCAAAAACTTGTGGCCCTAGCGCAAGATCCATTGTTTCATGTATGGCAAGCACAAAAATAGGAAGTATTGGAGATATTTAAGGAAGTCCCACATTAGCATTCACGCATTAATACATTTGAAGAGATACATTTTCACCATTATAAGGATAGTTTAGTTCGAAAAAAATTATTTGACCTGCAATAAATCAATAATCAGTCAATCGATGATAAACGTCAATTCTCATTCAGTTTTTTTGTTAAAATAAAAAAAATTAGTGAATTTGACTATTGGAGGGATGTATTGTTAAATGGAAGCAAATTCCAAAGGTGTTAGATGTAATTTTTCAAATCACAGAGGGTTTACGTATAATTACACCAAACCTCAAGAGAGGGAAGTCTACTTATCCCTACTTTTTTTTTAAAACACATTGATTTGAACCTCATGATTAGCTCAATTACAATATCTACTATTTCTCTTGTACCGAAAGTTATAGTTATTGTACAGATCAATAGTGTTATACGCAATAAATCGATTCGAACCCACAATAAATATAATTTAATTACAGAATCAGACATCGACGACTTTTATATCGACAACAGAAACACGAAAAACGCAAATTTCGAAATGAGACAACAGTGCAAGAACTTGTGGCCCTAGCCCAAGATCCATTGTTCCATGTATGTATGCAAAGCACAAAAATAGGAAGTATTGGAGATATTTAAGGAAGTCCACGTCAGCATTCACTCACCAAGCATACAAAGCATTAGTTGAGGGGTCATTGTCAAAAACACAAAGAATTGAGGGCCAGAAATGGAATATTATTAAAGTGAGCAATTGGAGTCCCCATAATATCTTTGATGGTTGTTGAGAGGTACAACAAATTCAGCCCACACAAAACTAACCACCACCCCTTTTCCAAACAACCATTTTCCACCACAAGTAGAGATGCCCCTATTTTCATCATTCTTTGCTTCCTTTTCCTCTTTTTTTTTTTTTTTTTTTTGTCCTTTCAATAAATTCCTTTAATTACACTCCAACTCCTACATCTTTTATTGTAATCTATACTAATATATATATACATATATATATAGATTTTTCTACACTCATAAATAACGAGCAATTTATTCTCCTGTGATATTAAAAATGAGCACATTATCTCTTTATGAAAAAAAAATATAGCAATTTACCCCCCTTACTTTTAAAATGAAGTAATTTACCTCCTTATATAGGTAAATTGTTTCATTTTAAAATTGTTGTATTTTAAAAAATACAGGGAGGTAAATCGCTGTTTGTTTTTTCATAAGGGGGTAATTTGCTCATTTACAATATCACAAGAGGGTTGCTTGCATTTTTTTTCTTTTTAAAAATAACGAGTGTATCCCTAATTAAATAATCTTAAAGATTCGTTATAATTACTGCACTAGTTCTTTTATTATGTCAATAATAACTTAAATTAATTTTTTTATTTATTTATTTTCAATATAATTTCTTAGTTCGTGTATTTTATTTTACTTTATAATTTTAAAATATAAAAATTTATTTATTATATGTATGTAAGAACGCACGTGATAGTGATAGTTTATAGTATGCACGCAGAGACAATATGATAGGACCACTAGTTTAAAATAATAGGAAGAGTACCAAAAAATTGTACTATTTGTATTTATTGACATTTTAGGGCATGTGGGCTTACCAAGAATTTCCCTTAACCACAATTTAATTTATAGGCCTTTTATTGCACATTGAAGTTTTTATTATTAGTGACCAAAAAAAAAATAAGTGATGATATTAAAATTATCACTAATTATATATATATATATATATGTATATATATATATATATATATATTAAGTGATAAATGTCTCTATTTTGTTTGCTAATGTGATTTTCATAATTAGATTATAACTAATGATAAAAAAAAATGTGCATAAAGTTGTTACGTAATATTTTAGTGACAACTTGAAAATTGTTTACTTAATATTTTTTTTAATAATATTAGTTTTTGTTGTACTGATTCTGAGCAATATTTTAGAATATATTACAGAGAATATAATTACGCCACATTTATAAAATGTTTATTTTAAATAAAATAAATAACATAATTTTACGGGCGTGAATAGACTAATTCTACGGTAAAAGATGCAATAGTATTTGAAATAAAATATTCATTTGGATTTTTATTCTGCCAAATCTAAGTATGATTTATGATGTTCTAATTTAGATTGAAAAAAAAAATAGTTTTTTAAGAAATAAAAGTTGGAAAAATCAAAATCTTTTCATATATTTTATAGTGTTGTTTCTTATGAAGTCATATTATTATTTGCAATAAAGGGATGCTATTGAAAACAAATATTCTTTTTAATAATTTGGAATATTACAATAAATATCTCAAAAAAAATTATAGTAAAATTAGAGGTTTGTTTGGCTAAATTTATTTAAAAAATTTATAAGTTCATATACTTCATATGATATCATATCATATTTTAAAATAAGCTCTTAAAGTAATTGAAAAAAAATAAGATTTTGAAACTTATAAGAGGTTCATACTGATAATTTTGTGAAGAATATTATTAAAATCGAAGAAATTTGTTAATTTTTTTTAAATAAGTCAAAATTTAAGAAAAAAAAAGCTTATAACTTTCTAAAATTTTATTTTCAAATCTTATAAATTTATCCCAAATGATATCTAAGTCGTTTTGTCCAGTATTTTCTGTCTAAACTATCTCAAAATAAATAATAAACTTCGTCTCTTCCATCTCAATCACTAATTCTGAGGAAATATTACAAAAAAAGATTTAAATTTTTTTCCTATTTGTTTATTTTTCAGTGAATGATACGTATTTTCAATTTTATATAAGTTGTCGTGTGAAAATGATTATGAATTTATTTAGGAATATTATATTTTTATATTAAATTGCAATATCAAATTAATATACTGTATAAATAAATATATTTTTACTTTCTTATTGTTTCAAAAACTGAAAATTAGAACATAAACAAACAGTATGAAACTTCAATAATTATTTTAAAATTCCATATGGAATTAATTATCAGAGAGGGGTTAAATGCAATTTATCATCTGTGATATGTGAAATGAGCAAATAATTTCTATAAAAAAAAGGAATTAGCAAATTACCCCATGTATTTTAATAAATGAAGTAAATTATCCCTATTAATGGTTTAGATAGGGAGTAATTTACTTCATTTTTCAAAACACAGAGAGCAATTTACTATTTTATTTTTCATATCACAAGTGGATAAATTGTATTTTTCCCAGTCATAGAGAAAGAGAGAGAGAGAGAATGAATGAAGCGTGTTGAAATGAATGGAAAGTAGTAGTCGTTGATGTGGTTTGAGCGACTAATGGTGAGAATGAAGTCGTGAAACAGAGGAGTTTGGATGAGAGGAGAGTGAGACAGCTCAGACTTACGTACGTCTTTCATTCACATCTATAAAAGTCAGAATCTTCAACAGTCGCAGCGAAAGCTTAAACCACAAAAGAAGCGATTGCGTCCCTCCCTTTTATTATTCTAATCAATCAAATTATTAAAATAATAAAAATATCTCCTCCTATGTTTTAATTAAATAAAGCTCAATTGAGATCCATTTTTTTTAAAAAAATAAAAATAAAAATAAAAAACTTTGTTCGGCTTTATTTTCAGCTTCCGATACTTTTAAGTGGGTTTTTATTTTTGTACGAGGTAAAATCACGACGACGAGTTTTTCAGAGATTTGACATAGTTACGAATATCATTCATTATTGATAAAATTACAAATACCCTCCTCATGTTTAATGAAACTGCGTAATTCTTGGATGGAGATTTGAATGTCAACTTTATCCTTGCTGTATTTTTTTTAAAAATAAAATTATATAAAAATCAAGCCAGCGAACGATAGCACAACCCCATTCGGACCCCAACCCCCATCACCGGCACTACCTCCTCCCAATCGCCTTTGAAAACGGATCGATTTCGATCGCACCAAAGCGCCCAACAAACTCTGAGAAACTTGGCAAACTCTGCACTGTCCAGCCCCACGTGAGCCCGTTGAATCCATGCGTCCACGCCAAGACCCTCACGACTCCGTTTGGCTTTTTGTAATAATTTTTTTATACAAATAAAACACGATGAAATGAAAATATGTTTGAATTAATTCCATTTGAATTGATTGATTTAAAATTATATATTTCAAATCCCAAATAGCAAATTCAGTTGAATTTGTTTGGATAATTTTAAACTTAAAAGATTTCAGATCATTCAATTGCAAATTTGAATTATATTTTATTAAATGTTGATGGATTTTAAATTCTTTTATCATCAAGTCATTTGAAAATCCATTTTTTAAATCCTTACATTAATTCAAATATAGCCTAAGATATTTTATGACAATTTCTTGTATAAAAATACGCGATAAAATTGATTTTTTAAAACAAACGGTCCAATCCCAAAAAAAAAAAAAATAAATCCAAACAAACATGATCTCACAATTTCGACCAAATTATCAAATACTTCGAAACTAATTTAATAACATTTAATATTTTATAAGTTTTATATATACGGACTTATAAGATCTTCCGTATACATTCAACCAAGCACTTTTTAAATCGCTACTGTTTTACTTGAATGCCACATATTTAAACTTCGACAACGACCCAAAACTCATAATTTTATACGGATATATTATGAACAGTCAATAATAAATCTATAATATTCAATTAAACGCAAAAAAATGCTCGATTGTTAAATATTTTAATGAGGTTTTCATAATAGAATTGAATAATATCTCAATAAATTTAAATAAAACAAATAATTTAATGATATTTATTTAAATAAATAGCAATAATCACAATAGATTTGATCCAACTTTACTTTGTTTTTTTCCCTAATAAAAAAAAGGGGTCATGGGAATGTGTGATTGTCATGCAATGGAAATTGGTGGATGTGTAGCAACTGCAGTCTTTGTTGAATCAGTATTTTTCACATAGTTTATGACTTTTTCTTTTTAGAAAAATCTCAATTAAGCTGTCAGCATCACTTTATCAGATGTTTTGGTTCATTACTCCATTTTTTTAAATTGATCTGATGAAATTTTCAGGTTGCTTTTCCCTTTGATTTAAAAATAATAGGGATAAATTACATTCACATCCCTAAAATTAGTTTAAATTGCATTAATATCTCTTATCTTTTATAAAATTATAGTTACACTCCCTGAGAAATATTGTGTAAGTATTGCAGTTGAATAAGTGTAGCTGTAATTATAATTATAACGTTAGGGACTGCAGCTGTAATTTTGCAAAGATATGATGAGTTTGTGTATTTTAGTTTAATTTCAAAGGGTGTTAATGTAATTTAGCCACGTAATAGTTATATAATTTATACGAAAATATTTCTTTTCATAATTAAAAGAGTAAGAAATAATGATGTTATAAATTCCAAAAGAAGTACTAAAAATATAAAATAATAAATTTATTAATACATCTAAAAATTAAATAAATCTTCATATATGTTTTTATTTTTTAAAAGAAAACCCATAATTGTCGATCGTACGCTGCACTAACACTTGTTAGTTCTGTAGGTAATATGAATCAACTTTTAGTTAAATAATTATGGGTTCGTTTTTTTTTTTTTTTTCCGAGCAAAAAAAATTACGTTCATAGGTAATTTATAAAGTACCATTATAAATTATCGGATAAATTTTTTATTGCAATCCATTTTGCATCATTTATTTTATTTTATATATCCGTTAAGTGTATAAAATTAATTACGTTATCAATTTTATCGAAAAAAAAATTATACACGCAGCATGTGCACGAAAAAATGTAATAAAAGATGCAACAAAAATCCCAGTTCAATAAATAATAGGTAATACATAAGTACTCTTATAAACGATTTATGGTTCCAGACATGCATTGTACTTAAGGATCGGAATTGAAATTACTCAAATTTTATTTTATTTTAATTTTTTTTTGGGGGGTATCAAAATAAAATCTTATGGGAAGGTTGATTTGTTTCCAAGTAATGGTGTGTGAGATTTTGCTGATGAGGACAAAGACAAGTGCGTGTGTGTGGGCGCCTACGTGCCTCGGTGTAGACCGTTTCCAATTGTGAACGGCTGAGATTCGATCTCAGCTCGTGGCCGCCGATGAACCGCCTTCACCTTCAATGTTACGTAACCTCAAGGAATTACACTTTCCTTTGATAAGGTTTGGTAATTATATTTAGATTTTTTGTAATTTGAGAAATTATATTTAGTACGTTTGAGGTTTAATTATATTTGTATAACAAATAAAAGTTTCTTTGTTAATTAAAATTTACTGAACTTGCAGATATTAAAAAAAATTGCGAAAAAATTTGTATTTACTTCCAATTGACTTATTGCTGATATCTTGCAGGTCAAATAAATATTCTTATGATCAAATTGCTCTCATATGTCTTCACACGTTAATTCATGAGAAGAGGTATATCTTCACCGTTATAAAATGTAGTTTAGTTTGAAAAAAATTATTTGACCTGCAATAAGTCAGTAATAAGTCAATCGAGAGCAAATATCAATTTTTATTCACTTTATTTTGTTGATATCAACAAATTTTGGTGAATTTTTATTAACAGAAAGACTTATTTGTTAAATGAAAGCAAAACTTCAGAGGTGCTAAATATAATTTTTCAAATTATAGGAGGATTACGTGTAATTACATCAAACCTCAGAGGAGGCGAGTGTAATTATTCCTATCCTTAATTTGGTTTTATTTTTACAATTTTTAGGGTTTTTTTTTTTTAACATACATGATTATATCATCGTCTCGATACCAAACACTTTATTAGTTCAGTCAAAATATTAATGCAACTAAAAACAATAATCAAATTATATAATTTAACATAAAAGTAAGACAAATACAGATTTGTCCAGTGAGACTCAAATTCATGACTTCAATTTGTTCACGAGACCTCAGTTGTAATCACGAAGTTAAGACATCATTAATTTTTAATTTTTTTTAAAAGATGTGTTTTTGTATATGTAAAAAAATGTAGAAAAAAGATGTGATTCAAATATATTTTTCTGTAATTATTAACAATATCATATTGGTATATTATTAACTTATAAATTTATGAAGACAAATAATAATAATAATAATAATAAAAACAGTAAATTAAAATGTTTTCTGCGGTACATATGAAAACACAGATTATTAAATTTAAGCAGATGAAAATTGAAATTTGAGAATGAAATTTTTATAATTTTTTAATTTATCTAGCACAAGAATAAGTGGATTAATTAGTACTATCACACACTAGAAAAAAAAAAAGATTATTGGCTATAATTTTAATAATTATAAACTAAAAATCATGATAAATAATTTTTATTGATCACGATTAAATAAAACTAATGTAAGAATATAAATTTTCCACCAAGAAAAAATTATTTTTCGTGGCTCTTTATTTTAGCCACCTTCAGAGATATCACTGTCGACAACCGTTGTATGGCCGTGGTCGATGACTATTTGCTACAGTAATTTTATTTTTAATCATGATAATTAGGTTAAATGTTGGATTTTTTTTAGTGATAATTCAATTATTTATTTTTATTTAATTGTTTTTGGCTTAATATATTGATTCGACAGAAAAACGATAATGAATTGCTAGCTTAAAATATATAAAATGAAATAAATCAAAATTAGAAGGCAATAAAACTAAGATATTGAAATCGTTTTGTCATAAAATTGTACACTATGTTTGTTTTTATTTTCAAGTTATCTCCGGAACAAGTCAAAACGTACCCAATATTTGCCATCATTCAGAAACACCTTATCTAGGTGTTTTAAACTGTTTTAACATAAATACATACACATATATATAAATATATATAAAATATATATGATTTGATAATGAATAGTAATTTTTGTCTCCCAAAACGAAACATTAAACATACAATACTTATTTTAAATTATCTCCAAAAATAAATCCAAACATACATACTATCTCTAACACATACTTATTTATCTTTATTTTTCTCTCTCTATCTCCACAAAACACTTGAAAAATGAATCCAAATATTATGGTAATTTCTTGTGTTATTTACTTCACGTATTGGTTAGTTGGTATGTAATGATTAGGCGGTGTTAAAAATCAATTATTGATTCGTATACTATTTACTAATAATTAGTAATAATTGATTCAAGAAAATCATATCAACTGCCATTTTGGGCAATGGTGTGTGTGTGGAACAATATATATAAAGAAAATAATTTATCGTATTAATTTTTTAAATACTTAAATTTGGTCCTTTATGTTTAAAAAATTTAATGATTTTAATATTTTTTTGCTTCACATTTCTCTCTCACGCTATTTATTACAATTTATAATTATAATTTATCCTCTTCACAAATATCTTTATTCTTATTATCCACCCCAACATTCTTTCTATATCACATGCTAATTAATATATATATTAAGGTCACATTTAATGGCGTAAAAGAATAAGTTTATATATATTAAGCAAACCATATTTTTATCATAATAAATTTAGAGGGCGATTGCATGTTTACAAAATAGTAATAAAACTTTTTAAAATTTGACATTTCTATCCTCTTATAATCATATTTATTCAAACACTTTAAGACGCATGAGCTTATCAAATCGTGATACTAATAACTAAAGCACACTCATATGTATACATAATTTAAACTTTTTATAAAATTAAATAAAAAATTTAAACAAATAAATAACTGATCACAATAAATTAATATAAAATTATTGACAGACTTAATTTATTGATATTAAACAAATTAGTATGTTCAAGAATAATTGTGCCCAACAATTTTTTTTTTTTTTTTGGTATATGTAGATTTTATTAATAAAACAAGATCGTAATATTCAACCGGTGATTTCTCCCTCAACAAGCCAAGTGATACGCCGTAATCTATATAACGCACATGAACTAACAGAACAAAATAGTCATTTTTAATATTAATTGTTATGTAACAATGATTTTATGTCTATATAATAAATAAATTTTGTATGTATTTTGAATTATATTAAAAAACAACATGATAAATAAAAATAAAATATATATAAATAAATGATTCAATACATTACATTAAAAGCAAAAAAAGATGAAAGAAAAAAAAACTAATCTATCAATTAATATAAAATTTAACAAATTAAATAAACTGACTATTTTATTGGTTGAAGAACATTGCAAACGTAAAAAATTTATGTAGCAGTGTTATTATCCGTCATTTGTGATTATTAAAAAAAAAAAAAACTTTTTTCAAAAAAATTATATATATAAATATATCACTTTGTATTGTTCTTTAAACTTCTCAATAAGCCTCATCCAAATTCTAGTAGAGAAATTACCAAAAAAAAAACAAAAATAAAAAGGTTACACAAGAAACAACATTAACACAGTCATGGTAGATACAAATGACGAAATGCTTGTAAACTCTTAGCTAATCCAAATCCAAATCCAAACTCCAACTCAACCCGACCCGCTTGGTGGTAACTGAAAACTTACCATAAACCCGATACTATATCTGAATAACTTGGTGTTAGTGAAGGAGATCAGTACTCAATATCTAACGGCTAACAAATGTTGCAGAATTTATCAGATCGACGGTCCTGGGAACATGCATACCTCGGCCATTCCTGTACCCGACTCCTTTTCTTCCTGGTGTAATCTCCTCAGAGAATCCAAAATCCCCGATCCACACGAGTCGGCCCGACCCAGCTCGGTTTTCTGGATCTTGTGCAGCAGCGACGTCGTTTTTCTTCTGGATACCGATGAGTCCTTCGCACCCGCCGCCTCATTCGCCGGGGCATCCGGTGGCGGATGAACAGAGGTATTTAGCTGATAAGATGAGCAGCCTTGATCTTCCTGCCGTTACAGAAACAAATCCTCACCGTTCATCATCCAATTAATGAAGAATAATCTGAAAAACATGAAGAAATTCGCTTCTCCACATCTGAATCTTTTTCTTTTGATTTTGATTTTATGGGTAAAAGAAGAGAAAAAAGAAGGAAGATTCATACATCGGGCTGAAAATTCGAAGAAACATTCTCGATCCTGCGTCGCTTCCTCGAAACCGCCACTTCTCCTCCGCTTACAGACTCTTCGCCGCTCGAACTACTCTCCACGGTCGGTGGAGGCGACCACGGCACCACCTGATTCTCCTCCACCACCTCCTGCCGTTCCCCCATCTCCTCGTTTTCTTCACCGATTTCATCACCCCTCCTTATATAAACGCATTGTTCGCAGACGGAGACGGTGGGTCCCAGCTTGGGGCCGGATGCGGACCACGGCATCGGCGATTGGCACACGTGGCAGAGCAGGTTCCTGGAATGCCGCGCCACCAGAAAGTTGGCGGAGTGCACCTTGGCGTCGCAGTCCCAGCACAAGCTCGCTTGGTCCGACTCGCAGTGCATCCGCGCCCTCCCTTTGCACAACTCACACCTCTTCATCTCTCGAGCCCACGTGAAATCCTCCTTCACCACTGCTAGACAAAATCCCGGGTCCGTTCAAGAGAAACAAACGGCGAGGAAGACGATCCCAAAAATCTAAAGGAAAACGATTGGGAAAGGAAAGATGAGAGAGAAACCGATAAGCGATGAGAGAGACAGAGAAAGTAGGGGATGGGAAGACGAGGCGAAGAATAAAGAGGTAGTAGCTATTTGTTTAATTCAACTTGCAGTCAACAATCATAAAACATCACAACTCCCCCCACCCCCCACCCCCCACCCCACAAAATGACGAAATTACCCTGCTAGTGCCCGCAGCTGTCCTACTTGCTTTGTAACAGTTTCTTTTTTTGCTTAGATGATACTTTTATTATTTTGTAACAATTAATATGGTAGAAGTGCAAACAACTCTCTTGTAATATTAAAAATGAGTAAATTATCTCTTTATAAAAAAATAAATAACGATTAACTTCCCTATATTTTTTAAAATACAACAATTTAACCCCCTATGACTTTTAAAATAAAGCAATTTACCTCCTTATACAGGAAGGTAAATTGCTTCATTTTAAAAAGTATGGGGGGATAAGTTCAACTTAAATAATTAGAAAGTAAAATAATTTGTAATATTAAATTATAAACTCTTATTTTAAATGATTACAAAAATCTCCATAATAATGCTCTAACTATCCCATGCAAATTTAAATAAATAAAGAACATAATCCTCCAATTACTTATCTTAGAAAAATAGTTTAAATTTAATTATTTTTAATGTAACTATATTTATTTAATTAACTATATTTTTAGATAATGATTCATTATGAAAAATACAAAATAACTCGATTAATTGACGGAAGTATTTGAATTCGAGAGAATCATTTAGAGAATAAATTTTAAATAACGGAGGTGAATCAAAGCAGATTCTAACCCTCGCTTCAAACGTATTGGGAAAGTGGTCCATCAATAGGTGGGAGCTAATGGACCACTTTATTAAAAGATTTTGAAATCTATGATTATTTTTTTTGAATTATATAATTCAAATAAAAATTGAATAATTTATAAGTTTTTATAATTTAAAATTATCCAATAAATAAAAAATATTTATTATGAGAAATGGGGTTATGGATAAATTGGTTTGTTGGTCGGGACAGCCTCCAGGGGTAAAGTGGGAATTTCAAGGGGGGATGGGTTGGGAAATGTGAATGGCATGAGAGGATCCCCCTGGGGAGATATTATTTTGACGGGGGAGGTTGTTGTGTGGCTGTAAACGACAGCGTACGAGGGGTGGGCGTGAATGGTGCAGGAGGGAGCCACGTTTCGGAACTCGAGGGAACAATGGGGATCGGTGGGCCCACAGGGTACGCTGCCTCCTCCCATTGGTGCAGTGCACAGGATATTTTTGATTGGTCCCCAATGACGTGGCGGCGAGAGGGGCGGGGTTTTGATATGATGACGTGGGTGATACTCTGCCCACTGACGGACGTTGGACCACGTGACGTGCACATGAGTCTGTCAGAATTCGGCGGGGCACTTCCTAGCATTTGGGCTAGGCCCTCATTTCAATTATTTTTGTGTGCTCGCTTAATAACCACAATTTTGCCGAGGCGGCATTTGTCTCTCTCGACCTCAAGATTTTGTGAGCCAATGTTTTAAAATCCAGCTCGGCCCGTAGGATTGGTTGTCCCAAGTGTCAGTCAGCCCATAAAACGGGTTGGTTGAAACCAAAATATTGGAGTCAATTTTTCTTTTTTTTTTTTCCATAAAAATCGTTTGATCAGTGGTTCAATCGATGAACCGTGTGACTCGATACCGGGTTGATTGAATTGATCGATTAACAATAAAGTGTAAATAAATAATAAAATCATTAATTTTTCTTCTAAAATGTATATTAATTTTTGTTAAGTACTCTAATTTTAGGTTATTTTTGAAAGTAATAGATTATTTCTAAAAAAAAATGTGCATTATTTCTATTAAATTGACATAATTTCTATTAAGGTTAACTATGTTACGTTATTTCTAAATATAAAATCCTAATTTCTCTTGTCAGTTAAATTTTGCTATTTCTGTTAGATTATTTCTGATAATTTAGTGTATCTATTTTTTTATTAAATTTGAGAATGTATAATATTATTTTTTGTATTTGATCTTTATAAGTTTGTTTTTAAATTTATTTTATATTGTGTATCTTATTCAACTACTAATGTCAAAGAAAAGCAGTGATTTCTTTTTAAAACCAAAGATAAATTGTTAAGTATATTAATATTATTTATTATTTAATATTATTTTTAAAATATTAATAATTATTTATAATATAAATACGATGTTACTGGTCTGACCATGATTGACCCAATGGTTGCACCAGTGACTCGTAACCCACTTAATTTTCCTGTTCAATGAATGATTTGAATTTCAAATCATTGACTGAGCATGTTTGCAAACGCTTATTTGAAGGATTTATAAATTTATTATTAAAAACTAGTAATGGTGGTACGTGATTTATTTATACTATCATAATGTTTTTTTTTATTATACTGCTATGAGCGGCCCAAGAGAGGTTGTGAAGCCCAAGCCAGGCCCCATCAACCCATAAGATGGTAGCACACCAGAGGATTCCCAAGTTCAGCCCAAGAAGGGGGCCCAATAAAACTCTTTCCAGACCTCAGGTCCACCTTCAAGACCCAGTTAAAACAGCCCAGGAGATGCCCAAGACTTAGGATTCCTAAACCTAGAAGGACTCCCAGTAGAGTAGAAATCCTCATGTAAAAGGAGTCCTCTCCCAAGCAAAGACGTGCTGGTGTTATTGATCAGCTAAAGATAAGATCAAATCATGTCCTATTCATAGGTATTTCGCCCCCTTTTCCAGAAATATAGGTAATGCACAACAAAGAGGGACGCCTCCTCTATAAATACTGGTACCACTCCCCCAACAGGGACCTCTTTCAAAAATCTGGAAATTGATTTCTATTCTTGCTGTAGCTATCAACTTGCATTCTAACCATAATTTTCTCATTAATTTCTTATTTATATCTTAATTTCTCATTACAATTTATTCTACAATCATTTATTCCTATATTCGAAACTAACTTGAGCGTCAGAGTTCTAACATGTTGTTTTGCAGGTTTTATTTTTCAAGCTCATTTGCTTGATCAACCCAAGTCCATTATCAAGATCCAAGCTCGTTGGATCCGTGTTAAAATCACACGCATGAAGTACCAAGTTTTGATTATTAAATTTACCTTTCATTTTATTTTCTCTCTTTCAAAAAATTTGGTCAGTTTAGTGATTTTAATATTTTTTTAATAATCTCAGATTTTTTTTCTCTCTTAACTACCCACTACCCCACATTTTTCTCTCATATTCTCTACATTTATTACAACTTATAATTAGAATTTGTTCTTTACAAAACTTTCTTTTTCTTTTATCATCTTATACCACATTTTTTTTATATGCTCGGGAACCGCGTGCGACAATAACTAGTATATATATGATGTGTTCAAAAATGCCGGTTCCAATAAAGATGGACTATGCTCAAATCTTGGGTCGAAGCAAATGCAAATCTTAAAAGGGAAACCTACCAAAAAGGCGTTAGCACTCCGACGCCCAAGTTAGTATCAAATTTAGGAGAAAAATAATTATAAGAAATAAAATATAATGAGAAATCATGATAGAGTAAGATATTTCGTGAGAGAAATCGTGCTAAGAGTGCAATTCGAATGCTAAAGTAAGAATAGAGAGTGATTTTCCAGATTTTGGAGGGAGTCCACGTAGAGGGATTGAAGGTGTCCCTGTTGATGGACTAAAGGTGTCCCTCTCATGGGGCTTGAAGGTATCCCTATTGAGGAGTGCTGAAATGAGAAATTGAAATAAAAATAAGGATTTCATGAGTAAAATATGGCAAAACACGAGTTGAGAGTTGTAGTGAAATAGCAAGATAGTTTCTAGCTTCTTGAAGGTCTATTTGTTGGGGGCTGCAGGTATCCGTGTTTAGGGGTGTTGCCGGTATTTATAGAGGGGGAGTCCCTCTTTGCAGTACTTTGGGGTAACCTGCATTTTCGAGAAAGAAGATGAAACTCTGGGGATAAGACACGATCTTATCTCCTCCTTGACTTGAGCAGCGTTTTTGGTTGGAGGAGGACTCCCTCTATATGAGGACTCCTTGCACGAACTCTTGATTTGCAAGAAGTCCTTCTAGGTCAAGGAGTCCAGCTTCTTGAGGGCGCCTCCCTTCCCCCAGGGTTGGGCTTGGAACGCATGCCTCATACCAGGCCTCCTTCTTAGACTGAGCCTGGTTATTTTTCAGCGGGCTATCCTCATCATGGATTGCTGGGCCTGGCTTGGGCTTTAGATATCTTCATGGGCCAAATTAGAGGGGGATGCCTTCAACTTTCTTCCTTTGCCAATCTATTTTTTTGGGGACACCCGCCAATATCGCTTGGCTGTCTACTTTCTAGTGTGCACCTGCTAAGGCCGTTCGCTTGTCTGTTTTTTGGGGGGCACCCGCCAACACTTGCCAGATCCTCTTGGGCTTATTAAGATGTTACGGGCCTCTCGTTTGTTTCTTCTTTTTGGATCATTTGGGCTTATTTGGGCTAACGTATTTTTATGCACATCAATAGCCTCCCCCCCTCTAATAAATGGAGATTTCGACACTTATTAGAGTAGAAATCTTCAAAGATGGGGTCCGAAGAATGAACTTTTCTTTTCACCTTCCTTTTTTTTTTGTGAATTCTTGCAAAGAATGTTAGTAGCATAATCACGCTTAAGATAAGAAGAGAGCTTACTTCATGCATGTATGGACAGGATATTTTAGGAGGGTGCCTCTGTGGAGGAGGCCTTAACTAGTGCCTTTTGTGACTACTTAGGTCTAGAGCTTTATTTTTCTGCAAGAGAATGTTACATAACAAAGGCATGCATATATTAGGAATAGATCTGACACGGAGCTAAGTTATTGTGCCTCCTTGGAGAAGGGCTTATTTGAGGGGGGCTCCTTCTTGGAGCAAGACTTAGGAACCTCGCTGGAGGAAGAATAAGGTGTCCATCAAGGCGTAGATGCCTCCGTGGGGGAGGGCTTAAGTGCCTGCATGGGACAGAGCTTACACGTCCCCCAAAGAAGGACCTAAGTACCTTCCTAAAGAAGGGTCTCTGTGCCTGTATGGAAGACAGGGCTTTTATGTCTGTGTGGAAGACATGACTTTTTATGACAGAGATGTCTTCTTCGTAAAATCCCTACAAGCAAACATATGTTAACACATTGAAAGGGGTAAAATAAATTTCCAAAATTATTAAAATAAAAAAACACTCCTTGAGGGAAAAATGTATGTAAAGATTTATTCGCTGAGGAGGATGCCTGCTTAGGGGCAAGGCTTATTCTGTGAAGGATGCCTGTTTGGGAACAGGGCCTACTTTCTAAGGGGGATGCCCCCTGGGTGCAAGGTTTTTTCTTTTTTTTTAGGGGATGCCTGCCTCGGGTGGAGTAGGTCCTCGTCCTCTTGTTCCTTGCATTTTCTATCAAGGACAACATTCTTGTACTCCCTAGCCTCCTCCAAGTTGATGTATTGTTCAGTTAGTGCTAGGAGATTGTAAAAATTAAGGGGGGACTTCTCAGTTAAAGATGTAAAGAAATCCCCATCTTGTAATCTCTACATAAAAACACAAATTAGTGTATAGATGTTGCAGTAGAGACCTCTAGGACCGCTAAATTAAAGCGTTGAAGATACTCCCTCAGTGATTCCCCTTATCTTTGTTGTAAAGAGAAAAGGCTCATAATTGTCTTCTGACATCGCTTACTACTGACAAATTCATGGAGAAATAGAGAGTGAAATTCTCTGAATGATTGGATGGATCCCAAGGGCAATTGATTGAACCACTGTTGGGCCAACCATGTGAAGGTTGTTATGAACACACGGTTTTTGACGTTAAAGAAGAGCAACACTTTCAAAGTTAGAGAGGTGCTCCTGCAGATCAGTGGTTCCGTCGTACTCCGACAGGTTGGGCTTTTTCCAGTTGAGGGGGAGTTCGTCTTCCATGATCTCTTCACTGAAGGGGATACCCTACTGCTTCTCGAGGGCATTCCCATGATTTGGTATTGGACTTCTTGGAAGCCTTTCTATAGGCATTCCAGACGTGAGATCTATTAAGGAGTGACGTCTCACTGATTTGCGAGGGGGGTCCCTAGTCTCTTGCGAGCGGCGTTGCAGGGGTAAGGGATACCCTTTGACTTCCTTCTTTAGGGGTATCCACATCGAATAGGGTTACTACATGGGTTGGGATTAGTGTCCCTATTTGCTCCCGTATGGCCGCCGTGACCATCTGTTGTGTGGTTCATAGGTGTTTTAGGGGGAGCCCCCCCGAGTAGATGTTTGAAGAGGGACTGTGGTGTGGATTATTAGTTAGTGGATCAATAGGTCTAGAGGGTCCTAGGACCATCTCTCCACTGGCGGGTGCTGGAGGGTTCCTGCAACAACTTGCAAAGTCTGATTGTTGCTAGGTGCCTCAACAGCTTTTTGTTTGCTTGTGGGATTGTTGGGGGTTTCCATGGTAACTCCCGTCTTTAACTCAAGTTTTCCACATATGACGCCAATAATGTGTTCAAAAAAATGTACGGGTCCAGTGGATATGGACTATACTAAAAGCTTGGGCCAAAGCGAATTCAAATCCTAAATGGGGACCTGCAAAAAATGCGTTAGCACTACAACGCCCTAGTTAGTATTGGATTTAGGAGCAAAATAATCATAAAAAGTAAAATGTAATTAGAAATCGTGATAGAATAAGTAATTTCATGAGAGAAATCGTGTTAAGAGTGCAATTCGAATGCTAAAGTAAGATTAGAGAGTGGTTTTCCAGATTTTGGAGGGAGTCCCCATAGAGGGATTGAAGGTATCCTTATTGGTGGACTGAAGGTGTCCCTATCGTGGGGCTGTAGATGTCCTTATTGGAGGACTGAAGGGTCCCTCTCATGGGGCTTGAAGATATCCTTGTTGAGGGGTGCTGAAATGAGAAATTGAAACAAAATAAGAATTTCGTGAATAAAATATGGCAAAAGCATGAGTTGAGAGTTGTAGCGATATAGTAAGACAGTTTCCAGCTTCTTGAAGGTTTGTCTGTTGGAGGGTCTGTGTTGAGAGGTGCTGCCTGTATTTATAGAGAAGGAGTCCCTCTTCGCAGGAACTTTGGGGTGACATGCATTTTCGAGAAAGAAGGCGAAAATCTAGAGATGAGGCACGATCTTATCTCCTCTTTAACTTGAGTAGCACGTCTTTGGTTGGAGGAGGACTCTTACTCTGAAAGGAGTCCTTCTAGGTCAAGGAGTCCAGCTTCTTGAGGGCACCTCCCTTCCCCTAGGGCTGGCTTGGAAGGCAAGCATCACACCAGGCCTCCTTATTGGGTCGATCTTAATGTAATGGGCTTCCCTCTTGGGCTGAGTCTGGTAATTTTTCGGCGGGCTGTCCTCATTATGGATTAATGGGCCTGGCTTGGGCTTTAAATCTATTCATGGGCCAAATGAGAGGGGGATGCCTTCAACCTTCTTCATTTGCCAATCTGTTTTTTGGAGGGCATCCGTCAAGGCCTCCCGCCTGTCTGCTTTCTAGGGGGCACCTGCCAAGGTCGCCCGCCTGTCTGTTTTCAGAGGGCCACCCACCAAGAACGGTTGCCAGATTCTCTTGGGCCTCTTAAGATGTTACGGGCCTCTCGTTTCTTTCTTCTTTTTGGATTGTTTGGGCCTCTTTGGGTCAATCTATTTTTATGCACATCAATATATATATATATATATATATATATATATTTATGGGATAGTTACATTTTTTTTAAAAAAAACTTGGTACAATTACACGTAAATTTTCTATGGTTTGAAAAATTATATTTAATACATCTGATATTTATTTTTGTCTAACAAATAAGTTCTTCTGCTAGTCAAAATTCATCGAATCTTAATATTAATAAAAATGGATAAAAATCTATATTTGTCAGCTCCATACCAACTTTTGTACTTCGTCAATAAAATTACAAATATTAATTTTTTTTTTCAAACACTTCAACTTCAACTTCAACTTTTTTATTTTTTATTTTCAAACACTTTCAACTTTCAATATTACTTAACTACAAGTTATTCACACTACAAAGCAGAAATTATTACAAACACCCCTTAAGGCTCCAAACTCTTTATTTGGTAAAAAGATATTAGATTTGATTCTCATGTACTTATTGTTTGTCTACTTATATAATAATGTATAGTTTATTATCTGCGTTGCTGTGCTTGTAATGAAATTATTGTTGTACCTAATAGAATTCATCAATATGAGTGTATTTGTCTACTTATACATCATTTGTAGTTTATTGTTTTTTGTCCTTTCATTTATTATGAAATTATTGATGTATGAATAAAATTCAGATATGTGGATGTTTGTCTACTTACATAATTAGTTGTAATTCATTATCTTAAAAGCTTTGTTTGTCATAAAATTATTAATGTACTTTGATAGGATCCACTTGTTTATATAAAAGATTGACAAGATTTGATTTCTTATTTTAATATACGTATGTCTTGTATTAATCTCAAGAGCACATATTTGTAGATATGTCACAATATTTATTTGATGCACGCTTATAATTAAATTACAAAAGTTCGAAAATGAGAATCATATCATTTTAGAATATTTCCTTCCTTGTAAGTAAATGGCTTTTACTTTTATTATGCATAATAACACATGGAGTTTTACATAAGAAAGTAAATCTTTTTGCACTTCAAATACTGAAAATTGAAAACGAAAACATAAACAAAAGGCTAAATGATGGGATGAATAATTTCTTTTTTTCAAGCTCGATAATAATTCAAACAAATTCGACACCATTTGTTGACGTCGCTGTCTCCATAACCTGAAAAGTCTGACTCTAGTAGGCAAGTCAAATTTTCAAGATTAGCTAACAGCAGAGATATTATGTTTTGCAAACCGGAAAGACAATAGTATCATGAACCTAAATTAACAAGCAGCAAACACATAAATGTCAACCGTAATTCGGTCACACAAAGGGGTAAAGAAATCATCCCATGTTTTTGCCAGAAATGTAATAGACTTCAAGTCCTCACATACATATCCAACGACTCATAAACGCCACTGAGGTATTACCTAACTGGGTAGCATGAATTTTCCGAAAAGAAAAAGCTGAGGAGCGCTGTGCAAGTCAAAACAGATGGAAACAGAAACGAATGACTTATCTATTCACTCTTTCAACGAAAGACGAGCATTTTGGACCTTCACTGAGAGCTTCAACTTCTGGTCTTCAATGTCTCTAAAAAGTGCAAGTAGAATCGCACGATATACTTCACACCTTTGATTTGTCCGTTCCAACTCGGTGCTTAGTTCACGAATTTTCTTATCCTTCTCTTCCTGCATAGATTAAAATAGCATTAGGATTCGCAACATGTTAGAGATTATGCAATTCCATGAAGGAAAACTCTCTCTTTAAATTGCAGTGATGGGTTGCTAGTATGTTGTGTCCGACTAAAGAACCATATATAAATATGTGTGTGTGTGTATGTACTGGAAGGAAGGAAATGAGATTATTTTGGGAAGTAAAAGCTTTAGAGTAGCAACTGACAATCTTTTAAGCCCATTCATTGAACCGAACATCTTCGAGGCTTAGGCTAACTGTTAGAAAAACGTACAGATGCAGCTTAATCCACCTCTTTACACAACTTAGCCAGATGTAACTAATGTTAGTGCTTATTTATAGATAATTAAATATCCATTTAATGTATATTGTTCTTTTTATGAACTATAACTTAGTACTGGAGTAGGCTATTTTTCTGCAAAGTACCTCGAGTTGTTTGTCATAAGAACCTTATAACGTCTTCACCGCTAGATATAGAAAGGAGACATTACGAATGGTCTTTTTCTGGGACATGATTTCTGATTCCATGTACTATAATCTTAGTAACAAGTCCTGGGACATCAATTCCCATTTCAGGTCATATGTTCCAAGTAGGAACTTGATATCTACAGTGCAATATTTAATGAACTGAGGAGGTTAGTTCATTAATAACGGCAACAAATAGCAACAAAAAGGTTTGGGGTAAGAAAGCCACGAGATTTACAGTGTGTGACCTTTGATTCCACATGATTTGAGGGCAGCTTTGCATGAGGGATCGTGCATCCTTTCTGTCAAGGTCAGTTTATGATTTGGTTCATATTACTTGTTTGAGTAGTTCTTTTGGTTTTCGGTAATTTAGACTTGTTGGGCAGTTCATCTGGTTAAGTAACTTAAACAAGTTACAGGATCCATAAATGTCATAAGTGCAGAATATTTTTTCATAATTTCAGACAGGAAAATCAGAAGTTTGAGCCATTATAACATTCTGAAGTCTTAAATCCTGATAGTCTTATACTCATCATAAGGGACATCTTGATACCTTTACATAATCATGTAATTTATGTACAGAAGTCTCCACCAGCTTTAAAGGTTTCTTGTTTGTTTCTTTTCTCTAGTCTTTTAACCTTTCCAGTTCCCGCCAGATGCATTTCCATCATTTGATTTACATTGTTTCCGGAAAACCTAACTATTCAACCCAATTTATATTTTCTCAAGGAAGCTATTTAAGCGTCAATTCTAAGTCACAAAGAACTATTCTTACATCCCTGAAGTGGGAACATGCCACTTACCTGAGAAATCAAAATCCCTTCATTAATAATAATTCATAATTTCATAGCCAATAGACAACTTCGACCCAAGAGTAGCTAATGAAGGCGCCTAGCATTATTTTTCATCACCTTAATTCACTATCCTGTTTTGTGTTCAAGTTCTCAGCCAAATATTTAGTTACCAATCTTGTCCACCAAGAGTAATTAACAGATAAAGCAAGATCTTTGTCCCGTTGCATTAAAGCGCTAGGGTAAACTTTACAAGGCTAATTAATTTGTATTTACAAGATTAAGTAGATCCATCTCCATACTAGCATGTTAGCTGAAGTCAAAGTGTTAAGGCATTTCTTACTCGCCCAAAGAAACAGCTATCCTGACCTCCCGTGGCCCTTGTGATCTACACATATAAGGATTAAGATTATAAAATTCTGTGTAAGATTAGCTATTGATTATTTTCCCATTGGAACTTCCACCATTCTCAAATGTTGATACGGTTGCAACTAGGAGCAGTCAAGGTGCACAATCATGATTACCTCATCTAGTAACTCTAGCACATTAGACAGACTGCCAATTAGATAATTTCTTGCCCAACCAATTCTAAAAGTCACGCTATGAGCATGCAGGATATGGAAATTTGCATGCCAAGCAAGGATGTCCACAACTTCCTTAAATCTAAATTAATCAGGATTTCCGCATATGTGATTCTGTAGCTTCAGTGAGAAGGCACTTGGGTTGAAGTCCACAGTTGGAACCATATAGAGTATCTTATCACGCTTTCACTTAATCATAGATCAAGCAAAATGAAACAAGTGGAACAAAACTAAGTACCTATTTTCTTGAATTAAGAATATTAACAGACACTCAATATAATAAAGAAAACGGATAGCTTGAAGTATCTAACCCTTGATAAACATGATGCAGATTGGTTCTCAATTGCATGCATCTCCAGATTTCCTCCATTAGCTTCGCTTGTCCCCAGTGTGGTTCCTGAATTTTTGCATTTTGCAGCAGAAACTCGTTTTGAAGCTTCTTGCAGAGCACTCATTGCCACATTGTAAACATGTATAGATTTCGCACCTTCTTCCACATACTTTACAGCCTCTTGGCGTAAATTATTATGGCGAATAATTGGAGAATCCTGAGAATTGCTAGGCAACCCAAAAGCAGAATCAGGTTCGGATTCTCCAACACCAGTCTTTGCATTTCTTGTCCAGCGTTTCAGAACATACTCAGGAGGGAGCATAAGCACATTTTTTGCTCTGAAAACTGAGAGTACATGCCTACAAATAATACCTGAGAACTCAAACATTCGACAACTACAAGTAGCTTTCATCTCAAATGCGTTGAACCTAACTGTGTGAGCTTTGTGCTCTTCACCAAATTTGGCAACCCGATATGTGATTACTGTACCAGAGTCATCCACTATAGTTGCAGGATTAGCAAGAGTTTCAACCAGTTCCCCTTGAAATTTCATGAATATCCTCCTAGTATAAAGATTAGCAGCTTGCTTTTCCATAGGGGATGGTGTCTTCAGAACTGGTGTAGTATTAGAAGTATCAAAATCATCCTTCAATTCCTTTTCATGCCAACTCGAAATGGTCTTTTCATACTGTTTAATTAACAACTGTATGGTGGTGGAGGTACTCAAAAGCCCATCAAAGAACAAACTTAAGGCATCATTGTGCTCCACTGTGGATAATTCCCCAAAGAACACATCTCTCAGATAAATTGGAACCCATTGATCACGAATATTATATAAAGACTGAAGCCATTCATTATCCATCAAGTAGTATCTACTCAAGAGGGTTGCCCAACAAGACTCAAACTCCTCGACTGTGTCGGCTTCATTGACGCACTTTTGGAACTCAAAATCAAAAGTAGAATTTGTTTGATATACATTAGACAACTTGTCCTGTGTCTGTCTGAATATGCTCCATCTACAAAAACGACTGCGTGCTTCTGGAAGAACTTGTGCCACAGCCATCTGAATGAGTCGATCAGGATCACAAGTGATCGAGACAGGGCTTCGTCCAGACATTGCTCGAAGCCATGTTTGGAGCAGCCAAATGAAAGAGCTATCAGATTCATTCAAAAGCAATGCACAGCCAAAGAGGACAGGCTGAGCATGATGGTTTATGCCCGTGAAAGTGATAAATGGTATCTTAGAACGGTTTGTCCGATATGACGTATCAACTCTAACAGTGTCCCAAAAATAGCTATAATTTGCCCGGGAAGTCGCATCGGTCCAAAACACATTTCCACAGTGCTCACTATCACCCTCAGTTGCATAAAAGAAACCGGGATTCTCAGCCTGCATTCTTTTCAGATAATCCAGCAAATATTGGACCCCTGGTCCGAGGTTTCTCTGCCTATTACTGCTATTGTTCATTGTACCTATCTGTAAGAAATTCCGCTGCAACAAGCACCAAATGTCCCTTAAAGCACTGGTTACCCAATGATATACGGCCAGAATTTTATTCTTAATTCATCCTTGTACATCCAACAACATAAACAATAAACTCCATAATCCTTGCTTGCATATGAATTTATATCCAATCATCATCACAAACAAAAAAGGAAGAGGAGCTGGGCGAAACCACAAAAGAACACCACTATCTTCACAATTATCAACAGGAAAAACCCTACAATAATAATGTTCCAAAAACGCGCTAAAAACTAGAAATATCAAGAACAGCGAATCAGAAGAAGAAAAATTGCAGCCAAATCAATGGTTAGGTGCAAATTCACGCCGCTCAGAAACGGATTCACGCCCAAATTGAAGAAGAAAACTCAAATTATAGCGAAGGAGTAGCTGAAATTCAGTATATTCTTGACGAGGAAGAAGAAGAAGAACTAGAGTGAACGTACGAGATGGGGCAGCAGTTAAGAACCCAGGAACTTTGATTTGATCGCAGGCCGACGGTCGGAAGTGTCCGTCCCGGAAATTCTTGTAAGAGGATGTTTGCTGAGCTTGTAGAATCTTCCATTAATTGGATTATGAATGCAGATTAAGTGGCCGTTTCGCAGATTATTTTTTTAACTTTTAGTACATTTTAATTGTTTGATCTAATTATGTGCTTTATCGATTAAATAATTTTTTCTTTCAAAATATATTGATAGTTTTGAATTAACCTATATGTTATTATTGGGAAAAATACAAGAAACCTCTTTGTGATATCACAAATAAGTAAATTACCCTTTTATGAAAAATTAAATAGTGATTTACCTTCCTATATTTTTTGAAATACAATAATTTATCCCCTATAATTTTTAAAAATGAAGCAATTTACCTCCCTATAAAAGAATTTATTGAAAGGTGACGTACTGTGGTTTATTAAGAATTCACAAAAAACGTTAAAAATTATGGATATGAGTGGATACTTTCTCTTAAGTTTTGTGAATATATATATACCTTTAAGAGGTGAACACTGCCACAAAATGTCAGACATTTTTTGTAATCCGAGCAGCTACGGAATTTCGAAATAGGGTGAATAGTAATTTAGCCCATGTGATATTAAAAATGAGTATATTATTCTCTTATGAAAAAATATAGTAATTTATTTTCTTGTGCTTTTTAAAATGAAGTATTTACCTCATTATACAGGGAGGTATATTGCTTTATTTTAAAAATTATAGGGGGGTAAATTGTTATATTTTAAAAAATACAGAGAGATAAATCACTATTTATTTTTTTATAAGGGGATAATTTGCTCATTTGCATATCACAAAGAGGTTGTTCATATTTTTCCATATTGAAGTACTTTCTGATAAAAAATTCTACCAAATTTCCTTCATATGTCATGAAAATAAAATTTCAACACAAAATTAATTTATAGTTCAAGGAATGAAACAAATAAAAAGTAATAATTGAATGTAGAAAAGGGAAAGAATAAAATATCACCTGTGTTTGAGGACTTTGTTGGCTTTGATCCTTCATCTAAGAGTGTGTTCAATTGGGGTGAAAAATAGGAGTATAAAAAAAGTGGAAGTAATAATGAATGTATAAGAGATAATTTGGTGTTTAGTTAGGAGGAATAAATGGAGTTAGGTAAAATTTAATGTATATGAAATCCCTCCGGAGTCCAATTTTGTTTCCGTTTAAAATTAGGATGAAAAGTGGAAACATAAGACTAAAAAGATAAAAAAATACAATCTTTATTTTTATTTACTCTATTATCTATATATATAATTTTTCTCCAAAGTTGTTTTTGGTATCAACAAAGGGTCTGACGTTTGAACTCGAAATCATTAGTTGAAAATATTGTTAGTAATATTTATTTTATTTAAACTAAACAGTTTAAAATAAATGAACAATACTCATTTTAATGAATATTTTTATTAATAAAAAATAGGGATAGTTACACTTCTCTCTCTTGAGGTTTGGTTCAATTACATATAGACCTTTGTGGTTTGAGAAATTACATTTAGCACCCCCAATGTTTACTTTTGTCTAGCAAATAAGTTCCCTCCTAAATCAAAATTCATTGAATTTGCTGATATTAAGAAAAAAATTGAATGAAAATTGATATTTACTCTTGATTGACTTAAAGCTGACTTATTACATGTCAAATAATTTTTTCGGACTAAACCACCATTATAACGTGAAATATACCTCCTCACATGCATTAATGAGTGATGACATATGAGAGTAATTTGATCATAAAAAAATTTATTTCACTTGCTACAAGTTAGAAATAAGTCAATCGGGAGGTAAATATAGATATTTTTTTCTGATTTTTTTGTTAATATCAACAAATTTTGTGGAGTTTGATCAATAGAGGGAGTTATTATTTGTTAGATAGAAGCAAATGTCAAGGGTGCTAGATGTAATTTCTCAAACCACAAGGAGTATATGTACACCAGGGGACTGGAGTTTAATTATCCCTAAAAAATATTCTTATTCATATTTGATAAATATTTTTATTAATGAAGTTTTTAAATTTTTGATATAATAAAATTATATTAGTATAATACTAATTTATTTATTTTCTAATACAAAAAGGAGACAATGGTAATTCAGTAAAATTACAAAAAATAGTATTTTCTTTTCAATTTACTTTTCTCGTACCAAACAAAAGAAGTATTCGAAATTTACTCCTGTCCCAATCATATCGAACAACTTGAAAGAAAACTATTATTTTTTTCCTCCTCTTCGCTCTTTCACTTTTCTTTTCCTCACGCTTGAACCAAACAAAGTCTAAAAGATTGCACAGATAATATGTAAAAGTCCTAGATCAAGTGAAGGTTCTCCTCCTAAACTACAAATCTGTCTGCGACCCAAATACACCACCTCACGAGCCTGAAGAGAACGCCCCTCGAAGATCCTGATGTTAGGTTGAAGCCACAGACCCCAGCAAATGGAGAGGAAGAAAGCAAAGTCCTAAGAATCAAGTCACTGATGAACACTCTACAGCCCTACCGCACTCCTTTACCTGCCTCAAGAGAGATAAGTGACCATGGCAGGTTGGGAAGAGCCCATACTAGACAGGCAAAAGTGCACGATACGAGCAAGTGTCCCTCTATTGTTGTAGATTGTCCGTCCCCTATGCGCCAACGAACTCCAGCTGCCAACAAAGCGAACGCCAAGTATACGAAAGCGATGAGTCAATTGTAGCAACAAAGATGTTCGATCCTGGAAAATAATGCTACCTAAGGACCTGATGGAAGAGTGCGTCCGGGTGCATCGTGACTCTCCATGCTTGTTTAGCCAACATGGCTAAATTATATTCCTTTAATCTTCGAAAGCTTAGACCTCCCTCCTTTTGTTTCGGCATAGCTTGCTCCAAGAGACCCAATGAATTTTCGAACCAAGTTCACTATACCAAAAGAACCTGCCGGTCATGCCTTCAATCTCTGCCAAGATAGCATCTGGAATACTAAAACAACCCATAACATCGACTGAAATAGCTTGGATTACTGTCTTGATTAAAACTGCTCTACCTGCTGGGATAGTTTCTTAACTCCTAATTATTCAATTTCTTCTAAATTCTTTCTTTAATAGCAGAGAAAACTTCACTCTTGGACTTACCAATAACTGTGGGGAGCCCCAAATATTTTTCATGTTTAAGTACTACCTATATACCCAGGGAACCCGCCAACTCTACTCTCAGACCGGATGCAATGCTCCTTCTAAGCACCATTTGGAGATTAATCCCAAGTCCAGATGCTGCTTCAAATTGGTTTAAGATATTCTGCACACAGTGCATGGCCTCCGTTATTGCTTGACAAAAAAATGAGTGTGTCATTTGCAAATAAAAAATGCGAGATTCATGGTGCTAGGTGCGAGATCGAAAATCTTTCTAATTGACCGTGACCTTCTGCTCTACGTATCAAGCTGAAAGTTTCAGCACAAAACAAGTAGAGGTAAGGAGATAAAGGGTCTCCTTGCTAAAGGCCTCTACTTGGCTGAATATGGCCAAATTGAGCACCGTTAAGCAGAAAAGAATACGCAACAGAGTTAACACAAAGCAAAATCAATGACACAATCTTTGGATGGAAACCTATTCTAAGAAGCACTCTCTCAAGAAAAACTCATTCCACTCTGATCCGGGTCGAAATTAGCGATCTCCTGAGACGATCTCACTGCAGATAATCTAACTCTTCCTAGATCAGATTTTGGGTTCCCTGAGAATAAAACACGAACCGTGAGCTCGTCGGGCACGTCCCCGACAATGACCATACGACGCTCAAGTTAGGTTGATCGAGAGAAATGTATGCGATCTCAAAGTTCTATCTCAATAAATGGGCAACAGTTACCTCAACAACGGCGTTTCGGGGTCTATTTATAGGCATAGCTGGATACTGTTGACTGGGCCACGTGGCCTTATCCCGCTGGCTTGCGTTCTGATCAAACGGCTGTCATTATTCGGGTCTTCGGTCGGTTTGTGCGATCCGGATCGGGTCCTTCGCGACCCGCCCGTTACAAAAAGGCGCGGACCCTGATCGCGAAATGACTTTAATGCCCTTAATGAAGGGTAGTTTAGTCTTTTTGCAGGGGTTACATGTGTATACCCATCATTACTCCCCCACTTTTTCAAAGTGCACGACCGTGGCCTTTGAAGAAGTCGAACCGTCGCATCCGTCGATCGGCTACCCAGGTGGACACGTGGCGACATCTCATCGATTTGTCCTTCGGCGCGCATCTCAAGAGGGGCTCGTCTATAAATACACCAGCCATTCAAACCTTTTCGCCTGCCCCACATATAGACTTTCTGCGACCCTTATTCGCAACCTAAAGTTCGCATTCGATCTGCAGCTTCCAGAGCCATCCTGTTCTAAGGTACGATGTCTTCCAGCTCTAATTCGAACTCTAAGTCGCACCCTGGTTCGGGGTCTTCTACGTCCTCTTCTGAGTCTGCATCTGGGTCCACGTCTAGGTCTATGTTTGGGTCCGCATCTAGGTCCACGTCTAGGTCTTCTCACGGGTCTTTCTCTACCTCTCCAAAAAGGAACAAAAAGTTTCCTATTTCGAAACTTGCTGATGAGCATGCTGGCCCGTCAACTCTTGCAAAATTCCAAGATAGGCTCGCCAAAAACCCTTGGGAAGCCGTAGTGAGTAACGTTAGGATGCCTGTTCTTAAGATTTGGGAGAAATATCACATTCCGTCTGATTATGACATTATCATTCCTGCCACTTTTGATCGCATGCATCGTCCTCCCGAGGGTTTTAGTGCTTTTTCTATCAAACACCTCGATGTTGGACTGCGATTTCCTTTGGTTCCCCCAATAGCCTCGATTTTGAATAAACTAGGGTTATGCCCTATGCAGCTCTCCCCCAATTCTATTACTCACATCGTCTTTTTTGTTGTAATAATGCAATTCCTAGGTATAGAACCCAGTTTTGATAATTTTTGGAGCTTGTATTCTTTCACCACTTCGAAACAATCTGATAGTAGAGGCTTCTTTTATCTTTCGGCCAGACCCGAATGCGGGTATCTGAGCGCCCTGAAGTCGAATGTAGGGGTTTGGTTAGATCGCTATATTTTCATTCGATCTCCTAGAGGTGTCTGACCCTTTAAGAACGAAAGGACCAAGTATAAACCTATTCCGAAAACTAGTGGAGGGGGGCTGGAGGGCGATCAGATAACTAGCCTAACGGCTTATAAATACGACACCATGAAGCTTCTCTCTGAGAAGGTTTTGCAACTTTCTGGGCTCTCTCCAGCGTCCCTCCACATTGAAGAGTCCTTAGGTGATTCTCTTTTCTATCATTGTTTTCATCATTCTGTTCGAACTTGCTGACACGCTTTGGCTTTTCTTACAGATAGCATAATCATGAGTTTGCGCAATACTCTATGGATGAAGGCAGCCGCAAACAAAGTGGTCAAGGCCAAAGCCAAGGGGAAGCAGGTCGCTCCTGCTAAGGATCTTCCTACTAAGGACCTTCCACCTAAGGATCTTCCTCCTGCGCCCATTCCTCCGCGAGCCCGTGTGCCAGCGAGTCCCACTAATCGTCAGCCTATCCCGGTTGATAGTGAAGAGACTCCTTCCCAACCCCTCCTCAGATATAACTCCAGCGACCTCGAGCTGAACTTAGACACTATCAGTGGAGACCAGGGGGGGAGTTTGAGAGGCTAGATCGCGATGGTGGGGAGAAGTCGAAGAAAAGAAAGCGGTCCTCGCAAAAACACGGGCAGGGGAAGCTTCAAAGGGGAAGGAGCTGGTGGATCCTTCCAGTTCTTCAAAATCCAAATCCCAACGGCCTAAGACTCTGAGCAAGATGGCTCGGGAAGCTGTAGACAAATCCAGCCAAGAGGGCGAGCGAGACAGGTTCCTGAGGTTGGAGCAGCTCACTTTACACTGGGAGGAGACTCGGGAATTTGTAAGGGGTCCTCAGTCACAGTCTGGTGCGCCTTAGGGAGACGCGACACCTTTAAGGTGGGATAGCGCCTCCAGCACGGTGCTTTTTGCTGAAGCGGGGGGAGAACCTTTCGATCTGTACAATTCAATGACCTCCCTCCGCGACCAGAGCTCCATGGTGACGAACAACCCTGTTCGGATCGAGCAATACGGGGCTCATGCCATGCTGCAGGTAATCTTTTGTTCTTGGACCGACTTGCATGTTCGAACTCGAATAACTTTCCGTGATTTTGCAGGGCTTAACATTTCTTCGGAGCTTGTCCCTAAAGTGCAAATCCTATCGCAAGAACTACATCATGACTGATAGGAAGGTGAAGGAGCTCCAAGCCCAGCTGGCAGAACGGGATAACCAGGAGCTGAAGCACGCAGACGAACTGCTGGCCTATGCGGAAAAGATCAAGCATTTGGAGGGCCAACTTGACGTCGCCAAGAAGGAGAAGGAGATTGCCTTATCTGAGAGGGATGTTGCTTTGGCTGAAGGCAAGAAAGAAGGGTTCGATACCGGCCGGGAGGCTGGACTGGCCGAAGTCCATACGCGAGGTTTCGAGGAAGGCCAGTCCGGTCGCATCACCCTGGGAGAACACCAAAAACTTCTGGCTGGTTCTCGAATGGCAGCCATCCACGATTTCCTAAAGACGGACACTTTCACGACTGGCTTGGAACTCAAATCTACTGACTCGTTCGCCAAGGGTTACAAGACCTGCGAATTCCAAATTGAGAAACTTGGCGGATTCCAAGAGTCCTTTGATCGCAGCCAGTTGGATATCACTCTCGATGGCGATCTTCAACCTTATCCCCCCGACCCCGAACTGAAGGATGACGAGTTCATGGCCTTGCGTGCAGAGCTAGAAGCTGAGGCTGAGGACAAAGATGATGATGGTGATGCTGCCTGACCTCCTCCCTTTTTCGATAGGATTTTTGAGCCTTTTTTGTATGACCCTTTTTTCTCCCTGATATATCGAGCATACTGACTTGTACATTTAGGGGAATTGGCTTGTGGGGCATAGAAAGAACTTGTACATGAAAATTCATCAATGAAATCATTTTTTGTCCTCTGGCGTGTTTGCTTCCTCTTGTTTCCTTTACTGCTTTTATTCATTTGAAGATTGCATCTCTTCTCCTGTAACAAACTCAACATATTTCTGTTCGCATAAGAAAACGCCTCTTTTTCAGTTAGAAGGAAGGATGCGTCTTCTCCAGATTGCGTTTATCTGGATATGTCTTTTTCAAATCGCACAATTGGACGCATCTTTTTCAGTTTACGTTTAATTTGGATGCGTCTTTTTCAGATCGCACAATTGGACGCGTCTTTTTCAGTTCGCGTTTATCTGGATGCGTCTTTTTCAGATCACATAGTTGGACGCGTCTTTTTCAGTTCGCGTTTATCTGGATGCGTCTTTTTCAGATCGCATAGTTGGACGCGTCTTTTTCAGTTCGCGTTTATCTGGATGCGTCTTTTTCAGATCGCATAGTTGGACGCGTCTTTTTCAATTCGCGTTTATCTGGATGTGTCTTTTTCAGATCACATAATTGGATGCGTCTTTCTCAGTTCGCGTTAATTTGGATGCGTCTTTTCCAGATCGCATAGTTGGACGCGTCTTTTTCAGTTCGCATTTATCTGGATGTTTCTTTTTCAGATCACATAATTGGACGCGTCTTTCTCAGTTCGCGTTAAATTTAGACGACGTTGCTAGTAGATAACGATAAAAGCATAGAAATGTGCATATACAAAGATAAGTATGAAAATGTATGCAGTTTTATAAATTGCTTCCGGGAAATTACAGTTGATACAAGTTTTTTCCAATCATTGACATGTGCAGTAATGACTATGCCCAATATACAAGGTACGATCTTCCTAACCTTTACATAATTGGTGGCCTTTCACAGGCTCCTGAATGCGATCTCCTTGGGGTTGATGGCCCTTCACAGGCTCCTGAACGTGATCTCCTTGGGGTTGGTAGCCTTTCACAGGCTCCTGAATGCGATCTCCTTGAAGTTGATGGCCTTTCATAGGTTCCTGAATGCGATCTCCTTGAGGTTGATGGCCTTTCACAGGCTCCTGAACGCGATCTCCTTGGGGTTGATAGCTTTTCACAGGCTCCTGAACGCGATCTCCTTGGGGTTGGTGGCCTTTCACAGGCTCCTGAATGCGATCTCCTTGAAGTTGATGGCCTTTCACAGGCTCCTGAATGCGATCTCCTTGAGGTTGATGGCCTTTTACAGGCTCCTGAACGCGATCTCCTTGGGGTTGATGGCCTTTCACAGGCTCCTGAACGCGATCTCCTTGGGGTTGATGGCCTTTCATAGGCTCCTGAATGCGATCTCCTTGAGGTTGATGGCCTTTCACAGGCTCCTGAACGCGATCTCCTTGGGGTTGATGGCCTTTCACAGGCTCTTGAATGCGACTTCTTCATTGTTCACGCGTAGAACTTCTTCAGGTTCTGTATATTCCATGGGCGCGGCAAGTCTCGACCCTGCATGTCTTGCAGCCTGTATGTACCCTTCTTTCTGATCTCGGTTACCTTGTATTGTCCCTCCCATGGCGGCTCTAACTTTCCTACGTGCTTGGAGACTTCTACTTTTTCAACACGAGATCTCCTACTTGTAGTTGGCGTGGTCGAATCTTGCGATCATGGCTCTTCATCATCAATCCCTTATGGTGCAGAATTCGGGCGTACGCAACCTCTCTCTTTTCTTCAATTACCGTGAGGTCGAAGCTTCACTCATCTCGGTTAGCTTCAGGATCATACTGCATAATTCTCTGCGACTCCTCCCCAATTTCTGCTGGAATGATAGCCTCTGTCCCGTATACTAGGCAGAAAGGGGTCTCACCCGTGGCAGATCGCGGCGTTGTGCGATAAGCCCACAGAACTCCCGGTAGCTCGTCAACCCACGATCCCTTGTTTTCGAGGTGTGTCTTCAAGTGCTGCAAGATCGTCCGGTTAGTCACTTCGGTTTGTCCATTCGCTTGAGGGTTCGCGACTGCAGTGAAGTGCTGTGCAATCTTTAGCTCCTTGCACCATTCTATAGTCTTTCTCCCTTGAAACTGGCTGCCATTATCAGATATTAGTATTCTAGGTATCCCTGCAAATAATGTTTTTCCAGATGAAGTTGATGACTTCCTTCTCGGATATCTTGGCCACTGCTTCCGCTTCGACCCACTAGGAAAAATATTCGACTGCCACAATGATGAATTTCTTCTGAGCTTGTGCGGGTGGAAAAGGTCCGACAATGTCGATTCCCCACTGGTCGAATGGACATGCTATTCTGATAAGCTCCATTGGGGTCGCCGCTGGTGTATCAGGGAGGCGTATTTTTGGCAGCTCTCGCATTTTCTCACCAGGTCTTTGGAATCTTTGACTAAAGTGGGCCAGAAATATCCCTGTCGCATGATTTTTTGTGCTAGCGATCTCGCGCCCGAGTGATTTCCGCAACTTCCCTCATGGATTTCCCGCATCACATAAAGGGCTCTCTCCTCGTCTATACATTTCAAGAGGGGCCCATCCACTGTCCGTTTGTAGAGCTGGCCTGCTAGCAAGGTGAATCGGGTAGCTCGAAATTTGACTCTCTTCGCTGCAATGGGGTCGACGGGCAGGGTATCGTCCTCAAGATACTTCACAATTTCATCTTTCCATGCCCCCGTTTTTGAGACTACTTGCACCTCCATTCTGTTCGAAAGGGCCGATCGCTCGCGTACTAGGGCTGTGATTTTTCGATCCCGGATTCCATCCATCGCAGCTCCAAATTTAGATAAGGGATCTGCTTTGTCATTTTCTGCCCTAGGGACCTGCAAAATAGAACGCTTCTCGAATTTACCCATTAATCGCTGAACGATCTCTTTGTACGATGATATCGTCCTCTTCCTTGTTTCGTACGTTCCTTCGATCTGTAGGGCAATCGATTGGGAGTCTGTGAAGACCTCCAGATCCCGGGCACCGGCTTCATGTGCGAGCTCTAGACCCAGTATGAGTGCCTCATACTCTGCCTCATTGTTCATCACCGGGAAAGATAACCGAGCTGCAACTTCGATCTCTACGCCCTTTGGCCCTTGAATTAATATGCCTGCTCCTCCATTATTCGCGTCAGAAGACCCATCGACATGTAGCATCCATTTCAAGCAAGGCTGTTCGACTGTTTCAGGCTCTTTCTGGTCGCTGGACAACTCCATCACAAAATCTGCCAGTACTTGCGCTTTCTGGGCTGTTCTAGGTTGATATTCAATTTCGTACTGCCCCAATTCGATCGCCCATTTGATCAACCTCCCGGAAGCTTCGGGTTGCTACATCACGTGTTTGAGAGGGTGGTTTGTCAGCACCACCACTTTGTGCGACTGGAAGTATGATCGTAGTTTTCGAGCCGTCACCACCAAAGCAAGAGCAAGCTTCTCCATTTCGGAATATCGGGACTCTGCCCCCTGGAGCATCTTGCTGACATAATAGACCGGGTTCTGGTTGCGTCCCTCTTCCCTTACCAACATGGAGCTGACCGCATTCTCGGATACCCCAAGGTACAGAAACAATGTCTCTCCTTCTTTCGGGTTTGCGAGCAGGGGGGGCTTGGTGAGATATTCCTTCAACTCCTGTAGCGCCTGATCGCATTCCGTGGTCCATGTGAAGTTTTTTGCTTTTCTCAAGATCTTGAAGAACGGTGAGCTTCTGTCTGCCGACCGGGATATGAATCTGCTCAGCGATGCGATCTTGCCCGTAAGCTTCTGCACTTCTTTGATCGAAGTCGGCGACCTCAAATTCATTATAGCTTGGATCTTTTCAGGGTTCGCCTCTATCCCACGTTCGCTAATCATGTAGCCTAAAAACTTTCCTCCTGTTACTCCGAAGGTACACTTGTCTGGGTTGAGCTTCATTCCATGCGACCTCATTATACTGAACGCCTGAGCAAGATCTTCCAAGTGATCCTGCGACCTCCTGCTTTTAACGAGCATGTCATCCACATATACTTCCATTGTCTTTCCCAAGAGATCACCGAACTTCTGATTTACGAGTCGCTGATACGTGGCGCCCGCATTTTTCAGCCCAAATGGCATCATGTTGTAGCAATAAATCCCCTTATCAGTGATGAACGAGGTCTTATCCCTGTCCTCCTTCGCCATGTGGATTTGATGATATCCCTGGTAAGCATCCATCATCGAAAACATTTCGAACCCGGTAGTACCATCAAGTCAATTCTCGGCAAGGGATATGGATCCTTCGGACATGCTTTGTTCAAATCTGTGAAATCAACACATATGCGCCATTTCCTTGAAGACTTGGGGACTAGCACAACGTTAGATAACCAATTTGTATATTGGATTTCAGACACGTACCCGACTCTGAGTAATTTTTCGACCTCTTACCTGATGATTTCATTCTTGTCGCTTCCGAACGACCTTTTCTTCTGTTGCACCGGTCGGGCTTTGGGGTCGACATTCAAGCGATAGACGATAACTTCTGGATCAATCCCCGTGAAGTCTAAGGGACTCCATGCAAATATATCAGCATTTTTCCTTAAAAATTCTATCACAGCCATCTCTCCCTCGTTCATATTTGCTCCTATCCGGGTCGTTTTGTCTGGCTCCTCTAGGACGAGCTGCACTGTCTTGTATTCCCCACTGGGTTTCAAATGTTCGGCTTCGTAGGGGTGTGGCTCAGCGTCTTTCTTGGTCTTGCTTTTCTTCTGGCTGTGTTCTCCCTTGAGTGACAGATTGTAGCATTTACGAGTTTCCCTCCGGTCACTAGTCAGCTCTCCCATCCCGTTCTCAGTTGGGAATTTCATCTTCATATGATAAGTAGAAACAACAGCTCTGAATAGATTTAAGCCAGGTCTACCCAAAATTACGTTGTATGCGAACAGGGTATCGACCACTAGAAACTTGACCATCAATGTCTTTCGCTTAGGCACCTCGCCCATTGATACCGGCAATTCGATCGTTCCCAACGATGCGGCCTCGCTACCTCCGAATCCGACCAAGGGGGTTCTCACGGGTTCGAGTCGGGCATTCTCCAACCCCATCTTGTCAATCACATTTTTGAATATGATGTCGGCTGAGCTTCCGCTGTCAATCAGCACCTTATGAATAGTGAAGTTAGCGATATCTAGCTTGACAACCATGGGGTCGTTCATGTCTTCACTTTCCTTGGGCCTGTCCGAGCTGTCAAATGGCTTCTTCTTCTTCGACCTTTTGGACGAACTCTCTTTCTCTGCCCGAGCTCATGGTCCTAGCGCATCTCTTTCTGGTCCTGCTCGAGTCGCCTGAGCTCGAGCCCCCTGCAATCGTGTATATCACCCCTTTGGTTGGCGCATTACTCCCGCCGGCTGGGGCCCATCAGTTCTCGAAAGGCCTGGGTTCCGATCTCGGCTCCTCGACCTGCTTCTCTTTCCTTCCCCACTGATTTTGCAATTTGGGGGATCGCGATCTCGGAAGTATCCCTGCCTGACTAGCCTCTTGATCTCATCTTTCAACTGAAAACACTCCTCGGTATTGTGACCCCTTTCTCAGTGAAACCTGCAATACTTGTCAGAAAATTTTTTGGAGGGGGTGTACCTCGTATGTCTAGGCCATTTCAAAACATCAGCATTTTCCACCATCATTAAAGCTTTTTCTCGCGACATGGCTAGCGGAGTGTAATTGTGGTATTTCAGTATATATTTGGGCTCCTTCTGTTTCTCCTATTTTTGCTTGTTGCCACCCCCTTCTCTATTCTCATAAGGTCGTCTGGGTACATGGTCGCGTTCCCTCCGTTCGGATTCTGTCATCGCGTTCATCTCTTTTTCATTGATGTATTTCTGCGCTAACGCCATCAACTGTTCGACGTCGCTGGGCGGGTCGCGTGCGAGAGCAGACGTGAAGGGACCCTTTCGCAGCCCATGGATGAGGATGCTCACCAGCATATCAATCCTCAATTCTTGCACCTCTAAAGTTTCATTGTTGAACGTTCCCATGAAGTTCTTCAAGGTCTCATCTTCTCTTTGCCGGATATTGAACAGGTGAGTTGCTGATCTCTTCTGTTTCTTCTTACTAGCGAAGTGAAAATTGAATTTCTGCACCAGCTGATCGTAAGATTCAATGCTCCCTCGGGGCAAATTTTTAAACCACTCTTGAGCCTTCCCCGTGAGTGTAGTCGCGAATAACTTTGCCATGATCGGAGCTGGCTGCCCATACAGATTCATCACCATTTCAAACGTGGTCACATATTCTTGCAGGTCTTTCATTCCGTCATATCTCCTTAAGTCGGGTACTCTGAAGCCCGGCTCAACTGTTTGAATGAGGATATCATTGCAGAAGGGAGAATTCTTGTTCTGCAAAACGATCTCTCCCCGTTTTTTTAGCTCATCAATCTATTTGTTCAAGCTGTGTATCAGTTTACCCACACTTTCAACCTCGGCTCGGGATATTATGGGTTCTCTTCTTTTCGCGCGAACATGACTGCTGGAGCCGGCATCAGATGATGCGGGTCGCTTGCTATGATGCTCCTGTTCGCCTTGCACTCTTGACTCTCTTTGTGGCTCTACGTTCTCGAACAACTGTCTCCTCGCCGTTTCCTTAACCAGTGGAGTCGCAGTTCTCATTTCGTACTCCACAATTGCCTTCCGACTAGCTTCTTCTATCATTCTCTGTAGTTCGTCTTGGGTTAACTAAATGGTTGTTCCTACTCCCCTTCTTGGTGTCTCCTCCTCTCCGGCATTTCTCCTCGATGAACCTTCCATTATGATAATGAATTCTCAGATGTTCCCACAGATGGCGCCAACTGATTCGGGTCGAAATTGGCGATCTCCTGAGACGATCTCACTGCAGATAATCTAACTCTTCCTAGATCAGATTTTGGGTTCCCTGAGAATAAAACACGAACCGTGAGCTCGTCGGGCACGTCCCTGACAATGACCCTCCGATGCTCAAGTTAGGTTGATCGAGAGAAATGTATGTGATCTCAAAGTTCTCTCTCAATAAATGCGCAACAGTTACCTCAAGAACGTCGTTTCGGGGTCTATTTATAGGCACAGCTGGATACTGTTGACTGGGCCACGTGGCCTTATCCCGCTGGCTTGCATTTTGATCGAACGACTGTCATTGTCCGGGTCTTCGGTCGGTTTGTGCGATCCGGATCGGGTCCTTCGCGACCCGCCCGTTACAAAAAGGCGCGGATCCTGATCACGAAATGACTTTAATGCCCTTAATGAAGAGTAGTTTAGTTTTTTTGCAGGGGTTACATGTGTATACCCATCACACTCGATCATACGCCTTACTGACTTCAAACTTCAAGGAGACGTGACCTTTCGTACCCAAGTTCTTATGTGCTAGAAAGAGGTTCAGTTCGTGGGCTAGAAACATGTTATGAGTAATTAATCTACCAGGAATGGAGGCTGATTGAGAAGGGGAGATGAGGGAATCAAGGAGGGGTCTATACGGGTAGCAATGGTTTTGGAGGCTAATTTATAGATAACATTGCACAATCTAATAGGCTGGAATTGGGTAATAGTATCAAGATTAGGAATTCTCCGAATGAGGACAGTATTTTCCATGATTAAGAATATTAAGAAGACATTCTAACACATCAGAACTAACAATTTTCCAATAATTTTGACAGAAGATTGGACACATACCGTTGGGTCCAAGGGATTTGTACCGATGCATTTGTTTCAGAGCAGCAGTAACCTCGGCTGGGGTGTATTGGTAGAACAAGGGATACGTTCATAGCAGCCATTCCTCGAGGTTCTACTGCATTAAGAACCTCGTTCATTGCATCAACCTCCCCGTTGCTCCCCCTCTACCTCATGACCTATGTCATTTTTCAGCCTCTCAATTACCTTCTTTTGTTGTCGTTCACTAGCTTTTGCATGAAGAAGGCCGTATTCCGATCACCTTTTTGTAGCCATCGGGGCCTTGGCTTGTTGCTTCCAAATCAACTCCTCTCTAGTAATTAGCCCATCAAGTGTCAGCCTGGCTTGTTCAACATTCAGATTTGTCTTAGCTGTGGTTATGCCTTATTGCAATTTGTCAATAAGAGTATATGCCGTGCGAGTTGGGCCAATTTAGGTAATTTTTCAGCCTAATCTAATATTTGCTGTTTTTAAAAAGCTTAGCCAAGCCTGACCCAATTGACAACCATCGAAACTGCACTTTGGGATCTAATTGGATGGGGGCGTGTTGGTGAGGGTTTTGCAGTTTTTAGTATAGAGTCAATCTTGTACAATTATATTAGTATTTTATGACAACTTATGCTTTTGGTATAATTATTTATCATAATAAATGTATTTTTCTATAGTGATAGTTAGCAAATATATAAAATATGATATATCAATTGCATTATGTAAAATATATTTGATTGTAATATTTGTTGTAGAAGAATAAAAATAAATATAAAAAAAACTTACTACCTTTTCTAATAAGATTGTAAAATAACCCTTATTTCGAATTAAATTGTAAATTAAACTGATCATAATATTATAAAAATATTAAATGATCTGAAATAAAATAAGATAATTATGAAAATAAATTATAATAAAATATCAATATCATGTACAACAAGCATGTAAAAAGGCACACGCACATGTATATGTATGTGTGTATAGGATGTACAATGACTAGGACAAATAAATAAAAATATTTAGTCATTGATTTTTTTAAATGGAGAAGTAATGCATACAAAAATTTAAAAGTATGTGCATCATAAACTTCATAATATAAAAATACATTATAATAAATTAAATAAATGACTTGATGTTTTTAATTATCATTTAATATTTGTCGTCAAATATTTTTCAGTAAGCCTCGTACATTCTCAATAAATATTACTTTATATTGACGATCACATTACATAAACAAACAATAAAAATAACAGGACATTGTTCCACAGATTACTTTCGTTCATAATAAAAATATGCTTTTTCAAGTTTCTATATTATATCCTTTTATTTATTTAGCCTATGTATTTTTTCTAATTACTATTAAATTTTTTAAATATTTTTATTTAAATAGTTATTAGTTGTGACTAAAATTAACTCTATATTATTATTTATTTTATTAGAATTCTATTTCAATTCAATTTTGTACATAATTATCAATTATATTGCAAAAACTAATTGCAAAATTATTTATTTGGACACACAAATTTATAATTCTATTAATATGAAAGGATTTATTGGCATAACTATGAGAGAAGAAACATAAAGCACAACAAATCATTCACACATTTATACTATAAAAGATAGATATTTATATAATATATCGTAATTATTATTATTGTCTTAAATATTTACCTTACATATTATCAAAATATTTATATAAGTTCTAGTATATTATTATTGTTGTTGTTGTTGATCTTATTATTATTATTATTATTATTGCTGCTGTCGAACGCAATCTATGTGGTTTATGTAAATGTAAAACCAAATCCGATTGCTAAAATACGGTCTTTTTATAACTAGCCCTAGACCAACCCGGCCACCCTTAGCCCACCAATTGCGATGCGGTTTGGGTTGAGCCTATCAATTGGAGCGGTTATGGGATTTTGATAAATACCCATACTTATCAATGTACTTACTGATGGACTTACCTTAGTTCACCAAATTGCCAAAACTAAGCTTATTCCACTCACCTAAATCTACACACCTTCAATTTTTTGAGCAAAACATCCTATGCGTCACCTCTGCCAGACAAGCCACATCTTTGCCTTACAACATCAGTACTATCTGCAACCACTGTTCACGCTGCTTCGAACCAAAACAGCTTATTACATAGCTGGCATTTAGAATCATCACTAGGGGCCAACTCTATCCAAAGCATTCCATGATCCAAGGGCATGGTACTTGCCTGAACAACTCTAAAGTTGGGAGATAAATCTGTCCAGTTGCTCTACAACAAGCGCGAGCTAATGTGCCCAAATAGTATGCTGTTCCTCTATTCTATTGCACCAAGTGAATGGCTCGCCTTGGAAAACCATCATGTAATTCACAATAACCGGGACACTACTTAAAATCCTCAATATGCATCCTTGTTTCTCACGGTGATGCAATAATTCGTTAAATCTCCCACACAGAGCCAAGGCCTCTTGGATTGACGGCCGACATGGCTTAGTAAGTTTCATGTTGTCTTTCGCTTGCTTGCTTTAGGGTGCACATAGTAGCCGGTAAAGCACCATTTAGCGGACATATCATCCAGTTTAACTGATGCATCAATATGGTGAAGTGAAATGGATTGTAACCATACCTCGACGTCCTTTCACCAAAGAAGCAACAGTCCTCCTCCTTTCCCTCGAGACTCTATGCCTATGCCATTGTAATTTAATTGCTCCTTAAGGTGTTCCACTATCCTAAATTTACAACTTAGTTCCAGAGAGGAAACCAACTAGGGGATATGGAGCTTAACTACCTAACTCTTTCAAAGTCTAAACTGGCCAAGCTGGTCCCAAATCTTGACAGTTCCAAGCAAGGATCTTCATGGTGACAAGCGGAACTACGAGGCAGCCTCCACCGATATTGGATCTGTGTCCTCAGCTTCCAAATACAAACCGTGTTTTGAAGCTTGAGCAACAACTTCTTCATGTTCTATGATATCGATACCGTGACCTCTTTTCCTACTATCGTTTGTCATCCTCAAACGTGCTGGTCTCCCACTCCTTGCTCCCCCATGTCGGCCTTGGCCTCTCAATGTTGTGAATTGTAGAGGGATTGTGACTAGAGCAGAATCTAGCAGCGATTCGTTCATTTTGTATCCAAATTACCATGCCGCCCATCCTCTGGCAAGCTTTCTTTTATCACTTCTATTGCCTTGTTGGCTGTGTTTTCCAATCCTTCTAAAGCTTCATGCAAAACCTAGTTAGATGTTACCTCTATGTCATTCATATCTTCCTTACCCTTCTGCCAGAAGCATCCATATTGTGGCAGATAGGATGTACATTCCTAACACATACCCGTGGGCCACGCTGTTCCAATGATGAGTCGTGAATATCCTCATGCCACTAGGTTCTATTTCATCCATTATCTTCGTGTGAGTTGAAATCCCCAAAAATAGCTGGCCCCCTCTTAGAGTCTATAGTTGGCTTAGAATTAGTCTCAGATTAGTCGATATTTCGGTCTTGAGTCAGAGCTCTATTTCGCGATCAGATCGGCATAGGTGCTTGAAGCCACGGTCCATATAGGGTATCGGTACCTGGGTCAGAAAAATCGTCATCAAATCTAGACTCGCAGTATTTGGGGCCTAGATGCCCGTATAAATATCAGAAATTGGGCAGCCTTTTCGTATGTAAAATAAACCATGATTTCATCCCCCATGGTCGTTCGAATTTTCAGTGCTTGTTTCAGGGGATTATGGCATTGATGCCTACATGAATTCGGATTGATGCACCCCAGGATCTGCCTGCCGCATCCATCTCCATGTCGCGAAAGATTCCCAATCTATTTCCAATGTGCATCGTAACCCCAGGTTCATTTGTTCAATGGTAAATCATGTATATGAACATAGAAATTGCACCAAGTTAAGTCTACACTCATCGGGTTTTCCTCGGGCCAATGCTGTTCAGTACAAGTATATTCCTATCAAAACTCCAGGAATATCCCTCCAGCGCCCGTTGCTTATCAATAATATGGAAAAAACGCATCAGAATTTGGCCTTCTGGCAATTTCTTAAACCCCATTCTTCGGACATGGAGAAGCATAGTCCGTATCATGAACATAAGCTTTCAAAATTGGGAAAACGCTAGGATAACAGTCTACCCACAAGAAATAGACTATTTGTGGTATCGTCAGCATTCCATAAGCCATCAGCTACGACCCCACCCTCCGCCTCCTTTTTTGTTAATCGAAGTGCCCATTTCATTCTACTAGCCCCAGCATCCCCCAACCCCATGTTGATACGTTGTACTTGGTTCTCAGGCGCATGAAGCCTTGGATAGCCGCTATGAACGAGACTCTAAATTCCTTATACCCACAGGAGGACCCCCACTCTAATACTTGAAAGGAAAAATGTAGAGCCACAAATAGACAGAAACAGTTTACAGATTGGAGCAGAGAAACTACCCTGGATCCCCTAAAACAAGAAGCAAATAAGCCAAGAAACAAATGGGGAAGCAAGAATAGATTACTATGGAACCAATAACTAAGCACCTAATCAATCCAAATAGCCTTTCAAAGCCCGACGTCAGTAGAGCCGAATCACGCTCTGGAACAGGAAGCAAAACTCACCTCACACCACCCCGGTGGAGAAAGAATTCGCCGATTACCTTCCCTGGTGCCGTATTGCTAAGACTCGCAGGAAGAGAGAACTCATGACTCCCATGAAGAGAGAACTTAGTCCTGTTTTACCTCCCTCTTTTTTTTTTTTTTTTTTCCTTTTTTCTTAGAAAAAACGTTGTAAAGTTAATCCCTAAAGTTGCAAATTTTTAGGACTAATATAGGCTATTCCAGAAAGGTTGAGACTAATATTGCAAACCATCTTATACTTTGGGACCAAAATTATAATTTTTTCTATAATATTCAGTAGACGAGACATCAATATTTTTAAATCAACCAACAAATTCAACATACTATTATTACAATATTCAATACATAATAAATCAATATCAGTATTTACAAATCAACCAACAAATTCAAAGTAAACAAAAAACAAAATTCATACTATTATTAAATATAAACTGAACTAGCATGAAACGCATGCTATACACAAAGTATTTACAAATTCTATAATACTTTCAACAATTCTGAATTATATAAATTTATGTCATATTTCAATAACCTTCTTGCTATGTATAATCTTATATATTAAACATATATATGCAAAACTCAATATTGTAATCTCTATGCCTGCTCTAAAAAATCTTAATGTTTAGCACTTTATGAGACATAATAAGTATAAAATTCGACCATCCTAAAAAAAGAACAATTAAAAGATATAGAGATGTAAAATTACATAAAGCAAAAGTAAAAAGTTTGCTCCTTTTGAATCTCCGGCAATGATACTACCTTTGGTATCTTTTGGGGTATTATCTCATTCGATCTTCATAGAACTCTCCAAACTTAACTCCACTAATTTTATGAGTTTTCTTTGCGAGTTCTTGGGTAGTTGCTGCTATCTTTATGACTGCAACACACTCATCTATCAACTTTTTGGTGTTTCGAAAGTGAATAACATTCGGGTTGAGTATAGAGCCGCATGGATGAATAGCTGGAGCATGGTCCTCCCCCAAGGCGTGTTTTCAGGCACCTTTCTTGGATTCCTTTCTCGATTCTCTTTAAGTCTAGTTTCCACAAACTTCGGTGTCGTGTTGGTGTGAAAATCGGTACTTTCTCTCATTGGATTATCCTGTGGAGGATCATTGAAACTTGTACTTCCCTTAGGCGGTGGTAGTGCTGGAGTAATCTAATGGGTTTGGATGTTGACTAAGTCTATAATTCCAAGTTTAGAAAATGGTTCAGCTAATTCCTGTAGATCTGATAGATCTGTTCTTGTTATCCCATTATTTATAGATGTGATGGATGTAATGATTAGATCCTCTCTGGTCTTGGGTTTTGGAATCTCTGTAGCCTTCTCTTTCTAGTGTATAAGAGGTACTGTTCTAAAGGCGTCCTTGATTTGCTTTTGTCTGGATTTAGATGTTTTAGGGTTTTCCCTTTGGTTTCTCTTTAGATCTGCAACCTCTGTATTCAGATCTGTAAGACCTTTGTGTAGATCCAGAAGGATCTTAAAGATCTCGTTCACCTTTTGGCTCAAAGTTTCTATTTTTACAGGTATATGGATCAACTTATATCCATAGTCTTGAACTATCTTCTGAATTTCTCTAAGATCTTGCAAGATCTTCGAGATATCCGGCTTGAGTTCTTTCCAATCAGTTTCTTTAATCATAATTTTAGGAGATGTATTGGAAAAGGAACTTTCCCAGTCTGGTTCCCCTTGCTGGCATTCTACCACGAATTTCAATAGCTTGTAGGCCTTTTACCTATTTTCTGGTAGCACCATCTGAATTTGGTGAATTCTCCACAATTCTTCTTGTTCCTCCTTGGTAAGAGAGGTTCATGCTCCCACTTCATTGTCGCTATGGCCTTGTCTAGAATTGTCAAGAGGAAATTCTTCCTTTGTCTTTCCAAAATCTGAAAATACTCCTGGTTTTTCACTCAAATCATCGTTCGGTATTTGAAAATAATTTCTCCCTCTCTTAGAATTTCCATAAAAAAACTCCATTTTCGATCTTTCAGAATCTGAAAGTATTCCCTTGTGTAACTCGAACATTAGTTCGGTTCCATTCTCTTAAAGTGTCTCCTCCGTTAGTGGTAAAAATATCTACTTGTAATATCAACAAATATTTTTTCAATAAACTTAGTCTCTAATACAGTTCTTCATGAGCATGGGTGAAAACTTGCAAACTGAGTACAAATAGACTAAAATGCTCTTTTCAAAATTGTTCAGGGGTAAAATTGTTTAAATTCCATATGTGGACCTAATTTAAGCAATTTTGAAAGTTACTGGATTAAATAAAAAATACGCCAACTTAATGGACTGAAATTAAACGCGGGAAAACTTAATGGACCAAATGAACTTTTTTCCCTTACCTAATCTGTAGAAGTTAGAAAGTCTCAAATTGACTAGAAAAAAATTATTAGATATTATGCAAATATATTAAAACCTTAAGGAATTAAATTGAAGCATTACAAAATATTTGAGGTTAGCTTGTAATCGTCCTCACTTATAATAATCGTTGGAAAACATTTAAAAGCAACGAAAAGAAAATATTTTTCATGCCTTCACTTATAATCGTCTTCTTTTTGTATAACTTGGACTTGGAATGTTTGAGAAAATAGTTAAAAAAATTAAAGAAAAAAGATTATTATTAACACATGAATCACATGTTTCATGAACCCAATTGATAATAAAAATTTTAAAAGGCAAACCAAATATTTTTTTCACCGACTATGATATTAAATTAGATTTTGAATGAGAAATAAAAACTAAATTCCTAAACATTAATATGTAAAATTGAGGGAGTGATGGAAATTGAATATATTTGTGATATGAATATCTCTTGATGTTGTTGAATAACTTATGCAGCAAATTGATATAATAAGAGGTATGATGCGATATGAAAAGAGTTGTGATGCAATATAAAAAGAGTTATGATGCGAAATGAGATTGATAAGTTTCTGTGGCATGTCAAGGGCTTCATTTAAACATTATGTAATAAATGGTGAGGTTGAGTTGGTGGAGAAAAATACTATATCACCTTCTAGTAAGCAGACTAGAACAAGATGAGTTTAATTGACTGTCTTGTTATGAGTTGGTTGTGTTATGTAATAAAGTTAATTATGTTGGAATTAAATTAAATGTATTCTATATATGTTACTCATTTTTTCTTATTTGAAATGATACTAGATGTACATGTATAGATGCTGCAGATTATTTATTTACTAAGTTGTAGCTCAATCATCTGCTAATATTGTTAAGGTGTAGATTTTGCAGTGTCTACTCAAAAGAACTAGGTCCAAGTTGTGCGTTCCAATTAGTCAGGCCAGAATGCAGTTCTCTCCTTATTTGTTAGTAAAAATAGAAATTCACGTTTTGAGGATGTATTAAAAAAGAAAATGCGAATGCGTGCGAACTAATTATAATAATTCTTTTTTGGGAAAGGTAAGTTGCAGTAAGTAAAAAAGAAAGAAAGAAAAATTATAACAATTCGATCATCCGGCGGTGTCTCCCTTGACAGGCCAAGGGATACGCCATAGTCTAAATAAAGCTCGTGTACTGATCGATCTAGGCAAGGTGATGCTATGAATTCGCTTTGTAATATCCTCGACTATTACTAACGCCATGGTGGTGGATGTTCGTTCCGTGTGCTTAGTCGTCTAAGATTGCTCTCCTTCCAAATGAGGTTAACACATGATGTAATGTCTGTATTCCAGTCTCTGGACTCGGTATATGACCCCAAGGTGTATCTTCTGCATCATCTAGCAATTGTAGAGCATCAAACGTATTATACACGGCAATTGCCTTACCCTTTTCCTCACGACTCAACCTTCTTTCATGAGGAGGTTCTCGTCCCTCTCTTTGGTTGTCCACCACTTGAGTCGGCGGCATTCTCTCTTGATCATGCTCTTGTTCCTCTCGCTGGTTGTCCACCGCTTGAGTCGGCGGTAGTCTCTCTTGGTCATGCATAGGTGGTGGCCTCGAAGGTCCCGTTTTAGGAATGCAGCTTTCCCCGCAAGGAAACTCTCGTCCCTCTCTTTGGTTGTCTACCTCTTGAGTCGGGAGCATTTTCTCTTGATCATATATGGGTGGTGACCTTGTAGGTACCGTTTTAGGAACGTAGACAGAGACCGGTGGTTTAGCTGGGTCGGATGGCTTGGTGAACGCACCAACCTTTATCGTATGTCCTAACGTCATACAACTTGTACATTTAGGATGTAGCCACTCATATTCAACATCAATTTTGCATGGTATTTCTCCTCCTTCCTCGTTAGGCATCATGATGATAATATGCCTTGGTAATTTAGAACTCACATCTAGCATCACGCATACACGAGCGAAGTCTAATCTCGTGTATGCTCTTGTAATCGCATTCGGGTATAGGGGTCTGCCAATTCCACTGGCCACCATGCTCAGGCTTTCCTCCGTCCACAATTCTACCGGCAAATGTCTCAATTTTATCCAAGCTGGGACCTGTGTATGTTTTAATTTTCACAGCATCATTCCCGGTCCCACTGTTGCAGCATAATTGGTTGCCCTTGGAACAACCACGGCCCCCCTTCGATTGCTTCTTCCATATATGCCACTGTCTTGAATTGAAAGAAGTAGAATCCGTTCGTGGCGGCCTTAACATCACGTAAGCCAGGCCAGACGGACATGGCATATTCTTGGAAATGATAAAAGTATGGTCTCTTTCCCAGAAAGTAACCGACCGCGGTAGTTTTCCACCTACTAGCTCTGTTTCGAATAGATTTAATCGTAGGTCTGGTAACTATTTCCCCATTTTGTATAGTGGGGGGGATATATGAGAGCGTCTTATGGGAGGAGTTGTTGAAACCGTCAGCAATTTTATCATCCACGCCTAGAATTGGGCATGACCGCAACGGGATATTCCCTATAAATAAGCCGGTATGAGTAGAGTTAGTCTCATATGTTCTTTGCTGTCCAAATCCAATAGTGTCATTGCTATTGACCGCGTCTACATCTTTATCTTTGTCCTTTTCCCCATCCACATCAACGTTGACCAGGTCCTTGTTGACCAAGTCACCGTTGACCAACGCATCATTGACCAAGTCCTGTTCCACGATTTCCACGTTGACCGCGTCTTTATTGACCAAGTCAATTTTGATCGGGTCATTATTGACCAAGTCACCGTTGACCAAGTCATTATTGACCAAGTATTGTTCCACGTTTTCCACGTTGACCGTATTATTATTGTCCAAGTCGTTATTGACCAAGTCCAGTGCCCCATCTTCAACCATCTTTGCAGTCCGATTTTCCGATGCCACGTAACAGTGTTTGACACATACTCAGCTACTAACCGCCCGACATCCGTGGATGGTGGTTGCCTCCGATCTATCACCGGCTCAAGTAGTTTTGGATCTGGTGTTTTCGTCTTCTCAACTCGCCTGACCGGTGGCCGAATATTCCTTACTCTGGGCAAAAACGGCGTGGTAATCGCTTCCCTAGATGGCAGAAAGCATCGCGTTGTTGCTTCTTCCCCAAAACGCTCCGTCCACTTGTTGTTTAGTTCATGCAACGCATCTAAAGCTTGTTTATCGTCGGCATCTATCACCTTATGGGGTAAATATTATTTAGAGCGCTAAGCTTCGCAAGTGACGGTTCGCTTGTGCTCCGCTCCTTGGTATAGCCCTAGCTTCAGAGATTGTTAGATTAGTCAACCATATCCGATTTTACCATTCCTTCTTGGCATATATCATTCCCCTCAACGCCCGGCTGCGTTTTGAGAACTCAGGCATGTTGAAGGAGATCGATCCATGTTCGCCATGAGAGCCGCTTGATTTTGCGCTTGCAAATCCTAGGGTAGGGCGGCGCCTCAAGTCACCGCCAAAGTCGCCGGTGGCCATCTTTTGGTGACGTTCAACCATCATGTTCAACGTATCCGTCGTCTCAACGCTCTCCTCATCACATCCTTCATCCCCGCCATCGTCTCCACCATCTCCGTCTGTCGAATTAGAGCATGGGGTTGTGTGTGTGTAATTCGTGGTGTGCTAGTGTGTTTGTTCGGAGAGAGAGAATTGTAGGAGTCCATAGGCGAGATGTTTTGCATGGTTTTTGTAGCACCCCCTACTCGGTACATCTAATCATTTCTATTTCATCCTTTCTTTAATCAAAATTCATTCTATAAGTAATTCTATTTCAATCAGTAAAATAAATTCTAATTTATCAATATAATATTATATGTCACAAAAGATAATATATACCACCAAAAGTAATATTTACCCTCACTACACGTTTTCGTGTACATAACCTCAAGAAAAATCATACCACAACTTTTAAACACAAATCCCGACAAAAGATCAGAATATTTACAACCCAACAATCAAAATCTTTGGCTTCAGAAGTCACGGCTAACCCACCTAATAAAGGCGACGGCACCGCTCAAAGTCAATGTGGCTAGTCAGTGTGATCTATCTCCTGAAAAGTACGTGGCACGGAATGAGCTGCCTACTCAATAAGTATAGCTGATCAGTTTATATATATACACAGGCAACAATTTCACGTACATGCAGTCACATCGACTAACAGTCATTATCAATAACAACAACAAATATAAGCAGTAATACCTACTCACAATTATAAATCAATCTATGACACAAATATTCAACATTATCATTTATTAGCTAAGGGCCCCACTTACTCTAATTGGTATACATCAGTTAATGGTTTCGCCGGCCATCATCATATCATATACAGCACAGGATACCCGTTGTGTGATATCCCCACACTCTTTTACTCCAGCTGTGTAGCAATATAGCACAGGACATCACAACAAACATGGTACCCCCACACCACCCCAGTGTGTAGCTAACAAGCACAGGATATTCCCTGCTGCCCCGGAATACTCCGGTACCCTACGCGCCATGGTACCTAGCTTAATTCACATATTTTTCATATCTCAATATCAATCACATTATCATCAATCACATTTTCATAAACCATTGATTGTGTTTCCAACTAGGTAAGCATCATCTTTTATTTCCATTCACAATCGTCATTCTATTCTTTATAATAATCACTTTCTCAATAACAACTCCCAATTAGATTTCATCAACAATCAATTATATGATTATCACATAATTATATCCCGCATATCTCTACATTACCATTACATACCACATAGTAACAATTTCACCAATATTCAAATAATCCACAACTAATTATGTAAACAATCAATATACGAAAGCCACGTATAATAATATAAAGCCAAGTCCATGATCGCATCCAAGAAACCAATATATATAATATATACAATACTACACACACACACACATATATATATATATAAATCCAATTAGCTATACTTACCTTAAATCCCAAAATACTTCGATTCACGAGAGACTGCTCAACCCTCTACTTTGTCGTTACGTCCTATAACAAAATGTTATACGTATAATCAACATATATATAGAATATCATAAACTCTAAATAACCTATTATATAATGTTCATACATTTCTATCAATCTTTTAATATTCTATTTATATTAAAGTCCAACCCCTTGTTCCATTTCTTTCAAATAACTACTTTTTCTAAGCTCCTCAAATATATATTTAATTTATCAATAAATTCATAAGAATTCATTTAATCAAACCCCTTATATATCCATAACTATCATTTTTAATAACATTCGTAAATTATATTACCATTGAAACCTTATTTTCCTCTTTAATAACATAATATTCCTAAAATATAACTTCCGAAGTATTTCTATGAATTTCCTGTCAATTTACTGTTGCTATACAATTTAATTAAGCAATAATACATAGAATTACATATTTGATTAATCATTCCGAATTGTGTAAATTAACTATAAGGATAATTAAATCTAACAAATCAAATAATTTAATTGCTCAACTATATCATTTTTATAACAATTGTGATATTTAATTTGACACTAATTTAAATAGCCAAAATTATAAAATACTCCGATTAAATAGTTCACCGCTCAATATAATCAACATTTAATAAATGAACTAATTGAATAATATAATTATATGAATTAATAAAAATTAAAATGTAATTTCTTACCTCTGTTTTTCTTCCTGTTGTCCGCGAGAAAATTGCAATTTCTATAAAGGTGTATGTGTGTGCATTGCTGTGTGTGTTTTGTGAGTGTGTGTGTGTTTTAAAATGAGGAAAAGTGGAAAAAGAGCCCCACCGCCTCAATCAAAATCCCCCCTCATTTGTATATATATATATAAATTTCAAATTCCAAATTCCAAATATATAATAACATTCCAAATTCAATCTATAATTTATTTACTAATTAAATTTAAATTTCTAATAATTACCAATTAGTCTTCCAATTACGTACAAAATTCTACGGACGTCACAATTCTCCCCTCCTAATGAAAATTTCGTCCTCGAAATTTAAGTAACTTACCCGCTCAATGGAATAAATAGGGATATTTCTCTTTCATATGCTCCTCAACCTCCCAAGTCGCTTCCCTTGGGGAATGATGACTCCATCTCACTTTTACCATCGGTATATCTTTATTTCTTAATTTCCTTACATTTCTATCCAAAATCTCTGCAGGCTCCCCCACATATGTTAACTCCTCAGAAATCTCTATCTCCGGCTCATGAATAATGTGATTAGGATCAGACCGATATCGTCGTAGCATCGAAACATGAAAAACATCATGTATTTGTGACAACTCCGCCGGTAATGCCAGTCGATACGCCAGTGGTCCGATTCTTTCAATAATTTCATACGGCCCAATGTATCTCGGACTCAGCTTTCCTTGCTTGCCAAACCTCAGAATTCCTCTCCAAGGAGATATCTTCAGGAAAACCTTATCACCTACTTCGTACTCCATCTCTCTTCGGTGTTGATCAACATAACTTTTTTGTCGATCTTGTGCTGCCTTCAAATGCATCTTAACTACTTGTATCTTTTCCACTGTTTCCTGCACCAATTCCGGACCTTCTAGTTGTCTTAATCCTTCTATATCCCAACAAATCGGACTACAACACCTTCTTCCATATAAAGCTTCATATGGAGCCATACCGATACTAGAGTGGAAACTGTTATTATATGCAAACTCCATTAGAGGTAGATGATCATCCCAGTTGCCCTTAAACTCCTTTGTACAAGCTCTCATCATATCTTCTAGGGTTTGTATCGTTCTTTCTTACTGGCCATCTGTTTGAGGATGAAATGCGGTACTGAAATGCAATTTTGTGCCCAATGCCCTTTGTAAACTTTTCCAAAAGCGTGAGGTAAATCGGGGATCTCTGTCTGACACAATTGATATAGAGATTCCATGTAATCTCACTATCTTAGAAATGTATAATTCAGCTAACTTATCCAGAGAATCAGTTACTCGTACCGGCAAGAAATGAGTAGATTTTGTCAATCTATCCACAATTACCCAAATAACGTCGTGCTTTCTAAATGTTCGTGGCAATCCCACGACAAAATCCATAGTGATCTTCTCCCACTTCCATTCTGGTATTGATAAAGGTCGCAGTTTACCTGCTGGTGCCTGATGTTCTGCCTTTACTTGCTGACATGTCATACATTTAGCCACAAATTCAGCCACATCCTTCTTCATTGTCTGCCATCAGTAATAGGGTCTTAAATTTCGGTATATTTTTGTAGTACCAGGGTGCATCGCATATGATGAATTGTGAGCTTCCTGCAAAATTGCTTCGCGTAACCCATCTGTATCAGGCACACAAACTCGTCCCCCATTCACTATTACTCCATCAGCTCTTATTGAAAAATTTGTTTTCTTACCAAGTCTTATTCTTTCCAACATTCGTAATAAGAAAGCATCTCGAGTCTGTGCTTCTTTGATCTGATCCACAAAGTCTGGCTTAATTTGCAAGGCTGCCAATAAACCCGCTACCTGATCAACCTCTAGTTTCGTATTCATAGACCTCATCTCCAGTAGTAATGTCTGATTGTGACTCCCCAGATTGGCTAATGTACTTGAACTCTTTCTACTCAAGGCATCTGCTACCACGTTCGCTTTCCCTGGATGGAAGTCAATAGTGCAATCATAATCCTTCAGCAATTCTATCCATCTTCTCTGTCTCAAATTCAATTCCTTTTGTGTCAAGATATATTTCAAACTTTTATGGTCAGTAAGGATCTAAAATTTTTCTCCGTACAAGTAATGTCTCCAAATCTTCAGTGCATGCACAATCGCGGCTAACTCCAAGTCATGTGTAGGATAATTTAATTCATGGTTCCTCAATTGACGGGACGCATAAGCAATTACCTTTCCGTTTTGCATCAACACACATCCCAAACCCCGTTTAGAAGCATCTGTATACACTATATATCCACCGCTACCAGATGGCAACACCAAAATTGGATTGGAGGTCAGTCTCTTCTTCAACTCATCAAAACTTTGTTGACACTGTTCCGTCCACTGAAATTCTACCCCCTTTCTTAGCAACTTGGTTAGAGGACCGGCAATTATAGAGAAACCCTCAACAAATCTCCTGTAATATCCAGCCAACCCTAAGAAGCTTCGGACTTCAGTGGCATTCTTTGGCACTCTCCACCCCATAATAGCTTTTACTTTTGAAGGATCAGGCATAACCCCATCACCAGATACTACATGCCCAAGGAAAACCACCCGATTTACTCAAAATTCACATTTGCTTAACTTAGCATAGAACTCCTCTTTCAAAATCTGCAACACCATCCTTAGATGTTGTTCATGCTCATCTCTATCCCTCGAGTATACCAAAATGTCATCTATAAACACAATAACAAAGTGATCCAGATATTCCTGAAATATACGGTTCATCAATGGCATGAATGCCGCTGGTGCATTTGTTAACCCAAAAGGCATCACCAGAAACTCATAATGATCATAACGAGTACGGAAAGCTGTCTTCGGTATGTCATTCTCTGCAATCCTCAACTGCCAATACCCAGACCTCAAATCGATCTTTGAAAATATTGTAGCTCCCTTTAGCTGGTCTAGCAGGTCATCAATCCTCGGCAATGGATATTTATTCTTCACTGTTACTCTGTTTAATTGCCGGTAGTCGACGCATAACCTCATGCTCCCATCTTTCTTCTTCACAAACAGCACTGGTGCTCCCCACGGCGAAGTACTTGGCCTGATAAACCCTTTCCCTAATAATTCTTCGATTTGCTTTTTGAGCTCTTGTAATTGCACTGGGGCCATTCTGTATGGCACAATAGAAATTGGAGCAACTTCTGGGAGAGTTTTTATGGCAAAATCCACTTCCCTATGCGGTGGCAATCCTGGTAAGTCATCAGAAAATACTTTAGGGAAGTCTCTCACTACCAGGATTTCCTCCAATGTGGGATTAACCTTTTCGGTATCTACCACATGGGCTAGATATGCTTCACAACCCTCTAACATCAATCGTCTTGCCTCCATGGATGATATTACACAAACTGGCACTACTTGTCGATCCCCCACAAATATTACTTTTGATTCGCCAGAACATTCGATCATCGCTTCCTTTTTATAACAGTCAACTATTGCTGTATGTTGCGCTAACCAATCCATCCCCAGAATCACATCAAACTCCTTCAAATCCAGCACTATAAGGTCTACAGGTAAATTTACATCTCCGATTCTCACTAAACTTCCTTTCCTAACACTATTCACTACTACACCCCCTCCCATGGGCAAATAAACCATCAAATTACATCCCAACGGACTATTCTCCCCCGGTATTTTAGATGCAAATTCGGATGAAATATATAAATGTGTAGAGCCAGGATCAATCGAAACATAAGCCGCAATGTCATATAACAATATCGTACCTGATATCACGTCATTTGATACTGGGGCTTCCTCTCTAGTAATGTTATATATCCTTGCCTGGGTCTGTCCCTAAGTAACTTGTGCTCCAACCCCCCTCATACCGCTACTAATGGCGTGGCCACTACCTTTGTTACCCGCGCCTCTACCTCTGCCTCTCCCAGTTCCCCTGTCACTACTCCCAACACTGCTTTGGCTCTGGGTCCCGCTAGCAACACTTTCAACCACGCCTATAGTCTGACTGGAACAATTTCTGGCTATGTGTCCTCTACCTCCACAGCGATAGCAAGTCTTCGGTATATCCTCCCGTCGCCAACATGGCCCTTGATGTTGTCTTCCACAGGTAGAACAGCTTGGAGGAAAAATTGGTCCTCGGCCATAGCTCGGTCCAGCTCCCTTTCCTGATCCAGTAGAAGGCGTAGCAAATGAGCTACGTTCGAATGAACCTCTGTTATAGCCCGTGGATCCCCCGAACCTCTGTCCACTACTTCCTCGAAAAATGGGACCACCACGTGTAAAACTCCCACTTCCCGTTGAAAATGAGCGACCGGTTCCCCTCTTGGTCAACCTACTCGATTCCCCTATTGCATATGTTGATTTCCTCTTCTCTTCCCCCTTCTTCTTGTCCTCCATTACTGCTTCTTCCATCCGAACCGCCGATTCAACAAGAGTTTTAAAATTTGTAATTCTGACTGCGAGACCTCTTGTGATCTCCGGTCGTAGCCCTTGCTCAAAACGGTAACAACGATCCTCCTGCGTCGCTATTGCTTCCGGTGGATACTTGGCTAATACTGCAAAACGGAGTTCATATTCTGCCACTGTCTGATCATCCCCTTGCACTAAATTCAGAAACTCCATCCTCTTCTTGTCCCGGTACATCTTGGGTCTGTATTTGTCATCAAACTCTTTTTGAAACTCAACCCAAGTTATTTCCCTTGGCTTATATCCCCTCTTTACAGACCTCCACCAAATCAAGGCGTTACCCACGAACAAAGAAACAACATACTTAAGTCGGTTCTCTGGAGTGCAATCTAGCAAATTCATCACATCTTCAACTTTTTCCCACCATCTTTCAGCAATCTCTAGGTCTAGCGTACCCTCAAATTTTGTGGCCCCCATCTTTCTGATTCTTTCATAATTACGATCAATTGTAGGGACTACTAGTGCTGGCACAGGAATGGATGCGCGTGCTTGTGCTTGGGCCTGAAAAGCCATTTGAAATATTTGTGCATACTCTGGTGGTAATCCTGCCACTGGAGCACCACCGGGAGGAATAGGAGCCTCAGCACCCACACCCTCTCGACCTACTTCCACCTCACCTGCACTTGCAGGTGCCACTGAGCCCTCTACGGACTCCACTGACTCTTCCCTATTAGCTACTGGGTCAGCACGTGTACCTTGAGAAGCCATCCTACATTAAACAATTCTATCATTAAAGACATCTCACAATCATTACCCTAGAAACGTAGACCTGCTCTGATACCACCCAATGTAGCACCCCCTACTCGGTACATCTAATCATTTCTATTTCATCCTTTCTTTAATCAAAATTCATTCTATAAGTAATTCTATTTCAATCAGTAAAATAAATTCTAATTTATCAATATAATATTATATGTCACAAAAGATAATATATACCACCAAAAGTAATATTTACCCTCACTACACGTTTTCGTGTACATAACCTCAAGAAAAATCATACCACAACTTTTAAACACAAATCCCGACAAAAGACCAGAATATTTACAACCCAACAATCAAAATCTTTGGCTTCAGAAGTCACGGCTGACCCACCTAATAAAGACGACGGCACCGCTCAAAGTCAATGTGGCTAGTCAGTGTGACCTATCTCCTGAAAAGTACGTGGCACGGAATGAGCTGCCTACACAATAAGTATAGCTGATCAGTTTATATATATACATAGACAACAATTTCACGTACATGCAGTGACATCGACTAACAGTCATTATCAATAGCAACAACAAATATAAGCAGTAATACCTACTCACAATTATAAATCAATCTATGACACAATATTCAACATTATCGTTTATTAGCTAAGGGCCCCACTTACTCTAATTAGTATACATCAGTCAATGGTTTCGCCGGCCATCATCATATCATATACAGCACAGGATACCCGTTGTGTGATATCCCCACACTCTTTTACTCCAGCTGTGTAGTAATATAGCACAGGACATCACAACAAACATGGTACCCCCACACCACCTAGTGTGTAGCTAACAAGCACAGGATATTCCCTACTGCCCCGGAATACCCCGGTACCCTACGCGCCATGGTACCTAGCTTAATTCACATATTTTTCATATCTCAATATCAATCACATTATCATCAATCACATTTTCATAAATCATTGACTGTGTTTCCAACTAGGTAAGCATCATCTTTTATTTCCATTCACAATCGTCATTCTATTCTTTATAATAATCACTTTCTCAATAACAACTCCCAATTAGATTTCATCAACAATCAATTATATGATTATCACATAATTATATCCCGCATATCTCTACATTACCATCACATACCACATAGTAACAATTTCACCAATATTCAAATAATCCACAACTAATTATGTAAACAATCAATATACGAAAGCCACGTATAATAATATAAAGCCAAGTCCATGATCGCATCCAAGAAACCAATATATATAATATATACAATACTACACACACACACACATATATATATATATAAATCCAATTAGCTATACTTACCTTAAATCCCAAAATACTTCGATTCACGAGAGACTGCTCAACCCTCTACTTTGTCGTTACGTCCTATAACAAAATGTTATACGTATAATCAACATATATATAGAATATCATAAACTCTAAATAACCTATTATATAATGTTCATACATTTCTATCAATCTTTTAATATTCTATTTATATTAAAGTCCAACCCCTTGTTCCATTTCTTTCAAATAACTACTTTTTCTAAGCTCCTCAAATATATATTTAATTTATCAATAAATTCATAAGAATTCATTTAATCAAACCCCTTATATATCCATAACTATCATTTTTAATAACATTCGTAAATTATATTACCATTGAAACCTCATTTTCCTCTTTAATAACATAATATTCCTAAAATATAACTTCCGAAGTATTTCTATGAATTTCCTGTCAATTTACTGTTGCTATACAATTTAATTAAGCAATAATACATAGAATTACATATTTGATTAATCATTCCGAATTGTGTAAATTAACTATAAGGATAATTAAATCTAACAAATCAAATAATTTAATTGCTCAACTATATCATTTTTATAACAATTGTGATATTTAATTTGACACTAATTTAAATAGCCAAAATCATAAAATACTCCGATTAAATAGTTCACCGCTCAATATAATCAACATTTAATAAATGAACTAATTGAATAATATAATTATATGAATTAATAAAAATTAAAATGTAATTTCTTACCTCTGTTTTTCTTCCTGTTGTCCGCGAGAAAATTGCAATTTCTATAAAGGTGTATGTGTGTGCATTGCTGTGTGTGTTTTGTGAGTGTGTGTGTGTTTTAAAATGAGGAAAAGTGGAAAAAGAGGCCCCACCGCCTCAATCAAAATCCCCCCTCATTTGTATATATATATATATAAGTATATTAATTATTTATGTACATAAAATATTATTATTATTTTATATTTAATTAAACTTTTCTTATAATACCAATTACATCCTTTTCATTTTCTTAATTACTATAATTTGCCCCAAATATTATAACGAACTCCAATTTAATCCGTTCAAGTGTTATTACATTCCAAATTCAATCTATAATTTATTTACTAATTAAATTTAAATTTTTAATAATTACCAATTAGTCTTCCAATTACGTACAAAATTCTACGGACGTCATTGTTTTATTTGTTTTGCCTAATTATAATAATTTATTTTGTGGTGTTTGATATGTATATATATAGATAATCTTGTGAACGAGAAGTTAATTGTGCCTTGTGATGAGATTATGTGTGTATATTCAATAGGGACGATAGTATGTGCATATATATATATATATATAAATAGAGTTTACTTTAAGTTTGATATATAAACAAAACAATCATAATGCTGTTAGAGGGTACTACAATAATTTTATTGAAGAATTCAATAAGTCCTCCAGGAGGACTCTGCACTTCGTCCCTCCGGAGGTTCAAAAAGGGGAAATAATTGTATGCCTTTCTTTGGGTATGGTGGAGGAATGCTCGAAGTTGCAGAATTCGATAGCAGTTGGTTACTTCCTTGGAAGAAGCCATATTTCCCTCATGGGAGGCATTTGCTCGTTCTTCATGGCCTACGTTTAAGTAGGTAAATGCCACAACAATGGGATTCTTCTTTTTTCAATTCAAGACTGTTGCTGCGATGGAGGAAGTCATCGAAGGTGGACCGGTGGCAGCCTGGAATGTCTCGACGTAAGCATAAATACACTTAGGTTCCAGTTTGGATCAGATTGAAACATCTAGCTATGGAATATTGGATGGAGGCAATGCTGACTACCGTGGCTAGTGGAGTAGGAAACCATTGTACATGAATGCTATCACTAAATCTTGCGCACGACTTGATTATTCACGTTTATGTGTGATTCTAGATTACATGTCTGCTTTGACGAAGCATTCTGTTATTATGAGTGCTCACCAAATTTGTAAAAATGCACTATCCATTGCTCTGTGAACTGAAGACTATGGGAGCTCAAGTTGCAGTCTCAACTGAACACTCTGCCTCTCTGAAAAAGGTCGTCTGAAGAAGAAAGAAGGAGAATCGCATTTTTTACTTACCAGAAACGTGATATTCATTTTTGGCGCCTTTTAGACATTTTAAGTGAAACAACATTTTATTAGGAAGACGAAAATGCGAGTTTGTTAAATAGCAATTGGGCTTTTATTAGTTGTAATAGTTGTAGGCAGTTATTGACCATTGTCTTCTTCGATTTAAATCTGGGCTTCTTGCTCAAATGAATACAGAACAAAATACAAAAGCTTTACTTCTTGATTTCAAGAAACTCTCTCAATTCAATTTGCAATGGTTCACGCCCTTCTCCATCTTACTCTATCTTATTTTTTTACATGGTATCAGAGCCATCATTGATGGTCTCTGATTCTTCCTTCTTTGAAAATTCTTATTAAAATACCTTCAGATACTTCAAGAAAGAACTATGGCAGACGTTCCAGAAATCCTCAAACTACAGTCAAATGATAATCCAGGTTTGAGCCTGGTTTCCACTCTGTTAGATGGTTCGAAGTTCAATTCTTGGAGTAGATCAATAAAATTAGCTCTAGGGGCAAAAATAAAACTAAGTTTAATCAATAGTTAAGGGATCAAACCTGCAAAAAACACAAAGGAATTTGAACAATGGGTGAGAGCTGATTGTATGGTGATCTCTTGGATATTGAATTCCATATCAAAAGAGATTGTTGAAAGTTTTCTGTACACTAACACCTCTAGAGAACTGTGGTTTGAACTGGAAACTCGATTTGGACAGTGCAACGGGCCAATAGTGTATCAATTGAAGAGGGAAATGGCTAGGGGTGCATATGAGTCGAGCTCGAGTCGAGCTTGACCTTTTTTGGCGAGATCGAGCTCGAGCTCGATTTTGAGTTTTTTGGCTCGAGCTCGAGCTCAAGTTGATTTTATTTATTTATTTATTATTATTATTATTATTAGATTAAATCATGGGAATCACTAAATTTTTACATAAATTTATAAGTAATAAAATAGATTGAATACTATATTATAATGATACCAAAATATAGTATAAAATTTTAATTATTGTTATAAATATAAACTACTAATTAGTTTAGTAGTAATATAATTAGTAAAATGTACAAAAAAAAAATCATACTGAACAATTTAAAATTATAGAAAAATATCTATTACATGAAATAATGCAATTGAAATACATAAAAATATTTTATAATTGAGATTAATATATATTCACAATCTGCAATAAATTTATATTATAAATATTAGTATTACATTGATGTAACTATCATCTTACATTATTGAACAACATGAGTTAATCGGACCATCAAAATTCCGACCAAACTATTACATATGATCAAACTTACAGAAAAAAATAAAGTTTTAGACTTATTGAATATACGGATGTTAAGATATCGTACACGAAATATAAGAATAATCATTCAAGTCGGTGTATCATTAAATCAGGCCATGTTATTTTAAATCAGACCATCTGATATGATCTAATGGATATAGTCTTATATATATATATAAATTTGGTATGAATCGGGCGCCCAAATTTGAAGATATTGTAATTATTGATTAAACGTTTTGACCTCATTATATATAATAAAATAATAATAAAAATAATTAAAATTGTTCAACTATCACTATTATTATCATTATTGTTATGAACTAAGAGAAATTCTAACTTTATTGGTCTATCACTCCTAATAGAATATAAAGTAAAATATATATGTATTTCTCCTAAATCACTTTCTTATTCTCTCCAAAAATTCCTCTACAAATGAAATACATGGTGGTATTTATAGACCATCAAAATTGTGGTTACAAAATACAGCATAACATTTTTAATTATAAATTATAATGGGGGATACAAAAAGGTGTATAGCATATGGGTATTAAAAATGAATGTCAAGAGGTGTATGCATTCATATATACATATTATATATAATACTCCCTCTTGAATGCATACCTATTTATCATATACATCCTGTCTCGTTAAACCTAATGGGATAAAAATCAAGACTAAGGAAAAGAGTACCGTTGTATAGTCTCCCCCTCAATTGAAGCAGATATCTTCGAGGTATCGCATGCCAATATTACGTATGAGTTATTTGAACAACTTTGTTGGTAATGCCTTCGTAAACAAATCTACTAAGTTTTGACTTGATGAAATTTGTTTAACATCAACTTTGCTTCCACTTGAAGCTCGTGATGGGAGAAAAATTTTAGTGATATGTGCTTAGTTCTGTCGCCTTTAATATAACCATCCTTGATTTGGGCAATGCATGCCGCATTATCTTCATATATTACTGTGGGACTCTTCTCGATTGATTCCAATCCACATGATTCATGCACATAATGTATTAGTGATCTAAGCCATACACATTCACGCCCAGCCTCGTATAATGCAATTAATTCTGCATGATTTGATGAGGTGGCTACCAAAGTCTGTTTGGTTGAACGCCATGAAATAGCAATTCCACCATACATGAATACATATCCAGATTGAGATATAGCTTTATGTGGATTAGATAAATACCCCGCATCTGAATAACCAACTCATTTGGTTGTTTTGGCATCATCATGCATTTCAAAATATAGTCCCATGTCACTTGTTCCACGTAGATAATATAGAATGTGTTTAACACCATTCCAGTGTCTCTTTGTTGGTGTTGAGCTATATCTTGCTAGTAGATTCACTGAAAAGGCTATATCTGGTCGGGTATTATTAGCAAGACACATCAATGCACCAATTGCACTGAGATATGGTACTTCTGGACCTAAAATCTCATCGTTATGTGCTGGAGGATGGAAAGGATCTTTATTAACATCAAGCGATCGAACTACCATAAGTGTACTCAATGGATGAGCTTTGTCCATATGAAAACGCTTAAGGACTTTTTCTATATAGTTCGATTGATGAATGAAAATTCCACCCTTAGTATGTTCGAACTACAGGCCGAGACAATACTTTGTAGTACCTAAATCTTTCATGTCAAACTCACTTTTTAAATAATCAGCTGCTTGTCGAATTTCTTCAGGAGATCCAATAATATTCAAATCATCAACATACACAGCTATGATTACAAATCCCGACTCTGTCCTCTTTATGAATCAACATGGACTTATTTGATTATGGCAAAATACTTTCTTTATTAAGTACTCATTAAGACGATTGTACCACATACGTCCTGATTATTTAAGTCCGTACAAGGACCTTTTTAATTTGATGGAGTACGTATGACGAGGCTTTGATTGTAATGCTTTAGGCAATTTTAATCTTTTAAGGATTCTCATATAGATATCTGTATCTAATGACCCATACAGATATGCAGTTACCACATCCATGTGCTGCATTTGCAATTGCTCAATTACTGATAAACTGATTAAAAATCTAAGTGTGGTTGCATCTACTATAGGTGAATATATTTCAGTATAATCAATTCCGGGCTTTTGAGTAAAGTCTTGGGCCACAAGTCTAGCTTTGTACCTTAAACATTCATTTCGTTCATTTCTCTTGCGTATAAACACCCACTTATAGCCAACTGGTTTGACACCTTTTAGTGTTGGAGCTATAGGTTCAAATACTTCTCGCTTATTTAGCGAGTCTAGCTCATCTTGTATGGCCTTTTTCCAACTTTTCCAATCATTCCGATGTCTATATTCCTTCATAGTTGGACGATCATTTTCATTTTCATCCATGATTTCGAAGGCTACATAATAGGCAAAAATATCATTCATTTCAATTTCTTTTCGATACCAACCTAAACTATTATGAGCATAATTAATAGACATCTCATAACTGTCCTCGAGATCTTACTCATTACTTTTAGAGTCATCAGATAAAACCGCTTCACGGATTTTATCCTTAGATACACTAGTGGTCACATTAGCATCGTGATTAATTGAGACGATATGTTCCTTTCTCTTTCGAGGATTTGCATCTTTAGAGCCAAGTGGTCTACCACGCTTCCGGCGTATTTGTGACTCAAATGCATTTGATTTATTAAGAATCGCTTCAGGGACTTCTAAACGAGCTAAGAACATTTTCAGCCGGAATATGTGATTTTGTGACCTTTTTGGTATCTATCAACGCTTCTGGTAGCCCATTTGCAATACTTTGCATATGTATGATCCGTTGAACTTCAAAAGTTCACTATCATTTGTCCATGGATCCATAAAAGACATAGATGTTGCATTCCATGCAATATCTTTCCTTTTAATCTCGTTCTCTACTCCCCCTAATGCTGGGAATACTGTCTCATCAAATTGACAATCCAAGTACCTGACTTGATCACCGATCATTGGTTCAAGGTACTTAATAATTGAGGGAGATTCAAAACTAACGTAAATTCCCAGTCTTCGTTATGGCCCCATTTTAGTTCGTTGAGGAGGGGGTATCGGGACATACACCGCACAACGAAACACCTTTAAATGAGAAATATTTGGTTCTCTTCCAGAGACCAATTATAATGGAGAAAATTTATGGTAAGCGGTAGGTCTAAGACGAATTAGAGCCGCTACATGCAAAATTGCATGCCCCCATGTTGATGAAGGCAATTTTGACATCATCAATAAAGGTCTAGCTATTAATTGTAACTACTTAATTAATGACTCTGCCAGGCCGTTTTGAGTATGTACATGAGCAACTCGATGCTCTACAACTTATCCCAATTGATTGACAATAATCATTGAAGGATTTAGAAGTAATTCTCCTGCATTATCTAACCTTATCCTTTTAATAGAATAATCAGGAAAATGAGCCCCCAGTTTAATAATTTGGGCTAACAATCTTGCAAAAGCAACATTTCGTGTTGACAACAAGCTCACATGTGACCAACGTGTTGATGCGTCAATCAACGCCATAAAGTATTTAAATGGTCCACATGACGGTGTTATTGGCCCACATGTGTCTCATTGAATTCGTTCAAGAAACATAGGAGATTCTACATTCACTTTTGTCATAGATGGCTTTGTAATAAATTTTTCAAGAGAACAAGCCGAACATATAAAATCACTTTTAACAAGGAACTTCAGGTCCTTTAGTGGGTGTCCATGTGAATTTTCAATGATCCTATACATCATTGTTTTACCTGGGTGGCCAAGTCTATCATGCCATAATGTAAAAATACTTTGATCAACTAACTTCGGGTTAGTGATATTATGTGTTTTAACGGAATTTATCAATGTGCCATATAACCAGAAGTATATGTTCTCATTCTCTCTAAAACTTGCTTCTGGCCAATTTTATACTGTAAGGTATAGATATTCGATACCATTTTTATTCATGGTTTCAATATGAAAACCATTTTGTCGAATATCCTTGAAACTCAATAAGTTCCTTTGTGATTTACTAGAATATAAGGCATCATTGATATGTAATCTTGTTTCTTCAGGTAGCAAGATAGTAGCTCTTTCGGAGCCTTCAATAAGATTACTAACTCCTAAAATAGTACTCACATTTGTTCTTTTCATTAACAAGTTTGAGAAAACTTTCTTATTTCTCATAATTGTATGCGTAGTTGCACTATTAACAAGACAATGCTCCTTGTCATTGAGATTTGTAATGGCTTGATCCATTCTATATAAATGAAATAGATATATAATAAGTAAAAGAAACACTTCATTCATAAAATATAAAAACATTACAAGATTAAAAGAAATTCCCTAAAAATGAAAGTAAACATGACTGAATAATAGAAACATACTGATAACATATGAGACAAAACTAATCAACAAGCATGTCGAAATCCTCAGTAATGTCACCAAACAGTAATGGCAGCTCAGGGAGATTTTTATCATCATTTTCAATAGACTGGAAAAAATCTAAAGCATCCATGTGGGTATTATCTGAGATTCCAGCCTCAACAAAATTAGTCTCAATTTCTTTACCCTTTGATTTCAAAGAAGCCTGGTATAATTTGACCAAATGTTGTGCCGTATGACAGGTATGGGACCAATACCCAGACATCCCACATCTATAGCAAAGATCTCCATTTGTAGTGTTCTCTTGTTGATTCTTTGCTTTGTTTCTATTTTTCTTTTGAATATTGGGATTAATCCATGTATTACCACGACCACGACCATAAGAATGGCTTCGTAGTGGGCTATGGTATCGACCACGCCCCTTTTGTAAAGAAATAGCATTTGCTTCAGGCAATGTTGCTGAATTTTCAGGAAGGGGTTTGGAACCAGTGGATTGGGTTTGATGGTTATTCAACAAAAGCTGATTATTTTCTTCTGCAACAAGTAGGCATGAAATCAACTCTGAATAGGTTTTGAACCCACGTTCCCTGTATTGCTGCTGGAGTACAAGGTTGGATGCATGAAAAGTAGAAAATATTTTTTCTAACATTTGTTCATCCGTCACATCTTCTCCACATAACCTTAATTTTGATACAATTCGAAACATTTCAGAATTATATTCAGCAATCGTTTTGAAATCTTGCAGTCGCAATTGTATCCACTCATATCTTGCACGTGGTAAGATTACAGTCTTTTAATTGTCAAATCGATCCTTTAAACTTTTCCAAAGTTGGAAATGACTTTTGACTATTAAATATTGAGACTTCAGGCTCTCATGAAGATGATGACGAAGCAAAATCATTGCTTTAGCATAGTCTTGCTCAGAAGAGTTAGTATTTTTTTTTATTGTTTCTCCCAATTTGCTACTTGCCAAATGTAGTTCGGGCATCAAGAACCCATGATAGGTAGTTGTTTTCCAAAAATATCAAGAGCAACGAAATCCAATTTTTTGAGATTGGCCATTAAGCTACAACAAGTTAATATGCACTTTTAGCATAATATTCAACATATACATAAAAGTAAAATAATATGTATTACACATGATATAAAACATAAATGACACGAAACATTACTAACATTAAGTAATATATAAGTTACTATGAATTAGTATGAATTATTATGACATGCATATTTACATGGAATTCAATATATTTAAGTTTGGCTTAAATCTTATAATGTTACAAATAGCAATTAAATGGTATTCATGCCACAATTATTTTCTTAACAAATAAATTTTGTTGTACATAAATATATTAGCAAAACATGCAAAATACATACATGGGCATATGAAACAAAACTATGTGGGCAAAGTTAATAAAATTAACTTCATGTTAGTCATATTTTAATAACAATAGCTATACTATGTTATTGAAAAAAAAATCACGAATCAAATAAATAAACGAAGAAGCATCGGACTTCTTGATCAAGCCATTATCTCAAAACACTTCAGGTGATGAGAAAATTAAATATTATACTTATCATCGCCTCAGGGATGATATAGCACATAATTGGTACAAAATATTTCACCTACTACTAGAGATGATTTTAACTCATTACTTACTTCAGGAAGCAATGAAATTTTATAGAACATATCCACTTCAGGGGATAAAATCAAGAATTGTATGCCTGCTTCTGGAGGCAATATCACATCCACTTCAGGGGATAAAATCAAGAATTATATGTCTACTTCTGGAGGCAATATCACATCCACTTCAGGGGATGAAATCAAGAATTTTTATATATAAATATATATATGTCTACTTCAGGAGACATTGAAATATATATAATATAATTACTGATATTTAATTATGAAGAATCAAGAATAAAAATAACTATGATATTATAGAGCAAAGAATAAAAATTATGATAGAAAAATTAACACTCTACCTTGATCGAAACGTAACGTCGTGCTGATAATGTGTTATGAACTTAGAGAAATTTTAAGTTTATTGGCCTATCACTCCTAATAGAATATAAAGAAAAATATATATGTATTTCTCCAAAATCACTTTCTTATTCTCTCCAAAAATCCCTCTACAAATGAAATACGAGGTGGTATTTATAGACCACCAAAATTGTGGTTACAAAATACATTATAATTATTTTAATTACAAATTATAATGGGGGATACGAAAGGGTGTATAACATAATGGGTATTAAAAATGAATGTCAAGAGGTGTATGCATTCATATATACATATTATATATAATAATTATCATTATTTTTAGATTAATTCATAGGAATCACTAAATTTTGACATAAATTTATAAGTAATAAAACAAATTGCATAATGCATAATATGTATCTTGATATAAATATAAGATCAAAAACAGATAAAAATATCTTAAGTGAATTACTTGTCAATTTAAAAAAGTATGAGATAATACAAATATATATTAAAATATAACATAAAGTTTATATGTGCCACATTAAATAATAATTTTAATTATAAAAATATTATAATATACTAAGTTGTTAATTAAATTTATTTTTGTATAAAGATTAGATGTATAAATAAAAGTACCATAATTTATTATAATCCAAAATAAATTGTATGATACTGATTAATAATTATAATATATCGTCAATTTTGAGTACAAAATTGATAAAATATTGAATATGAAATTAAATATATAAAAATTTTATAAATAAAAATATATATAAAAAAATAGAAAAAGCTTGCAAGCTGATGAACAAAGAGAACTGAGCTCAAGCTCGAGCTAGTTAGGAGCTCAAGCTCAATCATGAGCCGACTCGACTCGTCTGCCAACCCTAGAAATAACATCAATGTCTCAAGGATCTTTATCGGTTTCAACATATTTTTCCAAGCTCAAAAGAATTTGGGATGAACTGGCTTGCGTCACACCTACTCCACAATGTAGCTTTGGTGCTGTGAAAGAAATGGCAGAAACAAAGATGGCGAATCAACTAATGCAATTCCTAATGGGATTGCATGAAACATATGATCAAGCAAGAAATCGGATCCTTATGATGGATCCTCTTCCAAGCATTAATAAAGCCTATTCCATGATTCTTAGGGTAGAAATCGAATCCTTATGATGGATCCTCTTCCAAGCATTAATAAAGCCTATTCCATGATTCTTAGGGTAGAAAAACAAAAGTGTGCACACCATTGAATAATGTAATGCAAGCTTTTAAAGAAATTGAAAGGCAGAAAACATTTAAGAAGAAGAAGAATCTTGCAGATAAAAGATCTCAAATCTGTAAAGAATGTAGCAAAACTGGCCACATAAAGGAAGTATGCTTTGAGATATTTGGATACCCTGAGTGGTACAAAAATTTACTGGAACCACAGAATCTGAGGAATCAGTTCATAATGTAGTATGTGAAAAGTCAGTCACAAAAACCATTAGAGCAGAGCTGCAAAGATATTTTGGAAATCTGGAACCTGCAATGCAGGATCAACGAGTTCAGATGGTGTTGAATTTTAAGGTAAGTCACTGGGAAACTCTGTAATTAATACTTGGTCTTCAAATGCTTGGATGATAGATAGTGGCGCCACCACACATATGTGCAATACTCCTACATTATTTGATAACTCTAAGGAGTTTTGCTGCATCCATACATCTTGCAGATGGAACCGAACATTCGATGGTAAATTCAAGAAATCTATTATTGTTTGATAAAATATATCTCGATGATGTGCTTTTTGTGCCTGATTTAAGGTTTAACTTGTTGTCAATAAGTAAGCTTTGCAATAATTCTTCCATTAGATTTAAATTTTTCTCAATATATTGTGTGATACAGGACCAACAAACTAAACAAGTGATTGGAGCAAGAAGCCTAATAGGAAAGCTTTACATTCTTAAGAAACATTCTGTAGAGAAAAAATACATAGACAATTTTCTAGCTTCTACAAAAGTATTTGGACTTAGTGTGTCCACTGTAACTTCAGAAATTTGGCATAGAAGATTGGGACATACTTCCAGCAATGTAATGATGCACACAGGTTTAATAAACAACAATAAAATTCAAACTTCAAACTGTGAAATGTGTCCTCAGCCAGGCAGCAGAGAATGCCTTTTCCTCTTAGTGATTCCCACTCACAAATAACTTTGATCTACTGCATGTAGATCTATGGGGACCCTATAACCAATACTCTATATCAAAGTGCACATATATGCTAACTATAGTAGATGACCATAGCAGATGCTCGTAGACATTCTTAATGCAACATAAATCACAAACAACAGATATTTTGATTAACGTCCACAAAATGATTTAAACTCAATTTAATAAGAAGGTTAAAATCATAAGGATTGATAATGGAGCTGAAGTTCAAGGGATTAAATGTCAAAATTTCTTCAAGAAGGAAGGTTTACTTCACCAAACACATGTTTATACCCCTCAATAAAATGGAATTGTTGAAAGGAAACACAAACATCTACTACAAGTGGCAAGAGCTTTAATATTTCAATCAAATTTACCCAAAATGTTTTGGACAGATGTCATTCCAACAGCTACATACATTATAAATAGAATTCCTACACCAATCTTGAAATGGAAAACCCCTTATGAAGTATTACTTAACAAACCTGCCAACTATAGCCATTTTAGAACCTTTGGATGTCTTTGTTTTGCCACAAACACATTACATAACAAATCAAAATTTGATCCAAGAGCTGTAAAATGTGCATTTTTAGGTTATGCTCACAACCAAAAAGGGATATAAATTGTATGATCTAAGAAAAAGGATAATTATAATATCAAGAGATGTAACATTTCAAGAAACATTTTCCCTTATATAACAACAAACAGATCCTATGACCTGTTCTACTCCAATAATAGGATCTGAAAATGAACCTTTAGAGTTTGAAAACACTACAGAACAACGACAACAACATACTGAACAATTAAATAACTTAGAAGATCAGTCTGAACCTAAAAATTAAACCTACAACCTGAACATACTGAAGGTCTAAGGAGATCATCTAGAATCACATTCAGACCAGTAAAGTTTTAGGATTTTCTACAGTAAAGTATCTGGAGGACTAGATAGGCCTATTGTTGTACACACTAGTGCCATGCATTCTTGTTATCTAACTGCAGCTTCTAATGAACAAGAACCAATGAGTTATGACCAAGCCATTCACAAGAAAGAATGGAAAGAGGCAATGGCCTCAGAATTAGGCATTGGAAAGAAATAACACTTGGAAAATTGTTGCGTAACCACCAAATAAGAGGGCAATAGGTGTAAATGGATATTCAAACTGAAACTAAACTCTGATGGATCTATTGAAAGACATAAAGCTAGATTAGTTGCTAAAAGATATAATCAAATAACAGGCATAGACTACATAGATAGCTTCTCACCTGTAGCTAAAGGTATGACAGTTAGAATCCTACTTGCTATTGCTGCATAACTTAATTAGCATGTGCATCAACTGGACATCAATAATGCATTCTTGCATGGTTTTCTAGATGAAGAACTGCATATGCAGGCACCAAAGGGCTATACAGTACCTGAAGGACATGTGTGTAAGTTAAAGGATCCATATATGGGCTCAAACAAGCCTCAAGCAATGGAACCAAGAATTCACAACTAAGTTAGAATCTCATGGTTTCATTCAGTGAAAATATGATTACTGCCTCTTCTCTAAAACCACTCTAGCAGGCTCTTTTTGCTTTCTTGTATATGTAGATGATGTCTTGATTGTGAGTCCTATTGAAGATGAGATCCAAAGAAAGCGTTACTTAGACAATACATTCATATAAAGGATCTTGGCACAGTAAGATACTTTTTGGGGCTGGAAATAGCTAGATCAAATGAAGGCCTCACCATAACTCAAACAAAATATATAAAGGATATTGTTGCAGAGACACAGGCCTAACAAAAGCTAAGGCTGCTAATATACCTCTTCCAACAGGCATCAAGATGATTGCCTATGTAGAGGAACAACTAGAAAATCCAGAGGCATACAGAAGACTTCTAGGAAGGTTTCTTTACTTAAGCTTCAGCAGGATTGGCAGTTGTCATGCCACTCAACAGTTAAGCCAATTCATGCAACATCCTAGCAAACAACACTAGGAAGCAGCTATACATCTTGTAAAGTACTTGAAATGAACACTCAACAGAGGTTTATTCTTCTCAGCAATAGATAAAATCAGTTTAAAATCCTATTGTGATGTTGATTAGGCCACATGCAAAGACACAAGAAGATCTCTTATAGGATATTGTATATTCCTTGGAGATAGCCTTATTTAATGGAAAACAAAGAAACAAACGAGGCAGAATATAGAAGTATGGGTTCCACAACTTGTGAGTTAACTTGGATTTATAATTTGCTGGGAGATTGCCTAGTTAAAATTCCAACTCCAATTCCTTTTCTATGTGACGATCAAGCTGCCTTATACATTGTTGCAAATCCAGTGTTCCATGAAAGAACTAAACACGTGGAGATTGATTGTCATCTAGTGAGAGAGAAATATAAGCAAGGCTTCATAGAACCGTCTCATGTTGCTACCAAAGACCAGCTTGCTGATATCTTTACAAAGATACTTCAAGGACCCAAATTCATGTCTCTTGTTTCCAGGTTAGGACTCATCAACGTCTTGACAAGCCCAACTTGAGGAGGGGATGTAAAAATGCAATATCCATTGGTCTGTTAACTGAAGACTGTGGGAGCTCAAGTTGCAGCCCAAGTGAACACTCTGCCTCTCTGAAAAGGATCGTCTGAATAAGAAAGAAGGATAATCATCTTTATACTTACCAGAAATGTAATATTCATTTTTGGCGCCTTTTAGACATTTTAAGTGAAACAGCATTTTATTAGGAAGGCTAATGCATGTTTGTTAAATCACAATTGTGCTTTTATTAGTTGTAACAGTTGTAGGCAGTTATTGACCGTTGTCTTCTTCAATTGAAATCGGGCCTTCTTGCTCAAATGAACACAGAAGAAAATACAGAAGCTTTACTTCTTGATTTCAAGAAACTCTCTCAATTCAATCTACAATGGCTCACGCCCTTCTCCATCTTGCTCTATCTTATTTCTTTACAAGATTAGCGGATGTGAACTACCATGTAAGATTGATATCAAATACGAACGGATTCCACAACGATGTACAAAGTGTAAAGCATTTGGTCATGTTGTGTCAATGTGCCCATTGTTGAAGAAAGATGGTGGTGGCCAAGTTCCGATAGCAGTTTATGTGTAGAAAAATCAGTCAACACTTGATTTTACTCGAGTGAGGTGGCAGCTGACTGTGATGGTCAGCGTGCTAACAAGCTACTAACGCTGACCCTCTTAGTAAATTAGGATAGTGAATTTCAACCACAAGAAACATGAATTCAGAGTGTACTTCAGAGGAAAGACAGATTGCAGATCAACTCAATGCAGTTTCAAAATCGGGCAAAGGTACAGAGCGAATCGGGCATGATTCACTTGTGATTCTTTGTGTTGTTTTTAATTGGGTTCGACTTATAGAAATATGGGAAGAATGAGATTCAATTTTTGTGAGAGAAAAGAGAAATCGCTATATTTTGTGTAATTTTCTTCAAGATTTATCTTTCCCCTCAAATGTAGTTATATTTTTTTTTCCTAAAAATGGTCCTAAGTTGGAAAACAAATCAATTTTCTCTCCAACAAAAAATACTTAACGGTCACATGCTAGGCTCATACACTACATCGTTAAATTGTAGACAAAAAAGTGGATGAAGACCAAAAGTGAAATGGGCCTAACTTATAGAACAAAAAATATTATTCCCCCAGAAAATTACATCTAGTACCTCTGAAGTTTGCTTCCGTATAACAAATAGGTCTGTTCGTTAGTCAAAATTCACTATGCTTATTGATATTAAAAAAAGGGATAATTACACTTCCCTCCCTGAGGTTTTGCATAATTACACATAGGCCCTTTGTGGTTTGAAAAATTACATCTAGCATCCCTGATGTTTGCTTCTGTCTAACAAATATGCTCCTCAGTTAGTTAAAATTCACTATTATTTGTTGTTATTAACAAATAAACTGAATGAAAATTTATATTTACCCTCGATTGACTGGTTACTGACATATTGTAGGTCAAATAAATTTTTTGAACTAAATTATCCTTATGACAGAGAAGATATACTTCCTCAAATCCTTTAACGCGTGAAAACATATAATGATAATTTGATTATAAAAAGATTTATTTAACCTGAAACAAGTCAGTAATAAGTCAATCAGGGGTTAATATTAGATTTTTTTTTATTTTTTTGTTAATATCAGCAAATTCGATGAATTTTCACTAATGGAGGGACTTACTTTTTAGACGGAAGCAAACCACAGGGGTACTATATATAATTCCCATAGGGGATCTACGTGTAATTACAACAAACCTCAAGAGAGGGGAATGTAATTATCCCTAACAAAAAACAAATGAAATTTGATATTTTCCTGATTGACTTATTACTGACTTATTGCAGGTCAAATAATTTTTTTGTAGCTAATTTACTCTTATAATGGTGAAGATATATCTCCTCACATATAGTAACATGTGAAGATGTATAAGGATAATTTGATCAATTAACAAAATTTATTTTGACCTATAATAAATCAGTAATAAGTCAATCAGGGTAAATATGAATTTTTATCCAGACTTTTTATTTATATATCAACAAGTTTAATGAATTTGACTAACAGATGTACTTATTTTTAGACGGAAGTGATCTTCAGTGGTACTAAATATAATTTTACAAACCACAAAGAGTTTATATGTAACTACATCAAATCTTAAAGGACAGAAGTGTAATTATTCCAAAAAATATATATAAAACTATCACTAAAAATAATTAACGATAATAAATAATTATTGTGATTTAAATCTGCCATTAGTGTTCTATTGTAATATCAAAACTATTATCCCTTAAATATATATATTGACAAGCTTTAAATATTATATTATTACGTAATATTTTATCATTAATATTATTTTTTAATGCATTAGTACATCACCATATCGAACTTTATTCATAAGCACCTCTATACATTTTAGGTTTACCAAATAAAGTATATATGCTTTATTTGTAAGGTAACTGAAGCTCATTAATTTAACTTTTTTTCTATGAAAATTCATTATTTCAAACAAAACTTGAACAAGAAATTATTACTATATGAAGTAGCATAAAAGTACACCAACGATTCTAACACCCTTTTAGAATAGGCGTTTATTCCAAGTTTATGATATTTTACTAATATACATAGATATATAGCTATATGAACACTTTTTTCATTTTATCTTCTGCGAAAATATGCTATTCTTGATGCCTTGGCAACATTTCTTGGTGTGTATAAGTTAGATATTTGTAGAATATAGTTTTGTACCTTTTGCTTTTTCTATGGAAAAAACGATAATGAGAAAGGAATAAGTAACGATATTCAATCAAATAATCAATGTTGTTATATTTGTATTGGCCTTAATGCAATTTATTCTAAATATGATATTGTAAAAAAGTAAATATATCTGTCTATGATAAAAAAATAGCAATATTTACTTCCCTATATTTTTTAAAATGAAGCAATTTACCTCCCTTTCTAAGCAGGTAAATTGTTCCATTTCAAAACATATAGGGGGGTTGTTGCATTTTAAAAAACATAAGAATGTAAGTTGTTATTTTTTTTTTCATAGGGAGGTAATTTGCTCATTTATATATCACAGTGGGATTGCTTGAATTTTTCTCTATTTGTATTATTATTATATTATCATTATAGATGTGTTGCTAATTGGTTTATAATGATAAATTTACATGTAATTTTTGTTCCTAATAATTATATATGTTGTGATTAGATTGGAATTATTTTCACCTAATATATGTTTTTACTGACAAACTTAGGGTTGTAACTTATATATTTTTTTCATTAATAATGTTACACACAAAATTAACCAAAGCTAGTAAAATCATCATAAGTAAATTTGTTATTTTATCTGTATAATAATTTTAATAGTTCAATACTGGCAATATTCTTGTGTAGTAGTTGTAATTAGTAATTTATGCGTGCGAAAATAACAGGCGTCCAACGGTTTTAGACTATCATTCAAGGCTTGGGCCGAAGCAAATGTGACTCTTGAGAAGGGGACCTGCAAAAAATAAGTTAGCACTCCAACGTCCATGTTAGTATTGGATTCAAGGTGAAATAAAGCGAGAAAGTAAATAAATATAATAGAAAATTGAGATGTATCAAATGATTTTTTTTTTTTTTAGAAAAAAAGCGAGAATTCGTGAGGGAGTACTTGAAAGAATGCTTAGAGAGTCAAAGAGCCGTCAGCCGTATGGGGGGCCCAAACATATATATATAGGGGACTGCCCCTATCTGCTGGGGGTCTATCCCACTTCCTAGATTTTCATGGAGGTTGGCCGAGATGGTTGGATAAGGGATAGATTGTCCTTATCCGCAACTGGAAGTTCATAATAAGACTTTCATCAATCAAGGGAGACCCCTCACTGCAAGGGAGTCCTTCGCGATTAGACTATCCTTGCAGGGCTGACGTGGTTTTAGATGGCAATTGACTCATTGGTCAAGTGGATGCCACATGGGGGAGTGATCCGCCACATATGTGGGCCTTTTGGACTGGACGCCTCATTGGGTTGTAATTCTGGGCCGAGTCATAGTGTGCGTAGGGCTTCCGTCTTTCTCCTGGATTTTTTTAGTTTCATGGGTTGATTTTTCTAACCCCTTAGAGTACGAGACCTTCATATTTGGAAGCTACTCCTCGTCCAAATAGGCCTTTTTCTCCCTGGGTGTTCCCTTTTCCTTTTCTTTCGCTCTTATTTGCCTGGGGCTTCGCGCCTTGTCTTAGGATTAAGCCTAATGAATATTGCTGCTGCCTAGGGGCGTTTTGATAACCGTCCCCTTCCATGCTCCTGCATTGGTTGGTAACCGTCCAATGAGGGGCGGTTATGAGGTTGGACGTGGGTTTAACCTCCACATTTTCCTTCATTTCAGCTTTAGTGCTCAACCCCTCTCCTTCCCTTCCTTTTTCTACACCTTCAAAGAGAGAGAATTCCATCTGCAAAGGTTTGTAAGTTTCTTCTTTTTTGCTTGCGCTTCCTATCCTTTCTTCTTTTTAAATATCTATAGCCTCCCCAGGTATCGAAAAGGTTTATAAGGGAAATCCCTGTGGGCAGTGATCCCTCCGAAGCTACTTCAAAAAGGGGTGGGCCCCTGGCTCGTCTGATTATGCGAGTGGCCAGAGGTGGAGCCTGAGGCAGGCTGCGGCCATTGCCCGTTGTATGCTAGATGAGCCCTCTGATGAGGAGGAGGAGGTTGGGGGGAATGAGGAAGAGGGTTTTTCTCCTAGAGAGGAACAGAGGGAGGTAGCCCAATCAACGGCGGATTGGGGCCCCTCCTGCTTTAAGCTCCCTGTTATCCCTAAGTTGGTGGACGAATTCCAAATTCCCCCATTTTATACTAATTATGCACTCCCCCCTGACAGTCGCCCCCATTCTCCTCCTCTCAACTGAGGCTGGTCTGTTTCCTCATTCCTCACTTTTATGAAGATGTTGCCCCATTTTTCAAGTTCCCCTGAATTACTTAGCCTTAAATTCTTTTCATATACTGGTCAGTTTCTTCGTGATTTTTCATTTCCACGGAGCTCCTGTGATAGCCAAGGCCTTTTCTTAGTGCTTTCAGTTGAGACGTACTGAGACTAGAGTTTTTCATCTTTCTCACGTCGAGGGGTGTCCTTCCTCCTTGCTCCCCATCCCCCATAACATTGGAAAAATAGTTTTTTTCATTATTAGCCCCCTCGTTCTTCAATGTTCCCAGATAGGTGGATCCATGATTCCCCTCCTGCCATCGCCTTTTCTTCTACTGACAGGACAGCCGCCCCCTCCTCCCTCTTTGAGGAGTTGAATAAGAGGCTCTATGATTGTAGGCTCTAATTGATGAAAGACTTTTGGGGCATTTATGTTTGATCCCTCGGGTCGAATCTTTAGGGGAACCCTTGGGTACCTTTTACGGCTTTCAACTTCTTCTCTTGTTTTTGTATACTCTTGATATTCTATTACGGTATGATTATGATTGCTATTTCATTCTCTTATTGGGAAAGGATATCATGTTCAGTAAATTGACTTGTGACCACTTCTGGAGAAGGCCGTGCAGTTAGAACCCGTCTTCCGTTTAGGTCGTCCAGGGACACCCCTACCTCGAGATCTAAGGTTAAACGTCCTGCTATAGCAATGCTAGGGACCTCCTCGAGAAGGGCTAAGGTGAGCTCCATGGGTACTCCTCCAATCGGCTTTGCTCGTCTTTCTGCCACGCCTCCTCCTCTTCTCGAGACTTGGGAAATACTCCTCAAATCCTACTGTTCTTCTGCCAAAAATCTATACACCCACCACTCTCTTGATCAGGAAATGGGGGAGGAATCCTCCTTGGCCGCCGACTTCTGAAGGGGTTGCTCACCCTGAGATGAGCTTGGTAAGATGATATCCTCGAGTCTAGTCAAGGTATGCACCTCTAATATTTTCTATCCCCTATTTTTCTGGTTGTTCTTTTTTTGACTTACCTTCTATATTGTAGGCGGCTTCCTTGTAGGAGGAGTTCTTCTCTTGACCTCAAGGGATACCTCGTCCTTCTCAAAGGGATGCCCAAAGGAGGAAGTTGGAGGACAAGGTGGAGCGTCTGAATGGTGAAATTGCTAAGCTGAAGTAGGTGAAGAAAGAGGCCATAGGACGTTATCAGGTGGCAGAGAGAGACGTAAAAAGATTGTAGATGGAGGTCACTACACTGAAGGAAGACCAAGAAAAGGAGGTTAAGAGGGCGGTTGATCAAGCTAAGCTAAATTTTCCCAATACTGACGAAGGCCACATGTACTTGGAGGGTTACTGGCTGAGGATTGCCGCCTATTTGTCTGTGGTATTGCTTGTGTGCTCACTTATGTTTAAATTAGTGATCTAGTACTTGCATGTCGATTGGAGGTAGTTGTTGTTTTGTTTGCGCCTATTTGTCTGTGGTATTGCTTGTGTGCTCACTTATGTTTAAATTAGTGATCTAGTACTTGCATGTCGATTGGAGGTAGTTGTTGTTTTGTTTGCCTGGGGGTGCATGTTGGATTCTAGGGGATGATGGTTTCCATCTTGGCACCTCCTTCTTTATGATTTTGAATCTATTTTCTCAATTGACATTTTTCTCGTGAAGCAATGCGAATTTCATGTCATAAACATTTGATCATAAGAAAGGGGCATGTGAGGGCTTTCTGTTTTTGCAGGAATGCAGGGTCCATGGTTTTGGATGCCTGTGTATTTTGACACAGGACTTACTCCTAAATGATTTTGTGCCCCGCCATAAGATTTTACTGAAAATATGTAATATTTTCATACCTTTTCATTGGTGTGGGATGCCCCAGACTTATGAGAGGGATGACTTTCGAGGGGGATGCCCCTTTGGGGGATGTTGCTTTTATTAGGGTACCTCTCTGGGAGGTATTATTTTTATGAGGATGTCCTTCGAGAGAACATTGCTTTTTTACGAGGGTACCCCTCTGGGGGGGGTATTATTTTTTTCAGGGATGTCCTTCGGGAGGACACTATTGTGGATGAGGATACCACGATGGGGGGGGAGGGGCATTTATCTTATGAAGAGGAGGTCCCTATGGGGGACCCAGTATCCTAAAGAAGGATGCCCTTTTATGAGGTGTTGAGTTTCTTGAGAAGGATGCTCTTTTGAGCAACACTTATATTTTGAGTAGGATGCCCCTATGGTGGGTGCTGTAGTTTTGAGGGGGATGCCCCTCATCACGCGTAGAAGTGCATGTTCCATGGACGAGTCAGGGGAGTCCTTCGCTATCTTCAAAGTCGTAGGCCCTTCCACCTATTACTTCGGCGACCTTATACGATCCTTCCCAATTGAGGTCCAATTTCCCCACTGGTTTTAGGGTGTTGAACCTTTTCAGTACTAAGTCCCCAACTTGGAAACCCCGAGCCTTTACTCTTCTGTTGTGGGCACTGATCATAGTGTTCTTGTATCATTGTATTTAGAGGAGTGCCTTCTCTAGTAGTTCATTGATTGAGTCCATATTTTCCTTGAGGAATTTTGCTTTGTTTTTTTTCGAGAAGTGCAAGATTTTGTGGCAGGGCATCCCTAACTTGGCAACGATGTTGGCTTCAGTCCCATGCACTACAGTGAAAGGACTATCCCCCATGAAACCTCTTAGGGTTGTTCAGTATGCCCTTAAAAAGTTGGTTAGTTTTTCCGCCTAATTTTCACCAGCCTCATTCTGACCTCCTTTTGATCCCTTCGACTAGTATGCGGTTGGTAAAGAATTTAACGCTAATGAAAATTTAATGACCTAATAAACACTATAAAAAAAATAATTAATTGAAACGACCGTTGGAACGGGCAAAAGTAAATTTGTGACTAATTTCTAGAAATTGTAACAGCTTGTGAAAAGACTAGTCATCCGTTCATTTCATAGGTGTTACAAATAGATAGTAACAATTTTTATAAAACTCATTACTATTTTGGCGCCGAGACTGTCGGCCTAGACAGCTGTTAAAAGTTTTGTCAAAATAACTTATTTGGCTTTGTAACTCTTTTTGGGACGGTTTAAGATAAAAAAATTGGATAACATATTGAAAGGGCTTTTGTAACATCATTAACTTTAGGTTTATATCTTTTGGGAACGGTCATTTGAACTTTTCTTTCAACGATTTTGACCTCCCATTATATCACCTGTTACAACACATATTATACCAATCTCTCTGTGTTATACACAGTGTTTGTACCTCTTTTTGTAATAGTTGTTGTCACCCATTTTAGAATAGTTGTTTCTCCTTTTGGAACGACTTTTGTAATTGTTGTCATATGGTTCTCAATTTCATTATAATGATTTTTGCAATGGTCGTTTAATTGGTTTTGTAATGTAAAGGGATGATTTTTGTAATTAATTCCAGGTTATACCCTAGTAAATCAAATTCCAAAAATCATTACAAAAATCATTGCAAATGTATAAATTTTTAAAATATTTGTAGTATATTTTATAATATTATAATAATATTTATTATTATAATATATTCAATAAATTTTAAGTTACAAATATTTTGTTGAATTTTTTAATTGCAAAAGTTTTTAAAAATAAATTATCTAGCAAGTAAATGTTAATATAATTAACAAAATAGAAATAATTTGAAGATCCTATTTATATACAAATTAAAAAGTAAAAAACAACAACAACCCCAATCTAGATTGACCTCCCTGTCTACAGCATCGGCACCATCTTATGCATCATCGTCGGTAGCCCGAGGATCTGTTGGAAGCTGTGACGAACGGATGAGCCAAGTGTGCACAAGGCGGTCCAACACTTCAGCAGTGGCAGAGGTGGTGTTCCCGTATGCTAGCTCTTGGAACCTGATGGTCCAACAAGTATGTTGTGGGCCTTTGAACCCAAATCAGAGACATGACCTCTCTTCCAGACACCTGCTGCCGACATCCACAGTTGTTGCTCGATCATGGTCATTGATCCTTGAAAGAGGTTGGAGGATCTTGCACATTGTTTGGTGCCCAGGCCCGTTTGGTCCTCCAGCATCTCCTGCGAATTGAGTTAGCTAATTAGCATAAAAGTAAATTAATTAGTATTGAAAATAATAACCATTTCTATGAACTACTTACTGCAACCTCCTGTGTCGTTAGGTTGCTGCAATGCTCATAGTCCTTCTTCTTGTAGAAATTGGAGAACACCTCCATATGTTTGACAACTCGACCAAGTTGGGCCTCCTATCCAAAAATCAAAAGAAATATGTAAGTATTAATTAATCTTAAAAGCTTTAAAACCAACAAAAAAAAGACACTTACCATCTTTTGTTTGTGCATCCCCATGGAGGACGATCCTTTGCAGCAAACGGTATATGTTGCAGTTGGGTTGGGCGCTCGGTTGACCTTATTCTTAGCCGCAGTGGCCTTGAAGTCTGGGCTCACCCAGTACTCCAGTAGCTGGTGCCAAATCTAATCAACCAACCATAGTGGCCGGGGCGGTTGAGCTTTGACATTCGCGAACCGCTTCTGTAGGAACTTACCACTTGCATCTTAAACATCTTGAACATGGATTTGTCGTCGCAGTTTCCACTAGTAAGTAAGTTGCAAATTCATGTAGTAAAAATTAAAATTGTAAGTAATCGATAAATAAGTAGAGGTTTACATTTGAAAACATTTCTTAAAATTTTGTACAATACTTACCTTCAGATTATCAAATCAAAAGAGTTGGTGCTTCTGTGAAATTTGCGATATGCATCCCCAAGGATGAGAATAATGATTACGTACCATAACAATCCATGGAAATCTCCATCTGCTCTGAAAAATAATTAATTATTCAACATATGTGTAGAAAAATATAATGAAAATAATTTCATCAAAATTATCTCTGTTACCTTGCATCGCTGAGGCTGATATAATGATGGGAAGAAGGTGGTAGCATTGGTGGTGCTGGTGGTAGTGTCAGTCCATGGTTGATGGGGGCCTGTGAACTGTTGGCCCCCACTTCTGTGAACCCGCTGTGGCCAGATCTATGGGCTGGGTTTGTGGAATGATGCAGGCTCAGTGATGAGGGTGCCGTAACGTTGCTTTCACAGCAACGATAAGAGCAGAAATCGGCGACCCACGACCACGTCGAGGAGGGGGTGGACCACCGATCGCCATTAATCTATAACGTGAAAAATTACAATATTAAAAATTATTGAAAAAGTAACAATTATATCTATATTAAATATATACAAAATTTGGAGGAAAAAAATAAAAATTGCATACATATTTCAGAAAATCGCATAAAAATTTAATAAAATTCCAAAAAAACTTTAGAAAATTGCTTACATATTTTTCAAAAAATTAGATAACAATTTGGTACAAAAGGCATATTAAAATTTCATACTAAATTGCATAAAATACATACAAAATTTCAACAAAAATAAGATGGACTAACATACATATAGACAATGAACATGAGTACTACCAGTGCGGTGCAACACCATATATGTATGGTGTAAATAGACAATGACAACAAAAATTTCAATATGATTGTATGATGTAAATATAATCAACCAACATGAGTACGTACGGTCGTACTGCCAGTGCGGCGCAATCCCATCTATGAACAACCTAAGTCTAACATTATGGGGCTCCAATGTGAAATAGGGATATGTCTGGTCGAAATGCTTCCAAGCCTCTGCATCATACGGATGCCACATCGAGCCCTTCTCTGTTTGATGGGTGTTATGCCACATCATGTGCTCTACAATTGTTGCCGAAGCATACAACCTCTGCACTCGGGGAGTAAGTGGCAGGTACCCAACCTCTGCACTCGGGGTCTCGCTCCCTAGTCGCCTTGTACCTAGCCTCTTCATAAAACTTGTAGTAGTCCAGATCAATATCATCCTTCCTGTATCGCATGAAACCATTTTTACGCCCATCAATCTTTTCAAAAGGTAAACCCAAATCCCTAATCAACTTCTTCGTACTGTAGTAATCGAGGGACAGATTGTGATTGCGAGGCAATATATTATTAGCCTACTGGGGCACCTAATCATAGCATCTCTAAAAAAAATTGTTAACGACCTTGATGTTCACTAGTCCAGCAACTATTGCCAATTGAGATTGGGTACAACCGCTCCACAACGGCTGGTCGGCAACATGCAGTACATTTGAAAGAACGGTCTGTCAATCTTGACACATAATCATAGGGCTCCCACCATACCACGAACTAGGACTAGCATCAGTAAGACATGACCTCATACCATAATCAGATATACTGTCGTGCTAAGATGAAAAAAAAACCGGGTTGGCTGCATAAAAAAATGTCCTCTGCGCTCAATCCATCTGTTGCTCATCACCCCAATGTGTACTACCCTTCTCCTGAGCAATTCGGTATTGCTCCTCTTACACTAGAGGGGTGGTCACTACATCAAAGTACCCCTGCACTCTCTCCTTGCCATGCAAAATTCAATTATAATATTCAGGCACAAATCCTCGCATATATAAGTCAAAATTCACCTTGCCAGGTGTTTGAACCTCTCATTTTTGCACTTCCAACATGGGCACCTAATCTTGTCTCCTTCCATATGTCCACACTAACACTTGATTCATTTTAAGAAAGTTTTAACACCATCCTCAAACTGCAGCATAAGACTCGCCTTCCTGGGAGGTTCTTCTCATACATCCATCTCCTCAATTATCTTAACATGATGATCACTATTTATACTCATAGATATATATATATTATTATATGTTTCGACATATAAATTGTTACTTTCCGCTAATAACACTTAACATTTAAATATAGAATAAAGAAAACTATAAAAATTAAAATGCATTTTAATGGACAAAAAGGGTTCAAGTTGGAACTTGGTCGTCAACCAACTAAAGAGATCAATGGTACATGATAAAATGATGCAATTCAAGCTGATCCGGTGTATATGCTCGAAAATATGAGAGAGATTGAGAGTGAGAGTGAGTATGGTTAATCAATTCTAGAAGAAATGAAATGAAGTGAAAAATGACATGCAACACATATATATAGAATTATTTGGAACGACATTTGGATCAGCAAAAGTGCCCGTTTGACTAAATCATTATTAGAACAGACTTTGTAACTAATGACTGCTTTCGTAGAAAAGTCGTACCAATAATGACGACTTTTGGAACGGCCTAGAAGTATTACGAATTTCTAATAGTAATTTTTACACGGTAGCTAGAAGGAATGCTTTCATAATTCGAGAGACTATTACACTGTGAATGAAGCCATCCCAAAAATCATGGTTAATTTTTAAGGGCCTTCATTTTATAGCTGCTTTTATAACGAATATGTCATACTATAGATGTGTATCGGCTATCCACATGAATCTTGGAACGGTCTTCATTAAGTCCGATAGGCAGTTATAGTTCTATATGATCCGTTCGAAAAGGTGTTTCAACATGTAATGGCCTGAAATTTGTAACACCTTTACGAACACCACCATTTCATCTTGCTTTTGGAACGGCTTTTGTAGCACTCCTGCCGTTACAAATACCAAAATTCAATTCATCAGCCACAAGACATCAACAAAGATTATCCATCCCAACATGGTTACAAAGACCGTTCCAATTGGAATGGCCAGACGGTCATTCCATACAAACTGTCACAAAATCCCATATTCTTCAATGGTGAAAACTCCATAATTATCAAAGTAAAATTAACCATAAATAAGAAACATGAATTATAAAATATAACAGCCAAATATACTTAATAGACCTTATAAAAATTATCAAATTAAATCATCATAATAATGTGGTCGTAAATCTTAAATAATATTAAATTATAGGTATATTAAATAGAATATTAAAAATAATTTCTTATTAAAGAAATATTGTAATTCGAATAGCGTGAGGCAACTCAGGCACATATTCTCCTCGTGTATAATATTTATTATTAGTAGTAGTAAAAATAATAATATTCTTGTAAATAAAAAAAGAATATAATAAAGTATAATAATAAAAATAGCACGAGGAAACTTTGATGCATATTATATAGTGAAGGTGGAATAAGAAAAAGAGAAAGGATAAAAAAGCATATGCTAATAATGGTATCAAAACACACTTAATTGGATTGCTTAGAAAGAGAAGAAACAAAAGTTGGAGCATTCACATAGTGATTATTATTATTATTATTTTTTTAAAAAAAGGGAAGTTCTTAAAGAGAATATAAGTCACGTTTGGTTTTACGATTAAGTAGTTCAAACTTAGGTTTCAATTGCAAACGTAATTTCTAGAGCTTCATTGTTTACCTTTTTCTCCGATAATGAATTTTGAAATTTAATGTACATATTTATTCACAAGAATAAAAAAATAATTTTATATATAAGTTACATAATAAATACATACACCATATTATATTACATAATTCTCAACACTATTATAAAGACTTAAAATATTATTTTTAAAGGTAAATTACTATCATTGATTAGACAACTCATTCCATTCTCTCTCTAAAAAATTCTTTCACTAAACTTAATTATACTTGATGTATTATTATATTGTGGGTAAAGTTCCCATTTTATCCCTTAATCAAAATCACAGCCACATCAAAATTAAATTTTATTCACACTACGTTTTGGTTTAATTTTCTAAGGTCCACTTTCAATACTTAACTATTTCAAATTGTATATGTTTGGTTGAGCCTTTCTTTTGTCGCGTGTTTTCATTTTCTCGACCATAAATTCCAAAAAGTCCATTTTGTCGCGTGTTTTCATTCAAGAAGATATTACAAAAGATTTAGTGAACTGATCAAACTAAACTTGTAACTAAAATTGGGTTATTGCCTATATAATGGGAGATTGTGATTGACCCGAGAAGGTGCAGCGACAACAAGCGCTAGACTATGGTTCTTTCAAAACCTTTATTCTCCCATATAACAATCTTCTTTTATAGTTTTATTTTGATGAAAATAGTTTATTCGTTTGATTTTTAACATTTTCGCAACTTATTTTTTAAAATTTATTACTTACTTTATGGTATCTTAACATAAAACAACGTTAGTTTCGGATTTTGGCTACAGTTTGTATTTGCGTAATTAATCATGAAGTTATGAATTCGAACATTATAATCACTTACTAATTATCTTATAATTAATTTCTCATTTGTACTCTTTTATAATTGAAGAGCATCCATTATTATTGATATGTACGCTTAGGGTGGCCCAGCCTAAAAGAGTAGGGATGCTTCAGACAGCCCAGTCCTTGACCCCAAATATACCAACTTCAGCAGCCCAAGGAGGAGGATGGAGGCCCAAGGCATCCTCATATTAAGCCCAGAGTCACGATCTAACAAAGACGATCAACCCAAAATGTCCATAAACATGACAGTTCCCTCTCCCATGTAGCGTACAACTGGCCCACCAACCAGCTGTCACCTCAGATGACGTCATCCCTAGAAGGACAATATAAGCAAGGAAAGTCCCCATGGCGGCTAGGACTCCCTAGCGCCTACAACTTCCTACAGACGAGGGGTCTTCCCAAACTGAAGAAGACTCTTACTGAACGCATCCAGCTGTAGATAAGGATAATTTGCTCCTTATCCAGCTAATCCAACCAATCTCCACAAAAATCTAGGAAAAGGGATAGACCCCTAGTCGGTGGGGGAACTGCTCTATATATAGGTTTGGGCCCCCAGACAGGGGACGGTTCCGTAACTCTCTAAGCATCCTTTCCAGCACTCTTCAAGTATTCTATCACGAAATCATGTATTTTTCTTTCAAATTCATTCAACATATCTCGATTTCTTATTAAATTTATTTACCTTCTCATTTTATTTCACCTCAAATCCAATACTAACTTGAGCGCCGGAGTGCTAACGTATTTTTTTATAGGTCCCTACTTGAGCGTCGGAGTGCTAACGTGTTTTTTTGTAGGTCCCTTTTCTATAGGTCCATAAACGCTTGGTCCAAGCCTTGAATGATAGTCCAGATCTGTTGGACCCATGCTATTTTTGCATGCATTAATTGACGTCGTCTATAGAAAATACAGAGTTGAAGATGCGAGTAGCAATGAAAACACCTAATAACGCACCAAATAAGCATAAAGTCGTTGAGACAGTCGGTGGCTCCTAGGCCCTGCAGGTTGTCCCAAGGGCACCCTCAGCTCTAAAATATATCAACATGGAAGATGCCCAAGCCTCCAAGAGGAAAGTCGAGGAAAGAAAAGGAAGGAGACGAAGGAGGAGGCCTCTTCCAAGAAGCCTTGAATGGAATTCCAGGACAAGAAACCTCCGTTTTAGAAAGTGAATGTTGTGTACACCCCATTAACTGTCCCCATCACTCAAACTCTCATACGGTAAAAGGCAAGGGTTTGTTGGCATGCCCCAAAATTGCCAGAGATGGCCCCCATCAACCCAAGTCTGACAAATTCTTCTGTTTTCATAACAACTAAGGTCATACCATGGAGGAATGTCGATACTTTAAGAACAAAATTGAGTGACTCATCCAAAACGGGTACTTGCAGGAGCATGTGTGCTGGGAAAAGGCCTGGGGTACGGGGCTATATCAAAAGCAAGAGCTTGACAAGGCCAAGACGGTGAAAGACTCCAGTCCAGAACCCTTCCCTAAGGAGACACCTAGGTCCATGACTGGTGGAAGATCTGAGACCCACGGCGCCCCATGTAAGGAGGTGATACGGATGATTGCAGGAGAACCCATCGAAAGTGATTCACACCATGCTAGAAAAGCCCAAGTAAGGGAGGCACACAACATAACTTTAAAAGAGATCCTAGATGTGGAAGCCTTGGAAGACTTTGGGCGAGTAGAGCGATTTGGACCTAAGACCTCTCACAACGACGCCTTGGTCATCACAGCCTTATTGACCAATTATAAAGTTGGACGAATTTTTATAGATTTGGGTAGTTCAGCAGATATATTGTTTGACGAAGCTTATGATCAAATGCAATTCGGGGACATCCCCTTAGAAGTAGTAAACACTTCCCTGTATGGTTTCTCCAGCCGATGTACTATATCCCCGTGGCATGGTCTCACTCCGCATGATCCTTAGGACAGAGCCATCCTAGAAAACTAGCTTGTTGAAATTCCTAGTTGTGGATATACACTCGGCCTACAACATCATCCCTGGGAGAGCCACACTTAATATTTTTCAGGCCATGATATATACATATCACATGAAGATTAAATTTCCTATACCTGGAGGCCTGGGTCAAGTACAAGGAGACTCCTAGCAATCCCACAAGTGTTACACAGAGGCTGTTCGAAAAGGGCGACAAAAGTAAAGTTCAGACAAAGTGCCTAAGGGGGAATCCCCAAGCAAGCTAGGAAAAAACCCGATGCTGGTAGAAGAAACTAAGGAGGAAGGATAGACACCTGTCAAGGTTCAACCAGTCAAGCAATTACTGGTCATAAAGCTTATACCCAGGAATGCTGAAAAAACTACCGAAAAATTGGTTTGCAAATGGAAGACACGATTATTGAAGTAGTGGTTCAGTGCCTATGATAAAATATAGATATTTTTGTATGGACCCCAGAAGATTTCGAGAGAATCGACCCGAATGTTATCCCATCCCAACATAGACCCCAACGTCAAGCCAGTGAAGCAAAAGAAAAGACACTTTGGACCTGAGAAGGACAAGATTATCCAAGTTGAGATGGATAAACTACAAACATCAGGGCACATCAAGAAATACAATTCCTTGAGTGGTTGTCCAATGTCGTCTTGGTACCTAAGCCAGGAGGAAAATGGAGGATGTGTATAGATTTCAGGGACCTTAATAAAGTGTTTCTCAAGGACTTTTACCCCTTACCCAAGATCGATCAATTGGTGGATTCCACATCAGGATTCGAATTGCTACGTATGATGGATGCCTCACAAGGATACTATCAAATCATGCTGGCTCCTGAAGTTCGCAAGAGAGTGAGTTTCATCACCTCTGTTGGTACTTTCTGCTACATCATTATGTCGTTTTCCCTAAAGAACACTGGAGTCACGTATCAACGTCTAGTAGATAAGATATTTTGACCTCAATTAGGAAAAATTATTGAAGTCTATGTAGATGACATGCTAGGAAAAACCAAAAAAGCTGGAGATCATATCGCATATTTCGAAGACACATTCTCGGTATTAAGAAAATATAAGTGGAAGCTCAACCCAGGAAAGTGTGTATTTGGAGTGGGGGGACACTTTTTGGTGTTCATGGTAACACAAAGAGTCATCAAGGCCAACCCCTTCAAGAACAAAGCCCCATCCTTGACATGAAGGCCCCAGCCAACATCAATGAAGTATAATGGCTAACCGGGAGGATGAAAACACTTAGTCGATTCATTATCAAATCCGTAGAGAAAAGTCTGCCCTTCTTCAAAACTCTGAGGAAAGCAAAAGAATTTCAAGTGGGAGAACGGTTGTCAACTGACGTTCAAAGAACTCATAAAGTACTTGGCAGGGATCGCCCTGCTGGTTAAGCCCTCGTCGGAGGACATCCTCCACCTATACCTTTTTGCCATCCCCTAGGTAGTTAGTTCAGTTCTCAAATGGGAAGATGAAGGAAAACAAGTGCCTATATATTATTTCAACAAGGTACTTAATGGAGCAGAAGGACGGTATACCCTCAAATAGGAAATGGCTCTTGCATTGGTAATCATAGCTAGGAGGCTACGCCCCTACTTCCTCTCATATCCCATACCCGTGAGGACCAACTTACCTTTGAAACAGACCCTAGGTAAACCAAATACTTCAAGTCGATTGGTGAAATGGGCGGTGGAGCTAAGTGAATACGACATCTCCTACTTGCCTCGCACAACCGTTAAAGCTCAAACTTTAGTGGACTTCGTCTCTGAGATGAGGGGGACAACCCTGGAAGAGGTGTGGCTACTTCATGTGGATGGGTCAACCATGACGCAAGTGGAGCGGGCATCATCATTACCTGCCCTCAAGGGGAGGATATCAAATTTTTCATCAGATTCGAATTTAAACCCTCCAACGATGAGGTCGTATATGAAGCACTCGTAGTAGGTATGAGGATGGCTCATGAGGTTCGGGCTTGGCACCTAGTGGCTTACTTGAACACCCAGCTAATAGTTAAACAAGTAGAAGGTACCTATGAAACCAAAGAAGAAAGTATGGTACAGTACTTATAGCAAATAGTAGAACTAAAAGCAAGATTTGAAAGTTTCTAGCTCATACAAATCCCTCAAAAAGAAAATGTTAAGGCCGATTGCCTTTCTAAATTAGCAAGTGCCTTGGAAGACTGCCGAACCAGGCATACTACTACACAATATTTACCAGAGCCCCGGGCTTCCTTGAACATCCAAGCCGTCTCTCCTAGGAAAGAATGGCAGACACTAGTAGTAAGATGGCTTGAAATGGGACACCTCCCCGAGAATATGTGGGATACTGCCAGGTTCTGAGCTCGAGCTACTCACTTCTTGTTGTAGGGAGGAATCCTGTATAAGAAATCCTTCACGCACACCCTACTCTGATGCTTGTCCCAACAAGAAGGGATACACGTATTCAAGAAGATACATAGTGGTTGCTGCGGAGCGCACGCTGGGACTTGAATTCTAGCTAACAAAGACTTACAAGCTGGATATTTCTGGCCTACTATGAAGCAAGATGCACGAAAATTAGTGAGCAAATGTGAAAGATATCAAAAGCATTCCACTCTTATACACCAACCAACAGGAACCCCTCACTACTATGTTGTCACCCTGCACTTTCTCACAGTGGGGGTTGGACATAATGGGAACTTTCCCTCTAGTTCCAGGTTAGAGAAAATTCCTCCTCGTAGCCATCGATTATTTCACGAAGTGGGTGGAGGCAACCACTTGCTAGAATTACGAAGGGAGAGGTAATGAAATTTATATGGAGGAATGTCATTTATCATTTCGGACTCCCTGGAGAGATAATTTTCGATAATTGCCAACAATTTCAAGGAGGAAAAATACAAGAATAGTGTGAAGGTCTACGCATTAATCAAAGATTTACTTCGGTAGCACACCTACAGGATAACGGGCAATTGCATACTGGAACAAGGGATTACAAGAAGACTAGAGCGAATTGAGGGAAACTAGGCAGGAGAGCTGACTAGTGTTTTATGGGCTTACGAACAACTCCAATGGGTTCCTCTAGGGAGAGTCCCTTCAACTTAGTATATGGGACTGAGGGCATCATCCCTGCCGAGCTGAGGATGTCCTCCCACAGAGTCTTATGCTTTATGGAAGAAAATAGTATTGAACTCATAAGGAAAATCTAGACTTAATTGAGGAATTGCAAGAGAAGACATTCCTCTGCATACAACGATACAAGGATACTATAATGAGTGCCCACAATACAAGAATAAAAGCTTAAAGTTTCCAAGTTGGGGACTTAGTATAGCAAAGGGTTAACACTCTGAAACCAGTGGGAAAATTGGACCCCAACTAGGAGGGCCCTTACAAAGTTGTGGGGATAATAGGTCGAGGTGCGTACGAATTAGAATATAGTGAAGGACGTCCCCTGCCTCGACCATGAAACGTGCACAAATTTAAAAAATTCTACGCATGATGAAGGGCGTCCTCCTTCAAAACTAAACAAATAATATCCTCCCAAAGGACATCCTCCTCAATAAAAAATGTTCACCCAAAGCACATCCTCCTCAACGAATAATGTCCTCCCAGCGGACATTCTCCTCAACAAGTAAATCCTCTTGGAGGATACCTTTATAAAAAAAAATGACACTTCCCTCCAAAAAGGCATACTTATTGAAGAGTATACCACACTCTAGGTATAACCAGTCCTGGGGCATACCCCACAAGAAAAAGGTAGGAAACTTTTATATATTTTTTTAGTAAAATCTTAAGACGAGGCAAAAATTCATCTAGGAATAAGCCCTGTAAGAAAAATGTGCATGCATCCACTACCATGGATTCCATGTTCCCACTAAAAGCCCTCGTATCCCCTTTCTATTTACATATATATTCATCCCTAGAAGGGTGGCATGAAAACTAAACATGTTTTTAAGGAAGATAGCAGTTAAAGAAACATGGTTGATAGAACAAAAAAGAGACACCCCCTGATACCAAGCAAGGACCATCATCCTTGGAATCCAATATGCGCCCCTATGGAAGTAGAACAACAACCCCCTCCATCTAGAAGGAAAAAAACAAGTCACCAATTCAAACACAAGTAAGCATGCAAGCCTCAGAGAATGATGAATGAAAAGTCACCATAATATGTCCCTTGGCCCAAAACTTAGTTAGGGAAGGAAAGAAAGGGTCAACATCCACATTAACAAAAAAACACTAAAAATTATCTCATCCCCACCCATGGTGGGGGAAGAAAGGGTATGTCAAGTGAAGAAATTATTTGCAAGGTTAAATGGGAGGGTGGCAAGTACATCATTCATTCATCTACCCTACAAGCAGGGTAATCCCTCTCTCCTCATATTGTGCGGCTGGGATAGGGGTCTCCTTGGGCTTTCCATCAGGGCCACTAAGGACATCGTCCTTCATCAGCTCTGAGGTTTCCTTGCTTGGAACTTTCCCCTTAGTAGGAATGGATAATGCTGCTCTCTTCACCTCTGTCTCAACCTCTCCCAGGATGTGAGCTAAAACCTCATCTGTAAAAATTCCGTTGAGTAAGTGTAAAGCGAAGCCATGAATAATCAACATTCACAAACGATAAGGGAATCACCTGATTCAACAGGGAGAGGCTTGGCCATAGGAGCCGAAGAACTGGAAAAGGGGTTTGGGGCATGTCCACCATTATATCAAAGTTAAGAAATGAAGTCCGTTCTCTAGTAGTGGGTACCTTGAGCCATGAGTTGCTCCTTGTAGGCCACAATGCCGTACCCCAGATGGGGCCATGCTATCTTCGCCACCTCCTTTTGGAATTTTTCAGACTTTTGGTATTCCAGGAGGCGGCTAGCCAAGTAATCTTCCAGGTACTCTACCTTCGTCAGTATTGGGAAAATCAAGCTTGGCCTGGTCAACTGCCCTGTTGACCTCCTCTGTCTGGTCCTCCTTTAGTGTACTGAAATCCCTCTACAACCTTTTCACATCTTCTCTACCTACTGACAGCGCCCTACAGACTCTTTTTTGGCATCCTTTAGCTTAGCAATCTCAGTGTTCAATACTCCACCTTGTCCTCTAATTTCCTCCTTTGGGAGTTCCCTTGAGAAGGAAGGGTACCACTAACAACGAGAGAAGAACTCTTCCCACAAGGAGGCCGCTTGGAATATCGAGAGTAAGTCAAGGAAAGTACGACCCAAAAAAGCAGGGAGCAGAAAAGAGCAGGGGCGTGTACCTTGTCCAAATTCGAGGATATCATCTTCCCAAGCTTCTCAAGATAAGGAGGAGAGGAGGCGCTTGTCCCTTAGGGTGATCAATCCCTTAAAAAGCTCGACAGCCAGAAAGAGTTCCCCCTCTCTCTCCTCATTGAGAGATTGGAGAGTGTATAAGTTGTCTGCAGAGGAAAGGTGGGACTTAAGAGGGGTGTTCCCCAAGTTTCATAAAGGACGAAGAGAATGAGGAGGCATAGCAGAAGGATGAGTAAAGCCAGTTAGAGGGGGGCCTAGGTAACTTACCTTAGCTCTCTTCGAGGACGTCTCTAGCTCCCTGTGGCAGGACGTTTCCCTTTAGAATCACTAGAAGCAGGAATCCCTCTAGAGGACTTGGATGGAGGACTACTACCAACTGCATGGCTTCCCCATAGGTGTGGTCATGGGTCAATTTATTGAACATGATATCCGCTGTCAATAATGAAAATAAAATAAAATAGCAGTCAAAATCATACCCTAACAGAATATCAAGAATGAAGAAAAATAAGAGAAGAAGTCGAAAGCCATAAAAATCCCCAAGGACTCCCCCAAAGGCTCAACCCGAGCTCAAGCTAAAATGCCCCAAAAGTCTTTAATCAATTAGACCCTACAATGACAAGGCCTCTTATTTAACTCTTCCAACAAAGAGGAGAGGGCAATCATCATATTAGTGGAAGAAAAGGCAATGGCAGGAGGGGAATCATGTATCCATCTATCGGGGAAGGTACAAGAACAAGGGGGCAAAACATAGAAGGTCCAAGGCTTTGGCTATCATAGAGGCTCCATGAAAACAAAAAACCATGAAAATACTAGACAAAATACGAAAAGAATTATAGGTTAACTAGTTCAGAGGAACTTGAAAAAGTAGGTGACGTCCTCATAAAAATAGGGGATGGAGAAACGAAGACCAGTTATCAGTTGAGAAGATAAAAAAACTTAAATAGTAGTGTAGAGGAGAATGATAGCGCTATCGGGGGGTATATAAATATATAAGATGGGGGAATATGGAACTCCTCCACCAATTAATGGAGGAGCTTGAGGTAGGAGGGGCCTTAGTTCGCCAAAGATTAGGCTACTTCGCTCTCCTCTTCTCCAGGAGAAGAACTCTCTTCCTTATTTCCCCCAACTTCCTCCTCCTCATCAAGAGGCTCATCCAGCAAATGACTAGCAGCCACCGCCGATTACCTCAGGCTCCACCTCCAACAGCTTACTAAATAGCGAGCCAAGGCCCGCCCTTCTTGAAGTAGCTTTGGAGGGATCATCGCCTGGTAGGGTTTCCCTTTCAAACCTTACCAATTCATCAAAGGAGGGCATGGATATTTAAGAAAGATAAAAGAAAAGGAGGCGAGAGCAAAAAACAAGAAGGAGAAACTTACAGATTTTTGCAGATGGAACTTTATCTCTTCGAAGGTGTAGAAGAAGGAAGAGAAGGAGAGTAATTAAGGATTAAAGCTAAAATGAATGAAAGTGGGGAGGTTAAACCCACGTCCAACCTCATAACTGCCCCTCATTGGGTAGTTACCAAACAAAGCGAGCGCATGGGAGGCTAGGTCTGGCCCTAGCCATCATATTAATTCTGGCAAAGGACAGAGAGCAAAGCCCCAGGCGGTATTTAAGAGCAAAGGAAAAAGAAGCAGGGGACACTCTGCAAAAAAGAGAAAGCTTTGTCTGGACAAGGAGGATAGCCCCCTCAACTATGTAGGTCTCCTGCTCCAAGAAGGAGTTGATGGATACCATCCTGTTTAGAGTAGGGAGACTGAATGATATGTATGCTTAGGTAGCCCAACCCAAAAGGGTAGAGATGCCTAGGACAACCTAGTCCTTGACACCAAATATACCAACTTCAACCGCCCAAGGGACCAAGCAGCCCAAGGAAGAGGATGGAGGACCAGGGCATCCTTAGATCCAGCCTAGGGTCATGACCTAACAAGGACGACCAGCCCAAAAAATCACAAACATGACGACTCCCTCTCCCATGTGGCATATAACTGGCTCGCCAGTCAGCCACACCTCAGACCACGTCATCTCTATAAGGACAGTACAAACAAGGAAGGTCTCCCTAGCGGTTAGAACTCCCTAGAAACGAGGGGTCTTCCCAACTAAAGAAGACTTTTATTTAATGCATCCAGTTTTGCATAAGGATAATTTGCTCCTTATCCAGCTACTCTAACTAATCTCCATAAAAATCTAGAAAAAGGGATGACCCCCTATATATACAAGTTTGATCCCCCAAACAGGGGATAGCTCCCTTACTCACTAAGCAGCATTTGTAGCACTCTTCAAGCATTCTATCACGAATTCATGCATTTTTCTCTAAATTCATTCAACATATCTCATTTTCTTATTACATTTATTTACTTTCTCCTTTTATTTCACCTTGAATCCAACACTAATTTGGGCATCGGAGTGCTATTTTTTCTTCAGTTATACTTGTCTCCAACTCCTGTTTCGTATTTTGTTAATCAATTATTATTCCATAATTGTTATAATATTAATTTGTATATTCATCTCTTTTGAGATCTTTTGTATTTCCTAACAGAGTTTAATTAATGGTTGTTATATTCAATTACTTTTTGATTGTGATATCCTAATACTAAATGGTATCAGAGCCACGTAACTACTCGACATATCCTTATAAAGAAATTCATAGTTCTTGAATCAGACTTTGACACGTGATAAGACGGCCTACTTGATTATTTGTGCCGCGATAAATCATTGTCTGATCCAAAAGAAGAAAATATGAATGCCTAACAATATGGATAAGTTCATTAAAAGCATTAGTTCTGGAGCCTCCTCATTAGGGGACAACCAAGAGAATGCGAATATAATTACTATTGGAGAAACACTATTGGAAGATAAAGATCTATTTGATTGGAAACCACCTAAGATCAGTATTAAAAAAAATTATAAAAAGTCATTTATTAATTTAGATCTGCATATACTATAAAAACTGAAAAATAAGTCTTACCATTAGTATCAGTTCAACAAACTTTACATCTATTTTCAAAATTTTCAATTATTCTTTTTTTTGGGTGAAATGTAAGTTTCGTTCATCCAAGAATATATACAGTGTACTCCAGCATACCCGGAGAGATACAAAAAGCCCACGATAAAGATTAAGAAACAATCAAACCGTGTGGAAAAAGCATCCAAAGGACCCTATACAATGTAACCTTGACTGAAATAATAAGCCCCTTGAGACAGGGCGTTGAGCCCTCAAAGATGACTTCATTGCGATGCCTCCAAAGTGCGTAGACCATGCATGCCAAAGCGAGGTGTCGCACTTTGTTCTGCACGGAGGAACCTGTTTTCTCCTTCTTGAGCCACTTGACCGCACTTTGAAGGGACATAGTTCGGTTAATGCCAAGCCAGTGTCGGATGCGTGACCAAACGAAGTTGCTGAACGGACACTCAAAGAAAAGGTGCTTGGCCGATTCCTTGGTGTTGATGCATAATGAGCACAAATCCTCCTCTTGGAGGAACCTAAGTCTGTACCTTGTAGCTAGTCTACCGCGCAAGCCAAGCCACAAGATAAATGAGTACTTCGACGGGATAAAAGCCTTCCATATAGACGCTTTCCAAGGCTAGTTCGCAAGTTTCGGCCTGAAGTACTCATAAGCTTTTGACGTTTGAAGACCCTTTGGGGTAGACCATCTCGTCATTTGTTCGATTGCTGCCTCCGGAGACCCAAAATCGGTGACCACCCTATTGCGGATTTCGGCAAGCCGTTGAAAGAGTGGAGAATACCCTTTTTTGGTTGCCAGTTCCAAATTGATACACCTCTAAGGTAGACACCGTTGACCCACTACACCCACAACGTGTCTGGCTTGCGGTGGATGTTCCATAATACACGGGCAATGAGAGCCACGTTCCAAGACTGAATGTGCCGAATACCGAGTCCACCTTCTTCCTTGGGATGGCAAATTTCCTCCCAAGCGACCGGTGCCCTCCTAGAGTTCCATAGAAAATTCCTGCAAATCCAGTGAGTTTTCTCGATGACCGCCGCTGGAAGTGGGAAAACTTGGAGCCAAAAGCACTCCACCCCCTGAATAATTGAACGAATAAGTTCCAATCGGCCTGCATAAGATAAGGATTTGCCCGTCCACTTCGAAATGCAGTTGGCAATTTGATCCATAAGCGGTGAGTAGTTGGTGACCGAAAGCTGCTGTGCTACTAGTGGAATGCCATGGTATCTGACCGGCATCTCACCTCTCGCAAACTCCGTCCGAGCGAGAATCCCGTCAAGCTCCTCATTTTGAATGCCCGTTGTGAATTTGATTGACTTAGAGGTATTGACAGTGAGGCCGGATGCGTCCCTAAACTCTTGGAGGCAATTCCATCAAGACGTGGATAGATGGAAGGTCGCCACGAGAGAAAAGCATGAGGTCGTCGGCAAAGAGGAGATGTGTGATTTTCAACTTCTCGCATTTTGGGTGAAAGTTGAAGTCCGAAGTAGATGTTTTCCTCTTGACCAGTCGGGAGAAATATTCCATACTAAGAAGGAAGAGGGCCGGCGACATCGGGTCTCCTTGCCTTAGGCCTTTCTTCCCCGAAAAAAACCCATGAAGGGAGCCGTTCAAAGCCACTGAAAAAGATGAATTGCAAATGCATTCCATAATCCAAGATATAAATAGTGGGGAAAAACCATACCTATGAAGAACTCGGGAGAGAAATGTCCATGAGATCGAGTCAAACGCCTTGCGTAGGTCGACGTTGATAGTACATCGAGGTGAAATCCATTTCCTCGAGTACTGCCGCACCATTTCTTGGGCCAAGAAAATATTATCTGTGATATTGCAGCCTCTAACAAACGCAGCTTGGCATCGGTCAATCAAGTGCTCTAATGCGGGCGCGAGCCGTTCCGAGATGATTTTCGTGATGGCTTTGTAGATGACATTACAGCACGAAATCGGCCGGTAATCCGCAACAGAGGTGGAATGATCTGATTTCGGCACAAGGACAATGATAGTGTGGTTGAGCTGCCGTAGCATCCGGCCACTCCTAAAGAAATCCAAGACGGCCCTGCAAACTTGATCACCCACAATGTTCCATGCTTTCTTGAAAAAGCACGAGGAATATCCATCTGAACCGGGAGCCTTGTTGTCACTAATATGGAAGATGGCATCCTTGACCTCCAACAGCGTGACTGCCCGGAAAAGGTCCACAGTATGCTCAGGAGAAAGTAAGGGACCCCATTCAAACACACCATCATCGACCGGGAGGGTGTGAGCCTCGGTGCCCAAGGGTGATGTGTAGTAATCAACAAACTCTTGGGGAATATCCTCAGCAGCAGTGATAACATTCCTCTTCACCATGCCGAATAAGAACTTGGTGTTGCGGTCCCCCTCTTTAAGAAAGTAGATTTTGGCTTTCTGGTAGAAGAAGTGTTGTTCGGCCTCGGCAAGGAAAATGGCCTTTTTCCTAAGATCTCCTAAAGAGTCCCGTAGCACCACATCTCCCCGATTGGATTCAAGTTGATTTTGGGCATCATGCAGGGCAAGCTCAGCCTCTTTGGCCCTGCCGGAAATGTGGCTGTAGTGCTGCTTGTTGAATACCTTTAACGCGCCTTTAACTGCTTTCAGTCTCCTACAAAGGCTGAATTGCGGCGTTCCCTCCATGCTCAAATTCCATCTTGCTTCAACAGTAGCTAAGAAATCTGGATGATCTACCCACATATTGAAAAAGCGAAACGGTTTTGGCTTAGTGGGTGCATGATCAAAGATAGAAACAATACCCGGAGAGTGGTCGGAAAGGCATCCCGATGGATTGAAATGGGCGCTGCAATGCAAATCGGCCTCAAGCCATTCACTATTGTATAATACCCGATCGAGCTTGCACCATACAGGGTTGCTTTCGTTGTTAGAATACCATGTGTAGTAGTAGCCCTTAGTGGGAACATCGAGTAATCCAAGTGCTACACAGCAGTCCACAAAATCCTTAAGCTCATACCAAGTAGGACCACTCCAAGCTGCTTCTCCGCGGGATATTTCACATAGTTAAAATTGCCCATAATAAGCCATGGCATGCTCAGTGCTTGTCCCAAATCAGAAAGTTTCTCCCACATGCTCCTTCTATTAACAATATAATAAAGACCATATATAAATGAAATATAGAAGGAGAGTTGAGAGGACTTATTCGTGGCACGGCAGTGGATCACTTGGGGCGATATATCCACCGGATGTAGGTCAATGACTGCCAGGTCCCAAACCACAAGGATGCGTCCGCCGGCGATGGTTTCAAAGTTGTTGATTTGGCACCATCCCAGAAATGAGCGGCTAAGAATCTTTGGAATAGTTGATGATGCAAGTTTTGTCTCCAAAATGCCCAAGAGGCAAAGCCAGTTATTCTTAATAAGGTGGGCAACCCTATTGTGTTTGAGAGGCCGATTAAAGCCCCTCACATTCCAAAAACCAATCTTCATGGGGATAGAGGGGGGGACTCCCCTCCGGCCAGCTTCTTCGATTTGCTACCAGTCGCTGCAATTTCATCGGACCTTATCCCCGGCATTTCATGTTATGTGGCCGTCGGGCAGTTAGTTGATGAGCTTTTTGAATAAGCCGGTGAAGGAACCTCTTTATCCTTAAGCTTGAGCGGTTGTGGTGCCTTCATGTTCAGTCGCCCCTGTTCCACCTTGCTGGCCGGTGGAGAAGTCGGTTGTTGCGCCTCCACTGTCGGCTTGGCTGCGGTAGCTAGAGCTTTGCCCTTGTTCCTCCTATGCACGACCGTCCATTCAGCAAGCTTTGTCTTAGTTGCCTCTGCCGGCTTAACAGGTGCAGCAGCAGGGATGGCTATGGGGGGAACGGCCGGTAAACCTTGGCAGGTCTCTTGCAAGTGCCCAAATCTGTTGCAAGCTATATAAAACTTGGGGGTGAATTCGTAAACCACCGGCTGTTTTCGGGTTATGCCATTTTGCATAACAAACTCCACTTGCTCGATTAGTTTTTTTGATGCATCCACCTCCACCAGGATTCTTGCATATGAAACCCGCTCCATCTTCATTGTTAACGAGTCCATGGCAATGGGAGTGCCAAGTCTCGATCCAATTTTTCCAAGAGCGTTCGGATGCCAACACTCAAGGGACAGCGATGGAAGTGTGACCCAAACCGACTTGAGACTAATATCATCCTCCTTGAACTCGAAGCATTCCGGCATATGCTTCAAAAGGAGAGGTTGTCCGTAGACAAAGTAAGGTCCACCGGCCAAGATACGTTGCCTGTCCTCCTCACGTGCAAATTGAAAAATTAACCAGCCACTCTCATGTTGTTAGAAGCTGGCTCCCCAAGATTGGGACAGTGCACGGATGGCCTTTAGTCCCAGGAATTTGCCGGTAATGTAGCCGACGAGGCAGAAACCCAAGTTGGTTCCGACGTCAAGCAAGTCGTCGGAACCCAAAGTGAGTGGGCCATCATCCATCGCAAATTTGGTGAGCTTGTTTTCAGCTGTAAGTTTGCGATTGGTGCTGAATAAACCGGCGAAGGAGACCGTTTTCTTGCTGGCATTTTCAGTCACCAGCAGTTTTCCCTCCGACCGATTGTCGGTTGCGTTCGCTTTAACATTCTTCGTGATAAGGGAGGGAGAGACCTCCATGTCAGAAATGAATTCATTAAAAGCCGAGGAACTGACCTTGCCGGCAGTGGTGGTGGCGCTCGGTTGCTGGCCAGCCGATTTGGTGACAGCAGTTTTGATGGAGTCATCGGCTGTCGGTGACTGGTCGGCAGCGAAAATTTTAGCTTGTTGCCTTGCTTTCTTTGACTTTGCCATAGCAGTGTTTTCAGGCAAAATTGGACAGTGGAGCAGTGGCAACAGTAGGGCAGACTGCTGCAGGCCCAAAAACGGAAACAGGTAGCTGCAGTTGCAGGCAGCAGGCAGGCAGCAGACAGCAGGTAGGGAAACTGCAGTCTGCACAGTCTGTTTGCAGAAATCTGCTGCACCCAAAAACGAAAAAAGTCCACCTACCTCCGGCCAGCTGGTTATGACTGGAAAAAATGGAGGAAAACGGCCAGCAGCTTTAGGTAGACGTTTATGCAGCAAAATGACCGTGAAACAGATAGCAAAACACTCTCCAAACAGCAAGGAAGATGATGCAGCTGCTTGGAGAGGGAAAAAAATGGCTGGTTTAGTTTCAGACAAATGGAAGAGGCTTAGCAGACGGCAAGACGACCTCAAAACCTCAAAAACGTTCGGTAGAAACGAAGAGCAACACAAGGAGAGGAGTTTGATCGAAGCAAACCTTGCAGAAACTTGAAAGAAAGTCGTAAAAGAGCGATTTTAAGTTGAGGCACTCTAGAGAGAGAAACCTCTTGACCTCACTACTGAGAGCTCTTTCTTGATTCTATCAAAATCTTCAATTATTAAATATATTAAGAATGGATATAAATTTTTGCATATTGGTCATATTCAGATTTTTTTTAATAATGAATATTTTTATTAGCAAAAAATATTCTTGCTCTTGTTTGATAAGTACTTTTATTAATAAAGTTTTTAAACTTTTGATATACCAAAATTATATTAGTATGATATTAATTTGTTTATTTCTAACAAAATGAAGAGAAGGGTTATATTATAAAATTATAAAAAATAATGTTTTTTCTCAATTTATTTTGTAACAAAAAGTATAAGGATTTGGAATTTACTCTCCTTCCGCTCATACCAAATAACTTGAAGAAAATTATTATTCTTTCACATTTCCTACTCCTTTTACTTTTTTCTTTTCTTTCATTTGAATCAAATGAATCCTAATACGAGTTCAGAAAAACAATTGAAATTATTTTCTTTTTATATAATTAAAATGATAAAACTTTGAGTCGGTTCAACTCGATTTATTTACGGTCTCATAATATTGGAATATTTTCTTTATTATCTTTGCCATTTAAGAGAACAAATCTCCACCGCAGGAATGGGTCAGGCTGAAATCTACCAAATTCCGACGGGAATGAAATTGGGTGCCCTTGCTTTCCGTGGCCACAAAGACTTCTAACTTTTCTTTTCTCTCTCTCTCTCTTCTTGTTTTCTATTAAATCCCTTTTTCTTTATCAAATTCGATTCTAATAAATTTCCCCAATATGGAATTATTTATTTAATCTTGATTTTGGCGATCTCAAGGGATCACCGCCGTTGATTTCACTATAAATTTGACCCCAGCCGACCCAAATTTTTATCATACATTAGGGTTACAGAAAAGGGTAAAAAAATTTATATCAGGAGTAATTTTCTCTGTCTGTCGTCAATTGTTTCGCATTTTCCTGCACTGATTTCCCCCAAGAGCTGTGCTCCCAGACAATCTGGCTTACAAGAGGTTAGATCAATATTGGTTTTTTATTGTTGTTTGTTGTTTGAATGGTTGTTTATATCTGTTTATTTTTCCATTGTGAGTGGTGTCGAGATCATGATTGATAAGTTGAAGCCTCGTGGTTTATATTTGATGATTGGATTTGAATACTTTGATCCGAGGAAGAGGTGTTGTAAACTATGAATTTGTATTCAGGACGTAATTTTACATTATTTGAATAGTTATATGTATGTCCTAATGATTTACAGAAATTTCGTGTAAATGATTGGGATTTTGTGTATGTAAGAAGATTAGCGGAATTATGTTGTTAATATTACTTTTTCTCGATGAATAAATTTTTGTGTTGTGAATATGATTGCTAATTAAATGCTAGAGGCCATGGGAGCTCTAATGGAGTTATAAATTACTGATAGGGTAACGTTTGCCTCTTTGTTTCTTAATTCTTTCATTTGTTGAAAATAGTTTATTTTCTTAGGCTTCTTCAGTGCCGGAAATGCTTTTTCATATGCTGCTTGACCTCCCGTCAGAATGCTAAAATTTCTAGTGCAATATCTTGGTTTTGGAGCATCCTCTAGTTATAGGATTTTAATGCAATTTAGCCCTTGTAATATTACAAATGAGCAAATTCCCTCTTCTGAAAAACAAATAGCAATTTACCTCAATGAATCTTTTAAAATGAAGCAATTTACCTACTTGCAATTTAGCTCATGTGTTTTTTAAAATAAAGCAATTTACATTTTTAAAAAATACAAGGGGTAAGTTGCTATTTTTTTCATAGGAGGTAATATGCTCTTTCGCAATATCACAAGGGGTAGCTTGCATCTTTCCCTCTAGTTATATGCCACAATGAACTGTTTCTAGGTGACAAGGGGTAGCTTGCATCTTTCTTTCTAGTTGTATGCCAAAATGAACTGTTTCTAGGTGTTTTTGGTTCCCTCTGGATAATGATGGACAAGTATATGCATCTTTTTCTTGAAAATCTTTAAATGATTGACTCTTTGTTTCTGAACATCCACATGAGTTTATTTTCTTCCTAGCTAATGTACTTCCTACTCTTTTATTCTTATCAGGCACCTGTCTCTTACATGCGGTATCGGATTTGGGCTTGTGCAGTTGCAATATTTTTTAATTCAGTCTGGCAGCTACAAAAACATCTAAGGTTGCTCACACCTCTGAGCAGGTGTGGGGTGATAACGAGAGTGTGATCTTTTTATGTGTTTTGAGGAGATCAAGATCATCGTACATTTGGAGATTGTGTCGTATTTCAGAGGGTTTATCGCTTGACTATGGCTAAGGTTTGCCTCAGTTGAGACCGAGAAAGTGCTGCCGCAGCATGTGATTTCTTTTCCATAATTATTCAGTCTTTGCTTTTAGGAGATTAGGAGTACTTGATTGCCAATTACCTTGAATATTGCAATAAGGCAAGAACTGATGCAAACCAGTTGTCAATTGGTTAAGGATGGTTAGGTTTTCATGCTTTCAAGCTCACATCCATTCCCACAAACACAAGGTTGGTGGATCCTATAATTTAAGACATCTGCTCATATCAGCTACTCGTTTACATTTCAATATCCGTCAATTTAATTTATTTACTTTTTAATAGAAAACTGCTCAGTTACCGCGTGAGGCAATGCAGAAGATAGCGGAAGATGCACCTGAAAGTCGGGCTCTGAGGAGTATTTCCTATGTGGCAACAGAAAACAACCCATGCTTGAAAGAAGATGGAGATATTCGCAATAATGTTGCTGATCATGTGACTGATTCCTCTCCTACCGAGTGTGAATACAGATCTGAGGAAATGGAGGGCAAAACCATTAATGATTCTGATATTGTGGTTCATAAGAAAGCACAAATTAAAAAGAGCCAATCTTTGGGATGCGGATTGAATTGGGAAGAGAGGACATCTGGTGCTGATGTCTCAGAGGATGAGATAGAGCACAGATATTCTTATGAAAGATCTGCTGATCGCAGTGGGTTACTTGTTCCTGATAGTGTTGATAATCATGGACTCAGCCCGTCAGATCAATTTCCAGAACCAATTCCTTCTGATTCTGTTCAAGTCGATTCGGATTTTGTGAAAAATATTTCCATGTTTTCAATTGGGGATCCACAAGAAACTGAAAGGGATGGTGCTGATAAAGATGATATATATGTATCTGGTGCAGTTGATTCTGGTGAGCTTACGCCTTATATTCGGCCTCTTATTGTAAAATCAAGGTCTTTACCCAGGATGGGTTCTCCCACCCAGTGCTCTACATCCTTTTTAACGTGCTCAAGATCTGCCCCGGATCTAAATGCTTTAGATTCCACGAAGAATGGCTTGACGCATGAAGTAGGAAGACAAGTAGAATATCAAGAGAGAGAAGACTCAATGTTTAACAATGATAGCGGTGAAAAACCTGCTGAGGACAATTATGAGACTTACAACTATGTTGGTTCTGCAAAAGACTGGATACTACCTGTGCTGGATGAGGCAAACACTGACAAAGGTGTAAAAGGAGAATCTTCTTTCCACCACTGGGATGAATTACCAAATAAGGATTTTAAGTTAAAACGAATTCAGGAATGGGTTATCGACCTTCAGCACTGTGGCTCAGTGGAAGAATCTAATGAATCTGCTCCATGCTTTGATACCGAGTTACCAGAAGGGAATACTTTATTGAAAGGACCGACCAATACAAAATTGGAAGTCAAGGTCAACCCGGGAATGGAAGCAGCAAAAAGATACATTGCTTCTCTGAATACCTCGGCTACAGCAGCTCAGTTGACTAACCTTGGATTAGTTGTGATCCCCTTTCTCAGTGCATTTGGTAGCCTGAAATCGCTTAATTTATCCGGAAATTCCATAGGTCTGTTTCTCTATAACTTATTCTTTTAAGCCCTGCTCAAGCACCATATGCTTCTTTATGTCTTACTGCGGTGTTTTTGGTAGTGATTTTCCAGTTGCCTGTTTTCTTGTTCCGTTTGCAACATTTCAGTGAGGATTGCTGCTGGTGCTCTCCCTCGAGGACTCCATGTTTTGAATCTCTCGAAAAATAATATTTCCACCATCGAAGGATTACGGGATCTAACACGACTTCGTGTGCTTGACCTCAGCTATAACCGGATATTAAGAATTGGGCATGGTATGACTACTTCTCATTATAAACTATAATTTACAACAGCTTTTGATGTAATGGTGTTGCATGATTGTATCAGGTTAGTTTTGCTTCAAAGTCCATTTTAATCTAACTTGTTACTTGTTTGAAAAGGCCTTGCAGCATGTTCATCTCTCAAGGAGTTGTACTTAGCCGGTAACAAAATCAGCGAGGTTGAAGGTCTCCACCGCCTCCTAAAACTGAACGTCCTGGATCTCCGTTTCAACAAAATCTCTACAGCCAAATGTCTTGGTCAACTTGCGGCTAATTACAACTGTCTCCACGCCCTCAGCTTGGAAGGGAACCCAGCCCAGAAAAATGTAGGCGACGAACAACTAAAGAAATATGTACAAAGTCTTCTTCCCCACCTCACCTACTATAACAGACAATCCATTAAAGTCGGAACTTTGAAGGACGCATCAGACCGATCAGCTCGTTTAGGCGTCGGTGCACATCAAATTGACCGTGCCGTCCGGATGGAAGTGAAGAACATGAGGAAAGGAACCCATGGGATTGTCGCTCAGAAGGTATCATCGTCTAATCACAGCCGCAAAGGTCAGTCCTCGCCGAAACCAAGCAGGAGCAGGCACGGGCGTTTGCCCCCAAGTGGAATGAAGACGGCGCAGGGCCATCAGTTTGCCGACTTTAGCAGCAAGCTTCTTGGCTTGAGGAGTTTTCCCCGAAGCCGAAGTGAGGGAAATCTTGGAGCTCTGTAGAATCAGACTTTGTGTTTCCTATCTTAATAATGTTATCTTCCAGATGCAGTGTGTGATCTCTTCGTTCTTGATTTTGTCTTGAACTATGTTGGAGACTTTTTCATTTGGTGTTTGTGTAATTTTCCTTGCTTTGGCGAATGAAACATTGTCTGTTTTCACATCCCGTTTCCGTCTTTAGGTTTGGGTGCAGACAAGGAGTCAACACAGCACTTTGTCCTTGTGCAATGTTATAGTCACCATTAGGAAATGTTGGTCTGGTGAACATTGAGAAGCTTGAAAAATGAGAACTTGTGGTTTTCACGAGTAGTAGATATGAGTTATCCAAACGTGCAATGTATTCGTTCTTATAAAGACTTTGAGAGAATCACTGATGATTGGAAGTTGTAACTTGCAACAAATGGCAAAATCCCATCGAAAGAAAACCATGTAGATGGACATCAACAGTTCAAGTTAGAAACAACATGCACACAAATCTGTGTCTACCAAGAAACACAACTGGGCAAAAGGAAGGAACAAGCTAGTTCTTCCCCCTCAACTCTTGTCTGCAATAGAGAAAACTTGATTCCTGATGTCACGGTCAGCAATGCTTCCTACACTGACGTGCATATGTGAACTGAAAAGTCAATTTGATCATCATGCTCACTGTACAATATTTGTCCCAAGGAGAAGCTTATAAAATCAACACTACCACTGCCTTTGTGGACTTGAAGAAAGATAATCTAAGGTTGTTTCCAACGATATTCAAGATTTGTCGGTCTCAGAATCCATGCCTTCATAGTGTAGCCTCAAATTATACATGGTGGATCACTAAAAACCCATTAATATCTTACTAAGAATTTTTCTTCTTTAACAAATTTAAAGTCCCTTCTATCTATATTTTCTTTAAAATATTTGAATCAACCTCAACTGAACAGCTATAATTGTTTTCTATGATTTATGTGTCTTGGTCTAGTAAAAGGAACAAAAGCAATTAAGTTACCTCTCAATGATCCCAAATATAAAATAGCTCAATTCAACTACTTCTTTGGGAGAGCATTAGAGAGAAACACATCTCTTCATATTGATGTGTGTGAATTATTATGCAAATCAGATTTATTTAATGTTGTCTGTGAATTTGTGTTTTCTTGGTAATATATACATAAGACATGGGAAAATTATTCTTGTACAAGAAGTAGCACATCCCAATATGAATTAGTATATATGTATACTTCAGCTTATGTTTCAAGCAAAACTTTTGGCAACTTTTATAGGTTTAGGACTTACACAAACTCTAGGAAGTTTGGCTAAGCTTATGTCAAATATCTTATAATTAAGTCCATACGTCTTACAATACGTTTTTAGTGCTTATAAGATATTGTTCAATCTTACTTTTTCCAAAAAGTACCATATGGGTTTGAATAAAATAAGATTACAAAGCTTATAAAATGTTAGTAACGACAATTTTGTCATTTTTATACAATACAAACTTTAAAAACTTGTTAATATCTTAAATACAATTAAGTCGAAAACTCCTTACTTTTCTTCAAGGATCTTATAGGCTCCTAATATCTGATTTTGTAATCTTATAAGCACTTTTTCTAAAAAAATTATAATATTTCTTTTTATATTATAAGCTTGCAAGATATTTGAAAAGCTCATAAACTCATCCAAAATCCTCAAACTTTTAATATTAGTATAAATTTAATAAAAATATTTTAAAAAGCTTATAAACTCGTGGAGTTGTACTTTGAACATAAATAAAGATTTTATGAAGCAAACCTTGAACTCCCTTTTGTCTCCTTAAGTTAACATGAAAGCCCATGAGCTCAGATAAGATCCGAAGCTGCCTGCAAATCCGAATTTTAGGTTTAATGACCAAAAAACCTTGTAAGAATTACAAATACTCAAGAAAAGCCATTATTATATTTTCTTTATTTAAGAGGGCAAGGGTAGTTTGGTAACAAGGACCATTAAATTTAGAAAGGTTTAGTATGAAAGTAATTGTTTGATATTCTTTTAATGAAAAGCTGATGGGATAGATCTTCTTGGATGAGACATTATTTTCACGGATTTTTTTGGAATACAAAAATTATTTTAATTGGTTTTTAATAGTTTTTCAAAATTTACAAGAAAATGAAAGAGTTTTCTAACAATATTTTTAGAGCATTTGGTAATTTTCTTAGAAAATTAATTTATAAAATCCAAAAATTATATAATTAAACAATAAGGAATTCTTAACTTTTTATCTCAACACTTCAACATATATTACTTAAAAATAGGGTTTAATGCAATTTACCACCTGTAATATTACAAATGAGCAAATTACCCCTCTATAAAAAAAATAGCAGTTTACTCCCCTTGTATTTTTTAAAATAAAGCAATTTACCCCTCTGTCTACGGAGATAAATTGCTTAATTTTAAAAAATATAGAGGAATAAATTACTGTATTTTAAACAACACAAGGGAATAAATTGCTAATTTTTTTTCGTAGGGGTAACTTGCATATTTGCAATATCACATGGGATTAAATTTTATTTTTTTCCTTAAAAATATAAGAGTTATTATCTTATAGTTTTTTTAAAAAAAAAAAATTAACCATAAACTCTCTTAATTCCTAACAACGAGCTCGTTTAAGTTTAAAATATATAAACCAAAAACTTTTTACTATTTTTTTAAAGAACTTATAAAATCTTAACATTTTATTTGGTTTTTATAAATTTATATTTTTTTAAACAATTATCAAACACTTTATAATATTGAGACAAAATATGGGCGACCCACATATGATCATTGGATATGCTTTTAAAATTCATATATAACTCCAAAAATATAAATTTTAACCATCTTTTTAATTAATATACTAAATCCCTATAAGTGAATTAAAATATATAGTTCATAGTAAAAGTAAGAACCATATATCTCTTCCTTTGCTACATTTATGCATCTATATTTATATCTATACTGTTTATTAACGCTTAGCTATAAAAAAAATTGAATGGATTTTATATTCTAATTTCCCTTAGAAAACCATCTCTTTAATTAATAAGTTATATAAATACTTTTTATTCATAGTATATTTAATGTTAATCTATTTATCAATTTAAATAATTTTTTTATTATATTTTGTTAAATAAATATATGTAATAAAAGTTTAAATTATGCACACTCGTCGAACTTTTGATTATTTATTAGGGTTTAATATCTTAAAATAATATATACATTAATTAAAATACCCTTAATTATATCTAGTTTTTATGTAAATAACAATCTCTTTAATTTATTAACTTTATCATTAATAATTTTTTTTCATCCACATGTAAAACTATATATTTTATATATTAATTTAAATTTTTAAATTTTAATCAATTAAATAAATATAGTAAAAAATGAATTATACATATGCTTTGTTGGTCATGGATTAAGTAAAGTTCCTACGTACTACATTTATTCTAAAGGCCTAAAGGAAAAAAGAGAGCAAGTTGGAACCTTTGATCACTTGTGCTGGTAGTCATTTGCATCCTGAAACTCCTCCACCTCCTCCTCCGCCGTCTCCACCTCCTCCTCCTCCTCCTCTTTCTCTTGATTATACCTAACCACCACCACCGGACACGAGCAGTGCTGCACACAGTAATCACTCACACTCCCAAGCTTCCCTTTGGTGCTCTTCCTCAAAACACCAGCCCCTCTACTCCCGGTGATCAGGGCACTGAATCCAAGCCTCTCCACCTCCAAGCAAAGCCTCTCCTTCATATCATGATCCTTCACGATGTGAATCTTGTACGGCACGTTGGCCTCCGCTAATGGCTGCGCCAGGTGGTTGGCTTTCGCCGCCGTGAAATTGTCGCGTTCTTCTTCTGACACGGTGGGGTCGATGGTGGTAGTAGAGGCGAAGGGGCCCCAGTCAGCGCCGTAGAGGACGGAGGTGGAGTTGACGTGCACGAGGGTGACGGTGTCGCTGGGGCGGACGTAATTCTCGACGGCCCACTTGACGGCGTACGCGCTCTCGTTGCTGAGGTCGACGGCGATGGCGATGCGGCGGTTGGGGCGCAAGGCGGCGGGTGATGGTTTGAAGCGTGGGGAGGATGTTCGGACTTCGATGGATTGGGGGTGGCGGTGGTCGGGATGATCCGTTTGGTCGGCTGCTTTTGATACGACGGGGTGGTTTCGTCGGCGGCAGGCTGATTCGAAGCCATTGCGGTAATGAACGGCGGCGTACGGTAACAGATCAGTTTTCGAAAATGTGATGAAAGTTGTTATGGTGTGAAAGAAAGGAAGGAGGGGAGAAGAAATGAGGCCGAAGATGAAGGCGAGGGGATGATGGAATGGAGCATTCAAATATCTTTGATAAATTGCAATGTAGTCCTTGATTTTTGCGAAATTGTAAAGAGCCCCTCCAAGAAATAATGTTTTAAAGTATTTTACTGGAAGATATTTCTCATATAAACAGAATTTGAGAATACAAAATGTTGTAAGTTCGCATAATATCAGTCCTCTTAAGTTCATTTTTTGACTTTCGCATCCCTAAACTTTAATTTTTATATCAGATTGGTCACTCTGATAATTTTTCAGCAACAATATGGCCGGAATTTGATTTTTTGAAAGGTAAAATGATAGTTTAAGTTTGATTTTATTACTTTAATTCCTTAAATCTGTAAAATTATCAATTTAATCCTCTTTTAGAAAGTAAACTTTTTTTTATATTTTTATATGGTTAATATGATGTAATTATCTTGTGAATATAATAATAACATTGATGTGTAGCTCGGGTGGTTTCAATGAAAAAAAAAAAGAAAAAACATTGATATGTGTAGCTCAAAAATACTTGGCCCAAAAGAGGTCACAAGGCCCAAGCCGAGCCCATAAGCGATGATGAAGACGGCCCATTGGAGGATTACAAGACACAGCTCAAGGGGGAAGCCTAGTAAAAGGCTTGCCAGACCATAAGCCTGCCCTCGGAGCCCAAATCCAGGAGAAGGGAGGTGTCCCTAAGATTCTGAAAGAATCGGTATGACCCGGGAACCCGGCGAAAACGTGAAATAAAAAAATTATTAATGCTTCAAAGGGGTGTTTCCTTTGAAATTTTTGGGTGTTCGGTATTTGTCAAAAACATAATAATAAACATGCTAGACATGCTAGACAAGTGACTAGAGGATAAAACAAAAGGGCATAGAAATATAACAGGAAACTTTACCTTTTTTTTTTGGATGAGTAGCAACATACGTTGTTTTCCTTTTCATTCCTCTTTCGTTCACTTTAGGATCCAAATTAGAACCCCTCTAATTTGTCCACACCACGCTATTGAATAGATATAGTTCTTTTTCTATTGCTAGATAGAACAAAAAATAAGAAGAAAAACAACTCCAAACTAATACTATTGTTTAGTATTTTTAGATTGTTTTATGTTCTAACTTGAATCCATTTCAATATAGAACAAAAAAGAGAACATTTTTTAGAGAGAAATTCAGCAAATTTCGGGGCTCATTAGTTGGTTTATGTTGGACATGTGAGTAGTTTTGTATATTACATACAATTGAATTCAAAATTCAATAACTACCAAGTTTGCCCCAAGGCAACCTACACACACATGCATATAACCTTCAACCCTGATGAAATAACCACTCTATTATCTTTATCATAGTGAGAAATTTCAACTTCTTCTTAACTTGCTCCAACCTCCCTCAAATGGGCTTGGACTTCAAGTATGGATCGGGCTTGATTTAATCAAATTAAATCAAGCCCAACCAAAGTTCATTAGATAATAATTAATTAAATTAATTTTAGCCAACTAATTCCAAAGGTTCATTTAATCCAATTAAATAAATTTAAGCCTAAACTCTAATTAATGAATCCAATCAATAAATTAAGTCAAATCTAATAAATTAATTCAATTAATTTAAAGGTATTAAGCACAAAATTAATTAATTCAGTTAATTAATTCTTGAGCCATCCATCAAATGAATTATTAAATAAATGATCCAATCATTTATATATTCTCCTTAAATTAATTTAATTCAATTAAATTAATTCGTTTCTTCTCGAATTAATTCCACCAATTTCATAGTGATTTATGTGTAACCTTAGCTAAATTTGGACATTGTGTCCAACACAAATAATTAATTAAATATAATATAATTAATTATTTTCAATTAATCATTAATCGAAAACGCCCGTCATTATGGGTGGCCGTCTAGTAACGGTCCATGGCACTAGAGACTAGGTGAATTTTGGCGTGAACATTTAGGCTCTCGAGTTCCATACAGGTATGGTCCTTCCGTCGTCCATCTCCCGGCCTTAATCTAGGGCATAGAATTGAGCGTCGGTCCTCATCTTGGACCAGACAACTATGTTGAATACTTGAGATGCGTTTACTCTATTGATCGACAAAGAAAACCATTTTCTATTCGATGAATTGCTATGGCCATAGATTTAGAGAGTCTAAACCATCTAAGAGCGCATAGGAGAAATATCCATCATATATTGATAGGAGACGGATTCTATCTCGAAATCCACCATCCTCAATACATAATCCGACTACACTGGACAAGGCTTATAATGACCACATCGAAAACACAATCATCTCTGGCCAGATCCAAGATATAGCCATCATATGCATGCGACTGCCATGATTCCTCAAGTCCAAGGACTAATCCTGTACTATCGTAGTCGGGAATTCAAGTCTTATGGACCAAGTCTCCAAGGCTTCTATATGACGATTCCCGCAGGCCAGTTCAATCAGTTAACAACCTTATCAACTAATCCACTAAAATTGCATAGACATCCCATGCCTGTCGTTGATGAAACAAAACACTTATCTAATGAATGCAATACTTAGGGCAAATCTCTATAGGACTCTCGATGCCTAGTCTTGAGGTCCTCGACTTCGAACGTTTCAAACCAACCCTCAGAAGTTGGTTCCATAGCTGCCATCCAATGTGCAACCCAACTACATGGGTTATTTAATTGGTCTGTGAACATTTATTATGACGTTAAAACACCATTCAACGTGAATAATTAGCACAACAAACATATGATGCCATGGATGAATGTTTACTATATTCATCAAGATAATATCACATTCATAAAGATTGCTAAATGGTTCTCAAAATCCCTAATCCAATTGATTTTCTAGTCACCATTTCTAATAATCTCCCGCTGGACCTAAAGCCAATCGCCCATATCCATCAGACCTATTTGAGTAAGCAGGTCGATCTCATGGGTATAACATATTTTCTACCGAAATGATGCGGTCGAACCGCACGTCACCTCTTACTACTATCGTTCCAAACCAATGGTGGCGTCTAAGAATTTTTGTAGATAAATTAAATTTGTGTCTAATAAAATTGCACCACATGAAAAATAATATATTAAATACTAATTTTAATTTATATTTTGAAAATTTAATGAAATTTAATTCCTAAAGTAAATAAGTAATTGATTGATATTAATATTTATTTTTCGGACAATTAAATGATGCCAAATGTCAAATTTTTTATTCTTGATGAATGAATCATATCTTTCGAAACAAGCAAGTGCAAGTCAATTTAGAAATAAAATTACATCTTGCAAATATGAAAGTAGATGTCAAACAAATCGTGAGGGGCCAATCAAATAGCGTCGCCTCGCCAATTAAATATGAAAAAATCTCCCACCCCACATACTATAAATAGTGTTGTTTTCTAACAATTCAAGCACACAAAATTGAAGAAACTATCAAAGACAGAAACAAGAGAACATTCAAGAAATTTCAAATCCTCTCAAGCCAAAGTCAAGGAAAATCCATGACGTTCAAAGCAAAGCCAAGGCGTTCGTTGCAGAAATCACTCAAAGTCAATATTTGATTTGTGAAGAAGTCAAAAGACCTATGAATTAACGTTGTCATGATACAGACCTAACTTGGTGGAAAATCAAAGCATCAAACTACCAAGAAATATTTAAATCCAAGTAAAATATTCCAAATTTATAGCGTTTAATTAGGGAATAAGTCAAAAGACCCTGAATTAACGTTATTGAAAATCTGAATTGACATTGAAGGAGATTAAAACATCAAGTTCTACCTTCAAAGTTTCCGAAATTGAAGATCACATTTTAAAGTGAAGAATCAGAGGTTTTAATTAGAGATTTTAGACCCGCAAAAGTACAAAATAAATTCAAAAATGATTTGTAATTCTTTTCTTGTTTCAATAAATTGAGAAACACGAAATTTGCATTACATTGACCCTTGGCTTTTCTTGGATTAAGTATTTTCTTGTTGGATTTCTATATATGTTACTTATATTTTAATCTACGTAAAGTTATAGAGAGTATTAGTGACCTATGGGCATAATGTTGATCTTTTTTGTTTGCTACATACAAATATTTGTTTCATTTCTTGTTTTTTTTAAGTCTCGAAGTCTTATTTTTGTTATAAGTATTAAAACTGTCAAACAACACAAAACGGTATCTTTGATTTTGGTTTTAAAAGTGACAATTCAAAAAATTATTTTATAAAATCGCCAATGACAATTTAATTTGAAAGTAGGTCTAAAAAAACCAAAACCATAATATGAGCACCCCTAGTTATCATATCCATCACTCATCCCTATCAAAATTTTTATCAACTGAGTGAATAAGGCTAGATTTGCAACTGTCTTAGAAGCACCACATATACGACCATTACAAGTGTACTGTGGTGTAGGCATTAATATTGATAGCTCATTCTATAGCTTCTTCAATTTAGTGAAGTAACTCACTATAGACATATTACCTTGTGACAAAGAGCATATCTTACGTTTTAACTGTTATAACAACGGACCATTGCATTCTCCATAATGTTTCTCCAACTCTAACCAAAGAGTTCTAGCAGATTTTGTATACATAAAAGCCTCTACAATGTCTTGTCAGATAGAATTTAAAATCCATGTTGACGCCATACTATCCACTCTAATTCATTGCTCAAAGGTTACATCATTTACATTCGGTTTCATAGTAGTGCCATCATAACTTCATCTTTGCAGTAAGTGCACGTCTACCAGCATAGCTCCAGGTCAAGTAATTATTTTTAGCATAACACCATTCTAGGATGATCAGATCCGTGGAGCAGTAGAGGATCTGTTGTTGCCTGTTTGCAACTGGAACCTTGCCCAAGCTAAGCTTCAAGTCTCAATACTTGATAGGGTAATTTGGTTATAAAAAAAATTATTTGATGTGTAATAAATTAATAATAAGTCAATTTAGAGTAAATATAAGTTTCTATCCTCTTTTTGTTAATATCATTAAATTTGGTGAATTTTGACTAATTGAGAAACTTATATGTTGGACAAAATAAACTTTAAAAGTATTAGATGTAATTTTTCAAATCAATGGGATGTACGTGAAATTTCACCAATTTAAGGGTAGGAGTGAGTAGTTATCCCTTTATTAAATTTAATAATAATAATTTAAATAAATTTAAATAAAAGTTTTATGTTCAATTCCACTCCCACAAAGAATCTCCCGCGCAAAGAACCCATATTCACAAATTTCTCTCGTCTTCCGAGGCCCAAATTCAAACGACAAGAGAATCCGAAGAGGTCGAAATCCAGAAATGGAGAGCGGAATGATATCGGTGGACAAGTGGAGCTCCGGCAGCCAGGCCTACTTCTTGACCCACCTCCACGCCGACCACACCGCCGGGCTTTCATACACGTGGAAGCGGGGTCCGCTCTTCTGCTCCCGCCTCACCGCCAAGCTCTTTCCCTGCAAATTCCCTGGCTTCGACCTCTCCCTCCTCCGCATCCTCGACATTGGTTGCTGGCATTCGCTTTCGTTGACCACCCCTTCTACTGGGTCCGCCACCACGGTCTTTGTCAAGGCCATTGATGCTCATCATTGCCCTGGTAATTCGGTTTGCTGCCTTCTACTGTTGTTTGTTGGTGCGTTTATTTTGGTGATCCAGCTGTTTGATATAATTCTTCAACGACGTTTTACTTTAATTGGGTTAGCTGGTGCCGGATTTGATGTGATATGATTTTTACTGTTGTCCTGGTGGCTGATTTTGCTGCCTTTTCATGTCGTTTGTTCGAGTTTTTGCTGCAAAGCTCTTATATGGTTAGGAGTTTTCAATGAGGTAGAAACTTGGGTGAACGAAGTATTCTGTTAATATTGTGTCTAACGTTGCATTTTGCCATCTTATTCGTAACTGGACCCTGCTCTGTCCTTTGCTTTTTTGCCAAAAGCAGTTGAAAGCAGAATTTTAGTATCTTCTTACTTTTGGTTTTTGTATGATTGTTGTTTGTTATGTTCTAAATCTTGTTTGCCAAGAGCAGTGAAAGGGAACTGTTCCCTTATCCGGTATGATATGTGTTTAACGTTTCTCTCTGAAAGTGGCTTGATTTATGTCTGTGCAAGTGCAGCTGTGTGCACGCTTAAATGTTCTTTAGTTAAAGTTTTCCGTTTAAAGTATGCAGTTGGCTTGTTTTTAATCATAAAAAGATCAGCCAACATGGTAATATGGAGCATATGTTTTTCTAGGACTTCTCTATAAACGCTATCACCTGTTTCCTTTTTCATGTAAATTCTGTAAAAGGATCTATGTAAGCACGCCATACCCACATGGTCTGAACATGTTATAAATTTTTTTGGTTGTAGTGCTTATCTCAAAATGTTATGATAAAACTAAGTTTGATGCACTTTGATATTTACATTGATGACTGCTTGCGTAGTAGTAGCCATTTCTGCTCTAAGTTTTCCATATCAGCAATATTCCATTAGTAACTTTTATATATTGGAACTTGCTAGTTAAAATGGCATTGTTATTGTCCACAGAACTGATCTAGAAATGATTCTTTGGGCAAGTTACATAGTTATGGCTCGGGTGTATATTGCATGTTTGTTTGCCAAATGTAGTGCTTTACTTTAATATACTCAATACTCTTCTAAATGTCCTCTATCACCTTAAACCAAGAAAAGGTTTCTTTGGGTTCATCTTCTGCTGGAAACCTGAACCATAATGCTCAAATACAGATACCTAAATCATTGGTATTTACTGGATATTCACTATTAACTTTTGAAAGTCCATGACTTCTGGTATGAAGTACTAAAGTAAAGCTACAAAGTCTCAAGATTCATAGAAAGTATGTCATGCTTGTACTATGTTTTTCTTTTGAAGGTCTGGATTTTTGTGTGGCAATGTTCATTGGAGAGGCTGTATCTTGTATTGACAATAAATACACTCTGGTCACAGTTCTTTGCTGTTGAATGTATATTGAAGGTTTAATCAAAATCCACTTCAACAATGAAATCAAAACCTTTCTTATGTATTATGCAATTGCTTTTGCACTGTCTTCCCATTGTGGTTATAATATCCAGATATGTGCATTTACTGCACTATCTTTGTACAATAAGTAATTTCTTTTATCAAATATCTCCTGGAAAGCTTAAATCCTCTGCTTGCAACCTCAAATAGGTTCCGTTATGTATTTGTTTCATGGTGAATTTGGCTGTATGCTTTTCACTGGGGATTTTCGCTGGGAAACGACTGGTAATGGAGAGGAAAGTGGAAGGGCCATGTTACTTGATGCTCTAAAAAACGAAACACTTGATACCCTATACCTGGATAATACTTACTGTAATCCAAGATACTCGTTTCCTTCTCGTGAAGGTGCTGCCAAGCAGGTATGTGGTTCAGTATCTCTGAATATTTCTTGTTTCACTTTGTAAAGGTTGTTTGCCCTGTATTTGTTTAGAAGATCTCTGAAGTATTTACCCTGCATCTCACAGTTAATTTTGGCTAAACCGTTTATTATAAGAGGAATAGTCTACCTTGCTACCTCAAGAGTAATGGCTCTTTCACTGCACCACTTTTATAGAGTACTATAAATTGTTTGAAACTGCCGCCCACATTCTTATTTTTTTAATTTTCCAAGAAAAGGCAGACATCTAGTAGCTGCAGGTAGGTTCTTTGTAAATTTACATGTAAATTGTTCTGGATGTTGATTGAATCCTGTAGCTGTGTTGGATCTTTTTTCCCATCTCTCTGTAAAAGAACTAGTTTCATTGTTGTCTCCCTCAGTTTCTTTTTGTTCTCTTAAGAAACAAGTTTTGAACACCTAGGTAACCTCATTGAGTTAAACTATTTGAACTTTGAGATGCATTCTTATATTGTGCGTTCATTAGTTAGTGTACAATGTCGAATATAAAATGTGAGAGAAGGATAAAATTATACTTGAATTACGTGAGCTAAAAGCTCTTGAAAGACAATGTCACACTTAAAACCATCAAATATCTTCATTTTATTCCTAAGATTGATCGCTAGCACTTGAAGACTGATTACAGGTTGTGGACATCATCACCTCTCATCCAAAGCATGAAGTCATTATTGGAATTGATTCAGTGGGTAAAGAAGACCTTCTGCTCTACATATCACGTGCACTGAACATAAAGGTACATCTTGCACCTTATTAGATGCAGTGACGAGCCCATCTTCTACTAGTTGCCATTTGAGACATTAAACAAAATGAAAGAAGAGAGAAAAAGGACAATCTTTATAGACACTAGTCGTGCTGCTTCTATAACCAATCAAGTTATATTTGTCAAAGACGTTCAATTATTTATATTTTATACTACTCGAGAAACAATAACTTGATTTCATCGGTATATCAGGTCACTTTTAATCACTTAGTTGGTCAAATTTTGGTTTCGAAAGGTATCATGGCTTTAGATATGATAGGTGGCTTGGTTCATGTTATCTACTTGAAAGAATTTGTACCTGGTGCTCTCCTTTTTCCTTCTTTCTTTGTGCCTATGTGAACATTTTTTCCTGTTTTCAGTCGATTTTTTCATACAGTTCATGGTAGCACCTCACACTTACTGATCTTAATTTAGCTTAGAATAGATACTTTAAATCCTTTATCAAGATCCTGTGAGTGGACAGAGAAATGTTGATCTCATCTAGAATATGTTTATCTTACTTAACAATTTACATGCTGTCGAAGATGTAACTCAAGAGTATTACAGATTTGGGTATGGCCAGAACGACTGCAAATCATGCATCTACTGGGATTCCACGAACACTTCACCACCCAAACCTGTCTTACCAGAGTTCGTGCCGTCCCTCGTTATAGTTTTAGCACTGAAACTCTTGAAGGGTTAAATACATTACGGCCAACAATAGGAGTTATGCCATCTGGGCTCCCGTGGGCTATAAAAGCTGTGAGGGGGAATAGGAATCTCTTTGGCTCTTGCCCTTCTGCATCTTGCCTAAAGAAGGAAAACTCTAGTAAAGATTCTACCAGTTGCTCCAAGACGCATGATTTAGGAGGAGATTCAGGAAGAGCTAAAAAATATCATGAATACATATATGTAGTTCCATATTCTGATCACTCATGCTTTTCTGAGATACAAGAATTTATCGAGCTTCTCCGGCCAGTCAAAATCAAAGGCATTGTGGCTTCCTCATCGTGTTATATTGACCCTTGTTATTACTTTGACCACCTTTGTGGGACTAAGCAAGCATTCTGGAGGATAAATCGGAAGCTTGAGAATGATGAAGAAATATGTGGAGTTGAAGCTGCAGAAATAAAACCAGCTGCAGAAGTTACTTCCACTGCCACAGGAAGGAAAAGAAGGATCGATCAAGTTGATGTTTTTGGTATACGTGTAAGTAGGGTCAGCTTATTAAGGAGGTTGGGCTGTGGGGTTAAAATTGCTGATAGTGAGTATTATTCGTAACGAATAGGAGATTATGATGGTAAAATCTAGTTGTTTAACACCCTTTCCACTTGAAAAATGTACAGAAGGAAGTAGAAATGTGTGTTAGGATATGATAAGTTGCAGTTAAAATCCCACGACCTTTGTATAACTTCACGAGTATTTTTAGTATAAGAACACATAGAATACCATCAACTCATATCCATCCGGAAAGTGATGCGTAAGCTTTATGACTGACTACATAGAGTTGATATAGAGCAGGGCTTTGAGTTCAGAATCCCATATTCTAATCATATTACCTTCTTTGCTGATGACATTTTGCCTTTCTTAAATAAATTTGTTAAATACACTGATCAGAAGTGAAAAGAGTTCATCTGGGAAGATTTAGATACACTGATGAGACTTTGTTAACAAAAAAACCTGTGAACTAATTTCCACATTTAGAATTTAGAATTAGCAAAATGGGATTCAAAGATTAGGGGTTGATTTCAGATTCATAAAAGAAAAATGGAGCAGCAGAATCCAACTCACATGCATGCAGTCTAATGAGGTGGTGAGCCCTCTGTCTCAACCAGCTGGTGTAGCCGAGATTCTAGGTATCACTTTGAGAAATCTTCTTTAAATTCAGAAAAATTCTTACCCAAAACTGGTGTTGACGAACCAAATCAGTTTTTTGAATTGTACACTTATTACATATTTTTTTAATGACACATTGGAGTAAAATACCTCTCTATTAGTCTATATAACATAGAAAAGGCTTTTTGGCTTATTTTGTGTCTTCCTTTTGCAATTTCTCACCCTAAAATATAAGTATTAAATTTTGCCATATTAAATTTAAATTAAAATATTAAACTAATTTAATTTGTTTAATATTAAATATTAAATTAAATTATATTTAAATTCAAAGAATTTTATATTTGTTAATTGTTAAATCTAAAATTATTTTAATTAATTAAAATATATATTTAATTACAATAATTATCATTATAATTATTCTTAATTAGTTAAAATATTTAATTATTGTAATTATTTAAAATATTCTTAATTAATTAAAATATATTTTAATTAATATAATTAAAATTAATTAAAAAATTAAAAAAAAGTCAGACGGTGAAGCATTCGCGGTGGTCCGTGACCGGAAAATTGAAATGCATATATAGAGTTGATGAAAATCGGTGGGGGGGGGGGGAGGGGGCTCATTCGATTCGCAAGGAGCAGACGAAGCGATTGGTGGTGGTCTGCGACCGTGGGTCGCTCTGGTGAAGGCGAATCAACGGCGGAAAGCTTTGGTGGTCGTGGTGGTAGCCTAGCGTCTATGGTTGGTGAAATCCCAAATTGTTTGAGGGGAAATGTTCACCTCATCAAGGGGAGTCTAATAATATGTGTGGCACCCAGCGACTCGCCGTGACGGCGCCGGAATTTTAGAGAGAAGGTGGCGGCAAAATATTGGGCAAACCAACGAATTTCAAGGGTGCCGTGGCGATGCGTCTGGAGGAATTCCATGACACGGGCACTATGGTTGGACCGATCGTGAGACAGCGAGTCGAATGGTTGTAGTCGTGAGGGGAGACGCGCCGGTGTTCTTCGCGGCCTCTCAGGTGGTAGTAAGGGAAGGGGTGGGGGCTAGTTAGTTTATATATATATATATATAATAATAATAATATATTTTAAATTTAAATTATTTTTTTAAAATCTAACGGTTGAGATTAATTGATTAGATCTACCGATCAATATTTGATCAAAGAAGATCCAACGATCATTAAAATAAGAAATAATATATATTAAGTAAGGGTATAACGATCATTTTCTAAAAAATTAACACCGTTAGTTGGATTTAACGGAGAGGGGGCGATTGAGTTGAGTTTTACAAAACACAGGGGGCTTTTAGCCTATTATCATAAAAAGAGGGTATTTTTGCAGACTTTTTAAAACACAGGGGGATTTTATGCATTTTGTTCATTTATTGACCTACCACTCCTAATAGAATATAAAAAAAATAATATATCTATTCTCCTCTAAATCGCTTTCTTATTCTCTCAAAAGCTTGTTTACAAATGAAATACATGGTGGTATTTATAGACCACCAAAATTGTAGTTACAAACTACACTAACAACTATTATAATTACAAACCATCATATGGGATATAAAAGGGTATAATATAATGAACATTAAAGAGGAATATCAAGAGGTGTATGTGTTCATAAATACATGTATATATAATACTCCCCATTGAATGTGTACCTCATATCTTATATATCCTGCCTGGTTAAAAACCTTGGAATAACCAATGGGATAAAAAACCAAGGCTAAGAAAATGAATACATTTGTATAATCTACCCCTCAATTTAAGCAGATATCTTTCAGGTGTCGTATGCCAATATTGTGTACGAGTTGTTTGAACACCTTTGTCGATAATGCTTTCGTAAACAAATCTGCTAAGTTCTGATTTGATGGAATATGTTTAACATCAACTTTGCCTTCCACTTGAAACTCATGAGTGGAGAAAAATTTTGGTGATATGTGTTTGGTTTAGTCGCCTTTAATATAACCATACTTGATTTGGGCGATGCATGCTGCATTATCTTCATATATTACTGTGTGACTTTTCTCGATTGATTCTAGTCTACATGATTCACGAACATAATATATTAGTGATCTAAGCCATACGCATTCACGCGCAACCTCATATTGTGCAATTAATTCTGCATGATTCGGTGAGGTGGCTACCAAAGTTTGTTTAATTGAACGCAATGAAATAGCAGTTCCACCATACATGAATACATATCCAGATTGAGATATAGTTTTATGTGGATTACACAAATACCTCGCACCTGAATAACCAACTAATTGGTTCTTTTGGCATTATCACACCGTTCAAAATAACGTAGAATGTGTTTAACACCATTCTAGTGTTTCTTTGTTGGTGTTGAACTATTTCTTGCTAGTAGATTAACTGAAAAAGTTATATATGTTCGGGTATTATTAGCAAGATACATCAATGCACCAATTGCACTAAGATATGGTACTTCTGGATCCAAAAATCTCATCATTATGTGTTGGAGGACGGAAAGGATCTTTATTAACATCAAGCAATCGAACTACCATAGGTGTACTCAATGGATGAGTTTTATCCATATGAAAAAGTTTAAGAATTTTTTCTATATTTTTAAATTGATGAATGAAAATTCCACCCTTAGTATGTTTAAAGTGCAGGCCGAGACAATACTTTATAGTATCTAAATCTTTCATCTCACATTCACTTTTTAAGCAATCAACTGCTTGTCGAATCTCTTTAGGAGATCCAATAATATTCAAATCATCAACATACACAACCATGATTACAAATCCCGACTCTATCGTCTTTATGAATAAACATGGACTTATTTGACTATGGTAAAATCCTTTCTTTATTAAGTACTCACTAAGACAATTGTACCACATACGTCCTGATTGTTTAAGTCCGTACAAGGACCTTTCAATGGAGTACATATGACGAGGCTTTGACTGTAATGCTTCAGACATTTTTAATCCTTCTAGGATTCTCATATAGATATCTGTATCCAATAACCCACCGCATCCACGAGTTGCATTTGCAGTTGTCCAATTACTGATAAACTGATTAAAAATCTAAGTGTGGTTGCATCCATTACAGGTGAATATGTTTTAGTATAATCAATTCCTGGCTTTTGAATGAAGCTTTGGGTCACAAGTCTAGCTTTGTACCTTACAACTTCATTTCGTTCATTTCTCTTTCGTACAAACATCCACTTATAGCCAACTGGCTTGACACCTTCTGGTGTTGGAGTTATAGGTCCAACTAACATTCCTCCATAGTTTGAGAATCATTTTCATCTTCACCTATGATTTCGACGGCCACAGAATAGGCAAAAATATCATTTATTTTAATTTCTTTTCGATACCAACTTAAAATGTTCTGAGTATAATTAATAGACATCTCATAACTATTCTCAAGATCTTGCTAATTACTTTTAGAGTTTTTAGATAAAGCCGCTTCAAGGATTTTATCCTTAGACACAATACTAGTGGTCACATTAGCATCATGATTAATTAAAACGATATGTTCCTTTCTCTTTAGAGGATTTGCATCTTTAGAGCCAAGTGGTCGACTGCACTTCTGGTGTATTTTTAACTCAGATGCCTTTGATTGAGTAAGAATCGCTCCAGGGACTTCTACACGAGCTGGAATATTTTCAGCCGGATGTGATTTTTGACCTTTTTGGACTCTATCAATGCTTTCGGTAGTCTATTTGCAACACTTTGCACTGATCTGTTGAACTTCAAGTTCACTATCATTTGCCCGTAGATCTACAAAAGACATAAATGTTGCATTCCATGCAATATCTTTCCTTTTAATCTTCTTATCTACTCCCCCTAATACCAGAAATATTGTCTCATCAAATTGACAATCCAAGTACCTAGTAGTGAATTGATCACCAGTTATTGGTTCAAGGTACTTAATAATAGAGGGAGACTCAAAACTAATGTAAATTCTTAGTCTCCTTTGTGGCCCTATTTTACTTCGTTGAGGAGGGGGTATCAAGACATACACCGCACAACCAAACACCTTTAAATTCCCAGTGCTTGCTATTGATGTAGCCCTCGAGAAAGAGAAGGAAGACCCCGTATGTGGGGAAAAAACTGATGCTGTAGTATGACTGATTTTTATGAATGTTGGATGGAACAACATTAATTTCTTTGCTTTGCTTGCTTTTTACCCCCATTTGTAATGGGGATGAGATGGTTTACTTGCTTTGCTTGAATGCTGTTTTTGATTTTCCCCTAGCCATGGTTTTAGGCTAGGGGCTGAAATGCGATGCCTTCAATTCTTTCTTCTATGCTTGATGTTTGTCATTAGATTGGTACTGTTTTTCTTGATATGGTGGAGTCTTTAGGCTTTGTTGATGTGAGAGGTTCCTTTCAGATTTCTTGAGGGATATCTTCTAAAGCTTTCTTGGCAGGGGGTTCCTTTCACCTTTCTTAAATGATGCCTCCCTAACTTTTCTTGCATCTGGCTACTTAAACATTATACCATGAAATATATTTGTGTGAGAAGTAATGAATAAAAGGCGTATGTGGGGTTAAAGTGGGAGTCCCGGAGGTTCCTTCAATGATGGAGGCCTACATGAGTTTTGACAAGGCATATTCCTATGTTGTTTCTGTGCTTCACCTCAACAAATGTAATACACTATACCTTTTCAAGGAGAAATGAGTACCTTTGATGTCTGTAGGTGTAGTCTTTTCAGAGAGGGTCCTTCAAGAGGTCTCGTAGGGGGATGTCCTTTGGGAGAACATTTTTAAAAAGAGTCCTTCAGGAGGACTTATTATAGGATGCCTTGCGGGAGGACATTTTTAGGAGTCTTTTAATAGGATTTATTGGACGATACCTGCGGGAGGACATTTACAGAAGGAGCCCTTTAGGAGAACTTATTAGAGTGTGTCCTGCGAGGAGGACAATTTTTAGAGAGAGTCTTTCAGGAGGATATTTTTAGAAGGAACCCTTCAAGAGGACTTATTGGAAGGTGTTTTGAACGTGATGGGGGTGCCCTTTTTCATGCATAATATTTTTTGAGGTTGTGAACGTTCCAGGGATGTGATAATGGGCGTCCTTCAAGGTCTTCAAGCTCATATGCTCTTCGTCCTATTACTACTGTGACTTTAAAGGGTTCTTCCCAAGTGGGGTCTAATTTTTCCACTGGTTTCAATGTGTTTATCCTTCGTAATACAAGGTCCCCCACTTTAAAGTCCCGTTTCTTTACCCTCCTGTTGTGGGCATTAATCATAGTATTCTTGTATCTTTGAATGCTAATGAAAGCTTTTTCTCTCAATTCTTCAATAAAGATCCAGATTTTCTTTTAACAACTCCGTATTGTTTTCTTTAGAGAAGTGTAGAATTCTATGGGAGGGTACCCCCAATTCAGCTGGAATGATTGCTTCAGTCTCGTACACCATGGTGAAGGGACTTTCTCCAGTAGATCCTCAAGGAGTTGTGCGATACGCCCATAGGACATTAGTTAATTCCTCTGTCCAATTTCCACCAACTCGTTCTAATCGCCTCTTGATTTCTTGAACGAGGATTCGGTTGGTGACCTCCACTTGCCCATTGGCTTGGGGATGTGCCACTGATGTGAATCTCTGTACGATACGAGTCCTCTAAATCAGTCTTGTATTTTATAGCCTTGGAATTGTCGATCATTGTTCGAGATTTTTTCTTGTGGGAGCCCAAACGACAAACGATGTTTTTCCATATAAACTTCATCACCTCCGTTTTTGTGATACGAGCGAGTGACTCAGCCTCCACCCACTTGGTAAAGTAGTCAATGGCCACCAGAAGGAATTTTCTTTGGCCAGGAGCTACGGGGAAAGGACCTATGATATCTATCCCCGATTGTGCGAAAGGAATGGTGATAGCATGGTTGTAAGGGGCTTCGCAAGTTAATACATGAGGGAAGAATGTTTTTGGCATTTTTTTGCATTTGATCATGAGCTCCCTTGTGTCTTATTCATGAAAGGCCAGAAGTATCCTGCTCGTAATGTTTTGTTGGCGAGGACCCAGGTTCCCGCATGCGTTCCACAGCAGCAACTGTGTATTCCTTTAAGGACATGATTTCATTCGGACTGGGATAAACATCGGAGTAGAGTGCGCGCAAAGGATTTCTTGTAAATGACTCCTTGTAGTAGGAAGCAGGCAGCTCGAACTTTAAGCCTTGCAGCCTCCTATCTGTTGTTTAGAAGGTGTCTCTCTTCAAGTCATCGGATGACAGGGGTCCTCTAATCTTCTGAGGAAGATATGACTTGAATATGAATTGGAGTTCTTGGTTTGGGAGGGTATTGTATGGTGATGTGCCTCGTTCTACAATTTTCTACAATGCTGGCTAATTTGGAGAGGAAGTTAGCTTTGACGTTCTCTTTTCTTGGAATTTGGATGATTTGTAAACTTCTGAATCCCATCTTTAATTCTGCTATCTGTTGCAAATATTGGATCATGTTTTCTTCTTTGGCTTCGTATGAGCTTTCTATTTGCTTGACTATCAACTGAGAATCTGAATAAGCTATTAAATGTCTAGCCCCCACTTAATGCGCCATTCTAAGTCCTATTACGAGTGCTTTGTATTCAGCCTCGTTGTTGGAGGCCTTAAACCCAAACTTAATAGCGAGCTTTAGGTCTTCTCCTTGGGGTGAAGTGAGGATTATACCTACACCACTATCCTAAGTCGTGGATGACCCGTCTACATGCAGTAGCCATCTTTCGGATTGAGGGGTACACTCTTCAAATACTCTTGTTGTCTCGAAAATGAAATCGGCTAAGTCTTGGGTAGTTCGAGGTGGATAAAAGATATCATATTCGCTCAATTATACCGTCTACTTCACCAATCTTCCTAAGGTGTCTGGCTTACCCAACGTCTGCTTCAAAGGTAGGTTAGTCTGCATTCCAGTTGAGCTAGCCATTGCTTAGGAACTTCCTGGGGAGCTGCTGGAGAGAGCCCTTGTATTCTCGTCAGCGGGGTCCTAGTTACTGCGATGTCTCCCTTTGGCGGGCCTCTTTCTACTCCTCCTCCAAGGATGCCTACTTCCACTGTGGGGGCTGAGGGGGCAGGGACAAGTACCACCATCTCCTCCCGAATTGCTGTTGCGACCACTTGTTGAATTGCTCCCAATAAGGCTGGGGAAAGCTCTCCTAAGGTGGTGTCTGAAGATGTGCTTCGCTTTGGAGGATCCACTAAATGGTCCACCACTCTAGGAGGTGGCATTGGCGTTGGCAAAGCTTGGGGCGGATCCTCCTCCAATCGGGGCTAGGGAGGTTCTTGCAACAACTTGATTGTTGTTGGGTCTGAGTGCCTCCATGGCATTTTGCTTGTTAGCGGGGTTGTTGGGAGTTTCCATAGTAACTCATGCCTTTAGCTCAAGTTCCCACAAACAACGCCAATTAATGTGTGCGATTTAGCACAGGTCCAATGTCCTTGGATCTTGATGCTGAATTTGGGCTTTTAAATCAAGAGAACTGAGGAGTAAATAAATATAGAAATAAATCGTAATGAGAAAATGAGAAATAAATCATCACCATTGGGCTTGCTAAATTTATGGGCCTCCTTGGATCGAGCTTGGTCTAGTGAGCTTTCTTCTTGGGCTGGGTTTGACACTTTTAGATGGGTTGTCCTCATTATGGGCTGACGGGCTTGTTTAGGCCTGCAATTTCTTCTTGGACCAAACGTTTTTGGGCCACACCCATCCAAACTGATACATCTTATAACATACTTTTGAAGTTTATAAGTATTAGATTTTATTTTAAAAATAATTTTTTATAATTTTTTTGAATAAAATAAAATTATGGAACTTATAAAATAGGGATAATTACACTCCCCTCCCCTAAGGTTTGGTGTAATTATACATAAGCCCCGCGAAATTTAAAAAAATACATGTAGTACCCTTGAGGTTTGCTTCTGTCTAACAAATAAGTCTCTCCGTTAGTCAAAATTCATCGAATTTACAGATCTTAACAAATAAATTAGAAAAAAATCTAAAATTTACCCTCGATTGACTTATTATTGACTTATAACAGGTTAAATAAAATTTTTTATTGTCAAATTAACCTCATACGTCTTTACGCATTAATGCATGTGATGAGATATATTTTCATTGTTATATGAGTAGTTTAATCCGAAAAAAATATTTTACTTGTAATAAGTCAGTTTTAAGTTAATCAAGGGTAAACATAAATTTTTATTCAATTTTTTTTTATTAATATCATCAAATTCAATGAATTTTGACTAATGAGAGACTTATTTGTTAGACAGAAGCAAACCTCAGGAGTGTTAGGTGTAATTTATTGAACGACAAGAGGTTTACGTCTAATTACACCAAATCTCAGGAGAGAGGAGTGTAACTATCTCTATAAAATATTTGTAATTAATATGATCAGAAATATTGGAGGAATTTTTAAAAAATCTAAAAAATAGATTGAAAATTTCTTACATTTTAGACAAGTTTATAAACTCATAACATTTCATTTTTGAACTTTATAAGCTCATTCTCTAAAAAATTTACCAAACACCTTGAACATGGTTCATAAATTCACTCAAATAATATCTTAATATATACCGAGCACATGATTGGTTCTTAAATAAAATAAACGTCTTTAAATATGTAGTTCTATTAAATTGATTAGTAAATAAAATAGAATTTAGAAATAAAAATTCAATTCGCTTTCAGGCAATTCTATCTGTTTGTTTGTGTTTCGATTTTTATTTTTTAGTGGAAAATATGTATTTTTAATTTTTTATAAATTATCGTGTAAAATAAAAATATGTTTGAATTAATTAATAAAATTATATTTATATTGAATTATAATATCAAATTAATATAATTTTAATAAGAATACGTATAAACAAATATATTTTCACTTTAATTACTCTTAAAATTTTAAAATTCAAGTAGAAAACTAGTGATATAACAACTGATCCACCTGAGTGATGTTGGACCAATGCATTCAAGCACACAAATTTATAGGAGTGTGCATTCAACAAATCGTATCGAGCTGAAAATTTGGTATGCTAAAATAACGTACCGAATACCAATTCAAATAAATTTCTTGGTTTAGTTCGATAAATAACTGGAAAAATTTTGTTGGATTTGGTTATAAATAGAATTAAAGGAATATACAAAAAAATATATATCTATAATAGCAAAATTCCAAATTTACCTATTAAAAAAACCTTTGAAAGTAATAAACTATAAAGGCAAATGGACTGTTTGTAGTTCCAAATTCCAATCACAAATACAAGCAATAATAAAAGAGTCTAATCAATATTAGAATTAAACACATCTCAAATATATAAAAGAAAGAATTAAACAAAATAAACTATTCAACATAAGAATTCAATCATCCGTGCTTCATTAATTAGACATTACTTCTTTCACACTTTAAAAAAAATATACATGTTCAGTATTTCATATATATATATATATAATTTATTTTATAGCTAGCAAACTTTTAGGGTTTTGATTAGTCACACATGGGAAAAATTACGGCATGTGGGAGAAGGCGATTACTAATGCTTTGTGAGCAAAGAACAAGTTGGGATTTATTAATGAAGTTTGAAGAGAGCAGATCCACATCCTGAAGCTTGCAGTTCTATGTTGATTTCTGAAATTTTTAATTCTGTTAGAAAAATCTATTCAACCAAGTATTGCATATGCTAAAGCAGTTTGGATGGCCTACACGAGCATTTTTCTATAGAAAATGCACTGTGGATTTATGAAGGAATGGCAATAATGACTTACTACACGAAACCAAAACGAATGTGGGATGAATTTGCTAGATACACTAAAGTGCCGAATTGCACTTGTGGGGTTAAACATGACTTCTTTTGGGAAGAGAAATTACATTAATTTCTCATTGGACTTGATGATGTCGTCTTTGGAACAAGTAGGTCTCAAATACTTAACTTGGATCCTTTGCTTATTGTGAACATAATCTATGCATTGATTACCAAAGAAGAGAAGGATCACATGATAATACGACGTCAAGATGATCATATCGAGGCAATTGCAATGGAAGTGATCACTCCAAGAAATGGGAAGGGATTTAGCCAATTTGGACCAAAAGCAACGTGGCATTACGAAGAGGATATGTTCAATTGCCGTAAACCTAATCATGATATAAACTAGGTGCGAAGGGAAACGAGGATGAGAGAGTATGGAATAATCTTGAAGTCGATGCCAAGTGGGTGTGGCCAGGCTAATGCAACAACAACAGGCAGGTTGGCTGAAGAAAGTATTGGCGCAGGAATCTTGGGTTTATCGGGCGAACAATTCCAGAAGTTACTGAACATGCTAGACTGTTCTAGTCATGGTACCAAAAGGCTTTCTGGTAAGCCAACCCAACCATTTATTTGGATATTCGATAGGCGACGCATCGAATCATATGACGGGTAGGCAAAGTTGTTGAGTGATTAGAGTCTATTTTGTTATAATTTCAATGGTGATTGACTATCTTTTAATGTTAATAATACTCCTGATCAAGTGATATTTCGCAGTTCCAGCTCAAAAGAAATATATGGAATGAGAAGTGACGAAATGAAGCTAAAATTAGTGAAGTGATAGCTGTGTTCATCCAGTTAAATGTGCCCACGTCTAATAGTATGGAAAACCTGATATTCTTCCACATCCGGTTAGGCGTGCCTACATCTAACCCTGTGGAAAATCGATGAACGAAGGGAAACAAAAATGGATTTTTGGGAGAAAGCTGGTTCACACATGAATTATAATGCCCTTTGATGTTTGGAATAATCACTTCTTGAGGAGTCTTATTGGGGTTAATAGTTTCAATTCGATGGGATGTATAATTTTACTAGGAATATACCTTTCTATTATCTAGGTTTATTAAGCAAGTTATTAGTATAAACAGATTATGTAATTCAAAACATCGGATATCTCAAACTTTTATTCTCTGCTTTTTTTTCTTCATTTAATAGAATTCTCTCTTTTCTTTTGTGTTCTCTCGTTAGCATGTTACCCTACTTCTTTTAACTTTTAATTACACGTATGGTGAATGCTTGATATATGTTGTGAGATTTAATTTGTGCTTTCTACTCTCGTTCATATGCTATTTGTGTCGTTCTCTGTGCTTTTATCACAAATAATTTGATTTATGAGTGATACGATCCATTGTTCATTGTCAAAAATATTTTCCTAACCAATTGAACTTGTAAATTCGTAACTGTTTGTTTAGTTCAACAACAAATGGTAATGCAACATAATTTATCATGTCATAGTCGTTGATTATGTTGTGGGGAATGCACAATCTAATTTAAATAAATTATCGTAGGAATTTATTGGTTAGAAATTGGATTTTTCTAGTTTTTAATGATGTTGGTAAATTTAGTGATTAGGAAATTAGTCAGCGGACATTCCTTAACTAACAAAGGTAAGGAAAGTTGAGTATGCTAGGTCTTACAATTGATCACAAAAAAATTATCTATTATGAATGATTGTTATATTTGCATGGATGATCAATAGTGGATCAAACATGATCCCATCTTTAACTAAAAGTCGTTCTTTTCACATTTATTCCTCTTTTTAGTTTTATTTTCTAGATTTAAACTTTAAACGAAACTACCCCTTTTTTATTTTTACTTTCGAAGGAATTAAGTTAAAATCAATCTATGTGAATTCGACCCTACTCACTACTTTCACAAGTTCTAGTAGGATAATATTTTTGATGGATCGATATGGGGCCGTTGCTGGAGATTGGTGTCTTTTAAATTAATTTCTTCTTGTTACTTGTTCTTATTAATTGGTTTTAATGCCACGATATTCTCATACAGGTAAACTTAAATTTGACCGTGAGATCTAGAAGACCGCACAAATACTTCGAAAAGAAACAAAATAACGCACTGAATAGGCATCTACCTCTTCTGAGACCAAGGCAGATCTAGCTCTAGGCATGCCCACATTAGCAATTTTGAAGACGAAGTCATGACTCAAAATCTGGAATGAAAGATTAAAGAGATGTCATTTCTTAAAGAATCGGTATGGCCTAGGAACATGGACGAAGCGTAAAACAAAAAAAAATTAAAGTAGGTGTGAAATGGGTGTACCATTTGAATTACTGGGTGTTTGGTGTTTTCAAATGCATCATAACAATAAATAAAAGATGCTTTAGAATGTGGCTAAAGGAGAAAATAAAAAGATGCAAGAAAGGTAAATCGGAATATTACCTTTTTGTTTCTTACATAGAACGGCAAGCGTTGTTTCCCTTTTCATTCCTTTTCCCATCCACTTTAGGATCCAAATTAGAACCCTCTGATTTTTTCACACCACACTAACAAAATAAATTTAGATCTACTGCTAGGTAGAAGATAGATCGAGGAAGAAACAAAATCATACTACACTATTGATTAGTATATACATATTTCTCTTGTTCTCAACTTAAATATAATTCAAGAAGAACTCAAAGGAGATATGGTTCCTATTCCAACACGTACAATCCGGAGTGGAGGGATCACACCAACCTTAGCTACGGTTCCCAACCTCAAACTTGGTCACCACCTCAATCCAATTCCAAATGAGGTACATCTCTCCAAGACATGATGAGAACAATTGTTGCTAACACTAAACAATTTCAATAGAAGACTTGCGCAAGCATTCAGAATTTGGAGTCCCAAACTTGAGCAAGCATTCAAAATTTGGAGTTTCAAGTGAGTCAATTGGCGTTATTCGTCAATCAATTGGAGTCAAGGTAAGTTACCCTCCAAACAGTTGTTAATCCCAAATAAAACGTTAATGCTATCGTCTTGTGGAAAGAAAAAGAGTTGTAGGCTATCACGGACAAAAATAGCGTTAAGCGTGGGCGCACACAACATGATTTTCAGATGCCCCAAAAGCAAGCCAACAAGCCCAACTTAACCAACAAGGAGCATCCCAAGGTGTTTGTGACCAAATCTCCCTTCCGAGAGATTTTTCAAGTCCAGAAAGGAGGAAGAGGAGAAGAAAATCCTTTAATTTTTTGCAACATTGAGATAAATATTTCCTTACCCGATGCAATTAAACAAATACCTTACTATGCAAAGTGTTTCGCAAGGTGTTGTGCACCAACAAATGCAAATTGAAAAGTAATGAAAAAGTAAGTGTGGGAGAAAATATATCCAATATTTTTTTAAAGAAAACTACCTCCTAAATACAAACATCCGGGTATGTTTTCTATCCTTTATAAAATTGAAAAGATTGGAATAGATAAAGCCTTGTCTAATTTGGGTGCTTCAATCAACATTATGCATCTTACTATCTATGAATCTTTGAATGTTGGTCCCCTAAAAGAAATCAGAATGGTTATTCAACTTGCAGATCGTTCTCCCTAGGAGTTTTAGAGGATGTACTTGTGCAACTTAATGAATTAATTTTTTTTCTGCTGATTTTGATGTGCTTGATAGGAACGGGGATAACTCTCATAATTCCACATCCATCTTGTTATGAAAATCATTTCTTAAAACCTTTAAAACCAAAATTGATGTTGATGGTGAAGTTTTCTCTATGGAATTTGACAATGAGATCATTAGTTTTAGCATTTGTGGTGCCACGCAAAATTCCAATAATGCGCATTCTGTTTCTCATTGATTTTATTGATCCTTTGGTGTGAGAAAATGCTATATTCGATGGTGAGGGTGCATTTAAGATGACAATCAATAAAAGCTTCACATCGAGTCCAAAAACTTACAAGAACAAAATCTTTCACAACAAAATAAATTCGAGTAAGAATTCACCCATGGACCTCCAAGTTCTCCTAAATCCACACCATTGCCGGTTGCATTACATAGAAGAAGTGGATATTGAGTGTCTAACTTATTTAAGTTGAGGCACATCAAACGTCTAGCCAAAGACGTTAAAGAAATGCGCTACATGGGAGGCAACCCATGAATTCTGTACCTTATTATCTTGTCATTCATGTTATTAACTTGAGTGTTGTGGAGTTATAGTGCCAACATTGGATTTTTGTAGATTGAGATAGGAAAAAAAGAACTCTGCCTTTACGCGTGCTAGTGCCTTAAGCATCGCCCAAATGTGTCTATCAAGTAAGCGTGCCCACGCCTAACTCTGTTCAAATCTGTCCAAGATTGATTTATCATTACCTTTAAGCGTGGCTACACCCAAAGGACCTTCCTTTAGGTGTTCCCACGCCTAAATCAACACTCTAATATGCCTACAAGACACATACTTACACATACCCACACATTTTTTTTTTTATTTTTCAAAAACAAATTCAAGGAAAATTAAAAAAATTATAAAAGCACTTACCTCAACTTTTTTCTTCTTACAACAATCAAACATGCCACCAGCTCTTTTTGACCAGCCTATCTCGATTCGATCTCCCAACTTTCAGCCCTCACACCTCCTGGGCACTTGAGGACATATTGACCAACAAGACACTTAGGGAGGTTTTTTTTTATTTTTTCCTCCCCATATTTTTTGTGCTTAGTGTCGAATTTGTCTCTCATTTTTTACATTGCTTTTTCACATCGAGGACAATGTGCGATTTAAGTGTGGGGGGATGGATCTTGCTCTATTGTTGGTGTTAGATTGGATTAATTGAGTAGTTGTGATGGTATTGATGAGATGATGAAAATTTTAAATGATTTTTGAGCATGATTGGAAGAAAATTATTTGCTAAAAGCCTTTTTCACTTCATGATTGACATTAGAGTGTCGAAGCAATAATTGGGTGATATGTGATGACAATAAGTGCTCCATGCTTAGAACAATTTATGGTTAAAAATTTATTTTTGCAAAGATAATTTAATTTAAAAGCATTACATGTGAATTTAGTGAATATTACCAACCTTGAAAGGAATTTTGAGCACATACACTCACGAAATATTTGTTTTTTCTCTTGAAAGATAGTGCTTTATAACCCTTGTTTTCTGATCATGAACTTTTAATTATGAGCTAACTCTATTGTTCTTCTATTCTCTGCTGCTTTGTTTTTTGAATGACTTCTAGAGCATTAAGAAAAAGAGAATGTATTTGAAGTATGGGTTTTAACATAAGTGTGGGAATGTCTCATCTGTGTGATCATATTTTGTGTTAAGAAATTATAGGAGTTAATATATTATATAGTTGCCTTGATTTGTGCCTTGTTGCAGAAAAAATAAAGAAAGACAACACACACACACACACGCACACACACATAGAGAACAATACCTGCGAAAAAAAATGAATGAAAGAGAAACATGGGAAAGAAAAAAATAAAAAAACAAAAAAAAAAATCATGGAAAGCAAGAAAGATAAAAAAAAAATTCTCTCTAAAGCAAACATGAAAAGTGGCACATGAAATTAGATCATTAGATGAATTAATTTCAAAAGTCTTGAATTCTTATATCTATTACTTGGTGCTCTACTCTAGTTGGATTTTTACCTCATTTTTTCTAAAAAGTCCTACCCTTGAACCAAAGCCCCATTACAATCAAAATCAAAGACTTCTTGATTCAAGTGTGTATACTAGTGGCGGACTATGCTGTATAAGCAAGCTTATGGCGAAGCACTTTCATAACACATAGTCATAAATATTTGAAAGATTAGAAGGTATTGAGAGAATAGTCCACTAATTGCTCATGTTGGCTTTTGATAAAAATCATTGTATAAACTCTTGTTTAAAAGCATGTTAAGTTGTTGATACCATGACGTGCATCATTCTTTGAACATATAACTAGATCATTGCTTGGGCACATTGTTTTCCCATGAAATCAGAAGAAATCTATGAGCCCTTTTGATCTTTGTTGTACATCGAGGACAAGCAAAGGAGCAAAGGATAAAGTATGGGGATATTTGATACAAGTGTATTTTGTTATAATTTTAATGGTGATTGGCTATCTTTTTTAATGTTAAAAACATTCCTAATCAACTGATATTTTGCAGTTCTAAATTAAAAGAGATATGTGGAATGAGAAGTGAAGGAATGAAGCTAAAATTGGTGAAAAAGTGAGAGCCGGTTAGATGTTCCCACGTCTAACACCGCGGAAAACATGACAGTCTTGCACATCCGATTAGGCGTGTCCACAGCTAACCCTATGAGAAATCGACGTAAGAAGAAAAATAAAGATGAATTTCTTTGGAGAAAAGCTGGTTCACACATGAATTATAGTGCCCTTTGATGTTTGGAATCATCCCTTCTTGAGTACTCCTATTGTGGTTAATAGTTTTAATTAGATAGGACTTATAGTTTTACTAGGAATCTACCTTTTAAGTATCTAGGTTTATTAGGCAACTTATTAGTATAAATAGGTGATATAATTCAAGACATTAGATATCCCAGACTTTTATTCACGTCTTTTTTTTTTTTGTTATAAAATTCTCTCTTTTTCTTATGTGTTCTCTCATTAGCATGTTATGCTAGTTCTATTAATTGTTGGTTAAAGATATGCTAAATGCTTGATTCACATATGTTGTGAGATCTAATTTGTGTTTTCCACTTTCTTTTATATGTGTATTTGTGTTGTTCTCTATGCTTTTATCATAAGTAATCTGATAATGATAGAACCCATTGTTCATTGTGAAGAATATTTGCCTAGCCGCACTTACAAATTTGTAATTGTTTGTTTAGTTCAATAACTAGTGGCAACGCAACATAATTTGTCATGTCATAGTGGTCAATTATATTGTCAGTAATGCACAATCTGGCTTAAATAAATTGTTGTAGGAATCTGTTGGTTATAATTGGGCTTTTCTAGTCCTTAATGATGTTGGTAATTAATTTTTGAGAACATTCCCATGGTTGTTTACTAAATAGAGAATTAGTCAACGAATGTTCTTTGACTAACGAAAAGTTAAGGAAAGGTGAGTTCGCTAGGTCGTACCAATAACCATAAATAATTTAACTATTATGTATGATTGTTATGTTTGCATCTATGATCAATAGTGGAATCAAGCATGATCTTGTCTTTAACTGAAAATCGCTCTTTTCATATTTATTCCTTTTTTAATTTTGTTTTTTTAGTTTGGACTTCAAATAAGACTCCTCTCTTTTTTATTTGTACTTTTGAATTAATTTAAAACTAATCTCTACCGATTCGATCCTACTCACTACTTTCACAAGTTCTAGTAGGACAATACTTTTGGTGGATTCGACACTCATTAAATTTGGCGTCGTTGCCGGGCATTGGTTCTTTGAATTAATTTCTTCTTATTACTTGTTTGCATTACTTGGTTTTAATGCCACAATCTTCTCGCATATGTGAACTTGAATTTGACACCAAGATCGAGAAGACCGCACAAAGTGTGACACTCCCTCCATGATCATTTGGAGCAAGATGGTTATCTTTTACTTTCAAGCTGTGGCTTTTCATGAAGTTGTTTTGCCATTTGCTCCGAACAATACGATCATGAACAAAATTCTTGAGAGGGGGTGAGGAGTTTTTAAAAACATAGGAGGATTTTGCAGAGATTATCAATGGCATAGTTGAGGCAGAGAATGAAAATAGTGCCCAATACCATGCGAGGTTTTGGAATTGCAGGAAAACACAAATACTTTAAATGAAGCTACACTAGGCCATAACGGACCACTTGGCTTGCAATTCATCTCAATGACTTTGTGGTTTATTCCACAATCACCAACTTATTGGGAACAAAGGTACCAATTTTGGTTACTAATGGTAGTAAAGTTGATCCCCAAAAGAGTTTTTGGCAGTATACTTGTAATGAGAGTCAACTGGACTTGACTAGCATTTATCCCCCCCCCCCCCATAAGCAGCCGCACCAAGACAGTAATTCAGGTAATCCTTATCCTTTAGCTTCTTATAGAATGTCTGATGATTTATCTCAACATCATAAACATTTTGTGGGGGCTATCAATTTGGAGGTAGAACCAAAAAGCTATATAAAGGTAGTTCAAAGTGAACAATATAGAGAAGCAACGAGAAATGAGATTGCTGCTCGTGAAACCAACAACAAATGGACACTCGAACACCTACCTGACGAGAAGAAACTCATTGATTATCATTGGGTATATAAAATTAAATACAGGGCAGATGGAACAGTGGAACGGTATAAATCACACCTTGTGGCAAAATGGTTTACACAAGTGAAGGGTTTTGACTTTCATGAAACCTTTAAACCCGTTGCAAAGCTAATCTTTGTTCTTGTCTTTCTCGATGGTTGTTGCATAAGGATTGGAATTGCACCAGATGGATATGAACAACACCTTTTTGAAGGGTGGCCTTGATGAAGAAGTTTACATGGAATTAGCCCCAGCTTTCATGTTGATTCTGGTAATCATTTTTGCTGTATTCACAAATCTATCTATGCGCTCCATCAAGCATCCTGAAATTGATTCAATAAACTAACTAGAGTTCTCAAGCGGTATGATTTTACTTAATCCTTGGCAAATTATTCTTTATTTACTATCTTTGTGGGATTTCTCGTATATATTGATAATATAATTTTTGTTAAGAAATATCATGATGCATGTACGGTATTCAAGTGTTATTTTCATAAGTGTTTTCACATCAAGTATTTGGGTATACTCAAATTCTTCCTTGGGATTGAGGTCGTTCGATCACCTGTTGGCATCTCTTTATGTCAATGGAATTACACTTTGGATATTCTTGTTGAGATAGGTTTGCTCGCAAATAAGCCGACTGAGACATCGATGGAACAAGCCCATAAACTCGCATTTAGCCAAGAGAGAGGAGATTGACGATGTGCCTTACAGGGTACTTGTAGGGCGTCTAAACTAATTAATGATCACTCGGCCTGAGATCTCATACTCTGCTCATGTTCTTTCTCAATTTGCACAAGCACTTTGTAATGAGCACTTTGAGGCGACCATGTGTATTTTGCATTACAACAAGGGTAGTCTGAGATAAGGAATTCTATTGTGTGCTAATTTTGACTTAAAATTGCAGATTTCTTGTAATTTAGATTAGGCAAGTTGTCCAATTACTCACTGCTCCATTATTGATTACATCATTATGCTTGTGAAGTCACCTGTTTTGTGGAAAACAAAATAGTAAAGCACCATTTCAAATCATCAACATGGGCCGAGTATTATGCCATGACTTCAGCTGCAAGTAACTTGTGTGGTTAAAGTCATTGTTAGTATCACTCTTAGTAAACCATCAAGTTCTCATGGAACTATTTTGTGGTCGCCTAGCGACCAACCTAGTCTTTCGTGAGACAACCAAGCATATTGAGATAGATTTCCACTTTATTCGCGAGTTAGTACAAAGAACATTATGACTCATATACGTTCACAATTTCAATCAGCAGACATCTTCATGAAGGCACTGGCTAGGCCACAGTTTCATTTGTTGTTGGGCAAGTTGGGCGTGTACGATGTATCTGCGCCGACTTGAGGAGGAGTGTTAATATGCAATATTCTCTCTATCACAAGAAGCAGTTTTCTAGGATTTTAAATAGTCATTTACCTTATTTAGAGTTATATATTTAGCTTTATTAATCATGTATCCCTCACTTGTAACATGCACAAAAATAGACGAATACCTTGTCTCAAAATATATGTTCTCTGGTTTCTTTAACAAAAAAATTTGTACCAAATTTTGAATAAAAAATGACCGATTTTTTGGTTTGGCACCGATACAAATTGAAAATTTGATTTCGACACAGTTTGATCGATTTACCAAATTGTGTCCACCACCAGAAATGTATGAACATATATCTTGAACAAACAAATCTCAGTTAAAGATTTTGATACCTTTAAAAGCATTAATAGTTCCAATTCATCAAAACCAAATTGAAAATACTCCTACCAACCGTTTCCATCTAAGATATAACATACAAATAAAAACACCCTTTTTCTCTCTTCCACCTGAATGTGAAGCTAATGTCCCTATCAAAAGGGCCAGTCCAGAAACACATAAATATTTTTTCATTAATATTTCTCTATTTCCCTCCCGTCCTTAGTCATTCTGATTAGCAACCGTTGTTGACTCTAAGAGAGCATAATGAATTATGTTACATATCAACCGCAAAATCTAAAGCTTTTCGACGTTTTAGGCCCCTAATTTCTCCGATTGCGCTCATTTGCTTATTCTTCGAGGATGAAGAGGTAAAGCATTGCGCGTCGAGCACATTGGGGGGAGTGCATGAGCCCATTTCCACCACTGATTTATAGTCGCAAATTATTGCGACTGTTGCTTGTTGCATTTAGTTGTAACAATTGAGTAAGTCATCCCTATACAAAGATTTATCTAAGAGTTATTGCTATTTTGATCTCAATAAAGTTAAGCAAAGCAAGCATGGAGATTTTTGAGGATGATATAATTTTATAAGTGTTACATCTTGTATTTTTAGGAAAAATTATAACTTTAGTCTTGGAAGTATAGAGGGTGACAATTTTCATTATGTACGAATCTATTTTGCCTATATTATCCTTTAATTGTAAAATTTCGCACATGGAGGACGGGAATGGATGAATAAGTGCACCCAAATTAAGCAGGTCAGGTGCATGTTTGTACTCATTTTAATAAATTCTGGCAATTTTTGTCATCAATATGTTGAACTTTTATAATTACAGATGATACTGTCAAAATGAATTAATGTAGGACAAATTGCCGCCCCTCATACTTATAAGATTAAAAAATGCAATTTTCTTTGTATTTTATTAACACATGGATATGTGTAAAATTTAGATAATCTATGTATATTTAAGAAAATATTTTACAGATAGACGTGTACATCTTAAATAAAATGAGATGTAATACTATTTTGCATTGCAAGATTTGGATATATTTTTTTCTTAAATTGAATCTTCTAATACGAATTAGTATTACATTTCATATTTTACTTAATATATACACGTCATAGATGACATGAATTTTGCGCAATTCACATATATTAATAATTAATAGTCTATTAACATACTTATCATCTTATATTATTCTCGAGAAAAATGCAGGCAACCCCCTGTGATATTGTAAATGTGCAAATTATCCCTTATGGAAAAAATTAACAATTTACCCCTTGTGTTTTTTAAAATGAAGCAATATACCTCTCTAGACAGGGGGGTTAATTGCTTCATTTTAATTGACACAAGGGATAAATTGCTAATCTACTCATTTGAAATATCACAGGGGGTCGAGTGTATTTGTATTTGTACTTTTTTTTTTATGTAATAGAATGCTATTACTGTAACATCTAACCAACCTGAAATTACACCAGTATTTAGGAAAAAAAAATTACAAGCATAAAAGAAGTGCAAAGAAAGTACTAATACATTCTATGTTATTACTAATAAAAAGGGCTAAATTCCTACAATTAATGTGATGCTATCCACCTCCAAGAAGTGAGAATGGATAGGGTGGTGGTGGGCTAGCATTCTCCCCAACCATTAGCCCTTCAAAGTAGTTTGCACTACCTCCGCCGCCACTATTATACCCTGCTATGCTATCTATTGGCGGCAGTGTGACAGTGAAACCACCATTTTCGCCGGAGGAGCTAAACATTGATGAACTAGAAAGAGTTGCATAATTTTGAAAATCTTGGCTCATCACAGGCATACCTATACCTTGTCTATGACTAACATCTCAGGGGACAGTGAAAGCTCAAGAGACAGTGAAGATTGGCAATAAGTATCGACATCCAAGTTCCCTTCGGGTGATGAACTCGGTGTTTTTTCCCCAATAGTATTGCAGTCGTGATCATCTTCGCTTTTGGCTGATGAACTCGACATAGCCATTCCTGAAGGAACTTGATGAAGCTGTGGATATCATAATCCTTTGCTTCTTATCGATGTTATCAGATGTTAGCCTTCTAGTTTTCTCTTTCTCGAGCATCATTCGGGGCAGAATTTGGGGGTCTTGGACAACTTTGTACAAGGAAGTCATCATCTGTTGGGGTCTCCTCTCTATTGCCTCCAGCCTCCGGTTCATGCTCTCAAGCTCTTGTTCTAAACTCTTCTGTTCTTGCTTTAGCTTTGCAATCTCCACTAAAAGCTCCTCCTCTTCATTGTCTTCGTGTTTAATGAGTGAAGTATAGGCTCTACTTGTATTCTTCCTCCTCACAATGTTGTGCAATAACTGCATTTGCTAGCGTAAAAGCCATTCATTTGCGAACTCCCACCTTTCGGGATCAACCTTTTTGAGACCATAGGTATTGAGCTGACGCACAAAGCTGGAGAAATTGTTATGCTTATAGTAAACCGGCAAAATCCTATGCGAGAAATCCAAAGGCTCAAGAACAATAAAACTATTGTGTTCCTTTCCCATGCGATGAGCCCATTCGTAGTGGGATCATTTACCATCTAATACGTTTTCATCACAGACGATGCTATAGTACTACTACCACTACTATTGCCCTCCATTTCATGCATAATTTGCTTTGTACCCCTCAATATAGGGAGGGTTTTGTTTCAAGAAAAGATACCCAAAAAGCTAGAAAGCCTCAGCTACCCAACAAAACCTCAATTTTCTTTTACTGTATTTGTATTTACCATTCTTACATTTACTACATGGACAACGAATTATCTCTTTATCCATAAAAGCATGCTGTGTTTTTGCCTAGTTTATAAACGAAGTTACTCCATCTTGAAATTATTTTCTAACACCCGTATTACGGGGTAGATTTATCTCATACATCCACTTTCTCAACTCTCACAATATTTTTATTCTAAAACCAACAAATATATATTCATTCAGTAACATACATAGATAATAAACTAAAAAATTTAAAGAATTAAAATGACAATATATAGATAAACTAGAAAAAGTTTTTGTACATACCTTAATGTAAGCTAGCTAAACCTTCAGACACGTGACTTGTTGCACCAGCTTGATCACAAACAGTTAAATTGCACATAAAAGATCAAAATTCCAATAGAGTAAACGAAATGAGTGGTAAGCATCGGTAAAAAAATGATAAGAAAACAAGAGGGAAGAAAGTTGTAAGTACTCTTTTATTACCTTTTTGCAACGAATTTTTCCACAAACCTCACTTTCGTTGCAAAAATCTGAGGCAAAAGTTCAATTTTGTAAATATTGCACTACACCGGTGTAGTATGGATTGCAATGGTCACATGTTCGTTGCAAACTCTATGGCACATGTAGCATTTTAATATTGAATGCCTCCACCACCTTGTATGGATTACCACTGATCAAACATCCACTACAAAAATCATGGCTAATGTAACATCTTAAAAATGAATGCATCGAACTACCTGGTATGGATCGCAATGAATCAAACGTCTTTTGCAAAATTCATTGTAAATTTATCGGAAACTTTGCCATGGATTTAGGTCCGAGTAAAATTCATTGCAACACTTAACTCTTTATTTGCAACAAAAGAATACCAAGAAGTTTGCTGCAAAATTAATTGCTATATTATTTTAAAAATTATGTAACTTGTATATCGTTGCAAAAGTCATCGCCAAAAGTTTAACTAAATTGCAACGACTTATTTCTGATGCAATATTTGATGCAAATCATTAGCAACAGATATAATATGTGAATCCATTACAAATAGTGCCACGGATATTAGCTGTCGCACAAACCATTGCAAATTTGCAATGGATCTATTCTGTGGCTACGTTTGCAATGAAAGTAGGGCCATCCAAAAGTTGTCCAATCATGCCATTGCAAATTTCATTGTTGTTTTGCCATGAAATTTAAAATTTTAAATTTTTTGAATTCCATTGCAAAGCCGTGGCAAAGTCCATGGAAAATTTGCCATGGACATTTCTTGTGGCAAAAGTTTCGTTACTATGACACAGTTTTTTGGTAGTGTAAGTAGACCTCTTTTTTCGAAAGATTAGCCAAATAGAAAAAGGAGGAAAAAGAGAAAGAATTTTGAAAGCCTTTTTCAAAGTAGAGGTAAACATTCCCATACCCGATGCAATCAAGCAGATATATTGCTACCCGAAATTCCTCAAAAAATTGTGCACTAATAATGGTAAATTGAAATATAATAAATGGATAAGTATGATGGAGAATGTATCTGTGATCCTCCAATGAAAACTACCTCCCAAGTGCATAATCAGCTTGATGGGCATAAAGAGAGTTATGTGTCATTTGAGTGCTTCAATTAATGCTATGCCTCTTACTTTTTCTGAATCCTTGCATGTTGGTACTATACCTTGAGGGAGTTATCATCCAACATGCAGATCGTTCGGTACTATACCTTGAGGGAATTATAGAAGACGTTTTAGTACAAGTTAACGAGTTAGTTTTCCCTGCACATTTTTACGTGCTAGATATGAGAAAAGATAATTATCCCACTTATGTGTTAATTTTGTTAGGGGGACCATATCTCAAAACTGCTAGGACATAGATTGATGTATATAATGAAACCCTCCTATAGAATTTGATGGTGAAATAGTAAGATTTAATATCTTTGATTCAATGAGATACCCTAATTATGTACTAAATGCTTTTTTACCCATTTTGCAGAAATTTTTAGCATTCAATGGGAAGGATCACATGAAGTTTGCACAAGAAGAAAACCTCACGCCAATACAAGTGCAAACATTAGAGGAAAATATGGTTGTTGATCTAAACATCGGTGAAAGTGTATTCATACTAGAAGTCTTAGACCCGTACCTCTTAATCTTGCTTTTATTGAATTACCGCAGTTTCGTACTAAATTTCTCTGCTCCATATTGTGATATCTTATCTTGAGTGTGTTAACTTTTCAAATTAGAAGTCTTTATACATATCTTTTTCACATATAGCAAGATAGAATTTTTATAACTCATTCATTAGCCATCCTCTCTTTTAATGTATCCGTAACATTCTCAAAATTTAACACTTCTAATTTATTGACTTGTGGGTGGAACATCACATATTAGCCCAACATGACTTGAGTGAACAACGTGTACCTATCCCTCGAGAGTGAACAAACCTAAAGTCTACACCTGAAAATATTGGAAAGGAATAAGCCTTCTAGCATATTATGTTCAAGTGAATCCCCTTTGATTGCAACACAGGCTAGTTTTGCCACAGGCTGGGTTGCCTCGTAGTCTAGTTCCCACACAGGCTGTTAAGATTATCAAATGGGTATCCACATGATGATTATATTAAGTTCCCATAACCCCCTCATTTTCCACATATCACCGTTCTTGTAAGTAACAGTCAAGTAAGGCCTTACATTGTCACAATTCTTCTTTCACAATCATATGGTAACAATATTATGAACTCATGGAGCAAGAAAAATACACTTTGCATCATACTTTCTCGACATCGGCATTTAAAATAGAGCATCTAACCAATTGTACCATCTTGCTTTCATTAAACAATCGTTGATCTCAAACCATCTATCAAATATACCTTCTTCATAAGGTTTTAGCAACACAAATATATATATTTCCATAAACGTAATCTCATGAAGAAGATGTACGTATATAGATGACACTAGTCATTTACTTTGCTTTCATCACATAATCATTCATTCAATTCAACGTTCCATCAATTTAGCCTCGTCATAGTTTATTAGCAAATCCAATCATACACTTCAATAAAAATAATATCAAGATAAAATGAACACATATAGATGATGCCAATTGTTTACTTACGAATTATGTAGATTATCAACGGTCTTAGTTTGTTGTGTGTGTTTTTTCCAATTGGTCCAACTCCTAATTATATTTAAAAATATTTATTATAATATACACACTTTCAGCAAATAAGACTAAAATATAAATACTTATATCATCATTTTTTATTAGCCTTTTCTAAACAGCTTTTGCCAGCATCTCTATTTTAATTTACAAGTTCTATCCAGACTAAAATATAGCTTATATAAGCTCTATTTTTATTTCAAATATTCTAATGTGTCTAGTTTTATTTCCAATATGAATCATACAAATTGGATCTCTATGTAATGAGTTATTTAGATTTTACTACAACCTGATTTAGACTGCAATATATTCGAACCTATTAATTTAAAATCCTCTCAAAACTCATATACTCATTCAAAAATCAATAAATTTTTAGAACATAATCTCCTATTTGTCTAGTTCCATTTTATGAAAGAATCGTACAAATTGAATCAATATAACTAAAGTTAGTAGGTTTTAAATACACTTTGTTGGATTTTCACTAGAAACAAAGCAACAGAATGCTTTCTTATTTTTACCCATTCAAACGACCTATTTAGCTTTTGAACAAAACTATAAGGTTTTATTACACACCTCAAAGTTTCCACAGATTAAAAAATCACTAGATTTAGACCAGTATAACTCTATAAAATCACGATTTACAGAGGCTGATCGAACAGAGCTTCTCCTGGTACCTTTCTTTTGCTTTTAATCGATTATTTTCTACAATTTGAACTAACATGCAACTCCTAAATGAATTGAAACAAGAAAAATGAACAAGTCTTATCAAACAAGATGTAGAAATTGCTTTAGTGTTGATGGAAATGGAAAAACTCTCAAACTCCCCCTCTTCTCCTCTCTCTCTCTCTCTCTTTCTCTCTCTCTCTCTCCACCAGCTCTCTCTTTTCTATTTTTTCTGTTTGTTTCTCTTCTACACTCTTCCTTTAGAGCTTATATAGGTATAAATATATTTATATAGTTTAGTATCTATCTATATGTATATATATATATATAAGTTAGTAAGTATGTATATGTATATTAATATAATATTGAATATTTGTTGATAAGGATCTAAGGAGTGATTACTCTTTGTCTTTATTCCATCACCTCATCCCCTTTGTCATCTTATTTTATTTTATCTTACTCCCTTTAGTCTATAGTATGTAGATATATATATATATGTCTGTGTATATATTAAAAGAAATTGTACTTGTTTTCCCCACATCTTTATAAAATTTACATTTTTACCCCACAACTCCTATTATACAAATATTGGAATGTCTACAATAAATTATCTCATCCTTTTAATTGTCTCATTAACCAAAAATATTATATAATTAATCACCCTATATATATCCATATATGATACTTAATAAATAAAAATTCTAAATCATAATTTTAGGGGCGTTACACGCACACTTAACACAACAGTCAAATCTGCAGAAGAATGAATGAAGTAATTTTGTTGTTGAAGATGGAAAGATTGTTGCACAAGTTTTAGAAAACCCTCTTTATGGAATGATTGCGAGAGTAAGAGATCGATTAACTCTTTAAGGTAATTAGGTAACTACTCCACTTTTGTGTCCAAGTAATGGGGTACTAGTAGCATAAATAGATACATATCTCATATGTCTTGGATCATCTAATCTCTATCTCTATCTTTTGACTATATTTTTAATGGAATTATACTTTCCTCCTATGAATTCTTTCATTAGTATGCTAGGCTAATCTTTTTATTTTTTGATTGAAGTTATAGTGAATGCTTGATTCCTAAATATTGTGAGATCTAATCTATGCTTATTACTTTTGTTTAATAGATATTTTTGTTATTCTCCGTGCTCTCATCACAATAAATCTGATTTATGATTTATAAGACTAATTACCATTGCCAAGAATATTTGCCTAGCTTATTGAACTTTCAAATTCGTAATTGTTTGTTTAGTTCCACAATTAGTGGCGACAGAGCATAATTTATTATGTGATAGTAGTTGATGAGTTAATTAATTTTTTATTGTAAAAAAAATTATTTTATTATAATGTTTTTTAAATTACTAACAAAAACATGACGAGTCGCAATTTTTGTCATTAAAATAAAGGAGAAAATGGAAAAACAGCTGAAGTCAGGATTCTAAATCCCGACTCCAAGTCGGGATTTTAATTCCCGACTTGGTATTTTCCCTTTTTTTTTGTTTAATTATATTTATATAATTTAATTTATAATAATTAATTTTAACAACATACTAAAATTCGAAAATTAATAAAATTAGCATTGCATTAACTTAAAAAATTATTAAGGGTACAAATGTAATAGTTATTTATTTTGTACAATTATAAAATATTACATTAAATGTATAAATGTAAAAGTGTATATTTTTGTACAATTGTAAAAAATACAAAAAGTATACAATTAATCCTGGCTACCCGGTACTAGCACATCTGATTGTGTTGAAGAATTTTTTTGTTGTGCTTGTTGTCGTGCACGCCTTTACGCCCACTCCATATCGTTGTGAATACGTGTTGTTTGATTTCGACCAGGGCGCGAAGAGATGCGAATAGTAGGATCGTGGACCAACTCAAATCCCGGTACATCCCAATAATCTTCGGAATGCACAGGTTCAAATGACTTAGAATATGTATTCTTATAAGTCATTATATCGTAATAATCCTTCACCATTGATGCAGCATTAATCATGTATGCAGCGCATACCTTTTGAGCGTGACTGCAAGGAATACCAAATTGAGTCCATTTGCCGCAATAACATTCTCGATTCGCAATTTTGACAACATGGGTGTTAACTCCATGTCCACCGGGACGTCTTGTAACAACCGAGGCGGACTGCTGGAACTGATGGTATTTGGTGATGGTATGTTCAACAGAATTTTGATGCCAACATGTGAACATCTTATATGCAAAATCCGTCCACAGTTGGTTGTTGGCCAACATTACAGTACTTCTTGCTAACCTCTCACGGAAATAATGGACACTTCGCTGAAACGTCATTTCAGCAATTGCTGTCAACGGTAGGCGGCGAGCCCCTTTCAATACTCCATTTATGCATTCCGACATATTTGTCGTCAGAATTCCGCATCGCCATCCACCGTCATGTGATGCTGTCCATTTTTCCTTGTCGATCCTCTCTAACCACTGAAACGCCTCTAGTGACTGGCTCTTTATCTCCTCCATAATGCGATTGAATTTTCTAATTTGATATTCAGAGCCAGCTCTCCAACAAAGATCCTTCAACACAACATTTTTGTGTTTACTGTTGAAATTGGAACACACACGTCGCAAGCAATATCGGTGCACGCCGTTAGGTGGCACGAAATTCAGACATTCACGTACAGCTCTTGTGATACCAGCATGGCGGTCAGAAATAAGGCAGATACCCCGTCGCCCTCGTATAATGTGTCTGCTGAATTGTTTAAGAAACCACTTCCAAGATAAATGTGATTCTTCATCGACAATTGCAAAAGCAAGAGGGAGTACCTGTTGATTTCCATCCATGGCAGCAGCAATCAACATCTTGTGCTTGTACTTTGTGTATAGATGGGTCCCATCTACACTGATAAGGTTGCGACAGTGTTGGAACCCTTCAATACACGGCTTTAACGCCCAGAATACGTACCCTATCACATATGCACCGGTTGATGTGTCGCGGGCTTTATGTTGCCATTCAACAATCGTTCCTGGATTATATTTTTGGAGAGCTCCCAAGTATTTGGGTAGCTTTTGAATGGAGCTCTCCCATATGCCATAAACCATGTCACATGCCATCTTCAAACTATACCATGCCTTTTGATATGGTATATCGTATCTGGTATGGTCTTTCATAGTCTGGATGACATGCTTGATTCCGTACGACGGGTTGCATTTTACATGTCCTAACAATAAAGAAGCAACATATACTCTATCTAAATTACTGTGTTCGAGGGACATTTGATTCAATATACATGTATGGTCCCCTCTGTATTTTGTTATTGTCCACCTTCCCATTTTTGGATGCCAGCCCTTGATTAAGGCTGGTAGCGCCAGCCTTTGACCACGGCTGGCCGCGGCCAGATTTTAATTTTTTTTAAATTTTAAAATAAAAATTTTCACCCATCCCCATCCACCATTATAAATTGGATGGATGAAGGGTGGTGGAAACTCACTGCATTCATAACTTTCGTGCCATCTTATTTTTCACTACATTCAACTACAGCTATTGTGAGGTTATTTTCAAATTATTTTTCGTACAAATGGATAGACGTTCTGTATATGGACCTCGTGATGGGACTGTTTTATCTCAACAAGCACAACATAGGTCCGACGATATTCCGAAAGGTGACCTAGATGCAGTACTAATTTCACGGCGTGCGGATGGTAGCTTTTGAAATCATTTTCACCAAAATAATATGTCCGAGCGTGTACATTAATAATATTCATTAATAACACATATTTGTATTGTTCGTGTAGATTTGGGCATGGTCACGGATTACGCCACTTTGTCTTGGACTTGGTGCCCAACGGCTATTTATGGACTAAGTCCAAATGGACAACAATCGCTGGCTCCCAGCAGCACCATATGGTGCTACTTGGAATTGTCAGCACAGTTTCACCACTACAGTTCGAGGAACTGTCCGAGTCACACGAGAAATATTGGATGAGATGCAGACGGATCAGGTAACTTATTTTTAATATTATTCGTATATTTATACCGTGAATTAAATTCGTATTAATTTACATCTTTGTATTTATTACAGTTCATATGGCATCCGTATGACATGGACTCGGATGTCATTATGGCTTACACCGATGAATTGAACCCCCAGTTGTGGAGGTCATCCGTTCCATTGATATTCTACGCAATAGTTGAAATGCATCGTCCCGAACGGGTTGTTCGGCAATTCGGGATGAGGCAGAATGTACCAGAATCGACGGATACCCGTGATATGAGCCTCCATCAGATTTTTCGTAAAAATCACGCGGGCGTAGATTGGTCCCTGCAACACATACAATATATCACTAGATGGCAAAGACGATATGACACGGTTGTACATAGGCCACTCATTTCCAATAGAAGGGAAACAGAACGAGGTTATTGGGAGTGGTACTACAACATAACAAGAAATTTCGTGTCGTCATCTACTGATAGACGTGTCGAAAGCGGGTACCAACCTGGAGAAGCACCTATGTTGCAAGTTGTGGTACGTTGTTATATAATATTACATATTTTAGTTTATATATATTTTTTAACAACACAAGGCTCATTATTTTTCTACACTTTTCAGGCAAATGAGGCGAATGCCCTTGAAACTTTATGTCGATCTAGACCACCAAATATCGAAGGATATAGTCAATTGGTGGATAGATTTGAACATGGGTTACATATTATCAAGGAAGCTATAACCCAACAGCCACAACAAATTGCTTCTCCATCCGATGATGCACGCACAACATCCCACAGGCAAAGAAGTTTTAGCCGAATGTTAACTGGTTCAGTTGAACGTCATGATATTGGGATGGATATAGCTGGTCCTTCTACTGTATATCCACCTCAAGATTATTACGTACCTTAACCGCCTCAAGATTATTATATGCCTCAACCGTCTCAAGGTGATTGGTTTTAATCGACTCCATATATGTCAAACCAAACACAAGATTATTCTCTTGACCTTGGTCTTAGTTTTAATCAACCATATACACAAGGATATAATATTTCACCAATTCCATTTTCATCATTTGGTGCATATCGTGACAATGTGGAGTCAAGTTCCGCAACAACATCAAGTCGGTTTGGTGGTGATGAATATGAGGCGCAAAATGAGCCAGTTCAAAATGTGGGCGAGAAAATAAGAAGACCTCGCCGTCAACGCCACAGACGACATTGTGAACGGGTAGACATTTTTTATATTTGTAATTGTATAATTTAATGTAATTTTTTACAATTGTATAAAATAAATAACTATTACATTTGTACCCTTAATTGTAATTTTTTAAGTTAATGCAATGTTAGTTTTATTAATTTTTGAATTTTAGTATGTTGTTAAAATTAATTATATACAAATTAAATTATATAAATATAATTAAACAAAAAAAAAGTCGGGATTTTGAATCCCGACTTGAGCTATTTTGCATTTTTTCGCCTTATTTTAATGACGAGTCGCGATTTCAAAACGCGACTCATCATGTTTTTGTTAGTTATTTAAAAAAAATCATAATAAAATATTTTTTTTTATAATAAAAAATTAATTAACTCAGTAGTTGATCATGTTATGGGGAATGCATGATATAACTTAAATAAATCCTCATATGGTTGGTTAGTAGCCTTTCTATTTCTTAATTTGGCATGTTAAATCTTGTGGACGTTCCTAGAGTTATTTATTGATTAGAGAATTAACCGACGAAAGTTCGTTGGCTAACGAAAAGGTAAAGAAATGTGATACTGTTATGTCGTACCAATGACCATAATTGATTCATCTATTTAAACAATCGTCATTTTTACGTCAAGGATCAATAGTGGAATCAAGCATAACACTGACTTAAATCAGAAAGTTTCCTATATATATTCATTCTCTTTAATTCATCTTTTTAATTTCACCCCGATCAAACTTCGCTCTTTTTTTTTTTTATTTGAAAAAATCAACTTATAACCAATTTTTGTGAAATCGACCCAACTCATTACTATCACAAGAGTGTTTATAGAAAATTATTTTTGATGGTTTCGACGCTCATCACGAGCTAGTACAAAAGAAGAATATTGTTATGATTCACATACATTCACAATTTCAACCCGCAATCATCTTCATGAAGGCACTAGCAAGGCCACAGTTTCATTTGTTGTTGGGCAAGTTGAGCGTCTATGATGTATATGCACCAACTTACGGGGGAGTGTTAATATGTAATATTTTCTATTTTATATAGCTAGTAATTTTGTAGAACTTTAATTTGTCATTTACCTTATTTAGAGTTATTATATTAGCTTTACTAATCTTGTACCCCTCACTTGTAATATAAACAAGAATAGATAAGAATACCTTGTCTCAAAATATATATTCTCTAGCATCTTCAGCCAAAAAAATCGTAACAAATTTTGAACCAAAAACCGAATTTTGGTTTGGTATTTGATATAAACTGAAAATTCGATCTCGACACAATTCGATTGATTTACCAAATTGTGTCTACCACAAAAAATATATGAATGTATATCTTGGCACAAACAAATCTTAGTAAAAGAGTTTGATACCTTAAAAAGCATTAATAATTCCTATTCATCAAAATCAAATTCCAAATACTCCTACCAACCATTTCCATCTAAGATATAACATACAAATTAAACACATTTTCCTCTCCCACCTGAATGCAAAGCTAATGTTCCTATTAAAAAGGCCAGTCCAAAAATATACACACATTTTTCTGTTAATATTTTCTCTATTATTCTCCTGTTCTTATTCATTCTGACCAGTAGTTGCTGTTGACTTTGAGACGGCATGCAGAATTTTTTCTGATCAGCTGCAATCTGAAGTTTTTCGACGTTTCAGACCCCTACTTTCGCCATTTTCAATCACGCTGATTTGCTTATTCTCCGAGGATGAAGAGCTAATGCATTGCGCGTCGAGCACATTTTTCGGAGTGCATGAACCCATTTCCACCATTGATTCATAGTCGTCCATTGTTGCAACTACTGCTTGTTGCATTCGATAGTAGCAATTGAATAAGTCATCCTGTACCAAAGATTTAGCTAAGGGTTATTGCTACTTTGATCTCGATAAAGTTATGCAAAGCAAGCATGGAGATTTTGGAGGGTTGATACAATTTTATAAGTTAGTGTTACATCTTGTATCTTTAGGAAAAATTATAATTTTAGTCCTGTAAATATAGAGAATGGCAATTTTAATAATGTATGAACCTATTTTACAGTATTATCCTATAATTGTAAAATTTCACACGTTGAGGACAAAAATGGCCAAAAAAGTGCACCCAAAATTAAACTAGTCACGTGCATGTTTCTAGTTATTTGAGCTAATTCTGGCCATTTTTGTCGTCAATATGCAAAATTTTTAAAAGTATAGGATGACATTGTCAAAATGAATTCATTTAGGTCTACAATTGCTGCCCCCCATACTACAAGATAAAAATTATAATTTTCTCCATTTTTTATTTAACACATTGATTTGTGTAAAATTTAGACCATCTATGTATATTTAAGAAAATCTTTTTTAGACAGACGTGTACGTATTAAATAAAATATGAGACGTAATACTATTTTGCATTGCAAGATTCGAATATATATTTTTTGTTAAATTGAATCTTTTACTATGAAGTAGTGTTACATATCATATTTTACTTAGGTTTAATGTAATTTATCCTTATGTGATATTGACTATGAGCAAATTATCCCCATATAAAATAAATAGCAATTTATCCAATATTTTAGAAAATAAAACAATTTACCTCCCTGCCTAAGTAGATAAATTGCTTCAATTTTAAAAACATAGGGAGGTAAATTGCTACATTTTAAAAAGTACAAGGGGGTAAATCAGTATTTTATTTTCATAAGGAGGTTATTTGCTATTTTTCGTAACACAGGTAGATAGATCGTAATTTACCCTATTTTACTTAATATATACACGTCAAAGATGACATGGATTTTACACAATTTACATATATTAGTAATTAATAGTCCATCATCTTCATTTATCATCTTATATTACTTTTGAAAAAAAATACAAGCAACTCCTTGTAATATTCCAAATAAGTAAATTACCCCCCTATAAAATAATAAAAAATAATAATTCACCATTCTGTATTTTTTAAAATGCAACAATTTATCCCCCTGTGTTTTTTAAAATGAAGCAATTTACCTCCCTAGACAGGAGGATACAGGGATAAATTGCTATTTTTTTCATCAGAAAGTAATTTATTCATTTGCGATATCACAGGGGGTAAATTGCATTAAATCCTATTATTTTCTCATCTATCAAATGCACTGTAACAATTAATTCGTAGTGAATACCAACTAACAATGGATGCACAACAGCTTTTAGTCGTTATTTTTACAAGTGAAGCTAAAATATTAATCATAACTAAAAATTATAGCAAATGTTCTGGCCATAGTTAAAATATGATAAGTACTGATTAACACTCGTTAAAATTTAAACCCCGTATTGATTTTGTGTTACTGTAATATGTATAGTATTGATTTATCATGAATTTTAAATTTTAAATATTTATAATATAAGAAATAATTTATTTTTTAAATATCGTCGCAGTAAGTCTCTACATTGATAACAAAATAAACTAAATGATTTTTTCCAGGTAAAGAAACTTCACTAATTGACCAAACAAAGAGTCATTAATTACCTTATCTACGTATTCACAGCTGGAAATAGAATTTCTGGAACATGGAAGTTGCAATGGAAACAGTTCGTAAGCAGCAGAGAGAAGGGCCGAAGCTGAGATGATGGACGGTTTGAACTCGAGTAATTTGATATCTAAAAATAAAAAAAATAAAAAAAACGAAATTTTAGCCCTTCAAAAACCACAAAAATTACGAATAAAATTACACTTTAAATCCCATAGGATCAAGGGGTCAACACTTTACGGAATTTACAAAAAATTTTCAATTTTGAAATTATTTTAAAATTTTCGTAAAATAGAACATTAAAAGTGTCAAAACTCTATTTTATGGGACTAAAAATATAATTTTTTTCAAAATTGGGATTATATATAACAATACTATTAATATAAATTAATTTTGAACTAACCATTTTGAGCCATGAGGATAATGTGAGTTGCCCTCTCTTTCAATTCTTGAGCTGATTTAGTGTCCTCCAAATGGAAAAATGAGAGGAAAAAACTCATAAAAGAAAAGGGATTTATTGATCGCATCCGCCACCTTAGAGCTCCAAGAATTAACATCTCCATCCTTTCTACTGTGTGCGGATGAAGAATCATGCCTACATCGTCATGCTGCTCTCCCCACCCCACAAAAAAATTCAAATTATTCGTGTGAAAATTAAAATAGGTACAGTAATTTTTTATTTATTTTCGATTTTTGGCCTGAATATTAATTTATTTATTTTTATTAGTAAATAAGGGCAAAATAGAGTGTATACAAGCCAAAACATGAAAGCTAATTACAAATTGCACAATTGAGTTGAAGAAAATTGGAAGGTCAAGAGAGTTTAAATGATTCTTTTTGAAAATACTAAAGTGTATAAAAAATATATAATTTTTCACTGTGATTAATTTGCTATGGTTAAAAATAAAAAATCACAGAGAATACTAGATAATTATAGCTGCGCAAAGCGAATCGAAAATATTTGTTACAGCTATTTTTAGGGTGAATAACAGTTTACCCCATAGAGGGAGGGAGGGAGGGAGAGAGAGAGAGAGAATTACCTGAAAATGAGAAATAGAAAACTCCATCTTCCTCATCTTCAAAGCTAAGGAAACGCAGGAAACAGCAACAAGATTCAAGATCCATGGCTTCCCATCCTGCACTACAAAAAACCTACTGACATATACAAAACAATTTACACATTCTGGTAACTAATATTTCTATATATAGAAAGCAACAGTGACTGTGGACGTACGAGTGGGATGCAGTAGCGGGAAGTGGAGAGGAAGCGGTCCATGTAATTGATAGCGAGGTAGGATGAGAAGGGATCAAAATTCAGGGAACAGTATTGGATTAAAGAGACGATACGCCAACGACGGCGGCGAAGACGTGGAGCAGTTGAGAGAGTCTGAATGTAAGTGTTGGAAGGCATGTGAGCGGTCTCTGTGTGGAATAGTCGTAAAGGGAAGGAGGTGCCGTCGTCGTTGGAATTTGAGAATGGATTTTCCAGATGGAAATCATCATCATCAAAATCCATTGATATGTAGATGAGTATGTGTATGTGTTCTCTTTCACTCTCTTTTTGCTGCTCACTTTCACACTAAATGGTGTGAGGGAAAGATGAGAGTTTGGCTGTGCGTATGTTCTTAAACAAAGACCTGCGCCGAGACTCACCTCAACCCTCTCTCCCTCTCACTTGGCTGTCTCTTCTTTAAAAAAGACTTGCCAAGACTCACTGCTTCCTTAATGTTTAATTGTATGTATTATTTGGGGGAAAAATGCAAGCAACACTCTTGTGATATTATCCCATTATGAAAAAATAATAGCGATTTATTTGCCTGTATTTTTTAAAATACAACAATCTACTCCCTATAATTTCTAAAATGAAACAATTTACCTCCCTGTATAAGGATGTAAATTGCTTCATTTTAAAAAGTATAGGGGGATAAATTACTATATTTTTTTATAGATGGGCAATATGCTCATTTTCAATCACAAGGGGGTAAATTGCTATTCACCCATTATCTCGATGTTGTAGTGGAAAATTTTTATTTAAATCAAGTTTGGTTAAATCATATTAATCGTGCAGTAAGTGCGATTGGTTATTTTTCTTTACACATTACACTCATTGTAGAATTGGTTTAGATTTAACCAAACTCGATGAAAATTAGAATTTCTCCCTTGCAAATGTACAATACTAAGTGCATAGTATATGAGTACGCGGATGATTAATAGATACGGTAAATTAAATTAATATACCTTGAAATTAAATTTAATATATAAATTAATTTTTATAAAATTACAAATACATCTCCTGAATAAGTGTTATTTATGAATTATTGCCACTGAATAAGGGTGCAGGCGTAATATATTAGTGGAATATCTAATATTCGCTTTCTAATATATTATTTGATTGAATAAGGACCCCTTTTAATTAATATTGTAATCAAATACAAATGCAATGTAATACTTATTCATATAGCAATTATTATTTTTTCCAAACAGGATTTCGGGCAAAATCATTTTTCGGTCCTGTTAAAAATGATCATTTTTGTTTTTGGTACTATAATTGTTGCAAGTGTCATTTTTATACTATAAAATATAAAAATACGTCTTTTTGATCTCAAGTTAACGACAGAGGTCATATTGTGCTTCCCACGTGGCCGTTAATAACCGCTAACTCTTATTGGCTCACGTGACTTTGACTGATTTTGACTTCAAAGGCCCTATTTAATTGTACCCAAAAAATTACCATTAAAAAAAACATATATATATTTTGACCAAATTTGACCACAAATTATAAGAATTTTGTTTATTTTTAATAAAAAATAAAAATATTAGGAAAATTATTTTAATATATATAATAAATAGTTCTAAACTTATAATTATTTTTATTGCAGATAATTTCTAAAATCTAATTTAGTATTTTTTAAATTAAATTATTATTTAGTCTAAAAATATATTAATAATTAAGCACAAACTATAAAGAGTAAAATTTATTTTTTGAATAAAAGTATAAGAATTTTTTAATAAATAATAAATTAACTTTAAATTAAAATTATTTACATTCAAGATAAATTAGCAACAATTAATTTTTTAAATTAAGTTTTTTATTTAAAAATATTTTAATAAACTTTGACCATACACTACAAGAAATAAAATTTTATTTTTTAAAAATAAAAAAAAAAAGAAATTTTATTTTAAGATAAATAATAAAATATTTATAACTTATAACTATATTTATTTTAGATATATTCTAGCCGATTTTAATTATTCTAAAATTAAAATATTATTTATTCTAAAAGTATTTTAATAAACTTTGACCAAAACAAAGTAAAAAATAAATTTTAATTTGTTTCTACAATTTATCTCGAATGTAATTAATTATAAATTAAAAAGTAATTTATTATTTAATAAAAAAATTATCGATTACTTTTATTTAAAAAATAAATTTTACTTTCTAGAGTTTGTGCTCAAATATTAATATATCTTTGGACCAACTAATAATTTAATTCTAAAATAGTAAAGTAGATTCTAGAAATTATCTGAAATAAAAGTATTTATAATTTTACAACGATTTATTATATATATTAAAATAAATTTTCCTAACATTTTTATTTTTGTAAAAAATTAACAAAAAAATCTTATAATTTGTGGCCAATATTGATCAAAACATATATATTTTTTTTATTTTAATGATTCCAAAAAATATGCTTTTGTGTTTTTTGGTACCATTAAACAGCCTTTGAAGTCAAAACCAGTCAAAGTCATATGAGCTAATAGGAGTTAACGGCTGTTACCAGTCACGTGCGGGGCACATGGCTTCTGCCGTTAATATAAAACCAAAAAGACATGTTTTTGTGATTAAGCAATACTCAACACAATTATGATATCAAAAATAAAAATGACATTTTTTAACTGAACCAAAAAAGGAATTTTGACCCAAAACTTGAATCGATGGGGTGATGAATATTTCTTATACGCACAACCCTAATCAAATAGTATTATTTTCGTATTATTATTATATTATTACAAATAATTAATTACGCAATCCATCAAAAATCGAACCAAATTCAACGAATCACAATTATTGGAATATTTGGTATCATTATATATAAATTTACGAGCCACTTTGAAAAAAAAATTATTTATAATAAAAGTTTACATAACGATATTAAAATTATCACTGATTATATATATCTCGTACATGGACTTTTATGTTGTCACTAAAATAACTTTGATAATTTTAGCAGTGACAATATAGATTTAAGTAAATGTTGTTACTAGATATAATTTGTGATGAAATATTGTCTATAAAGTTGTCACTATAAATAATTACTAACACATATAAAATGACAAACAGATATAATTGTCACTGAATTTGTATTGTCATTGCAGATGTGCCACGTCTACAGTGCCAACTTAATGGGTTCTATTGTCATTTTTATCCTGTAATTATAGATATTTAGCATTTTAGTCCTTTAAAAAATAAAACTTTCAATTTGATCCATTATTTTATAAATTTTACGATTTTAGGCTATATTTTATCGAAAAGTTCTAAATCTGTCGATTTTGACATGAGCAATCACGTGCTATTTTAAATTTGAGAATACATGCCTCTCTCGTGTGGTTTTCCAGCAAAATGTATCCTCAAATCGAATTTATAAGAATAACTAAAAGAATTACAAGTTTCATTTTTTAAACAACTAAAATGCCAAACATCTAAAATTATTAGATCAAAATTACAATAAAATTCAACCCACATGCAGTTCTTGTCACAATGTAGTGAGCTGGAAAGAGTTCTTGGGAAAATGGAATGTGTGGAGAAGAGTGTTGAAATCTTTGGCCACAACAAACTACAAAACTACAACACAGTGTGTAAAAAAACCTATGAAAATCCAAAGCCCCCTTTCTTACAAATGAAAGACTACAAAATTAAGCACCATACAATGTTGTAATATCTAGTAGTGGCAGAGTGACAGCTTTGGTTTTATGTCCTGAAATGTTTGCCTTGTTCACACAGGTACAATTAGTTCATGAGTAGGACAAAAACCTCAGGAACTTCTGTGTTGGGGAAATGATTTCTTTTACACCATACTTCAATGTGAAAGTCATAAAAAAATTATTAGATTATTGTTTTCATTGGTTTTAGAGAAAATATGCAAAAGTCAAAGCTAGGGAAATGCATGCCTTTGCTTTTTCAGTGCTTGTTTGGTTATGTGATTGAGTATCTTAAATTTGTGTTTTTGGGGAAATAGCAATTTTCATCATGTAATTTAAGGTCTTTTTTTTATTTTTAATCTCATTAGTTGTGAAATTTTTACTTTTGGTCCTGTAATTTTGAAAAAAATAGTATTTTTAGTTCCATTCGTTTAGCTATCACGTGGACATTTTCGTTAAATATCTAATGGAGAAGTGTCATCGGACAAAAAATGCTACTTTTTTAAAGTTATGGAACCAAAAATATAAAAGTTCTAACACCCACGTGCTATTTTTTGTTAAAATATTTAACAGAAATGTGCCATGCGACAAAAGTATTATTTTTTAAAAGTTATTGGACCAAAAGTGAAAATTTTGTAATTAATGAGACAAAAAATGAAAAAGACCCTAAATTACGGGACAAAAAATGTTATTTCCCGTGCATTTTTTGATGCAAAAAGACTTGGTTGATTCAAATTATATATATGTTCAAAAATATATATGTTCAAAAATATTTGATAATTAAGAACACCTATTAACTTAATAAATTTTAATATATGTCCATCAAATGAAATATCACCTTTTCTCATGGTTAATTATCATAATATAACATAAAAAATTAAGAAAAACACATACTAATTAACCACAGTTACACAACAGCTATCAACCATTGTTTTTATGGGCAAGATAAAAAAATTAGCCACAGCTAAACTACGACAAATAATGGATTAATTGTGACCGAAAAAATTTTGTTTGATCTTGATGGTATTAATTTATCATAATTTTTAAAATACATTATCTATAATGTAAAAAATAATATATACTTTTTTGCAGCAATCATGCTAGAGCAAATGGGAACACAACAAATAAGTCAAAAGTATGTTAAACCAAGTAATGATCATGAGCCAAGTAGTCATCCCTAAATTTAAGGTGCCCTATGGCCCCAAAATACATCTCAAATTATGCACCTAACTTTGACCAATGTATGTGATATATTTGGGAAAAGTATTATTTTAGTCCGCTAAGTATGCTTAATTTTAATTTTAATCTGATAACTATATTTATTTTTGTTTAGGTCCAGTAACTTACGAAATTACTTACTTTTAGTCCTCTGGCAGATTTTCAGACAATTTTACCCCTATGAATGCATATGGACTAACACTGCCTTTTAAAGTTGTATAGGGATAAAATTGTTCGAAAATCTGTCAGAGGACTAAAAGTAAGCAATTTCGTAACTTACTGGACCTAAACAAAAATGAATATAGTTATCGGACTAAAATTAAAATTAGACATACTTAGCGGATTAAAATAATACTTTTCTCCATATATTTTGCCTCAAATATTAAACCCTCCCAGATAAATATTTGGTGAAAGAATTTAGGTAATTAACAAAGGCTAAAAGATGCTGAATTTGTCAGTAACAATCGACTTTTGGATTTAAGAAAGGCTAAAAGATGTTTCATAGTCCTTTGTCCTTAAATTCCTTCTTTTTTTAAAAAAAAAAAATGTTGGTGCTTTGTGTTCATTGTGAATTTGAATGGATAAAATAGTATAGTATGTAACAATACTTTCTTTTAGATGATCTTAAAGAGAGTAGGGTTTTGTTTGTTTTGATTTTTTTATTATTTAAAAAATAATAAAAAATATTTTAAATATTTATTTTTGAAAAACATTTAGGTGATAGCAGTGAAAGTTAAATTATTAGAGAAGGCCTGCAAAAGAGAGAAACGCACTGAATATCCTAGGATCCCTGTGTTTTAGCCCTCTTGTCGGGCCAACCCGTGTTGCTGACCTTACACGTGGCATTATCTTGTGTGACTAATTGTGTCCGTACAATGGGAGTAGATGCTATAAATACCCTCAAACTATTCATTAGGTATGTGTATTAATTATTATACTATTGTTATATAATTAAGATCTTGTTACCTTTAAGTATCTAACTTCAGCATCCGACGGCATCATTGAGGATGCCTCCTGCCCGTTCTCGAGCTGTTTCAAGAATGGCTGGGTCATTGAGTGTAGGCAATGACTGAAAGTAGTGAACCATCTGAGCCAATCACGTAGAGACTTGATCATATAGTTCAATATGTTTTAAGTTATTTTTGTTTAATTATCTTATACTAATACAAATCATACCAATAAATATATTAAAAACTCAAAAATATAAATACATATCTTTATCTTTCTTTCTCTATGTATCTCCCAAAAATAACGACAATTATTTAAAATAAACCAAAAGGAAGCCTTAGAAAATGATGAGGGTAATTTCCAAAAGACCAAATTGTCCCTGTTTTTTAAAGGAATTTGCAGTAAAGAACAGGATCTGGGCATGAAGCCGCTGGTCGGTTCGCCTCACCCGACCCGAACCAATAGACCCGCCCGCTCAGATAGCTGTTGGATCACCTAACGCCAGGATATCCAGAAGATGCCACGTGGCACCTTACCATGCGGTACCATACGCTATAAATACCCCCATTTATGAATATCTACACAAGTGCATTTATCACGTTTTCTGATCTCACAAGCTCTCCGCTGATCGCTTTCGACCCCACTTTTCTAACTTAAGCATCGGAGGACCCTAGCTGGGGGCTACCCAACAAGCTTAACGTGCGTTCTGTTTTTAGAATCCACTTTTAGGAAGCTCAAAGAGGGATTTACCGACCCGATCTCAGGGTACCAAACTCAGCAACCTGCATCAGAAAACAAGAAATTGATCGAGATAAGTGTACAAAGAAAAAACTCTCCATAAATTTTGTTAACAACTACTACATATGTTATTTTATTAGATGTCGGACCTTCCATGCATATATATAAAAAAATTACAATAATTAAATATTATTTAATATTTTTTTTTGTAAAAAATCAATAATATAAAAATAATTATGATAAAAAATAAATAGTTTTAAAAAATATTTGTAGGAGAAAGAGAAACACAATATTAATTAAGAATAACTAACTATTTAAAAAAATAATTTTTACCACTTATACATAGGTAAAAAAATGAATGTGGAAGTTAATGGATGAAACAAAAAATAGACCAAAAATAAGGAAGAAACTAAAAATACTCTGTCTTAATATATAGTACAAATAATAAAGGAATTAATTAAGTTGATGCAAGAGGACGTTGTTATATAACAATTGAATTATGGCATAAAAATGTCATATCATCAATAATTTAGTACGAAACACATATATGGATTAATTCAAAAGAAGAGATTTTTTTTCAATTAATCCTACCATGTGAAAGAATTAATTAAATTCCATATATATATACACTAATTTTTTTATAAATTATCAGGAATTTCATATGGTTGGCACCATGCACTACAAAAAAATTGAATTTTTGCTATATTATAAATGACCACAGCTTAAAAATTATGATAAATTGATATTATTAATCAAAGCAAAAACTTAATTCTTTAACACAATTAATTAATATTCACTATGGTTTTAGCCATAGTCAAAATATTTGCCATGACTAATATTTTGCTACACTTGCAGAAACAATTAGCAATGGCCTTTGTGAAGTCATGGTTGATTTGTATTTGCTCAGTCAACCACATCGAGGTTGGCGTTTAATCCGGGTAAGGGATTGGAATTTAAGATGATTGAGAGCGATTGGTTTTTGCTGAAGTTCTTCCATCCTCTTGACTGCGATTGGGTCCTTGCGCGAAGCACATGGGCATATGATAAAAATCCGCTGATTCTTGCCCCAATGGATCCAAAGGACAATCCCAGTTTTGTTGATGTGAATTATTGTGAGTTACATGTGCACATTCACGGCTTACTGTTGGATAAGATGACGAAGAAAGTGTGTTCCTTTGTTGTTTCAAGGAAGCTGATCTGGATGTGGGGGGAGTGGCTTGGGGTCCGTTTGTTTGTATTCGAGTGGCCTTAGATGTGAGCAAACCTCTCAAGCGGGCTTTGAAACTTCAAACAATCTTGCGAGATGAACATATCATGTTCGCATACGAGAGATTCCCTAACTTTTACCACTTTTGTGTTTGTCTCGGCTATTTATCTCGCCAGTGTGAGTTCTAGTTTTGGGAGGATTTCAATGATCCGGGAGAGAATTCCCCCTTAGGACCCTAGCTTCGAGGAGTGTTACTAGCTAAATCTTGGAACAGAGTTAAGCCAATTAGGGGGGTTCTTCAGCTTTGTCTCCCAGTTTGAAGGGCCATGTCTAGGAGAGGGGTGAGAGCAAAATAGGGTTCAAGGGAGCCTGGGGAACAAAAGGATGGTCGACTAGTTGACGAAGCTAAAGAACCCCCCCTGATTGGCCCTTGAAACCCCAACCATGCTCCTTTGACCCTCCTCCTATCCCACCCACTTCGCCAGAATAAAATTTTCCTCTTTCACTCCCTCAACAGCTAGTCCACTAGCCGTCCACCTACTGTGATCCACCTAGTTCCAGAGTCAGTGTCTGTGTTGCAGCCCCCTAGTCCCTCGTACGTGCCTTTCTCCCCCCCCCCCCTCCATACTCCACATATCTCTTGTTTGCCTCATCCATCCTAATCCCGTACCTTATCCTCTGGCCATATACGTGAGCACCTCCCTCCAAACTCCAAACCTTCTCTCAATATCATGACCCTCACCGATAAGCGTAGGTTAGTGGATGAGGATTTCAGTGAGGAGTTTTGGATCTCAAGGACAATCAAAGATCAGTAGCTTTCAATTCATATGCAAGATATTACTAATCTATTGGCGGGTTCTGCGGGGAAGACTTGCCGGTCGCCATGAGTCTGCTAGTTTGGAAATGCCAGGGGCAGGGGGGCCCTGGATAGTTCAGTATCTCGAAGTCTCATTCGGGAATACCGCCTCGACATGGTTTTTATGACAGAAACTAAGTGTTCTTCACGCCACATTGAGAGATTAAAAATAAGTTCAATATGCATGGTGTTAGTGTGGATTTTGAGGGAAAGAATAGTGGACTTGCCTTATTCTGGACTCGGTCTTCAGATGTCCTACTCTAGAGCTTCTCGGTTAATCATATTGACGTATTTGTAAAACTAGATGGGGATTAGGATTGGTGGCGCTATTCCGGTAATTATCGTGAACCAAACAACAGTAAAAGAGACCACACTTGGGAACTATTCTGTAGGCTTAAGATACAGTCTAACCACCTGTGGCTCTGTGTTGGGGATTTTAACGAGATCCTAGATCACTCTGAAAAGCTTGGTGACCCTCAGTGCCCATTTTGGCAGATTCGAAAGTTTTGTGAGGCTCTTTCCTAGTTGACTTGGTGGATTTGGGCTTCTTAGGCGATCCGTTTACGTGGACCAACAAACACCTGGCACCATATACTATTTGGGAAAGACTTGATCGAGCCTGCGCCAACATTTGTTGGTTAGATAGGTTCCTGTGGGCCTTGGTTTGTCGTGTCCAGACTCTTTTTTTGCACCAAAAGGCTCTTCATATCATCTTAAGAAAAGAGCGTTTGTTTTTCAAGGGTAAGACTAAATCATGGCATTTTGAGGCAGCTTTGCTCGAAGCCCCACAAGGTGAGCAGGTTCTTGAGAGAGGGTGGCGAAACTCACCTAGTTCCAGGAAGTTATTTGGCAATTTTCCACAGCAAGATCATTGTCGCAATCAACTTAGGGTGTGGAGTAAGCAGACTTTCGGTTGGGATAAATGACGGGTGAATTAGTTGGAAAAACGGTTAGCAATTATGTTTTCTGGCACCCTAACAGCTGAGCTCCAGGATGAAGCTTCTTCTCTTCGTTAGGAACAGGAGAGTATAGCGACGCACAAGGAGATAATGTGGCGGCGACGTAGTAAAGATCTTTGGCTACGAGAGGGTGACCGAAATACTGGATTCTTCCATCGTTAGGCGAATTAAAGGTTCAAGACAAATCTCTTTCATAAGTTAAAGGGGGAGGATGGCTTGTGGGTTGAGACAGAGGAGGGAATTCAGGCTTGTATTGAGAGCTACTTCCAGAAAGTGTATATCTCCAATTGCCCACAAGCAACGAACATAATGTTGAGGGCAGCATGGTTGTGTCCAGGGGTGGAGTCTAGTATGGTGGAGCTCCTATCTCCATACATAAAAGCGGAGGTTGCAAAGGCATTGTTCCAGATGACTTGTTTCAAATTCCTAGGCCCTAACGGTATGCCTCTAATTTTCTTTCAATCCTTCTAGCATATTATCCAACGTGAAGTACTTGGTTGTGTTCTTAATTTACTTAATTATTTCATTTTGCCACCGGGGATGAATGATAAGAATATTGTCTTGATCCGAAAATATAAAAGGCCTGAATCTTTATCTCAGTTTGTGTAATGTCATATACAAGATTGCCTCCAAAATAGTTACCAATCACTTAAAGTTGATTCTAGATAAGATTATTTCCATTGCTCAATCTGCCTTTGTCCCAGGCCGACTGATATTTTGCTAGCTTTCGAACTTAACCATTTTCTTATTACCAAGGCTAAGGGTGGACAGGGTTTAATGGCGCTCAAACAGGATGTTATCAAAACATATGATAAAGTTAGGTGACCTTTTCTTGAGAAGGTATTGTCTTACCTTGGCTTTCCCTCCCCTTTTATCCATCTCATCATGCTATGTGTTTTTTCTATTTCTTACACTTTCATGCTTGGTGGTAGTAAGTTTGGGTCTGTCTTTCCCTCGAGGGACCCTCTTTCTCCTTATCTATTAGAAAGAATTTGTCCAACTTGGAGATGCAATTTGACTAAATGATTCGTGAATTATCTAATTGCTAATTATAGAATTTTTTGCTTCATTAATTCCACTCGATTCATATACTTCTACTTTGCTTAATCGAAATAATATTTTCCGATGATACACTCATCTTCAGTAATGCCTCACCTGCTAGTTCCTTTGCTATTTTGGATGTGTTGGAGATCTGTCGCCGTGCACCGGGAGAGGAGATTATCTTTGGAAAGTCGTCAGTTGCCTTTAGTAAAAACAGGATACATCGCATTACTGCTGACACCCTTCAAATTAGAATAGAAAATAAAATGGAACTTTATTTGGGGCTTTCGTGGAAGGTGGAGAGATCTAACAGGGACCTATTTGCAACCATATGGGATCGAATTTGAAATCACATCTCGGGTTAGAATGCTAAGTTGCTATTCGAAGCAAGAAAGAAAATCCTCATCAAGTCTATCATCCAAACTATCCCCACTTGTGCCCTGGGTTATTTTAGCCTGCCCACCACGTTATCAGAAAATCATGGGATGATTGCCAAATTTTTGTGGGGGAATAGGAGCAATGTTGAAAAATTGAAGATGAGAGGTGTGTATACAAAGACTGAAAAGTATCAAAACGATTAAGTGGAAATTGGGTTCGTGATACAGAGTTTCTCACTCTTTTGCATAACAGGGCATAAGGGCCATTATATACTAAATCAGCCCAACTTATACTAACAACCACTAAAACGTGATTTCACTTAAAAGGGCACAAAAAAATGTTTTAGAAAGAACGACTTTGTTCAATAATAAAACAAGAACAAACATCAGTAATCATCTCTGTTCTTCGTCTCTCTTCTTCACTAAGTGCGCAGGTGCTGTTGCAGACTGACTTGGAGCTTGGATTTCATCACTCCCCCCACAAGTTGTACTCTGGCTGAGATTCACCAGGGACAACTTGGACCTTAAATGAAGGAAGGTGTTGCAGGGCAGTGCCTTAGTAAACACATCAGCAACTTGCTATTTTGAGGCTAGAAAGGTAGGTTGTATCAGTCCCTCTTTGTATTTATTCCTCACCACATGACAGTCTATTTCGAGATGTTTTGTTCTTTCATGGAAAACTGGGTTAGCAGTTATGTGCAAAGCTGCTTTATTGTCACAGTAGAATGGAACTGGTGTTTTTACTTCCACATTTAAGTTCCTTAGAATGTAGACCAACCAAGTTACTTCACATGTGGTGGCAGCCATACTTCGGTGCTCAGCTTCAGTTGATAACCTTGCCACCGTTGTCTGCTTTTTCATCTTCCAGGATATGGGAGTTTCACCTATGAATATGCAAAAGCCTGTGAGGGATTTTCTTGTCAGTGGACATGTAGCCCAATCTGCATCACAGAAAACACGTAATGAGAAGTTAGTGTTTGATGGGAAAAATAAGCCTGTAGATAAACTCCCTTTCAAATATCTGATAACATGAACTGCAGCATTCCAGTGCTTCTCACAGGGGTGCTGCAGATGTTGGCTCAATTGTTGCACAGCGTAGCATAAATCAGGCCGTGTGAAACCCAAATATAGCAGCCTCCTAATGAGCCTTCTGTATCTAGATGGATCAGAGAGGGCTGCCCCTATTTCTGTATTAAACTTAAGGCCTGGAGGCAGTGGTGTTGTGACATCCTTGCCATTGCTGAGGTCAATGTCCTTAATAATATCTTGAGCATATTTATGTTGAGTGACCACCAGTCCTTCTGCTGATCGGGCCAATTCAAGGCCTAGGAAATACTTGGCATTTCCCAAGTGTTTCACAGTGAAAATTTTGTCCAAATAATCCTTAACAATCATTATGACTTTCAGAAGAAGAGGTGATAAGTATGTCATCAACATAAACAGTTAGAGCAATTAAATTGTTACCTAAACCTTTCACAAACAGACAGTGATCATGACTGCATTGCTCAAAACCAAATTCCCTCACCTTATTAGTGAACTCATTCCATTTTCTAGAGGCTTGCTTTAATCCATATAATGATTTTTCCAGCTTGCATACCTTACCTTGAGGAATGTTATAGCCTTGGGGAGCATCCATATATATATCTTCATCAATAGTACCATGCAAGAAAGCATTATTGACATCAAGATGATGCATAGGCCAGCCTTTTCCAATAGCTACAGCCAAGAAGATCCTTACAGTGATTGACTTTGCCACAGGTGCAAAGCAGTCACTGTAGTCTTCACCTTCAACTTGGCTGTAAGCCTTGGCTACCAACCTTGCTTTATATCTATCTACAGAGCCATCAGGGTTAAGTTTTACCTTGTATAGCCACTTACACCCAATGGTTCTTCTGTTAGGAGGTAGATCAGTGACCTTCCAAGGTCTGTTCTTTTCAAGAGCATCTATTTCCTCTTGCATGGCTTTTCTCCATTCAACTTTCCCTTGAGCTTGCTTGAAGTCTGTTGGTTCCTGCATGTTAGAAAGATTCTCCACAAAACAAGCATGTTCATGTGTCATATGAAAATTATTAAATTCATCAATGTTGTAGCATTCATAATCCTTTATCCATGCAGGTCTGCTAGTGAGTCGAGTGGACCTCCTATGCGTCTCAGTGATGGTTTCTGGTTCTTGGTTAAGATCAGTGGGTGTATGCGAAGGTTCATTACTATCCTGATCTTCAATGAGTTCACTAACAGCAGGGACAGGACATACAATGTCACTGTCATCTTCTTTGAACTTTGAAAAAGGAAAGGTGGTTTCATGGAAGATTATGTCTCTAGATATGTGTATTTTTCCCTGTATTTATTTTCATCACCTTATATCCCTTGGTTCCATGAACATATCCCAAGAACACACACTTTAAGGCCCTAGGTTCAAATTTTTCTTTGAAGGGAAAAACGTTGGTGATAAAACAAAGGCATCCAAAAACTTTGATGTGATCATAGGTAGGTTTCATTTTATAAAGGAGTTCATAGGGGGGTTTCCACTTTAAATTCTGACAGGGCAGTCTGTTAACGAGGTAAGTGGCCATTAATAGAGCTTCAGTCCAGAATTTGGAAGGCATATTGGCTTGAAACATAAGAGACCTAGCAATTTGAAGTAAGTGTTGGTGCTTTCTTTCAACGACATCATTTTGTTGAGGTGTGTACACACATGTTCTTTGGTGGACTATGCCTTTGTTATGGAAGAATGTTTGACATTCTTTGTTGACAAAATCAGTACCATTGTCTGTTCTTATTTGTTTAATTTTAACCTCAAACTGGGTAAGCACCATGCTATAAAACTGTTCTAACTTTGTCTGTGTTTGGGAACTTGTGCAGCATTATGTAGGTCCAAGTACTTCTACTAATGTTATCAACAATGGTAAGCATGTATTCGTAGTTGTTTATAGAATGTTTTCTATATGGCCCCCACACATCTACATGGATAAGCTCAAAGATAGAATTGCATTTAGAATCACTTAGAGGAAAGGAAATTCTGTGTTGCTTGGTCAAAGGACATATGTCACATTCAATCTGTTCAGTACCATTAAAGTCACATAGATTCGTGTGTTTCAATGCCTCAAGACTGGTATGTCCTAACCTATTGTGCCACAGGATTTTGTTACATTCACTTCTACATTTTGCTACATTAGAAGCATCAGTGAATATATTTTCTTCATTGGTAGGCAAAGTCTCTCTAAGTGGATTTGTCATGTAACCTTGTGGTCCTCTTTCTAACATATAGAGTCTTCCTTGTTGTCTACCTACTGAAAAATTACTTCTTAGTTAGAGGGTCCTGCACAACACAAGTTTTATCTGTGAAATGATTATCTTTACACAATTTGCCAACAGAAAGCAAGTTGTGTTTAAATGCTGGAACGTATAACACATCTTTCAGTATGATATCATTGGTAATATGAACTTCTCCTGACATTTTAACATGCTGACTAGTCCCATCAGGTAGTTTGACATAGACCTTATTATTAAGTTCATGAAGGTTTTCAAGATTAGACATAGAAGTGCATGTGTGGGCTGAGGCACCACTGTCAACAATCCATGCTTGAGAAGTGGTGGAATTTTTACCTGCATATCCTTGAAATTTTGAAATGCTTGAACTCATTTGAGTGTTGCTTTGGTCTTGCATAATTTTGAGCATCTCCTTCCTGATAAGCCTTGAAAGATTAGCATCAGGTTCATTGTTCAAAGTTGTCTGCATGTTATCTGCTTGTTGGTTCATTCTTGTGTCAGTCACTCTTGAATAGGTCGGCTTATTTCCAACCTTCCTCTGGTCCATCATATTCTTGTACCAGTCAGGGTATCCAACTAGTTCAAAGCATTCCTCCTTCAAGTGCCCCTTCTTCTTGCAGTAATCACACTACAGTCGCTTCTTGTCTGTGATTTGTCCTTTCTTTAAGTTTTTCTGGAATTTCCTTATCTCTTTGATTCAGTGGCTTGTACAGCCATTACCCCTTCACTTTCCAATTCAGTGCCTTCAGAGTTCAACTCCCTTTGTTTTTCAACTTTGTGAACCATTGAGTAGGCTTTCGCAGCAGTTGGCAATGGGTCCATGAGGAGAATCTGATTCTTCACATGGTCATAGATGTCGTTGAGGCCCATAAGAAATTGTATCAACTGGTAGGATGCATTCTTTTCTGACATTTTCTTGCTTGCATCACAAGAACACACAGGTAGAGGGTCCAAAGTATTTAACTCATCCCATAGTTTCTTGAGTCTTGTAAAATATGTTGCAACAGTATCGTTTTTCTGCGAGATAGAGGCGATTTTCCTCTGAATTTGGTATACGAGGGGACCGTTACTTTCCCCAAAACGAGCCTCAAGTTCCACCCACAAGTCCCTGGCAGATTCTGCATATAAAAACGCTTCTGCAATGTCTTTTGATATTGAATTCAATATCCAAGAGACTACCATGTAGTCGTTTTTCTGCCATTGTTCAATGGCTTCTTAGTTCTCCTCCGGTTTTGTGCAGGATCCATCAATGTAGCTTAGTTTTTGCCTTGCCCCAATAGTTATCTTGATGGATCTTGCCCAACACAAGTAGTTTTTTCATTTAATGGTGCAGATACGAGTGATACTCCAGAATGATTATTGGTGCAATCTTTTCTTCTACAGTCATTTTTTCTGTCATGGCTGGTATTGGGAGGACTAAAAATAAGCAATTTCGTAAGTTACTGGAGCTAAACAAAAATGGACATAGTTATCGAACTAAAATTAAAATTAGACATACTTAGCGGACTAAAATAATAATTTTTCCTTATGATATTCATATATAACAACAAACACAAAAGTTAATTTGTTTGCAATTTCGATTGTTAATAAAATATAATACAATTTATATCTCAATATATGATATTAATTAATTCAAATAAATTTAAATAACCAACATTAAATATCAAGTAATTTAATTCACAAATTATATATCCGTGCAACACACGGGTTAATAATTAGTTGTGTCTAAAGTTGTCATCTTATACAATCAGTGACACATTTATAGTGACAACTATTATTTATTGTCACTAGGCCGTCACTATATATAAGTTACTAATTGTATTTAGTGACAACTTTGTGAATATTTTTTTTGTCACTAATTCTTCGTAATAATAACTTTTAAAAATAATAGTAATTATTAAATTATAAATTTTTTTATTATGATAAAATAAATATTTTATCATCTAAATATATAATTAATGACAATATTAATATCTCAATTTTGAAATCTTCTATTTTTTTGTAGTGATATCTTAAAGTGTTTTCTTCTAATCAATTAATAGTATGCCTTTTCTTTTACTAAATCAATTATATATAATACTAATTACATCACCAATACTAATTATAATTATAAATAATTAAGTGATTATCAATTAATAAAAATTTATCCAATTTTTCATTTCTTTGTTTCCGTTGTCAGACAAAGACTACTAAACGACAAGAGTTGACATGCCCATTGATTTCCCGCGCTCCAACTCTTTTTTGTTCTTTCTTTTCTCTGTCTGCTTCTTGGGTATCACAAGAAAACAAACGTGATGCGAAAATCAACGGTCTTGGTTTACCTAAATTTTGATGGTTTACTCTAATGTGTCTAGAAAAAAAAAAAAAAAAAAAAAGAGAAAAGAATACATATTATTTGTATTAATTTATTTTTGAAGAAAAATTTAAATACTTAAAAATCAATTAATTAAAAAAAAATATCACATTATATAAAGAGATTTAATAACTTTTTCCTAATCGATATGAAATGGGAGCCTCACGTTCTTCCCCTCAATTCATGTATGAGCTCGTGTAGTGTGAATTGTAGGCGAGTTCTATCCTCTAGCGTGCATGTATTTGGGTATTTGTTTCATTTTATTTATAAATATTATCTCATTTTATGTAAATTTTTGTAATTTATTTGATTTTAATTATTTGTATATTGATCTTAATCTCATTAATGTATTAGTTGAATTGCTATATTACTTAAAAAAAAAAAAAGAATATTAATAGGATCATAGTGTAATACCAATTTTTATAGGCCCATCGCATCCATTCTCAAAACATTAACGGGTTAAATGCAATTTAACTACTTGTGATATATGAAATGAGCAAATATCCCCCTATGAAAAAAAAATATCAAATTACCTCCCCGTGTTTCAAAAAATAAAGCAAATTACCCCCCTATCTATGGTCTATTTTCAAAAAATAGGGAGTAATTTGCTATTTTATTTTTCACAAGGGTTTTTTTGCTCATTTTTCAAATCACAAGGAGATAACTTGCATTTTTCCCAGAAATTAACCATAAGGAGGGAATGATTTATCGATATAGGATGCGAGCCTCACATTCTGTCCCATCCCATTCACGTACGATTTCACAAGTGTGGTCTGAGCTCCGAAGCCAACACTCCCTAATCAAGCGAGAGCGAATCTCAACCTTTAAAAATTTAAAGGGTGTTTGGTGGGAATAAATTGTAGACAAAATTTTAAACAAAACAATACTAAAAAATTGGAAGAAAAGTTGAAGATTCATTGTCCGGAAAAAGCATTTAATATTTTATAATTTATTAAAAATCTATAGAAATTAGTAGAGAATACTTATAACTTTTGGTTTCAATCAACTTAATTCAGCAGTTTAAAATGTAGTCTTTCCTTTATTTTCAACCATAAGTTGATACACTCATTTTAGATGATTGCAAACATGCCCTGAATTTCAAGTACGCAATTATTAACTGAATTATATATTAGTATTTTCTTCACGTCAAATATAATTTGTTCCCACATACTATTTTTTTTTGTCCCTTCGGGAACACCCTATAAAATTAGAACGATACAGAGAAGATTAGCATGGTCCCTGCACAAAAATAACACGCATAAATCAAGAAATGGTCCAAATTGTTCCGACCTAATTATAGTAGTAAAAGTGCGGTTTTTGTATCTATCTTGTAATTTATCATTAAATAATCAAATAATAATAAGCATTGGATTCTTAAGGAGTAAATAACAAAGACGCGGGCGATTGCGATTGCAATTGCAGTTGCATGTTTCAAAACTCATTATAAAATGGCAGACCCGATGAAATACACAGAAGACGCCAAGCAGCTTTTATAGTTTTTCTTCACTTCCAAAACCCTTCGGACAACGTTCCACCCTTTCTTTTTAGGTTTTCTCAAAATCTGAAACCTTGCCCGTCTCTTACGTCGTTCCCCTTCTCTTCTCTTCTCTCTCTCTCCCCTCATATTCATACATACCATCACATGCATATTCATGCACAAGAGCACTCACACAAACAAGTGTATTTGCGTGTGTGTCTTACCTTTCATGCACAAGAACGCACACAAACATGTAAAATTCAATGTGAAAGCCTTCTAGATGGAGTAATTTTATGTAAGACGGAACGAACCTGAATTTGGATAATTATAATTTTTGATTTAATAGAGATATAATCGTAATTAATTTGGTCAAATTTATAAGTTTGAAAGTAATTTAACTTAGAAATAAAGTAAAAAGAGTCGTATTATTTGGGGAAAATAAAAATCCTGAACTACGTTGTTGTTCGAAACTCATATAAGGAAAAATGTATGCTGACTTGATATTACAAATGAGTAAATTACCTCTCTATATAAAATGACATTTACCTCTATGGGTATTTTTTCAAAATATGAAAATTTATATCTTTATATTTTTTAAAATAAAATAATTTATTAAAAAAATAAATTACTTTATTTTATAAATACAAAAAAATAAATTACATTAAACCCAACTCAGATATGACATGTTTATTGTTAGCGGGAAGCCATATTGTTGCAAGATGAATGGTATGACCTTTCAGTGATCACTTTTTTGATTTGTCGTACGTTGACAACTATTAAATATATGGACAAAGGCCTGCATGCTCCTGTCACTTCAGTTTGATCTGAAAGTTAAAGATATTGGGTTAATTACACTTAAATTTCTCATATAATTATATTTTCCTCTAATTTTATTTTTAAATTATATTTACGCTCATTTGAGGAATTCTTCATTTATAATTGACTCTTTCCATTAGATTTTAAACCAAAAATATAGACATTAATAAAAATATTATATAAAGTTTTATTTTACCCATCATTCCACTACAATTATATATATAATATTACTAATTAGATATCAAATAACGGTTTTAAATTTGTCATAAAAAATATATATCAAGTGAATAATATTTATCTTGTCACTATATAATTATTAGTGATAAAAATTGTCTATAAAATTGTAATTATTAACATATTAGTGATAAATTAGTGACAATACAAATATAGTGACATAATTATAATACAAAATGCACGTATCGCTAATTATTTAGAGTGACAACTTACTGCAAAATCTTTTGTTACTAATTCTTGTTAATTACAATTTTCACACATATTAATTGTCACTACGAACACTTTGAAATTCAATATTGTGACAAAATAAAAATACTTCAAGCTATATATATATAATTAATGATAATATTAAAATTGTGGCTTACACTTTTTTATCGCTAATTTTTACTTTTGTATTGTTCAACATTCCATTAGTATTGTTTTATACTTGCAAGGGGTTAATGTAATATATGAAAAGTCAAAAAAGTGTAATTGTAATAAATTTTTGTTCCACAATAGTCAATGGATTATTTGGATTAATAATAGCCGTTGATGAATGGAAGTTCTTTTTGTGGATTTTTTATTTTTTATATATGGTGAGGTAATTAACACTATTGATCCATCCCATTTTTGAAAATGCCTAATTCAATTACTTCATCTTGAGTTGTAGGATTAGAATATAGAACAAACGTATATAATGTCCACATTTTGTCACTGGTGTATTCCATATAAAGTAATTACTTTGTCAATATTTTAACAATTACACATACTGTAAAATAATATTTTATTATAGTTATACCCTCTTCGTTTAATATATATATTGCATTTATACCCCTTATAAGTATAAAACTATTATTAGGAGAACATTGAATAATAGGTAAAATTAAATTTTATGTACTGTTTTATTGACGTTAAATAGTGGAAGAGGGTCAGCTATAAATGAAATTTTTTTAAGGAGGTATAAGTGTAACTTTAAAGTTTTATGAGAAAAGTGCAATTTTTGTATTTGCAAAGAGGTATAAGTATTGACTCTAGAAATTTTGTATGTATGTATTTGTATTGTTAACATGAAAAGAGTTAATAACATTACTAAGTAAAAATGTAATAATTGTGGCATTTAAAACTAAATCACTTAATTTTAATAAATCATTCATTAGTAACTATAAGTAAAAATGTATAAGCCATGATTTGCCTTTATCTTCTGTTAGGTGTGCTTTTGAATGCTTATCTTCCAGTTGGGGGAGACCTTTTATCAGCGAGGATTCATAACTGCTAGGGAATCCTATCTGTCAAGGAGTCCAAGACTTTGGGGGGACCTCCTCTTCTGCAAGGAGTACCGGTCGTTAGGACTGATGTAGTTCTAGGGTGGCTGCTGGCCTCTGAGCTGATGAGGTGCCATGTGGGAGAGTGGCCTGCTACGTGCGTGGGTTTTTTGGGCCGAATATTTTGGTGGGCTTTGACCATGGTCCGAGTTGGACGATGTCTTGGATCTCCTCTCTTTGCCAGTCTATTTTTTGGGGGACACCTGCTAGCGCCGCTTGCCAAGTCCTCTTAGGCCTTTTAGGATGTAAAGTGTCTCTCATTTCTTTATTCTTTTTAGACCGCTTGGGCCTCTTTGGGCCTCTTTGGGCCAGTTTATTTTTATGCACATCAGTAGCCCCTCACTCTAATAAGTGGAGATTTCAACACTTATTAGAGTGGAAGTCTTTAGAGGTGAGGTTTGAAGAAAAGGGGTTTTTTTTTTTTTTTGAATTCCTGCAAAGAATGTTAGTAGAATAACCTGAGTAGAAAAATAAGAGCTTACTTCGTGCCTGTATGGAGCATGACTTTTTATGAAGGTGTCTCCATGGAGGAGGGCTTAACAGGTGCCTTTTGTGCCTACTCGGTGTAGGGCTTTATTTTTTTGTAAAAGAATAATAAATAATAAAATACATGTATATATTATGAATAGGTCTTGCACGAAGCAAAATTATTGTGCCTCCTCCTTGGGGGGCTTATTTGAGGAGAGCCTCCTTGGAACATGACTTAGGAACCTCGCAAGAGGAAGAATAATAGGTCCGCAGGAAGCACGACTTAGATGCCTCCGTGGAGGAGGGCTTAGGTGCCTGCAGGAGATAGAGCTTATGGATATAAGTGCCTACCCGAAGGAGGGCTGGGGTACCTCCATAGAGGAGGGCCTCTGTGTTTGTGTAGAAGATAGGACTGTTGTTTGAGAAGGTTGCCTCCCTCATGAAATCCCTATAAGAAGACACATGTTAACATAGTGAAGGAGGTAAAATGAACCCCTCAGGAAAGTTTGTATTTGTGAAAATTTATTCGTTAAGGGGGATGCCTACTTGGGGCAAGGCTTTATTTTTTAAGGAGGTTGCCTGCCTGGGGGACAAGGCTTATTTTCTAAGGAGGATGCCTGCTTAGGGATATGGTTTATTCTAAGAAGGCATCTGGGCGGAGTTGGCCCTCGTCCTCTTTTTCCTTGAGTTTTTCACCAAAGACTTTATTCTCGTACTCCCTAGCCTCCTCCAAGTTAATGTATTGTTCAACTAGTGCTAGGAGATTGTAAAAATCGAGAGGGGGCTTCTTAGCTAAGGACTTAAAGAAATCCCCATCTTGTAATCCCTGCGTAAAAAGCGCAAATTAGTATATTAGGTGTAGTAGTAGGGACCTCTAGGGCCACTAAATTAAAGCATTGATGATACTCCCCAGTGATTCTCCTTCTTTTTGTTGTAAAGAAAAAAGGCTCATTATTATTTTTTGACATCGTTTACTGCTAGCAAATTAATGGAGAAAGAGAGAGGGAAATTCTCTAAATGATTGGATGGATCCGAAGGGTAATTGATTGAACTACTATTGGGCTGACCGTGTGAAGGTAGTTACGAATACACGGCACTTAACCCCAGTGGTGTAATGGTGGAGAAAGGCAACATTCTCAAAGCAGGAGAGGTGCTCCTGCAGGTCCGTGGTTCCACCGTCCTCCAGAAGGTTGGGCTCCTTCCAGTTGAGAAGGAGTTCGTCTGCCAGTATTTCTTCGTTGAAGGGGACACCCTACTGCTCCTCCAACGGTGCTTCCATGATTTGGTACTGGACGTCTTGGAGGCCTTTCTGCAGGCACCCCAGGCCTGCGAACCATTGAGGAGGGACATCTAATTGAGCGTGCGAGGGAGGTCCTCGGCCTCTTGAAACGTTCTTTATATAATTTTAAATAGCTTGATGACAATGGAATTATGAGTTTATTGTGAAGCTTGAAGAGTTTGGGTTTATTCAATCAGCCACGAGAAAATTGTAATTTTGGTACTATTATATAAGGCCTGCTGTAATTTTGGTACCAAAATTTGAAAAATATCTTAAATAGGTACCACAATTCAACCTTTGCATTCAAATATGATACTTCCGTTAACTTACTAACGGAGGAGCCACGTACAGTGAATGTGGGCGTTAATTGAAGCCTGTTTGGCGGGCCAAGATCAGCCTTTGGTGTTTTGGATGAAAATGGAGGGTCCCGACCTTATTTTTAAGCTATTTCCAACCTATTTTCACCATTCTTTCTCCATTCCTTTGATTGTGTTATGTTCTTTTTATATTTTTTATTTTGATTTAATTTTTGATTTTTTATTTTCTGCATAATGGTCGATTTTATGTAATTTTTTTTACTGGTTTGTGATGTATTTTCTCTGTTTCATGCTTTGTTAAACTTGTATTAGATAACTGAACTTTTAAACAATAAGCAAGAAACAGTAAATTAAAAAAAAAATTGCATTGCCAAAATATATCATAAAGTTGTTTGTCAATACTTCAAAAAACTTAAGATGTAAGTGTTTGCAGTATGTCAATACATCATCAAAAAATATCTTTGCTTGTGTTGTTGAACTACAACATCCAAAAAGAGACAAAAAAATCATTATCAGATTGTTCTTCCCACAGTTCCTCCAACCATTATGCTGCATAATCAGGTCCTGTTCAAAGGAAACCGAAAAATGAATATACTGGTCATATTCCAAAACATGTTGAAACAGAAAAACCTAAAATTCAATAATAGAAAAACCTGAAATAGAAGAACAAAAATTGAAACATAAAACTAAAATAGAAAGAAGGAATTAATAAAAAAAATGAAATAGAAACTGAAAAGATGCTTAAACAATAGAACTTCAACCTGAGATTTTCTGATTTTATGCACAGTTTCTGAAAATTGTTAATTTTTGCTCATTTAATTTTGGATTAAATTGGATTTTTTTCTAAAACTAAATTGCTTTATTAATATGGGTTATTTTTGTGCATTGGATGCACATATTTTGATCATCCTTTGGTTGCAATTTTAAACTTGAGTTTTCTGCATGATTATTTTTTATGATATTGGATATCATGGTTCTTGTTATACATGGAATGTATTATTTTATGTCTACCATGTTTAATTGGATTATTATGCTAGTTGGATGAAAATGGATGATCACGGAGCCCTTTGATAAATTGAATGTATTTATTTATTTTTGTTTATGTTGGGTGGGCCCGAGTGCCCTTTTTATTATCTCTCTCTTTCTCTCATTTTTCGCCTTATAATAATAAGGCTTGCTTTCCTCCTCACTATGTACTCCCCCAATTGCTGATCGGGGTTTGTTTTTAAATTGTAATGAGAGTAGAATAGATTTTTGGTAAGGATGTTTATTTTTACAAAAGCAAGCCCATGGAGAAAAAGGTCCACGGAGGAGGAGGACCCATGAAGAAGGAGGCCCACGGAGCACTTACAAGGCCCATCTATATGTTGATGGGTAAATTACATTTGTAATAGCATAGAGCCACCCTAGACAGACCTTACACTCACTGCAGGCTCAGTAGGTCGCATAGGTTAGGCTCGTGATCATCCAACAACGGTATGTTTAATTTTGTTGGATGCGACGTGTTTGATACTTTCATTTAAATGTGTTTAAATATTTGATATTTGTGCATGCAAACTTTAATGTGATGAGGTTTCGGTCAAACACTAAAAAATTTAACTCTCACTTGGTTGAACCAAGTTAAAGTGTTAGGGCCCAAAATGAACTTGGATCAAAATGGTTTGATCTGTCCAAGATTTTCATCCACAATAATACGGTGAGGAAGCTGCCACTACCCAAGTGTGGTCTCACGAGTCGTGACACATTTCGACTAGAGGCAAGCTGCACCATTATTGTGAACAAAGGAACACGCCCACTATTTTTCTGTCTCACGAGTCGTGGGGGCGACAATTAAGTTGTGATTTGGTTAATGGGTTGAGCCCGATACTAATTAAATATGAAGCCCATAATGGACTTGGATCGAATTGGCATTTCAATCTGTCTAGGCCTTCCATCCATAACATTATCATGAGAAAGCTACCGCTATCCGAATGTGGTCTCATGAGTCGTGGCACATTTTGAATAGAAGGCAAGCTGCATTATTGTTATTAACAAAGGAACAGGCTCGTTGTTTCCTTGTCTCACGAGTTGTGGGAGGCGATAATTGAGATGTGGTTTGGTTGATGGATAGGGCTTAACACCAAGAAGTTTGATTCGCTTGGAGTCCTCGGGATCATGTGAAGAGGTGAGGCAAAATATCTTGAGAATCTCATGGAATGAGAATGGCATCGATTGCCTCCCACAAGGCTTTTTCCATGTGAATCGTAAAAATAGGGCACGGTAAATTGTTCTTGTGGATCCCAAGCCCACTAGGAAAGGATTTTCCGAAACTCCACTTGAGCTGGTGGGATTTTGTAGAAATAGTGGGAGAACTTAACGACTCAAAGATCAAGTCTAACTCAAAACAATATTGCAAAAATCTACATATTCTTTCTCCTCTGCGTTTAAAATGCATGTGTTAGATTTGTTTTCCAATTTTTCTTTATTTTTGAGATTTACTGAATGGAATATAGCCAATAAAATTGACTGCGAAAATAGGAGGATTGTCCTTGATTTTCGAACCTAGGCTTATATCATGGAAAAGGAACTTCTATCAGACTTGCGAAAGGAGTCCTTACTTAAAGAACGTTTGATGTTCGGGATTACGGTATAAGGACAATCGCAAGGTCCACAGCATTATACCTGCTTCTATCATCCATGAGCAGTATGATAGGCTTGACACATTGGCTCAATAATGCTCTGAACTGGCACATTAGATATGCCGCAATGGAAGCATTTTTGAAACCAAGATGACTGAGGGTCGTCTGTACATAAACATGGGGTTGAGATGCTATCCCTTGTGAAAGAGCTCGATAACCTTAATGTTGATCTTAAAAGGAGATGTACATTGATCTAACCCTTCAATCTCTTCATCGCTCCCTTCAAATCTGTTTATCATGAATTCTAAATGGGCTTAAGAAGACCATTCATGAGTTGATCAAAATAGTTAGACCAATACGAGGCAACAATTGAAGAATCTACATCCTCGGTATTGGATTTGCAGGATTTGACCTCAAGAGCGAAAGGCAAGGGTGCCGGACGCTGAATGAGAAAGAAAGATGAAGCAAAGTCAGCTGCTGCAAGCGCTCTGAACGCTCCTGTCGCCTTGATGGGTGAGGGTAAAAGGAAAATGGATAATGGTTGGGCCGTCAAAATTTACATATGATGTTTACATAAAATTGCCAAAGGGCATTAGAAGAGGGAGTATTGTGAACTCCCCTTCACCCAAGTTATGGCATTCGTAGAGCAAACATAGTTACTTTTTCTATGTGTTGGACACTTGCGCTCGAAGCAAATTTCTGCAAATGACTTGCAGATATAAAAAGGAAGGCTAAGGAATGACTAGGCCATTACTGCAAAAGCAATAAGACTAAATAAACTTAGCTATTAGTATTCATGTTAAAAATAGTATACAATCATATAACCCAATATGGTCAAGTTGTTAGTCAATTATTGGACAAATTAGAATACAAACTTGGTCAATAAAAGATTCTTTTGAGTCTCTTGAGTTTTAAATTGTCGTATTACATAATTAGATTAAGAATGCTCAAAACAAATGACTAAAGCGGATGGTCAAGAACATAACTTACAGAGAATAGCATGCATGAGCTAGGCCATATCCCTCTAGTTAGGATAAGTAGGTTGGTAGATTTAAAGAGTCTAGTAATAGATGATTTGAGTTTACTAATTTATGAATCATTCCTGAGAAGGTACAAAGTCATGAAAGCACTTTCTGGGGCAAAGAATGCTCCTAAAAAATGATATATTGGATTGGATCCAAAAATAGACATCCGTAAGTTACTAAATACACAAATACCAGTAAAAGGTTCAGAAGTCTAAGGACTTCTGGAAAGTTCAGAGAAATTAGACTTGAGGAGGAAAACCAAACTGGTTACGTAGACAAACCGTTGGATGGGTTCGACGTGGTATGTATTTAGTAGGAGTTCTTGAAATATCCAAATGAGAATAAAATTCTCATTCAGTGAAATTCTTCCTGATGAGACGATGTTGAACTGTCTCTGGTAAGGAAGAAATCGAACCATGATTGAACATGGTTCGGTCGGTGTTTCACTGAATTACCTAGCCCATTTGGATGTGGACTTTTGAAAAGCGTCAAGTTGAAAAAACGTTGTGTTTTTTTAAGGTAGCAATCTAGATACCATATTTGATATGGATTGGCAAACCTATGTCCTTCAAAAAGTCTTGAGTATGAGGAAAGGTCCTACATACGTCAAGGGACTAGCGGGAGGCAAATTAGACTTGGAGTTTGATTTATACAGGTTCATTAACAATTAATGCAAACATCATTCATAACCAAAACTTCATTGACCATATCTAGGTTCTCCAAAGGACGATAAGAAAGCTCCAATTACCTGAAAGACACGAGTTTCTGTATTTGACCGGACAAAGAGAAGCGATGTAAGACATCGATATGGATAAATGGCTTGGAGCCATAAAATCGATATAGAGTTCAAACTAGGTTTGAACGTCCTATATCTAGGATACTTGTTTTGATAAATTCATAAGGTACATGACTCGGTCAAGAACAAGGTGGAAGATCAGTGGGAGCTCAATTGTGTTCCTAGCATTTTAGATGTTAAAAACATCTTTGATTATTTGGAATGATAAAACGATGTTGTGGAACTCTAAAATACGAATATAGTTCATATAGGGATTGAATTCCTATCTTGGGATAAGTTATCCAATATTCAGTCGTGGTAGAATGATGAGGAGCTTAGATGTTTGACATCCCCTACATCCTTGCTATAAGCAGTATAGGAATGTTGTTCAATGCACTGAGCCCGATGCTTATGCTTTTTAAGCATAACAACAGATATCGAGTGTGCACCGATGAGGCAACAGACAACTGTTGAAGGGCTATCTTTAATACCTGAATAAGGATTAAAGAAGAGCTTTTGACACACATTAATGGAGAGTTGATTCTGGAAGGCTATAGCAATAATAGCTTCCAACACCACATGAATAATGTTTAATCTGAAAATAAGCATACATTCAAGCTTTATGATAATGTGGTAATATTGAAAAGGTTCCAAGTGGAATACCACAGGGAACTTCATCATGAAAAATTAAATGTATGAAAAAGTTATATTGAAAAATAGTTAGGATTGAAAAGCAACATCAAATTATTGGGTGTGCTACCTAGCATAGCCACGCCACTAGTCACTTTGGAGGATGACAACTTGGCTATTGCACAAGGTAAAAATCCAGGGATCTCATCACACGTCCAATAAAAAAGCTTAAACACCAACATCTACTTAGAGTGATGATAGGAAGATGTAACGTGTGGTTGGATTGCAGGACATCGACAGAAACTGCAGTAAACCCATAAGACCTAACCGGTAACGCAAATTGCTCATAATCAAATTAATTTGAAAATATGAGTAATTGACTTTAAGGTCAAGTGGGAGATTGTTGGTATAGGTGACCGAATGCCAATTAGATTGGTGGTTTTGAAAATCATTCAAGTAATTTTTATTCAAGCAATATTGTCCCGACAAATATGGAAAGTATTCGTCTTTTGCACATCTATCTGTTGTGCTTATCAAATTACGTTAAGCACTGCTTTGACGTCATAACAGATGCCTACAGATCACTTAATAACCCATGTAGTTGGACTGCGCATTGGATAACGGCTTTCAAACCAACTTCTGAGGGTTGGTATGAAGCGTTCCAAGGCGAGGACCTCGAGATTGGGAATCGAGAGTCCTATTGAGACCTTGTATTGTATTCATTGGATGAGTGCCGCATTTCATTGGCGACAAACGTTGGACGTGTATGCAATTTCAGTGGGTTAGTTGACAAGGTGGTCAACTAACTAAACTGACTCGTGGGGATCATCATATGGAAGCCTTGGATGTATGGTCGGTATGACTTGAGTCCCTGCTCAGATAGTATGGGAGCAGTCCTCAGACTTGAGAAAGCACGGTAGTCACGTATATATGATGATTGTATCTTGGATTGTGCGAGAGATGATTTTGTCACAGATATGATCATCATAAGCCTTGTCCAGTGCAGTCAGAGTATGCAATGAGGACGGTGACTTCTAAGAAGAGGATCCGTCCCTTGTCAGGATGTGACAGAGGTATCTCCTATGCACTTGGAGATGCGTTCACGCTTTATGAATTTGTGACCACAGTCGTTGATCGAATAGGAAAAGGAAGGTCCTGTGTTGAGAAACTTGGCGTAACGCGATCTCAAGTATTAAGCATAGAAGTCTAGTCTAGGATGGGAACCAACACCTAATTTGATGCTATACACTAAGGTCGGGAGATAGTAGATGGAAAGATTGTACCCATATGGACTCAAGAGCCTGACTGTTTAGACGAAAATTCACCTAATCTCTAGTGTCATGGACCGTTGCTAGACGGCCACCCATGGTGACTGGCTTTGTTGATTAAGGTTTAATCAAGAAATATTAATTAAATTAAATTTAATCAATAATAGTGTTGGACACTAGCCCAAGTCTAGATGAAAGGTAAACCTAAAAGTCATACATAAATCACCGAGAAAGAACAATGAATTAATTTGGAATTAATTCCATAAGATGTAAGTAATTGGATCACTCACACATGGGGTCCATTGGATGGATGACCCAAGTTTAAATTAATTTGATTAATTTTAATTGGGCTTCTCTTCATTTAATTAATGAATTAAATTTCATTAATTAATAAGAGACCATTTGGACTTGAGTATTTAATTGGGATCAAGGTCTCATTTTTCGGTGTCGTGTGGACCATCTTTGGAGGATTCCTGCACTGAAATCTCAGGTGAACGTTCAACAAAACTAACCGATTAGAAGCTCAAAATTTAAGAGTTAAATTTCGACTTTAATTTTTGCTTCTATATTTATTTTCCCAACCATAGCCTTGTATGATTATATTTTATTGTTGAGCAATTGTTTATATTACATCGAATGCCCGGGCTCCAAGGGTATACCCCCTGAATTGGTTTAATTATTGCGTTTAGTTTTGTTGTTGCATAAGCCCTATCAAGGCGTTCATATATTGTATCTGTCAAGGCGTTCATATATTGTATCGTGTTGATTGCACGAAGTGAGGGCAGCCAAGATCATGCAAATCATTCGAATAGAGAGTCTCTCGAAAATGTCTAATTTATCAAAAAGGGTGTTGTCCCCCACCCTTTATTGAAATCCCCTGCAACCATCCAAGCCCGTTGCTAAAGTTGCTTAAGGTGTGTTACTGTCTTTCCACCATCCAACCATTTGTTGAAATCCCCTAATGGCTATTAGTATCTGCGAAGGCATAAAATCTCATGAACCTCCACGCTTCAGAATTGGACTCCCAGTAAATTGTGGCATTAATATGGTGCATCCCAAGGGTGTATAGTTGTACTGAAATGGATTTCTACCATAACAATGTTAAGCCCCTGCTTTGACCCTAAGATTGCACACAACTACCAAATAGATCAAAGCGTCTCTTTATTGATTCGATCCAACCTTTCTTACACTTGATTTCGCCCAGAACAACCAAAGAGGGATGATGAGTACGAAGGACCTCGCTGAGGATGCGAACATGCAAGGGGGCCCTAACCTTTGATAGTTCTAGCTAAGGAGAATCATAGCTCTCAGTGGGGCTGCCCTATAGCTACTTTCAATATATTAGAGATATTTGAAACTACTTGCCTACTCCTAGTAGTTGGTAGAGTGTAGGCAGTGCAGAGATCAGATAATGACGATGGGAGTTTAGTCTATTTTTGTTCTTTGGTAATGGAGATGGCGTGAGGGTGTATTTTTAGATTTCAAAGTAGGATAGGAGGAGGTGGGAGTTGTATTGTGTGGTTTATATGAGTGATAAGGAAGGTTAAAGGAGCCTACAGGGGTTGGAGGAACTATATAGGGGTGATATGAGATACAACAAATGACTAACAGGTGAGAGTGGGGTTTGGTAAATGAGGGGTCAATATTTGGATATGAAGGGTGTTCTAGATTGTGAGTTGACTGAATAGATGGTGTTTCTATTATATTGGCGAGAACAGGGCTATCATTCGGCATCATGGATTGGATTTGGGTATATTCAGGGAGATGGGAATGTGGGATAATAGGGGAAGTTAAAGGAGCCAAATATTGAAGCTCCCCATGGAGTATTTCTCTGATGGGTTAGAGTATGTGTGCTAGGGAGATGAGAAATGGAAAGTGAGTGGATTCCTGGAACATGTGAACTAAGCGGCAAGCCATGTGCAAGTATATGGAAATAAGCCCAATCTAGATTCACATCCCTTGGATTCTCATTTGTAATAATAGAACTAAGAATCATCATATTCTTCTCAAACGACCAGGGGCATCCCTTTAAAACATGGTTTCAGTATAGAATGTGATTAAGCTTTAGTCAAAAATAATTTCCAACCAGCGGCTTAGGGTCCATACCTCGCACTGGGTTAAAAGACAACATTAATGTGTGTTATATTATGTAACCCAAAAGACCTTTTAGTCTGGCCCCATCTCGGATGCCCACAATGACCCGACCCACTTTGGCAGCCCACAATCCGACCCGGTAACCGACCTACTCCTACCCACTTATATTCTGCCCTAATCAGTTTCCTCTCTCATTCTCTACTTCTACTCTTCTCTCTCTCTGAGCCGATAGTTTATTTCCGTTACTCTCATTGTTATCTCTGTGATATCTCCTTCCATGTAGTCACCAGATTTGATGGAGTTTTTCCTTCGCCAAGACGATGGCGAAAGGAAAACTACCAGTACTTTCCTTCTTCACTAATTTCCTCGGCCCTATTTATAGGGAGTCTTCTGCCCTTCTTACACACGAGAAAACCGCGAGTAATTTCTTGAGCTTTCTTTGTGAATCTAACGGGTCTTAGTGATTGGAGTGATACAGTGATCTAAGTGATCGGAGTGCGGTCGGAATACTGACTTTTGTGGTGTTATCGTGGGTCGGTGATTTCGGGAACGGTACAATCTCAGTGACTGGTTTTCTCTCGCTTGGATTTGGCAGATTCTGAGCCGAACTGAGATCCGTCATTATCTTAGGCAGAACAATACTGCTATTGAAAATCCACTTGACATAACCACTTGAGTACAATGTCGTTCACATACGTACCAAGAGGACATAGCAAAATAACTCGGAGCTGAAGATTGGTCTGAAGATTGGTCTGAGCTGAGGGAGGAGGGAGACTGAGCTGAGAGACTGAGCTGGGAGCTCTTCCACCTTGCCGCCGAAACACCTGCCATCGTATCCGCCGCTGCGCCACTGCCGGCCGGCCGCTGGAATTTCTCCGGCGCATTTCCGGCCATGCGCAACAGATCCCGAATCGCCGACAGACGATCTATCCAGCCGTGCCATGCGTGCCCGAAAGCGAGCCCTGACGCGCCGCCTATCTCCAACCGAAGGACGCGATTTTCGCCCCTTTTTCGACTCACCACCGTCCTTCTCAATTTCCGGCGCCGTCCCGACGAGTCACCGGCTGAAGCGCATACCATTCGAATCCCCATTACGAGGCGAAGATTTCCCACTAATCAATTTTAGGTTTCATCAACGAGAGAGGTTGGGCTTTCTCCTTGGCCGTGCATCCTTCCCGTCGCCGATTAGCCGTCACCGGAGCTCCTCCCAATCGCGGTCCACCACCAATCGACTCCTCTCCTCCATGTGAGTCGAACGAGCCATCTCCCAACAATTTCCATCAAGGTTTTGCTTTGAGAACGAAATTCTCAAACGCCGCCTGTTGCGCATCCTTTCTTCGCCGTCCGGCGGGCGCTGACGGAGAACACCGGTGGACTTGCCTTCCCATGGATGACCACCCCCTCCGATCAGCTTCAACCAACGGAACCTCGACTCCTATTGAGACATTGGTTGCCAATTCGGACGAGTCCGGTTCCAACTTCGACGAGCCAATTCAGAAATTGCCCCCTATTATGCAGAAAGAGCAGCAGACATCAACTCCTCTTGTTAAACCATTTGCTGAAGCTGTTGCCAATTCGGCAGGAAATCAGAGTCTCCATCAACATCCTTCTGATCTCAGAAAATTTTTTCTGGCCGATCATAACCCCCAACCATTCAGTATCAAGTTCGTTAACCAAGGCCGACCAACTCTCTCATTCGGAGATGCTGAGACGGAGGAGCTCGCAGCGCCCTATCGATTTTCTCTTGTTGGAAAATTTTCACATGGAGCACCTCCTTACAGTCAAATGCATCAGCTTATTGCTAGATTGGGCATTCAAGGCGCGTTTACAGTCAGCATGATCAACTCCAAACACACTCTTATCTCCCTTTCAAGCGAGTCTGACTACTCTCGCCTTTGGTTACGGCGCATTTGGTTCTTCAAGGCTTCCCAATGAGAATTTTCAAATGGACGCCTACATTTACTCCGATGCAAGAATCATCTGTCGTTCCTATTTGGGTTTGCTTTCCTGAACTCCCTGCTCATTTATTTCGTAAGGAAGCTCTTTTTTCTGTTGCTAGCATGGTTGGTTCACCTTTACAAATTGATGCTTTAACTCTTAACAAGTCTAAACTTTCACAAGCCAGAGTATGTGTGGAAATAGACCTGTTAAAACCTATTATTGAAGAATTTGACTTGCATATTGATGGTGTAACCATAGTACAGAAAGTTGTCTATGAATATCTACCTGAATATTGTTCTCTGTGCAAGCATGTGGGACATAAGGATTCTGATTGTTTTTCGAAAGGTAATGCCCGTAAACCCCCACCCCGTTATAAGATCAACCCTAGGCTTCAACAATTTGCAGGAATTGAGACAAAACAAGCCCGTGATAGAGGTAAAAAGAGGACTGTGTCAGTAGGCCGTCCTACTGCCGAGCAAAATTCGGAAGGAAGCAAAGCACCACTTCTCGCTGAAGAAGCGGAACGTTCAATAGCTGACGAGCCAGAAAATGGGGACAAAGATCAACAGGAGAATGACAATCAAGCGGAACAGATTCAGAGCCATGGAAAATAGGGACACACCTCCCACACTACTTTGACGCCTCAAAGAGAAAACGGAATAGTCAACATGGACAACTTCAACTTGGATGATGCCTTAGTTGCAGAATTATTGGACAGGGAGTGGAATGCTGAAAGCCATGAACTAAGTTCCAAAAGCAAGCTGAAATCCAGAGGAAAAGCTAAGAAGACACCAAAAAGTGGTGACAAGGGTTGCACATCAACAAAGGCAACAGAAACTAGAATACTTTTAAGAGGATAATGTACCAACCATAAACAAAGAAATAAGTTTCTTTCTGAGATGGATATCATTGAGATTCAAGCTACCCAAGAAACTAGCAAAAGTGAGGCTCAGGACACAAAAGAAAGTAGTGGCAAAGAGGAGGCAGTCACACCAATCTACAACAGATTTCAAAGCCTGGATGACAGTGATGCACTTCTGGAGCTTGACACTGAGCACCAGCCACAAGTACAAGCAAGAGAACAGGAGATCTATCAAATGGCCAATGACAAAGCACTGGAATCTAACCTCCAGGAGCACATTTTGGAAGACTCTACTATGTCTAACAAGTTAAAAGAGAAACAATTCCATGGAAGATAGCTCTCTTAAAACAGGCAAAGGTGGAGGCAAAAGAAAAAACAACAAAGCTAACGGTACCACTAGGACCCTCCCTAAAAGGCACACCAGGTCTGTTTCCTATTCCTCTCTATAATTTTAAATGACCAAAATTATGATTTGGAATGTTCGTGGTATTGGTAAGATAGATAAACAGAAAGTTCTCTTTGACATGCTGTTAACTCATAGACCTCATATTTAGGTTTTGCTGGAACCTTTTATTCACATTGAAGACCCTTCTTTCATTCACAGGTTTGGTTTTCATTCCATTTTTTCTAACATTTCTAACAAAATCTTGTGTCTCGCTCAAGTTGGTTTTGATGTTCAGGTGGTACAGAACACTAATCAATTACTTCATGTTAAAATATGTTCTATACTTCTTCAAAAGGACATTTTTTGTAGTTTTGTATATGCCAAATGTTACAGGAATCCTAGGAGAGCCTTGTGGGAAGAGCTTAAAAGATTGTCCCTCAACAAGGTACCTTGGACTGTTGGAGGAGATTTCAACACTATGCTTCATACCCATGAAAATCAAGGAGGCACTATCAGTAGCTTGGGCTCTATTGAGGACTTTAATGATATGGTCTTGGATAGTGGTTTCACTTGGACTAACAAAAGGGTTTGGAGGCGTTTAGATAGAGTCTTATATTCTCAAGAATGGGCTGAACTATTCAATTCCACCAGAGTTTCACATCTCCTTAGAAGACTGTCAGATCATCACCCCCTGTTAATTACTGCCACTAGAACAGAGGACAAAGTTCCCTCTTCTTTCAGATTTCAGCACATGTGGATTATGCACCACGACTTCCAAGACATGGTTAAACAATCCTAGGGTGCCCTGATCTAAGGCTATGGTATGTATAGGTTGCAACAAAAGCTATATAGGCTGAAGAATCACCTAAAGCAGTGGAACAAGGATTGTTTTGGCAATATCTTCTCTCTTGTGGACCAAGCCAAGGCTGCTGCTAATGAAATAGAGAAGCACTTTAATAGGTTGCTTTCCGAAGCTAATTTGACCAACCTAAACAAACACAATGCTACTTTGGTCCATGCCCTTAAACTTGAATCTGAGTTCTGGAGACAGAAAAGCAACTGCAAATGGCTTGAAGCTGGAGAAAGAAACACCAAATTCTTTCACGCCTCTGTCAAGAAGAAAAGGTTGAAATCCAGAATCTCCAGAGTGATGGATAATCAACATGAAATCACTGACTCTGCTCAAATTAAGGATTCTGCTGTTCACTTCTTTGAAAGTCTCTTAAGTGATAACCCTGCCACCTCTCTTCCTCATGATTTTCCATTCCAATTTCCTCAAATTCATCAAGATGTCCTCCTTAACCTCTGTCAACGACCCTCCCAAGATGATATCAAAGAGGTTGTCTTTTCTATTAATAAAGACAGTGTTGCTGGGCCTGATGGATTCTCTTCAGCATTCTTCCAAGCGTGCTGGAATACTATCGCAGAGGATGTCAATGCTGCTGTTATGGATTTTTTTAGGGGCACCCCTATGCCCAGGAGCTTCTCTGCCACATCTATCATTCTTATCCCTAAGAATGACTCACCCCAATCTCCTGGTCCGAGTTCAGACCTATCTCCCTCTGCAATGTTACCAATAAGATCCTGTCCAAGCTTCTTTATACTAAAATCTCCCAAGCTCTCCCTGACCTCATTTCCCCATCTCAGAGTAGCTTTGTGCCTGGTAGGCTCATTGCCGACAATATTCTTCTAGCCCAAGAAATGACACATCATCTTGATATGAGTCATGGCAAAGGGAACCTTATTTTAAAATTGGATATGACTAAGGCTTATGACAGGGTGAACTGGAAATTTCTCTATGTGATTCTGGAGAAGATGGGTTTTCCTTTCAGATTTATTATCCTCATCAAGCACGCTATTGAACATTGCTGGTTCACCATTCTGGTTAATGGAGAACCATCTGGTTTCTTCAAATCATCTCAAGGTCTTAGACAAGGTGATCCAATTTCCCCTGCTTTATTCATCCTTGCCACTGAGGCTCTTTCTAGAGGGCTTAATCACCTTTTCTCTCAAAATCCTGGTATGTTCTATCAGATGGGCTATAAAGCTAGAGTGTCTCATTTGGCCTATGCGGATGACATCATCATTTTCACCAGATGTGAAGAACACTCTCTGACTAAACTGATGCAATTCCTAGAGCTATATGAGGACCAATCTGGCCAAAAAATCAATCACTCCAAGAGCTTCATTATCCCTGGTAAGAAAGCTAATAACGTTGCCCACAGAATCAAATCCATTACTGGCTTCAATCTCAAGTGTCTTCCTATCACATATCTTGGAGCTCCTCTGCATAAAGGTCATAAGAAGAAAATTCTTTATGAACCTCTTATTGACAAAATCAGAAACAGGATCAGTGGATGGGAGCATAACATCTTTCACAAGGGGGCAGGCTTTAACTTATTAAAAGTGTCTTGTCCTCTATGCCTGTTTATCTTCTTCAAGTTTTGAGTCCTCCTATTGGCACTCTGCAGAAAATTGAACAACTTTTTTCCAAATTCTTTTGGGGATCCACTACTGACCACAGGAAAATTCATTGGACTAAATGGGCTTTCATATGCTATCCTTGTGAAGAAGGGGGCTTGGGTATCAGAAACATTAGGGATACCGTCACAGCCTTTACCCACAAACTCTGGTGGCGGCTGAGACAAAACAACTCTTTATGGGCCAGCTTTACTATTAGTAGATATTGTAAAAAGTCTACTCCTGCCTCTACTAAAGCTAAATCGAAGGACTCTAACATTTGGAGAAGAATTTGTAGAATTAAATCTATCTCTCAGGAGAACATTTTTTGGAGCCTTGGAGCTGGCAATGTATCTTTCTGGTATGATTGTTGGCTCCCTGCTGGCACCCTTCATTCCCTCATACACCCCAACAGAGCATCCAATGCCCTGGTCAATAACTTCTGGAACAACCACACATGGGATATTGGTAAATTGAAGGAGGCTATTCCTCAGCATATCATGGAGCTCATTTTGCAGATCCCCATTGATCCCCAGCAACAAGATTTTATGCATTGGAAACCATCCCTCCACGGCTCCTTTTGTACCAAATCAGCTCGTGAGATTAGTAGAGATCACAAACCTTCCCTTCCCATTTTCAAAAATCTCTGGTCTCCCCTTGTCAAGCCTACTATTTCTATCTTCATTTGGAAAGTCTTCCATAACTGGATTCCAGTCGATAGTAGACTCAAACAAAAGGGCATATCTCTGGCCTCTAGATGCGTTTGCTGTTTGAAGGAGGAGGAGAATATTCCTCACCTTTTCCTTCATAACAAGGTCTCCCTTGAAGTTTGGAGCTTCTTTGCCTCCAAATTTCAACTCAATATTCCTGTCACGGACAATTTTTTCATGATCCTTCAAGCCTGAAAAAGTAATATCTCTAATCAGCTTCACATGAGAGATATTCTTCCCCCGCTGATCATGTGGAACATTTGGACTTGTAGGAATGCTGCCATATTTGAGGGGGCTCCTTTCAAAGCTTATCGTATTATCTCTCAAATCCTCAATTATCTTCATCTACTTGGTAAAACCAACCTCATGAGAGCTATACACTGGAAAGGGGACAGATTTGTTGCATCTCTTTTTAAAATTTCATTTCCCCCTCAGAAGATATCATCCAGAATCTCTATTGTTAAGTGGATTAAGCTAGATAGGGGATGGTTTAAATTGAACACGGATGAGGCCTCAAAAGGAAATCCAAGCGTTGCAGGAGCAGGCGGCATCATCAGAAATCATCTTGGTCAGACTGTATTTGCATTCCAGGAACATCTTGTGTTAAATTGTGCATTAATAACAAAATTAGGAAAATATGGGTGGAAACAGATGCCAACATCGCCATCAAGCTTATTTCCTCTCCCCCCCAAGGGCCTTGGCACCTTCAAAACTTGCTGCAACATATTAGAGAGCTTCTATCCAAAACTGAGTTCAAGATAACACACATCTTTAGAGAGGGTAACCAAGTGGCCGATTATTTTGCTAACCAAGCTTGTTTCAGCCAACATCTCACCATTTTATCCCCAGATAATATCACTGGTATTTCTAAAGTTTTGATTAGACTTGACGCCTGCTCCTTGCCTGCTATTAGAATCAGAAGTACTAGATACCTTTAATTTCAGCTTTACATAATTTTTCATGAAATTAGGCGTATTTCACTACTGACTATTTCTTCGCTGTCATTTATTTCCCTATCTGAGCTTTTCTGTGCTGCTTTTTGTTTGTTCCTATATGGGGTCCTAGGAGGTTACTCATCCATATTGGTTGACGTTGGGACCAATATTCTCTGGTTACCTTTGGTCTTATCACTTTCTCCTTTATCTAGTTATTTGCTGTTTTATCTTTTGCAGGTATTATGAACCCCTCCCAGAAGTTCAAAGGCTGCTAGCCATACAAACTTGTTCTCCACGGTTATACTTATGTTCATTATTTATCGTTTTGGAACATTACATACACTTTGGCTTGGCCTTTTTGTATAGATTTATTTGCAGGTGCTGTGCGAGCCACGACGTGGTAGGATAATAAAAATCTTTTTGACTTGCCATAATTCCTCTATGACACCTGTTCGGGTCTTTTGTTGTAAGGGAGTAGTACTCCTTGTTTATTGTTGCTCTATTTGTAAGGGAGTAGTACTCCTTGTTTATGGTTTTACTAGAAATTTTAGGAAGGTAGCTCTTCCGGCTGTAATTATCTTGTGCATTTTAATATAGAAGGATTGGGGACTCCGAAAAGCTCCCCCACCTCTAGGTGGTTTTAAAAAAAAAAAAAAGGTACCAAGAGGACGATAAAATATATAAAAATTTAACTTTAAGGATTATATTTTATTTTAAACCTAGGAAGTGAATTACAAATGGTAGACTTAATTAAATTGCTTCCTTATTAATTAAATCAATTATTTGCAATCTTTTCAGAAAATACAATTGTACGAACAATAATGATTCAGTGATAGAAACATATAAAAGAAGTTGTGAACATAATATTTTTTCTGGCTAATAAGTACTATATTTATGTTTGGATACATATTTCTGCATTTAAATTACACATAATACATTAAAGTTAATTTATCCTGACATATTTAAGCATATACATATAGGAAAAAATTGCAAGCAACCTCTTATAATATCGCAAATGAGCAAATTACCCCTTTATAAAAAATAAGTATTGATTTACCTCCCTGTATTTTTTTAAAGGATTATACAGGGATATACAGGGAGATAAATTGCTTCATTTTATAAATCATAACGGGTAAATTATTGTATTTTAAAAAATATAGAGAGATAAATCACTACTTATTTTTCATAAGGGGTTAAAATGTTGTTTACCCTCTATATACATATATACATTTCGATTTTTTTCATGTAGGTAGCATTTCCCTAACAAAAGGATTATGTCGATACTCTCCGATTAGATGTACCTAAATATTCACTCTTACTTTGCCTTTTATTGTTCCAAACTCCCCAACACCACATTGGGTTCTTATCATTACTAAATCCCATACATGAAACCCAAAGAATGAAATTTCTCCCTGGTAAGTGCATCTATTTTCTCCACAATCTCATCAGATAGATGGTCCTTGTAACCCCCAACAACCCCATTTCTAAAGAAAGAATTTAGTGTTAGGTTGAGTGGTATTCCAGGGAGAACATCCTCGGACTTGTTCACTTCATGACTACTTAGTACCTCAAAGCTGCAACTCTTCACAATCTCTCTCACCTGCCCCTCCACATCCTCTCCTTCAAAGGGACACCCCAAAAACTCAGCCAAATTCTTGACATGAGTTTCAGGGTCATTCTTAAGCTCCTCATAAGTGAGAAAGTGCGCATTTTTTGGCCTTTTCAAACTCAACTTTCTGTAACCCATCACATGATCATCATAAGGCCCATAAGGAGTAACTCCACAACAAAATTTCTCCACTGCCACTTCGAAAGGCCAGGGCTCCTCCCTTGCCTTCTCCCACTTGTTCACGAAATGCCATGTCGATACAAGAGTGTCCTTCGGATTCCGTGTCACATAAACTACACGACAATCTGATGAATCTAGGGTTCTTTCTAGGAGTTGGTATGGCATGTGTGTGCTGAAAATTCGTCGACAGTGATTAGCATCAGGAGAGACGACTGTGGTAGACTCATAAGGCGGCTTACCATAGGAATCAAAGTATTCCAGAAATGGGACCAACGAGTGTGGATTTTCGACAGTCAAGCGATGTTTGGAGGATGGGTTAACAATAGAGTAGAGAAGGGCTTTGAGCCAAGTGGTGCCAGTTTTAGGAAAAGAGGCTAAGATTACATCACTGGGAAGTGGTCGAAAATTCTTATTAACTCTGATAACACCTTCGATCGATTGAGGCAAAAACCAAAAGCCTCCAAGTTGATAGAGATAATCATCGGCCCACCATTTTTCTCTAGGGAGGGAAGATAACTCCAACTCCAAGTCAAAACTAGAATCCTCCATCTTAATTAATTAATTGGTGAATATGAGAGCGAGAGGAGTAGCAATGGTTGGAGTAGTTCGATGGATATATAGATAGGAAATGAAGTACATATTTATAGAGGGAACAATCTATTTATGTTTAAATTGTCCTAGGATATTAATTGGACGAGTTGGCCCAATTAACTGTACTAAATTATATTTAGTGTTGAGGGACTCTTTATGTCGCATACTTTTTGCAAACCTTGCAAAATTTTAGTCCCAATACGTATTTGGTCCTGAAAAAGTTTGACTCACAATTATATATTTTGTACATAATATCTATAGAAAAGTCGTTGAAAAAGTTTGACTCACAATTATATATTTTGTACATAATATCTATAGAAAAGTCGTAATGGAGTTGGGTCGCATTTTAACATTTTAATAAATTATGTATTATTGTGTCCATATTATATTAAAATCGCAAATCATGAATTTCATATGAGACCCTTTAGTGTTTAGGGACTCTTTAGGCTTTAAAGCAATTTTGGTCCCGTAACTTTAGTGATTTCCCGATTTGGTCCTTTAACTATTCGATTTTCCATTTTGGTCCTTTAACTTTTAAATCTGTTCTGTTTTGGTCCTTCAGCCAAATTAGTGACTATTTTGCCCTTCTTAAGAAAACTGAATATAGCCATACTCATGCCCTAGTTTGGCCCATCATGCTTCCGTAATAAAACTAAACCTCCATAAATTCATACCTTGATTTGACCGTCCTGCTTTTGGGTATTCCAAATCTTTGATTTTACGGACTACTTCCAACCACCCAACCGCAGCTGATGGTTCGCAGAAACTTGGCTCCTTCAGTAGCAAAACAGCACAGCCCTATTTCGTTTCCTACCTTAGGGCGTAAAAGATGTTTCGAAATAGAGACTTGATAATATTTTGGATAAACAAGTGGAACAGAAGTCTTTCTTTATTGAAGAATATCGAGAATATTACATAGATACTATTCCTCCGTTGGAGGAGACAACTGTTTAAACTCTCATAGGATAGAGGACTAGACTCGTTGGAGAAACCCCCATAAACTGAAAGATTAAAATACTAGAGATATTGAAAACACTCAAATAATGCTTTGAAGAGTAGGAGAAGTTTTTCTGATAATCCCCTTCTGCTTCATTGCCTCTTTATTTATAGGCGTCCGCGGACTTAAAATTCGGACTCCAAAACTTGCTTTTGTGATGACGTCATTGCGTTTATCATCGCCTTGTGATTTCCAGCTGTCTGTCATAAATAGTTTGTCGGTCACATGATTTCCAGCTGGCTGCTTTGCTGACTGTTGGCTTTTGTTATTTTCTGCCGACAGTCTTATACTTTCGATTTTTTACATCGTTGAACTTTTACTTCTCTTGGTAAAAATTTTTCTCTTTCCCTTGTCTTGGTCCGGTTTGGGTTTATTTTTCATGACCCGAATCTTTGTCCTGAACAGGGGCTTTTCTTGTTTCTCGCAGCAAGGGCATAAATGGTTGTGCCATTGCCCAACATGCAACATGTTGCACGTCTTCATCCTTGTGGCTTCGGTTGCTGGCAGCTTATTTTTCCAAATTAACATCCTCTTCTTTTCGAATAAGCTTTCAGCAAACTCCGTGCTTTTCCCTGTCATGGAATTTAACAGGAATGATCCATTCACTTTGTTTGAGAAAATCTTGAATGGATACTTGACTTTGTCCATCTCTGTGTGACAGACCCATAGTCCCCAAGCTCTCTTGGTAGAGATACTATCTTCACTAATGGCTGATACTAAGGGAGCTTCTCCTAAGGCAGCTTTGATTTTGTTGAAAGCTACCATATCTGACCTCTGCAGCTTCATGAAATGGAATGTTGGATGAGACTCTTTTCCTGCAGTTTCGGGAGCTACTGAAACAAATTTTATCTCCAGAACATCGCCTCTTTTCAAGTGGATGTTGTTTTGCCATGAATCAAAGACCGCCCCACTAATCCACTCCGGAAGTTTTGACATTTCCGAAAAACATGGTGACATAGTATGAACTGAAGCAAGTGCTCCAAAATCATACCATTCTCTGACATCTTCTGGTTTTGACCCTTCTAACATCCAGGCTCTGTTATATTTTCCGGACGTTTCGATAATGGTCTTGCTTGGATTGACTCTTTTGCGGGAAATTAATTTTTCCCACATACGCTGATAATCCTGCCAAGCAGAAGAAGATATTAATTCGTTAGTATTAGCCTTAGAGGTGCTTGTCATTGTCCTAAGGCTAATCTCTCCCTCTTTAACCCCAGAGGTGCTGGGTTGACTTGAACCTACAGGAGTTTGCACTACCTATGATTCAATTGTTGCCTTTTCACCAGAGTCTGGTGATGGCCTTGTGCAATCGGTACTTGAATCCGACGCTACATGTGTAGAGCCCTGTACTCTAAAGGCATGTTTTGGGTCATGCTCCCTCAACTCGTGAGTCATCCACGAAGGTGCCGCCTTCCGAATTAATTCTTGTAAGTCATTCCATAGCGAGGTGGATGCTAATAAGGAACTCCTTATTGCGACCTGGACAATGTTTAGATCAGCTCTTTGGATTTGTCCGGCAATTTGGGCGTTAACCGCTAGCTGCCCGAACTTTCTGTCAAACTCCTTGAGGTTTTCCCTAAGGTGCCTGAGTCTCAACATGATGGAGTTTGCTTCAGATTCCCCCATCTCTCGTCAGGAAATCTGCAAGAACATTCTCATGAGATTTTATAACGACAATATTATAACGATAATATTGGCATTCTGCTTGCCATCTGATAATACGAGCTTTCTCTATTTTTTATTCTAATTTATTTTTTAAGAAAACCTTAACATTAGTATTATCAACTTTTAAAGTAAATTCTTTAGCAAGTAAATATAAAGGCCATTTTTTGAAAGCCTTCCAAACCGCAAAAAAATTTTTCTCGTTTATGTGCCAAACTTTGGCTTGTCGTTCTGAGAACAACCCTCCGGTATATCTATAAGGTTCTTCCCCTGTAGTTGTCTTCTTAATGAGCACTGCCGCCCATCTGTAATCATTGGCGTTTGTGTAGACTACCAATTCATCCCCGTCTTGCGGTATAGCAAGTTTTGGAAGGTTATTGCAAACTTGTTTTAGCTCACGAACCCTTTTGGTGTGGATTTCTTCCCATTTCCACTTTGAACTCTCCGTTTCTTTCAGAAGTAGTCGGAAATCCTTTCTGTATTTTGCAAGATCCTTAATGAAGATTCCTGTAAAATTAACAACTCCCAAGAAGCTTTGCAATTGCTTCTTGTCTTTGAGTTCATCTGGAAAATTGCGGATTTTCTCCACAATATGGTCCTGCAACTCAATTCCTGTTTCGTCAATAAGGATTCCTAAAAATTCAATCTTATTGACTGCAATAGTAGCTTTCTTTTCAGAAAGTACAAAACCTTCTTTATAGCATGCATCGGAAAATATTTGAAGATGTTTAATATGCTCTTTTCTATTTTTGGATGCAATTAGTATATCGTCAATATAGACAAACATGAACTCAAAATAATCTTTGAAAAGATTATCCATTTTTCTTTGAAATATCTGGGGTGCATTAGCTAAACCCATTGGAAGCACATTCCAGATATACTGTCCCTGTGGTGTAGAGAATGCAGTAAATTTCTTTGATTCATTCTCCATCTTAATCTGATAAAACCCAGATTTGCAATCGAATTTAGAAAACACTTTTGCTTCTTTAATGCAATCAATTAAGTGTTCTCTACTAGGAATGTAATAACCATCAAATTCTAATATCTTATTAATACCTTGATAGTTAATAACCAACCTGGGTTTACCTCTCTTAATCTCACCATAGTTTCTTACCAGGAATCCAGGGCTACTGTAGGTAGAGATTCCAAGTTTAATGAGTCCAAGACTGATATGCTCTTTGATTATCATCTGCATATCCTTCTTATCCTCCATGTTCATCTGGATAGGCTTGTATCGAACATACTCGTATTTGCACTGCTCTTTGACCTTTAGAGTAGCTTCGATCTTGTTCCTATCCCACCAAGCCAGAGGATTCTCACTGAAGTTCCTCTGGATAAGCCTCTTGACATTCTCAAGAGAAAGTCTGCTATCTTCGCTAATGTCTAGTGATTTCATCTCCAGTAGTGCTTCTTTAAGGTTTAGAATTTCCTCATCGGATTCTTTATAGAAGCTATCGCTGTCCATGAGTCCCTGCTGCCTGAAAGACAAAAAGATCTTACCAAATTTTCTCTTATCCTGCATTTTTGGATGAGTTAATTTGGCATCAAAATCATCACGTTTGCTGCGAAAATTTATCGGCATTATCCTGTTGAATGCCTTTTCTCTTTGCAACACCTGTATCTCACTACCACAGTTAGTAGTAAAGATTAACAGATTTCTCTGATTATCCTGCATATATTTTGCTAATGTTTGAATAAAATTGTTACCTAGCAAGATATCTGCACCTGTATCATGAAGTAAATAGGAGGTGTTTTTACCCTAAACCAGAGTGATCCAAATGCTCCTCCAATCATGATCTTGGCTTCTCGTATTCCCTTATTGAGTATCAGAATTTTTTGTGAAAAATCCCTTCCTGCAATAACGGGTAAGGTTTCCCTTGCTTCCTGAGGGAAAACTCCGGGTTTTGCTGTGCATGTTTTCCTGAAAGTTGTGTCTCATGTTCAAAATCAAATTAAAAAATGATTAGAAATAAAAAAATTAAATGAAATTACTAATATGCGTTAAAGTACTTACTATCTTCCGCTTGTGCACCCTAACGGATGTCCCTACGATAGACGGTCGCAGCAGCTTCCAGGTTGGCGCCTCAGTTGACCTAATTCTTGGTCGACTGGTCCTAGAATTCTGGGCTCGACTAGAATTCCAAGAGCTGGGGCCAGATCTCCTCGGTCAACCATAGTGGTCCAGCCAACTGGTTCTACGTACCTCACATCCCGGAGATTGATGAAACGCCTTTGGGTCACAGAGTGAAGTAGTGGGGCTAGTGGTGGTGGTGGTGCATACCACGGCCTCGACGGGGCCTGTGTACAACTGGCCCCCGTCGCCGCATTTGACCTTACTGTGGGGGGGTTTGCAGGTATTGGCGGGGGTTGAGAGACTCCCTCCAAAGATGGGGCAACCGAAGATGCATTCGCTGGCTCTTCCCGGGGAGGACCACAGTTGCAGGCGCGCAACCTCGTCTCGAAGGTGGCGGAGCACCATCTTCAATATCTACCATTGAAAAAAATTATTGAAATTAGAAACACATCATTATATTTTATTATTCATAAAATTATATTTTTTTGCTAAAATTAGCATTAATTAATTACATAAAAATTGTTTTAAGGCCCTAATTTTTTTCCTAAAATATTTATAAAAATTTCATTATTTTTCTAAAATTGGCATCAATTAAATATATAAAAATTGTATTTAAGTCCAAATTTTGCCTCATATTATATTATTGATGAATTGTAGCCTAAAATTCGTAATTCTCCTAGAAATTGCATTTAGGTTTAAATTTTGCCTAATATTACATTAATGACAAAATTTACCCTAAAAAATTCATAATTCTCCTAGAAATTGCATTTAGGTCCAAATTTTCTGTTAAATTACATTAAGGTCTAAATTTTTCACCTAAAATTACATTAGAGTCCAATTTTTTCCGTCTAATACATATTTCTCCTAGAAATTGCATATAGGTCCAAATTTTGCCTTAAATGACACTATGGTTCAAATTTCACCTAAAATTAGATTAAGGTCCAATTTTTTCTAAAAAGTTATAGTAAGGTCCAAACTTATCCTAAATTTACATTATGTTATATTTTTCACCTACAAATTGCATTTAGGCCAATATTTTTTCTAAAATTTCAGAAAATAAAAAAGTTTCAGAAATTTTCCAAATTTTCAGAAATTTTGGAAAACTTTATGAATTCTTTTTTAAAAATACAGAAAATAAAAAATTTCTACAAATTTTCCAAAAATTTCAGAAATTTTCCAAAAATTTCAGAAATTTTATTAAAATTAAAGAAATTTTATTAAAATTAAAGAAAATAAAAAAATACAAAAAAAATTACACAAAATTTTGCTAAGAAGAAACTTACCTGTGGTGGCTGGTGGTAGGGGCGGGGGAAGAAGAGGTGGGGACGGTGGTGGGGCTGGTGCGAGTGGAAGGGAAAAGAGAGAGAATGAGATGTAGAGAGCGAGATAGAGAGAGAGAGAGAGGTGGGGCAGGGGGGTGGCTGGCGACGTCAATAGTAGGGGTGGCGCGAGTGGAGAGAGAGAGAGAATAGGGAAAGAGGAAGAGGGAAGAAGAAAAATCAGTCAAGTGTTGTATATATATAATTTTTGGAACCTCCAAAGTCGTTACAAAATTCATTACAAATAATTAATTAATTTTATTGAAAATATTTAAAAACAAAGATGTCATTTTCAATGATTTAATACTGTGAAAACGTATCGTTGTAGTGCAACAATATAATTAAAATACATAAGAAAACAAAAAAATTTAATTGATATTGACGCATGTACATGGTGCGTAATAAATTTCTATAATCATAAATGCTAATGTTACATTGATATAACTGTCATCTTACAGTGTTGAACTGCATGGGTTAATCGGGTTGTCAAAATTACGATTAAATCGCCAGATATGATCACACTTACAAAGTGATCTATTCGACGAAGTTGTAGCCTTATTGGGTGTACGGATTTCAACATATCGTACCTGAAACATAATATTACACATTCAAGATGGTGTATTTGTGATTTAAAATCATACCGTCTGATATGATTTGATGAGCACATACTTGTATATTTTTAAATTTGGTAGAATCGGGTGGCCGGATGTAAGGATATTGTGTTTTTCGATCTGAATTTATAAGATGGCTCATTTTTTGTAACTGCTTTTTGTAACAGCTGGTATAATTTACCATTGTAACAGAATTTGTAACGGTCTTTGGAACGACAAATCAAAATTAAAATTCCCACCTATTTTTTTATTTTGATTTCAAAAATTTTTGTTTGTAACGGCTTTTTGAAATTTGGCTGTTACAAAATTTTATTTCCCACCTATTAACAAAAGTTGACCGCCTTATTCTGTAATTGCATTTGTAATGATTTTTAAATAAATTGGCCATTCCAAATAATAAATTTTTAAAAATAATAAAAAATTATTATAAATTTTTTTTATTTTACAACGTTGCAATAGAAAAATATTTCATTCAAAAAATATGCATTATGTAGCCTCGTATTCATCGTCGTCAATCTCGTAGTCCTCAAAAGATCGTCCAGAATTTGTAAACTATTGGAATCACGTAGATCGTACGGCTGATTATCTATAGCAACTTTAGGGACTTGTACGACTTCCTCCAATTGATATGCGCCCTCAATCCATTTGGACTCATCAAACTCTCCAAGCCTTGGCTTTGCAGACAACCATCAAATCCGCTTTGTCTTTCTTCATACTTGGGTACTCAGTATAGTACACTTGCACTACTTATTGTGCAAGTATGAATGACTCATTCTTTTGGTATACCTTTTTGGTACACTTGTTGATGTAAACATAAAAAAGGTGATAGTATACCTTCATGCCTCTTACTGGATCGACCAAACGACATTTCAACAGAATGGCTTGCAAGTTCAAAATAAGTGGATATGTCAATTGAATGATCTCTTTGATGATTCCATAGAAGTCATTGTCTTTGTCTGTATACGATGAACTTTTGACACACACCCCACAATTTATTGTTGACTTGCTAACATTGTGACGTTCTGTCTGGAAGTTGTACCTGTTCACAAAGTAGTAAGGCACCAACGTCACTTTTGCACTTAGACCCCAAAAATGACACTTGAGGAGCTTGTTGTCCATTTAGTTCAACTCGGGATGTACCTGTACGTTCATATATTAATCAAATATTTTGAACTTTGACACAACGTACTTTTAAAAATTCAAAACCAGAAATGTATTAACTTACACGTCATTTGAACCGATCCATGAATTTATTCGATACAAGTCAATCAATATTGGGTCGACCGAATGGTGGTGCTGGTACAGCTCGTTCAGGTATGAGCTGTAGATATTAGTTAGATAAATGATATGTACATACATGAATACACAAATTAACATCAAGCTTATATTGAAAATAACATCTTACTCATAATATGGCGTGACTACTTCACAGTTGGTCAAAATGTACGTCTCAATGATGTATCGTTCTTGTCTACTAAGCTATCTATTTTTTGAGGCACCACTAGCCTTACCAGTGTAGTTGAAAATAGACACCTAGATTCTAACATCTCTGCTCGTGCGCTCATCATTCATAAGAGGCATGCTTTGTTTGGAAAAAACGTCCAACTCAAAGTACTTTGAATGCACTAGATAAGTCTTATGATGACCATGTCTCAAACACGATCACCTCTAGTACAAATCAAAGATACAGTCATTGCATGTACGTGATTCCTTCAGTTATATTGACCAAGCCTCCAAGGCTTCCATACAAAGATCCCCGCGAGTCAGTTCAGTCAATTCTACACCTAGTTAATCGACCCATTAAGATTGCATAGATGTTCCACGTCTATTGCCGATGGAACACGACACTCATGAAATGAATGCGACTTTTAATGCAAGTATCCATAGGACACTTCGATGCCCATTCTCGTGGTCCTCGATTTGAAACATTTCAGACCCAACCCTAAAGAGTTCGTTTCATAACCACCATTCAATACTCAGTCCAACTGTTGCATGGTTGTTCAAGGTGGTCTATGGGCTTTGTTGTGATGTTTGACAGAAACACAAAGATAAATGTAATGAGCACTAAAAATGAAATGCCAATAGCAAATACTCATTTTATTCACTGAAATAATATAAAATCGAGTCATTGTCAGAATAGGTTACAAGCATGCGAATTCAATTGGCTTTCAGGTCACCTATTCTAACAACAGATACATGTACTGAAGACAAATAGTTACCATATTCGTCGAGACAATATTGCTAAATAAAGATTGCTTGAATGATTTTCAAAACCGCCAATCAAATTGGTTTTTGGTCACCTATTCCAATAGAGATTTAGCTAAAATTTCCTCTCAATTCTATAATTTTTTGTCCTCTTTTGAAATTATTCCATACCTGATATTACTCTGTATCTGTTGACATTTTATCCTTGTTTATATCTTTCTGCATTTGCTGCTAATATCTCTATTTTGCAGGTATATATAGCAATGATGAATGTCAAATCCGATCTTGAATTTAGTTCCCTCTTTTGGGTTGTAGTCCAACGTGGAGAATATTCAAAACTTTATGCCCAGGACCAAAATTGATAGGCCCAACCCACACCGTCCAAGGCCCACACACTTGGATGTTTTGGCCCATACCGATACCTATTACCTTGCCTACAATCACCCGACCCAGTTTCTCATTTAAATATTTCTCTCTCTCTCTCTCTGTCTCTCTCTCTCTCTCTCTCTCTATGCAGAATGAAATCTCTAACCCTAATTCTTTGGCTCATCTCCTTCTTCCCCCTTCTCTGTTCTCAGTTTTGTTTCCTCCATAAATGCCTCATTCTTTGATACTAATGTCCTACATCCTATATATATATTTCCAATGGCTCTTCAAATGAGTAAGGAGTTGGATACAATTAAAAGGGGTTCTTCGTGAACCAAGTAGAAACCTGAGTGGTTTTAGTAGTTCTATGTGAATCAGCCTTAGTGGCGAGTTTTGTCCTTTGTGGACAGACCTTGATTGTTGATTTGGGTGTTAGCAACTGGTGCGTATGGTTACTGGCATTGGTGGCTGTGGGCTTCCTTCTCCAGATCTGGCATCTTGAGCTAAATATTTTTCTCTTGTTCTTATTCTTAATTAACTATTATATCTCTATAACTATTAGTTGGTAATATAAAGGGGTTTCTGTAACCTATCACTCTCTGTAATAGTTGATTAGGGCTTTATATTTGTTTAGGCACATCAGTGGTGGTGTTTTCACCCAACAGTGGTATCAGAGCCTTCGAATTCTGTCTCCAACACAAGTAAGATAGTTCCTACTATTTTCTCTTTTTGCGAAATAATTCTATTTTTCTTTTTGTGCAATTTTCTGCTTTGTGCTTATCTCAGAAGATCTATTTTTCTTTCTTGCTGTGTGCGAATTTTCTGGAATATCTTGAGATTGTGTTTAGATAATTGGAATTGATTGTTGGAATTTTAAATCCCTACTCACAAATTATTTTTTGGGGCTGTTTGTTTGGATATTTTTTTGAAATATCTGATATTTTTTAGTCAAGTATTTTCTCTGTTGAGCGCATTCTGTTTCTACTTAGTGCTGACAAATTGATATTACCCGCTTCGAGCAAAAAATGGCTCAGTGTTGATTAGTTTCTGACAAATCTAAAACTGTTTCGCTGTGTGGGAATACTTTTTGTTGTGTGCAAAAGTTATTCAATGCTTAGTGCATAAAAAAATACTGCTTAGTGAATCTAATCTAAACTGCTTTGTGGTTCTGCTAAGTGCTTGAAATATTTCTACTTTGTGCTTATTTCTCCGAACTCAAGACCAAACCCTTTCGAATCCCTCACCGAGCCGGACCCCCTTGAGGTTATCTGGTATTTGGTTCAGATTTAGCTAAGGTTACCTCTCAAATATGTGGTTTTTTGTCCTTTTTAAAAATTATCCTGTACCTGATATTACTTTGTTTCTATTGATATTTACCCTGTTTATATCTTAGTGCATAATATTATTGCTTTGAGAGTCTGAATTAGTTTATCTCCTTAGTGGGACGAGACATGGCTGAGCGAGGAGTAGGTAGAGAATGCTTGTGTTGATGCTTTTCTCTGTTTCTTAATGGCGAAGGCTCTTAAGGTTTGGAAGTGGGGTGAAAACTGATGATCCATTAATTGTTAATCATCATATTTTATTCACAAATCCTTGGAGATTACCTGTTTCTGAGTTCTGGCATTTTGTGGATGATGTAATTGATTTTCAGTTTTTGGTAGAAAGTTTCCATGTTGTTCACTTCTTGCTGTGAATTACGTTATTCAAATTAATTGACATGATAAAGAATAGTTTGATCCTGCACGATGTATGTTTCTTGGATTGAAGAGTATTCTCTTCTCTTCGGTGGGATTTTTGATGGAGCGAATTTTGTGGAATTTCTTGAGATTGTGTTTCCATAGTTGGACTTGATTGTTGGAATTTCAAATCCCTACTTACAAATCATTTTGGGGATGTTCGTTTGGATATTTTTTTTGAAATATCTTATATTTTTTAGTCATGTATTTTCTCTGCTTAGCGCCGATAAACTGATATCAACCGCTATGTGCAAAAAATAGCTCAGCGTTTATTAGTTTCTGAAAAATTCAAATTTTTTTCGCTTTACGCGAATACTTTTTGTCGTGTGCAAAAATTATTCAGTGGTTAGTGTATAAATAGTACTTGATGGGCATCTAATGACAAATGCTTGAAATACCTACAATACCCTTAATGAAGGGTATTTTAGTCTTTCTGCGCACAAGATCCGCGTTCTATTGATCGCATAGGTCGGAGCCCTGTTATCTAGACCCAAATACCCGTTGAAGACCCAGGCAACGTGCACCGTACGATATTGGACGTAAGCTAGCTGAATAACGCTACGTGGTCCATTCAACAGTATCCACCTAAGCCCTATAAATACCCCAAGACACCATGATTTGAGGTAACTGATTCCAAGTTCTTTTCGATCTAAACATGTGATCGCAATATTTTACCTCGATCTGCCTAACTTGAGCATCGGAGGGTCGTTGTCGGGGACGTGCCCGACGAGCTCACCGTTCTTGTCTTATTCTCAGGAACCCAACACTTGATCTTGAAGAAGTTAGTCATCTGTGAGGAGCTCGCTCTTTTAGGACGCTGAATTCGTGCAAGATCAGTTGGCACCGTCTGTGGGAAATCCCTGAGAGTCGACAGTCAACATGGTAGGTTCATCGAGGAGAAATGTAGTAGAGGAAGAGACTTCCAGAAGAGGCGGAGGATCAATGGTGCACATGACGAGAGATGAGCTGCAGAGGATGATAGAAGAAGCGAGCAAGAATGCCATAGTGGAATATGAAAGAAGGACTGCGATCCCTAAGGTTAAGGAGACTTCGAGAAGACAGTTGTTCGAAAGTAGAGAGCCGCGGAGAGAATCTGGGGAATCGAGCCAGCAAGAGTATAGAAGCAGAAGGCAGGCACCATCAGAAGCAGGCTCTAGTAGTCAGGTCCGTGCAAAAGGAAGAGAACCTGCGATATCCCATGCAGAGGTTGAAAGTGTCGGCAAACAGATTGAACTCTTGGGAAAGCAGATTGACGAGCTAAAAAAGCGGGGAAAGATAGTTTCACGTAACAAAAACTCTCCATTCAACAACGACATATTGGTTCAGGTGGTGGAACCGGGATTCAGAGTGCCCGACTTGCAAAGATATGATGGAACCAAAGACCCTTACAAGAAGCAAAAGAGGTCGGCTACGCACTTGTTCAACATACGCCAGAAGGAAGATGAGACCTTGAAAAGCTTCATGGGGTGATTCAACAACGAGATGCTGGAAATCCAGGATCTAAGAATTGATATGATGGTCAGTATTCTGATACATGGTTTAAAGAAAGGCCCATTCACGTCTGCGCTCGCGCGCGACCCTCCTGGTGATGTTGAACAATTAATGGCTCTGGTCTAAAAGTACATCGATGAGGAGGAGATGAATGCTATGAAATATCTCTAGCGTAGGGAGAGAGAGCAAGCATATCGCCGACCACAAGAAATCAAAGAAGGTGGTGGAACAAGAATGAAGAACGATAAACCAAGGGAACTGAAATATCAGCCTAAGTATCACAATTTTACTCCCTTAACTGTATCTCGAGAAAAAGCCTTGATGACGGTGGAAAATGCTGATTTGCTAAAATGACCTAGATACACCAGGTACACCTCTTCTAAGAAGTTTTCTAACAAGTATTGTAGGTTCCATCGTGAAAGAGGACACGATATGGAAGAGTGCAGTTGAAAGATGAGATCGGGAGGTTGGTACGGCAAGAATATTTCCGGGATCGAGTTCCTAGTGGGTGCAAAGTTGGCAAAGATGAAGTTAGAAGGAGTCGATCGAGAAGTCAAGATCGCAACCCAGGTCCTGCAAAGATAGATAAGGCCCTAGTGAATAGAAGCAATGCACTGACTAAAGTGGTCATTACACGATTGCTTGGGGTTCGAGTGCAGGAGACTTGCAGAGAACTAGGAAAAGGTGCGCGAGAATCTTGGGGTCGAGTAGAGAAAGGGAGTTTGTATTGAAGGTGGAAGAGGAGGAAGCTGTCTCCTTTGACAGTTCCGACAGACCAGTGGAAAGTGGAGTCATGAAAGATCCGATGGTCATCAAGTTTGATACAGCAAATTTCACTGTTCATAAAGTGTTGGTCGATAGAGGGAGCTCAGTAGACATTATATCTAGAAGCGTGATTGACAAGATTGGGCTCGAGAATGCTCATCTTGAATCGGTGAAGATTCCTCTTGTCGGATTTGGAGGGAGTTAAATCGCATCGCTGGGCATGATTGAACTGCCTGTAGCGATGGGTGAAGAACCTAATCGCAGAACATTGATGGTGAATTTTTAGTGGTTGATACTCCGTTTGCCTATAATGTGATTCTGGGTAGACCAGGATTTAATTTATTTCGGGTTGTTATTTCTACGTATCATATAAAAATGAAAATTTTCACCAATAACGGAATAGGGGAAGTGATTTGTGACTAGAAGGAAGCTAGAAAGTGTTATAATTTATCTGTAAAAGGAGAGTGTGGGCAAAAGAAAAGGAAGGTTGAGGAAAACCCAGAGCCTCGTCCGTATGAGGCAGATTACCTGAAGCCAAACGAAGAACATAAGGTTGTGCATATCGTTGAAGGAGATCCCAGTAAGGCTACTAGAATCGAAACTAAGATGGGGGAGATAGAAACAATCATGATCGATTTTCTGTGCAAGAACGTTGATATGTTCGCATAGAGACCATCTGACTTCAAGGGGATCGACCCCGAGGTGACGAACATAGACTAAATGTGGACCCGATGGCGCAACCTGTACAGTAGAGGAGGAGATCATTTGGGGCAGAAAAGAACGAGATCATTGAGCAAGAGGTGGCAAAACTTCTGAAGGCTGGGTACACTTTCGAAATTCAATATACCGAATGGCTTTCTAATGTTGTACTTGTTCCGAAGGCATCGGGAAAATGGAGAATGTGCATGGATTTTATTGACTTGAACAAAGCATGCCCCAAGGATCCATGCCCCCTGTCCAGAATTGATGTCATGGTCGACTCAACAGCAGGCTTTGAGATGTTTTCTATAATGGATGCCTATCAGGGATACCATCAGATTTATATGGCTAAGGAGGATCGTGAAAGGACATCTTTCATTACGAATGGCAGTATTTAATGTTATAACGTTATGCCTTTTGGTTTAAAGAATGCAGGGTCAACTTATCAACGATTGGTGAATAAGATGTTTCACAAGCTTATTGGTAAGACCATGGAGGTGTACATGGATGATATGCTGGTTAAGAGCAGAAGGTCGCGAGATCACCTTGAACATCTTGAGCAGGCATTTGATATTATGAGGTCGTATGGGATGAAGTTGAACCCAGATAAATGCACGTTTGGAGTAGGAGGCGGCAAATTTTTTGGGATGCATGGTCAGCGAGCGGGGAATTGAAGCTAACCCAGAGAAGATTCAAGCCATTATGAGCCTGCGATCACCGACCTCGATCAAAGAAGTGCAGAAACTGACAGGTAAGATCGCTTCTTTAAACAGATTTATTTCTCGGTCAGTGGATAAAAGTCTTACCTTCTTTAAAGTTTTGCGAAAATCAAAAATTTTGAGTGGAATGAAGAATGTGAAAAAGCCTTGCGAGATCTCAAGGATTCTTTAATGAAACCTCCATTGCTTGCAAATCCTAAAGAAGGCGAGACACTATTTCTGTACTTAGCCGTGTCAGAATACGCGGTGAGTTCTGTGCTAGCGAGGGAAGAAGGAAGAAGTTAGAATCCCATTTACTACGTTAGTAAAATGCTGCAAGGGGCGGAAACAAGATATTCAGAGATGGGGAAACTATCCTTGGCATTAGTTGTTACAGCTCGAAAATTGCGACTGTATTTTTAATTGCATCCGTACTCACCAACCATCCTTTGAAGCATGTAATGTCTCGACCAGAAGCCTCTGGAAGATTAATTAAGGGGACAGTCGAACTAGGGCAGTACGATACTGATTATCAGCCTAGAACGGCACAGAAGGCACAGGTGTTAGCAGATTTCAGAATAGAGTTGTCCAATGATCCTGAAGAACAGGGTTGCAAATGGATGCTACATGTGGATGGGTCATCGATTGCCAATAATGGAGGAGCTGGTATACTGATCTAAGGGCCTAAGGGGGTAGAGATCGAGGCCGCAACACGTCTGTCATTCCCTGTCACAAACAATGAGGCTGAATACGATGTGTTAATTCTGGGGTTAGAGCTTGCAATGAAGCCGGAGCTAGGGGTTTAGAGATTTTTACAGACTCGCAGTTGGTCGTGTTATAGATCAAGGGAACGTATGAAACACGAGAAAAAATGATGACTTCATATAGAGAGATCGTTAAAAGATGGATGGATAAGTTTGATAATTGCTCTATCTTGCAACTACCCAGAGTGGAAAATGATAGGGCAGATCCATTGTCTAAGTTTGGAGCAGCAATGTCAGGGATCAGGGATCGAAAAATAACGGCTCTGGTGCGAGAGAAATCAGCGATCGCAGAGAAGACAGAGGTACAAGTTGTAGCAAGGGCGGAATCTTGGAAAGATGAGATAGTGAGGTATTTGAAAGATGGCACCTTACCTAACGACCCTATTAAAGCAAAGAGAGTGTGATTTCGAGCTGCACGCTTCACCTTATTATCTGGTCAGTTATATTAGCGAACAGTTGATGGGCCTTTATTGAAGTGTCTAGATGAAGAAAGATCTGAATACGTAATGCGCGAGATTCATGAAGGGAGTTGTGGGAACCATTCTGGTACTAGGTCGCTAGAGCAAAAGATTGTACGTCATGGATATTTTTGACCCACAATGGTCAAAGACACGAGAGATCTAGTGAAGAAATGCGAGAGCTGGGAGAGATATGCATCACTGATACATCAACCGGCGACCCCCGTCGAGCCAATCAAGATAGCTTGCCCTTTCGACCAATGGAGAATAGATATTGTGGGACCCTTCCCTCCTGCCCAAGCTTAAAAGAAATTCATCATTGTAGCAGTGGAGTACTTCTCTAACTGGGTTGAAGCGGAGGCCGTAGCCAAGATATCAGAGAGAGAGGTCGTCAATTTCATCTGGAAAAACATCATCTACAGGTTTAGAGTGCCTAGAATCTTAATTTCTAACAACGCACTCAGTTCCAGGGAAGAAAGATTACTGAATGGTGTAAGGAACTCAAGATCGCACAACACTTCATAATGGTCACCAATCCCTGAGCTAACGGGCAAACCGAGGTGACGAACAGAACGATCTTACAGCATTTGAAGACACGAACAAGGGGTCTTGGGTCGAAGACTTTCCAGGAGTTCTATGGGCTTATCGCACTACACCACGAACGGCAACAGGTGAGACCACCTTTTGTTTAGTTTGTGGAACTTAAGCCATAATCCCTGCATAAATAGGAGAAAAATCCCAGTGGGTAGCAGCGTACGACCCAGAATCAAATAAGAGCAAACGAAACTTCGACCAGACGGTGATAAAAGAAAAGAGGGATGCCGCATATACAAGAATTCTACATCACAAGGGCCTGATGATGAAAAACCATGATCGAAGAATACGACCAAGGAAACTACAAGTTGGAGATCTCATACTGAAGAAGGTAGAAGCATCTAAGCATGTGGGTAAGCTGGACCCCTCTTGGGAAGCCCCTTATAAGGTAATAGAAATCAAAAGGAAAGGGACGTAAAATCTGCAAGATATGCAAGGTCAAAACCTCCCTCGACCATGGAATATTCAGAACTTGAAGAAGTTTTATGCGTGAAGGCTTGAACTCTTACTCTAGTGCCTGTGAAAGACCATCAACCTCGCCCATGATGACGGAACTCCTACTCTGGTGCCTGTGAAAGGCCATCAACCACATACAAGACGACGGGTTACTTATCTTGGTGCCTGTGAAAGGCCAATTAGCTCGAAGTGGAAGATCGCATCGAATATCATGTGCCTGTCAAAGGCCATCAACCACATACAAGAAGACAAATTACTTATTTTGGTGCCTGGAAAAGGCCAATTAGCTCGAAGTGGAAGTTCACATCGAATATCATGTGCCTGCAAAAGGTTGATAATTTTCGTTCTGGTGCATGAAAAAGGCCATCAATTTGTAAGGGAGATCAAAAACTCTTTATAGGAGCCTGAAAAAAGCCGTATTCCCATATATAATATATCAATTCGAAAATTGTGTTCAGTTTTACTTTCTGTCACTACTATTATTCAGGTTTACAACTCATAAATACCAACTAAGAAAGAGGCAGCAAATAGTGCGATCTGAAAAAGATGCACTCGTCCCTGCCAACTGAAAAAGAGGCAGCAGATAGTGCAATCTGAAAAAGATGCACTCGTCCCTGTCAACTGAAAAAGAGGCAGCAAATAGTGCGATCTAAATAAGATGCATTCATCCCTGCCCACTGAAAAAGAGGCAGCAAATAGTGGGATCTGAAAAAGATGCACTCGTCCCCGCCAACTGAAAAAGAGGCAGTAAATAGTGCGATTTGAAAAAGATGCACTCATCCTTGCCAACTGAAAAATAGGCAGCAAATAGTGCGATCTGAAAAAGATGCACTTGTCCCTGCCAACTGAAAAAGAGGCAGCAAATAGTGAGATCAAAAAAATATGCACTCATCACCGCCATCTGGGAAAGAGGCAGCAACAAAATATGCGGTCTGAAAAAGATGCGCTCATAATACCAGAGTGGAAAAGAGAAGACATCTAGGTAAGCGAACCAAAAAAGTCGATCTCAAAAGTGTTTTCCACATATTGACAAATTTGAATGGTTACATCCAAAGTCATCTCAATCTCTACGTCAGTAAAACAGTTAAAACGTTCAATCTTTGACCCCACATTACAAAAATTCAAAAATATAAAACAAACAACTAAGCATCTGGCTCGATCTCGTTAAGAAGAACGGAGAACTCATCATCTTCAGGAGCAGGTTCCTCGGGGTATGGCTGCAGCTTCCCGTCCAAGGTAATGTCCATTCGACTTCGATCAAAGGACTCAGCGAAACCACCCAAGGTTTCGAGCTGCATCTCGCAAGTCCTATAGCCTTTATTGAAGACGTCTGCAGATTTGATCTCAACGGCCATTTTGAAGGAACCTGACTTCAGGAATTCGCGAGCAATGGACACGCGCGAGTTAGAGAGGGCATGTTCATGATCTTCGAGGGTAATCCGACCGGCCTTGCCTTCATTAAGTCCTTGCTCATGGCCGGCCCGAAAACCCTCTTTTTGGCCTTCGACGAGTCCGACCTCTCTACCAGCTTCAAACCCCTCTTTCTTCCCTTCGGACAATGCGATCTCTCGGGGCTTGGATGTTTCTTCAGTTGCTGTCGTAAACTGGTTTTTCAAACTCTGTACTTCTTCAATCAGGGATTGCATCTCAGCAACGTGAGTCTGGTCCATCTTCTCCTTCTCCGTCAGCTGAGCCAAGAGATCCTTCACCTTTTTCTCAGCGGATATTTGGTTCCTGCGATAGCTAGCACATTTCATGGATAGACCTCAGAAGAAGGTGGCCATCTGTAGAAGTGAACAGAAAATAGGGGTTAAAACGCAGGCACATGAGTACCGAATCAAATACTCGCAAATTTTATTAGCTGCATCAAGGTGTGAGCTCCATGTTCTTCTATTCGGGTTGGAGCATTCATTAGCACGGAAGCCTGGTCGCGAGGAAGGATGCAGGAGTCGAACAGGTCCCAGGAGTCTTGCCTAGGCTTAGTGAAAAGAACCGTATTATTGGTAGATATGTTCCATTTCGGAATAAGGCAATCTCCCTTCAGTTCGGACACAAGATGCCGTTCTCCTCTTAACTCCTCTGTGGTCTCTTCCCAGCAGGAAGATATTCGCTCCAGTTGGAGATAACGATCACGTTCGTCTTGTTGTTCTACTCTATCAGCAGCTTCTTTAGCCATCCTACTTTGCGACTTCACCCACCGATTTAGACTAGGTTGGGAAGACTTTGAAGACATAGATCCTGAAGGTTCTGCAGGCCCCTTACCCTTGCTCCTATGCTTGTGTTGATTCCGTTTCCTTTTCTTCAAACTTGTATCTTCACCGTCTTGATCACGGTTTTCATCCCTATCGACAGCTTGGCCTTAACTTAGGGTGTCGTCAAGATTTAGCTCCAAGTCTTCTGAGTTATATCTAGTCTGAGGAAGAGGGGGAGTCTCCTCATTATCGATCTGTATGGGGTTGTTCGGAATAAGACTCTTGTCCACACCTGGACTAGCTGGTATTAGCGAGCGAATAGGGGAAGGAGTCGCAGTTGGGTCGTAGAAGTATCAGCAGGAGGAGCGACCAGTTGCTCTCCAGTCTTATTCTGTATAGCCTTTAGTCGTAGGGCAAGGCGTTAATTGATGACTATCTCGTCTGCAAAACAAGAGAGTTGAGTAAGCGATCCAAGCACAGTATTAAAACATATCAACATCAGATTAGAGACATTACCTAAAGTTTCTTGAATGTGGAGGGGTGCTGGAGATAGACGAGCGAGCCGCAATACCTTCTCATTTAAGAGCTTCTTTGGGTCGTACCTATAAGCCGTAAGGGTATTTATTTGGTCGCCTTCCAGCCCCCCTCCACTTGTTTTGGGTATGGGCTTATATTTATTCCATTCCAATCGAAAGGGCCACACAGTACTAGAGGGAGGTCGAATAAAAATATACTTATCACGCCAAGGTCCAACATTAGACTTCAGAGTTTCTAGATTCCTACAGTCGGTCTTGGCGGATAGATAGAAGAAACCCCTATTCCTTGATCGTCGAAGTGGTGAAGGAGTACAAAGACAAAAAATTATGAAAACTGGGTTTCAGACGCAAGTATTTCATTATTATTATGAAAAGAATGATATGGCTAATGGAATTGGGGGACAATTTCATAGGGCTAATCCCTAGTTTATGAAGAATGGCAGCCAAACAGGGCGCTAACGGAAGTCTCAGACCAGCGTCGAAGTGCTTAAGGGAAAATGCACAAAACCCGACGGAGGTCGATGCATACGGTCGAAAGATCTAGGTATCATGATTTCATAGTCGTGAGGTATGTAATAGGGATCCCTAATCTTATGAACAGGCGTTTTGATTGGACTAACCACGGCTTCCCAAGGATTTATAACCATCTTATCTTGAAATTTCTCGAGAGTAGAAGGGCCAGCATGCTCATCTAGAGTTTTCTTGGTTTTCTGGGATTTCATAGAAGCTACAAACTTCTTATTTCCTCTAGGAGATTTGTGAATAGAAGGTGCAGGAGCATCAGTTGAATTTGGTGAGGTCGCGGACGACCCCGAACCAGAATCAGAACCAAAATTAGAATTTAAACTAAAGCTAGAAGACATCATACCTTAAAGCAGGATGGCTGAAGAAGCTGCAGAACGAAATCGAATTCGAATTCTTGGTATGGATCGTAGAAGCTTGAAAGTGGGGCAAGCAAAATGATTTAAATGAGCATGGTATTTATAGGAGTGCTGCTCGGGGAAATGCGCCTCTGACAGAGGAACAGGATGGCGACACGTGGACACACCTTTAGCAGGATCAACGGACGCGACCATTCTACTTCTTCACTGAGTAATTAATTGCACTTTGAATAAGTGAGGGAGTAATGATGGGCATCTAATGAAAAATACTTGAAATACCTACAATACCCTTAATGAAGGGCATTTTAGTCTTTCTACGCACATGATCCGCGTCCTATTGATCGCATGGGTTGGAGCCCTGTTATCCAGAACCGAATACCCATTTAAGACCCAGGCAATGTGCACCGTCCGATATTCGACGTAAGCTTGCTGGATAAGGCTACATGGTCCATTCAACAGTATCTACTTAAACCCTATAAATACCCCAAGATGCCATGATTTGAGGTAACTGATTCCAAGTTCTTTTCGATCTAAATCTATGATCGCAATATTTTACCTCGATCTACCTAACTTGAGCGTCGGAGGATCATTTTTGGGGACATGTTCGACGAGCTCACTGTTCTTGTCTTATTCTCAGAAATCCAAAACTTGATCTTAAAGAAGTTAGTCATCTGTGAGGAGGTCCCTTAATTCGTGCAACATCAATACTTCTGAGTGAATCTGATCTGAACTGCTTTGTGGTTTTTCTAAGTGCTTGAAATATTTCTGCTTTGTTCTTCTTTTCCAAACCCAAGACTAAACCCTTTCTAATCGCACACCTGGCCTAACTCCCATGAGGTTGTCCAATATTTGGTTGAGATTTAGCTAAGGTTTCCTCTCAAATCTGTGAGTTTTTTGTCCTCTTTTGAAATTATCCTATACCTGATATTACTGTGTATCTGATGATATTTATCCTTGTTTATATCTTTCTGTAGTCCAAGAACTTACAAGAACAAAGTCTTTCATGACAAAATAAGTTTGAGAAAGAAGTCATTCATAGACCACCAAGTTCTCCTAAATCCACACCATCACTGGATGCAATACATAGAAGAATTAGATTTAAAGTGTCCAACTCATTTAAGTTGAGACACAAGAACGTCTAGCCAAACATGTTAAAGAAAAGCGCTTCTTGAGAGGCAACCCATGTCCTTTTCTTTTTCTCAATTGTTTCTTCTCTCATCTACTTCTTATGAGTGTTGTGATACTACTAAAATTAATTTTTGCAAGTCAAGGTGAACATGCATCAACCCTACAGTTAGGCGTACCCACACCTAACTCGGCCGACTAATCTGTTAAAAGGTATGAGCATCCACAATGGACTCGCCCTCTCATTCTCGGTCTCACAATTCTAGAGCTCCCACAGTTCCACCACTTACCCCCAGATCACTAAGGGACGTTCTCTTTCTCCTTTTCTTTTATTTTTTCGTTCTAGATATGAATGCTTGCCACATTAGGGACAATGTGGAATTAAGTGGGCGGAGGGTGTTACGATGATTGCTTTGATAGAAAAATAAGTCTTAGTGGATTAATTGTTTTGATTGATGCTTGCTACCCCTTTCATATTTGTTGAGTGATTATGAGAATCCAATTTTTTTTTCATATCCTCATGCTAGCTTTTTTTTTCATATCCTTATTTTCTGAAAAATAAGAAATAATATATATACGATCAATATTTGATCAAAAAAGATCCAACGACCATACAAATCCATAGCCCTGTGTTTGGGTGGTTCTAATAAGGACTTGATGGATAACTCTGACTCTGTTCAGGAAGATAGCCTCATAGCTCAGTTGTTGAGTGGTCTATAGACTTGATGAAGCTATCTGTGTTGAGTGTGGAGGTGGGCCGCCTTCTATGAAAGAATTCTTTCTAGAGCACTCATTTGAACCCAAGGTATAAGCGCATGGCCATTAATAGCGCTCGGAATTTTATCGCGGAACAACAAACACTAAGGAATTCATACGTGATCGTGGGGGTCTCAATTTGAGCTATCGAAAGTTCAAGAGTCATATCACTCTCGTTAGCCAAATTGATTACCTCACTTCACTACGCATTAATTCAATCGAAAGATATTAATGCTTAAGTATATCTATTCCTTCACTCAGAGATCATATTCTTCTTCTATATTAGTCATTTGTGGGGGGTTGTTAGGAATGACTAATAAGAAAGACCAAGTCACTTGCCTTACTTTTAGCTAATTAACCAACAAATCCTCTTTTATTCTATTATACCCGTTGGATTAAGGATTGGATAGAGTCCAATTTATTTCACCTACTTAGTGATGGCTCTATAAATAGACAGGAGTTCTCCTTCATTTTGACACCAAAAACTTGAGAGCTCTCCTCTTCTAGCTCATTTCTCTTCTTTCACTTCTGAATTTTATATTTTGTTCGTTGTTCCAAGCTTTCTTCCACGAGTGTGCGTGTAAGAAAGTAATAGCTGTGTTAACCTTGGGGAGTGATCGGTTTATACTATCTGCACCACGGTAGTACCGAAATTTCGCTTTCAAGGCAGTGGTTTTCCACGGCATAGTCTTTCATTTTTTCCAACATCTCTTTTAATTTGTAGCAATGCCGAAAGATGAGGCGCTTAAGCGAATCAAAGCTGCCGGAAACATACCATTCCTCCGAATCAGTGTCTTCAATCAGAAAATTATGTCATCATCCATCTTCCACACTCGGCCTTGAAAGGCATAGCATTACAGTTTGAGCACTTTAAGATTGCGCAATTCAGCAGTAATAATCATCATTTCCCATGGAAAACTAAGTCCACTCAGAGTTAACTTTTTAAGCCTAGGTGGAAAATCCGAAAAGAGAGTGGGAGGACAAACACCTGCATATTAGGATTCACTATGGCCTATTTGACTGATTCAAGTTTCTGGAGGGAGGCTAGATGGTGGAAGCAACACAAGGGTTCATCAACATCTAGTGCTAATTCCATTTCAACTCCTAATTTGTTTAGATTTGGTATTCTTTCAAGAATTTCTTTGGTACAACTACCAACACTAATACCAGAAAGTGAAGAAAGTGTTAAACGGAGTGGTAAGAGAGCGCCCTCATAACTAGGATTTGGTAGGTCGCTTCCCATGACTTGGAGATGTCGTAATCCTTGCATAACCCGTATCTCCTTGGGCAGATACGGCTCGAGTGCCGCAGAAGATAAGACGCTTAGATATTGCCAGACAATCAAGTACTCAAGATTGCACAGTTTGGATATGGAAGCAGGGAGCTTTCCATTATAAGTGAAGGCGAGGTACCTTAACTGATCTAGTTTTACTACTTCACTTGGAGATCCATAGAAGCTGACTGTATGTACATCCAATACCCTCAGCAAACTAAAATCCAAACTGATCGAGTAAGAATTCTTAGCGATGGATCAGTGGCCGCGATCCCAGCGATTCGTCCTCGATCGCGTACAATCTGAGGATCAAAAAACACGTCAGGCTAGTTGGGTCGGGGCCCGACGTAGACGCTCCAACGCTCAAGTTAGAAAATTAGTTATGAAGATATGATTGCGAATATTAAGGTGGAACTAGAATGTTAAGATTACCTTCCTCCAGTTTGAGTTCCTCATGTTTATGCCACTGGAACTTATCTTAATAAGCTGCCACCTGTCATTAATCGAACCGTCTGACACTGATTAAGCGCTAGGATCGCTCTTGGATTTCTCTCTTGCCACGATCTCCTCTATAAATCACGCTCATGGATTTCTCTCTTGCCACATCTGCTGCTAAGTTGACTTAAGAGGAGTGCAATTCCGCTTTTACCCTTACTGAGGGGTACGTTAGTCATTTGATATTTTCTCCCTCATCATTACTCCCCCAGTTCTGAAGTGTAATTGGTTACAGTGAAGAAGTCGAAAAGTCCTTTCCCACTGTCAGTACAGTCACCTCGGTCTTTGGGATAACACATGTCTACCGATAGTTGGCACATCGATCCGCGAGCTTCCACGCGTTATCCCTGGTGTGGCTATCTTTGTGAACCACCTATGCGCCTCTTATATATATAGTTACCTCATCTAAAAAATCTTGCCAACTTTGTCATTTGCCTGTGATCGTCGCTTCTACTCATTCGACCCAGTTTCTGATCTCTGGTTTCGACTTCATGAAATTTAAGGTATCATGTCTTCTAACTCTGATTCCAATTCTGCTTCTGTTTCTTCTTCCTCTAATATGGATATTCCCTTAGCTCGCCTTGAGGGTCCTACTAGGGTTAGGTTGCACCATGGTCACCCAGTAGAAGAGTCCGATCATGATGAGGCACATACTTATGAAAATTTTTAATCTATGATAGAACATAGTCCTTGGACCGGTATTGTTAGTACGGTCAAGTTGAAGGTTCAAAACATAAAGGATAAATTCTTCATTCCCAATAGCTATGAGGTCATAATACCTAGATCATTCGATCGCATGCATCGTCCTCCTCCTGGTTTTTGTGCCTTTTCCATCCATCACTTTGAGGCTGAATTACGTTTTCCTTTAGCTCCCTATGTAGCCCAATGTGTCCTATGCAGTTGTCACCCAATTCCATTCGTCATATTATTCTTTTCATTATCATCATGAGAGTCCATTTTTTTTAGCCAAATTTTGATCACTTCTGGTCGTTATACTCTTTTACGACCTCTAAAAGATCTCGGGATAGGGGTTTCTTTTACTTGTCTGCTCAGAACGACTTTAGATATCTCGACCCCCTAACATCTAATGTTGGCCCTTGGAAGAAGAAGTATATTTTTGTTCGACCTCCTCCGGGTCGTGAATGGCCCTTTTCGTTAAATTGGAGTGTAGACAAGCCAAAGCCAGTAATTGAGAGAGGGGGGTTGGAAGGAGATCAAATTAGTAGCCTTAGCTCCTACTGGTATGACCCGAAGAGGATTCTGGTAGAGGAGATTCTTTTCCTTGTCCATCTAACTCCAGCACCCCTCCAAGTTGAGGGTTCCTTAGGTGAATTCTTTTTTTTGCTTTTCGTTGTATTTTCTTTCTATCTAAAAAATTCTGACTTGGATTCCTTATGTACACGATATGGTTATTCAGGCTCGAATCCCTCAGCGAATAAGGGCTGCTCAAGCCAGAGATGCAGTTGTAGCCCAAGCAGTTCCCGTCGCTCAACCTCCACCTCAACCTTCGATAGGCTCCATCCACCCTGAACCAGTTACTTCAGCGACTCCTGAGGCATATCCTCTATGGGCTCTTGTGACGATCGAGGTAGGAAGCGAGGATACAAGGTCTCAAAGATTTTTGGGCGCTGAGGGTGAGAGGTCACGAGAACGATGTCCTGTCAACGAGGGAAGTCCTAGTGAAGCATTGAGGAGACGGAGGCAACGGGGCAAGTCTCCTGTGAAGTATGATAGACAGGTTCGGCTGGTCTTGATCAACAGTCTGAAGAGGTCAGGGTCGAAGAGGAGAAGAATATGGAGCTGCTTCGCTGTGTGTCAGAGTGTTGGAGGTCGACTCGCGAAGACCTCCGTAATCCTCATCATCAGGCGCCTCAATTAGAGGTGAAAAGTTGATTCCAGACTGGAAAATATCTCCGAACAACACTGTTTTTATGACTCAGTCTAGTCAAGATTCCTGGGAACTATATGATGCAAGTTCCTGCCCCGCGATCAAGCTACTCTTCTGCAGATGTCTTTTACCCGGATCGAGTAACATTGTGCTCATTCCCTTATACAAGTAATTCTATGGCTTTTTAGCTTATTTCGATCTCTTTCAACTTCTAACTTGGATCCTTTCAAGCGGCCAACTTTGTCCGTGGTCTATCTCTTAAGTGCTCAGGCTTCCGACAGAATCAGATCATGGTGGAGTGTAGGAATCGGGAGCTGAGGAATAGGATTTCAGAATTTTCGGGTCGAGAGGAAGACTAGGAGAGGCAACAATTAACATTGGAGTTTCGCATCCGAGATTTAGAGGAAATGAAGGCCTCTGAGGTGGATAAGGGCACGACAGCTGGAAAGGATGTTATTTCCAGGCCGGTCATGCCGCAAGAAAGATCGCTGGGGCGATCAAGGGACACGAAGATTTTCTCAATTCCAAAGAGTTTTTGAATCGCATTCGCGAGGTGCATCTCCAAGGTGCTCGTGATTTCTTAAAATCTCCCGCGTTCGAGTCAGCAGTAGAGATGAAGGTGGCGGATTATTTGATGCAAGACTTTGATAGATGCAAAGCTCAGGTCGCTACCCTCAATGGGTTCACGCCTGATTTTGTCGCCTCCCGATTAGACCCTAGCCTTAATGGGATTCTCTGATCTTTCCCCGAGGTAGAAATCCCACCAGAAGTTGAGGATGAGTTCGCTGTACTTTCGGATGACCTCGAAGACCATTGAGTTTGGTCATTTCGTTTGTCTTTCTATTCAGTATGTCTTGAACATTTTGTTGGTCAAATGGTCGATCTTTTTCAGATATTTCTTTGTAGATTTTTATAGATCTAACATTTAGTTGATCGTATGTGAACTGTTAAGATCTCTCAGATCTTTCCCAGATCTAAGATATATTGATCGCGCTTAATATCCCGAGATCTTTCTCAAATTTCGAACATTTAACCTTAAATCTTTCTCAGATCTAAGGTTTAATGATTGTGCATGAAATCTTAGGATCTTTCTCAGATTCCAAGAAGATAAAACAGAATATAACTTGATGAGATGGAATTTTGAACGATCTTTCTCAGACCTTTATTCATGGTCGAAACGAATACATGGGATTTTAGTGGATCTTTCACAGATCGTTTTCTATTCATAGTATAATACCAACGTGGTTCTCTCACGCTTAGCCTTTTTTCAGGTGTCTATTTTAAGCGTAGAATTTTTTGAGGTTCTAGATGTTCCAGGATCGGGGCAGATTTCATCCGTGCATATCTTGAAGCTTGTATGTCCCTTGCCGCACGATCTCAACCACCTTATATGGCCCTTCCCATCCGGGCTCAAGCTTTCCTACATGTTTTGAGACCTGAACTTTTTTCAAGAACAAATCACCTACTTGAAGAGGTCAGGGTTTTAGTCTTTTGTTGTAGTTGCGTAGCAGCATGCCTTTGTGATGTATCATTTTTGCGTAGGCCACATCTCTCCTTTCTTCCACTACTTCGAGGTCGAGGATCCTTTGTTCCACATTGATTGCTAGGTCGTACGCTATAAGACCTCTTGATTCAAGTATGTGCATATTTATAAGTGGTGGAGATTTTGGTGTATAATCAAGCCTATGGTGAAGCATTTTCATATCAAGCATTTGAGCGAAACACTCAATAATCAAAAACACTTGAGTGATTGGGAGATATGAGAGCATAGTCCACTTGTTTTCTATGCTTAGTTTTTCTTAAAAAATTATCTTGTGAAAACTTGTTTGAAACTTGCTGAGTTGTCTTTTATTATATGATGTACCATTCTTTGAACACTTAACTAGATTCTTGCTTGTTACTTTCATCTGCGATTCATAAAGTTTGGAATGAACTTCTTCAACTATTTTATCTCTATTTCTTTGCATCGAGGAGGAGCAAAGAGTTAAGTGGGGGGATATTTGATAGGATCACATTTTGTGCTTATTTCATGTGATATTTTGGCCTATTTTGTGATCAAATGCTCCTAATTAAATATTATTTTGCAGCATTAGGACAAAAAAAAATGGGAAATAAAGAAAAGCACCAAAATGGAAATTCAAACAAAACTCAAACTCAATTTTTGGCAAGAGTTTGGAGCTGCTTGGACTACCTCTGATGATGAAAGAGTTTAACTAGGATTATAATTTTATCTCTATAAGTCTTTTAGTTCAACTGAAATCTATTTCTAATCCTAGTAGCACTAGGTATCTAGCTATTATAAATAGGTGATGTAATTCACTTTAAGAGACAACTTTTGAACTATTCCATTTCTCTATGTTTTTATATATTTTCTTACTTTGCTTTCCATGCATTCTTCCATTAACATGTCTAGCTAGTTCTCTTATTCTGGTTGAAGATTTGGTGATTGCTTAAATCCAACGAGTAGTGAGATCTAATTTATGCTTTCTACTTTTATTCATGTTGGTATTTGTGTTGTTCTCTGTGCTTTTATTACAAATAATCTGATTTAATGTCAAGAATATTTGCCTAGCCAATTGAACTTACAAATCCGTAATTGTTTGTTTAGTTCAATAAGTAGTGGTGACATAGCATAATCTTATGTAGAAGTTTTTGATTATGTTGTGGGGAATTCACAATCTAACTTAAATAAATCCTCGTAGGAATTTATTGGTTAGAATTAGGCCTTTCTAGCTCTCAATGTTGTCGGTAAATTAAATTTTGAGGATGTTCCCAAGGTTGTTTACTGATTAGGGATTTAGTCAACGAACGTTCCTTAACTATCCAAAAGGTAAGAAAATGTGAGGTCGTTAGGTCATACCAATGGCCATAACCAATTTATCAATCATGAATAATTGTTATCTTTGCATCTATGATCGACCGTGGAATTAAGTATGATCCTATCTTTAACTGGAATACTTTTATCATATATTTATCTCTTCTTATTTTAGTTTTTTTATTTTTATTCTTCACAATCATAAATCCCCCCAATTATTTTTATTTTTATTTTTTTAAAGGAATTAATTTAAAACCAATCTCTGTGAATTCGACTCTACTCACAATTCTACAAAAGTGTTCGTAGGAATTATTTTTTGTAGAATCGACACCCATCGAACATTGTTGTCAATCCACTTTTCTCAATTTGGTCTCTTTAATTATCTTTAGGTCCTGGATTTTGACTTTCTGGAGGTAAAATTCGTCAAGTTAGGTTTGTTTTCGCCACTTTAGTCCCTTAAATTTGTAAAATTATCAAATTAGTTCTTTTTAGATAGAAAAAATATTTTTTATAGTTTTTTCATGCTGAACATGATCTAACTATCTTATGTGAATAATAAAAACTTTGAACTTTTTGTGAATATAGTAGTAACATATTGTCTAACTTCAAATAGTAACTTATGTTTCAGATGGCGTAATCTTTTCTGATTTAGATCATGAACATTTCATATTAAAATCAATGATTAGATTTACACAAGTTATATAAATAAGTTTAAAAATTATTAATTATACATACACTGATAAATATACATATATTATTAATTGAAAAGAAATAGTAGAGGCATGGGGAAGGCGACCATCGCTCTAAAAGGGGAGGGAGAGAAGATGAGGTGGCAATGAGGGGGGCGAAGGAGGTGGCACTGAGATGGGAAGGCGGGTGTGCCCTGACAACAATGGGAAACAAGGTGGGCATCGACGACAGGAGATTGGGGAAGGGGGCTAATGATGATAGGAGGATGAGGGAGGGGAAGGGGCGCCTGTGCTGGCAGAGCGGGTGGGGTAGGTAAGGAAAACTTGTACAATATCCCCTATGTTATGTTAAAATTGCACAAAATTTACCTGTGTCAAATAAATAGCTACAAAAGACCTTGTGAATTTTGAAATCCTGCAAAAAAGACCCCCTGTTCAAAACTGATGGAAGGTGCTATACACGCGATGGAAATGAGAGTAGGGACCTTGTTTTTTATCCTATTTTAACTTTTTTGTAGTGCAATGGTCTAAAATACCTTTCTCTTCCACTACATATACAACGTAACATCCTCCCACAAACATACTATATAGAAATAGGTTTTTAAGTGGGCAAATCTCCAATTTGCCCTTTTATTTGAATATAAATAAAAATCACTTATTATATTATATATTATTAATTAAATTAAATTGTTTAAATATATATTTCAATTAAACGTTTAATATGTTTTACTATTTTTAAATTTTGTTAAATTAAATAATTTAATTTGAATATAAATAAAAACCACCTACAATATTATATATTATTAATTAAATTAAATTATTATTTAATTTAAATATATTTTAATATTTATTTATAAAATATACTAAATAAATAGAAAAATACCTAAAAATTATATCAATTTTATAAACTTATACAAAATATTATATTGAAACTATTAATATATATTTAAATTAAACATTTAATATTTTTTTATTATTTTAAATTTTATTAAATTAAATACTTTTACTAAATTGTTATTAAATTTAAATATATTTTAATATTTATTTATAAAACATACTAAATAAATATAAAAGTACCTAAAAATTATATCAATTATTTTAACTTATATAAAATATTATATTTAGATTATTAATATATTTAAATTTAATATTTAACATTGTTTAAAAAAATTATTAACTTAAATAATTTTACTTAATTCATTTTTATCTCTCTTCTTCTCTGTCGCCGGCAGTGAAGAAAATGGACAAGCTTGGTCTTATTGGAATCGTTTGGATGAGAGGATTTGAATGGTGGTAGTTTCAATCCGTGATTCGTCCTAACGATGGCGAATCGACGACAAGAAACTTCACGACAGAAATGAATTTAAAATTTTTGAATTTTAGCAAAAACTTGATGAAAATGAGCAAGGTTTGTCTCATTCGAATCTTCAGGTCGAGGGAGACTAGTGGTGGTGGTCCTCGAGAATTCATCCGGACAGCAACGAATCGAAGCCATGAAGCTTTGATGATTGTGCTCAGAGCCCACTCTCTTCCCGGTTAATGAAAATTTAAATTGATGGTATGGATATGTTCGTCTTAAGAAGAGAATTTGAATGGTATAAGACATGACTGAAAATTTATTCAAACGATATAGAGAAGATTTTTGAGAAATAGTATATTACGTTATATATAATGTATATATAAATATAAAATACATTTAAATTATTAACATCTGGACCATTTATCTTTTACATTCGAAACTCAATAGTTGTTATAAGAAGGGTATAATGGTGAATATAGCAAAAATTTAACGCCCTTAGGGTTTATCGAAATAAAGGGAAGAGTATGCAACATTTTGGAAAACACAGGGGTTTTTCGCCTATTCTTTTAGCACATGAGGTTTTTAACTAACGTTTAAAAATACAGGGGGATTTTATGCAATTTGCCCTTTATATAAATATATTATACATATATCTTATAATTTTTGTATATAAATTATATAAACAATTGAATTTGGAGAAAAAAAGAATCTACTTTAGATTTAAGCAAGATTTAATTTGAATCGTACAATGGATAAGATTAAATAGTTGTAAAATAAAGACAGAAATTAAAAATAAAAAGAATTGATCGTGACGGAGGCATCTTTCTCTTATTTAAAAAATTCAAGGGGATAAATTGAGAAAAAAAAATTCACATCGGGCGTTTTATCATTCTCAACTTACATTAAAGGGGCGTTTTACCATTTTGCACTTCTAATTTGTATTTCTAAGTTATATATATATTTTTAAAACTCAATTGTCCCAAAATTTGACTATTTTTTTATAGAAAAAATTTTAGCTCGGACTCTATTCTTCTTTCTCAAAGTTTATAGTATTGTATTCTATAATATTACTATCCCATCGTGCCCAATTAACCATCCAGTCCAGAGTCCAATGGTTGCATTGTATTGAAAACCAATAATCTTATCACATAAGAGAGTAGATAATTAGGTCATGATATTCGTTACTTAAATACAAACTTTACTTGCAAAGTAACATAGAAACACCATGAAAATGAATAAAAATGACCCAACGGGTCATTGAACCATATAAAGCAAAATGCGACTTTTCTGTAGAGTCATATTTCATTTATACTCCTCCAGTTTCCGCAAACACTAGTATATTTGGTTAGCGGTACTCACTGTAGGGTCCAATTGCTAGTTAGCTCTGATCCAAGATTGCTCTTATGTGAAAATATCATCTGTCCGGACATTATTAAATATTCAAAAAATTAAGTCTTAATTAAAAATAAAATAATTAGATCTAAGTTCTTAATTAAATATTATCATGAAAACCAATTACTTGTATTCTTCTAGCTAGATAATTGCTACTAATTCTGTTAACTTTTAAAGGACTAAACAATTAGACCTTTAAAATCTTAGTATTAATTTCATATTATTCCCTCTACAATTACATAAATATCCGGATAGATTTATTAAGTTATTTAACTAATAGTGATAGTTTTTTTTATTTATTTAGGCAATTCAATAGCACAATTACTGAAATATTGATTATAATTGATTAAAAATTAATATTAAAAGTTACAGTTAATAATATTTCCCTCTATATACATATGTTTATGTGTGGAATAATTACAGTTTTGGTCCTCATATATTGCCATTAATTTGTTTTTAGTTTCTAAACATAATGAAGTTCTATTTTAGTCCTTCAACTTTAAAAAATATTAACAATTTTGGTCATTCTGTCAATTAATGATCATTTTGCACTTTTAATTGTATATTTTAGAGTATGGGTATAATAAAGAATCCTTCAAGGGAATTACAATTTTAATTCTCAAACTATACTATTAATTATTTCATTTTTTATTTTCAAACAATTAATAATAATAATTTAGTCCTCATAAATTGCATTTTTTATGAAATTAGTCCTTTCTGTCATCTGCCATCAAATATAAAAGATCATGGGCCAAACTACAATTTCCCGCTTGAAGAGTGGCTCTCTTCAAGGTTTAGGAAGAGCACTCGTTTTCGCTCATTTTCAAACGTTACAGAGGCAAAAATGGAGAGCATTGACCAATAAAGACCTCAAAATATGAGCTAAAATGAGTTTTGTTTTTTTAAAACTTCAAGTTTTTTTTAGGGAGGAAATGATTGTTTTCTTTTCCCACCCTCAAAGCAGCCTCACGTAATTGGCATCATATGGCAAACACGTGTTTGTCTGTTTTTACACTTTGACATCTAAATTTTTTTTTTGTCAATTTACTATTTCAATTTTGTCGAAAACACATCATATATTGTGCATATGTCAAAAATATCACATTATATAACCCATAAGTATCATATATGTACTGAATGTGATGTGTTTTTGACAAAAAACTTGTGAAAAATAATTATAAACGGCAAAGTGCAAAATTTCGCAAAATTGAAACGGTAAGTAGACACAATATAAAGTTTAGATACCAAAATATAAAAACGATAATAGTCTGAATGGCAAAATGTAATTAATCCAAAACTAAAAATATAATTATCTCTTAATCCTTCAATAAGATGTTTCTTTTATTTATTATCTTATTTTCCCCCTTGTTCACATATTTGGCAAAAAGCCCTTATATAAAATAAAAGCTTCGTTTGAGTCCTTATATTTTTTTTCAATGGTGTAACATAACGTCTTCATGCGATGGGTGGACTACATGCTTAATTTAAGCATCTTTTTTATTTTTTTTATTTTTTTGAGTATCTTTATTTCATAATTATTGGATCGTATTTAAGTCAAATCAACTATTCAAATTTTATAAATAATCTACACTTGGCATATTATCTTTTTTAAATCAATGACTTACATATAAAAATAAATGTATTTATTAAAATTATATTTATCTATCTTTTTATCTTAATAATATATATAATATTGTTAATAAAAGAATAATTGCGGAAATTTTAAAATATAATTATTTTTCAATTCTTTGAAATGTTATTAATTAAAATCGTATTCATAATTGTATATATTACATTGTCTTCATTATCAAATACTTTACAATAAGTTTATATTTGAATAATTACATTAATCAAGATACATGTGTATTCACCATTTCGTACTATATAAAACTAATATAACAACATTGAAAAAATTATTAAAATAAAAAATAACTGGATATAAGTATAGAATAAGGAACAATATCCTTCACATTAATTAATTTATTTGCACGACATCTTATGAAGCGTTAATACATGACACAAAAGTGATGAAACATTTACACCATTACTATAGCACAAATTTTTCATCCCACTTCAGATGTCCCAAATTTAAGCAAACACAAAGCTTGCGTGTCATTGATAAACACACTAAACAGAAAATCATATAAGCACAGCAAGACGACCCTCATACGACTTCTTTATTTTAATCGTATTACAAGCCAATTATATGACAAGTGAAGTAGCGAAGAATCATATCCATCCGCTTAATTTAACCGATCATAAGCATCATTCTAACAATGTTTTTCTCATCCACGACAACGAGTACTCGGTTGCAAATGAAAATAAGAGGGCTATGGGTTTGGGATAGTGGAACAATGACGGTGTTGAATTTCCAGTTCAATAGAACAACAAGAGTGTAAAAAGAATTCAGACATGTATAGCAGCTCTATTGTCGCAGAAAAGCGAGGTAGGCAAATTGACTGTGACTCCAAAATCTGCAAGCAAAAAAGACAGCCAACGTAACTCACACACCGTGGCAGCTAAGCTTCGATATTCAGCCTCGGCGCTTGATCCAGAAACAGTTGACTGCTTCTTGATTTTCCAAAAAACAAGAGCACGCCTAATGAAGACACAAAAACCGGTTAAAGAGCGTCTAGAGTCGGGGCATGATGCCCAATCTGCGTCACAGTAGGCTTGAAGGTCCAAAGTGTTTGCTGCAGGTAGAAAAAGGCCAAGTGAGGGGCAGCCCTTTCAATATCTCACCACATGGAGGGCAGCCTTCCAGTGAGCTTCACACGGGGCATTGACATACTGGATCAATTGCTGCATAGGGTAGGAAATGTCGGGCCTAGTGAAGCTGAGGTAGAGTAGACGACCAATCAACCTTCTGTAGGAATCAGACGAAGGGAGAGGAGAACATGCTTCAGAACCGAGTTTCAGACCAGGGGGTAAAGGTATGGATGCAGCCTTAGCGTTCTGTAAACCAGTGTCTGCAAGAATATCTGATATGTACTTGGTCTGAGCTAGGTAGATGCCATCAGGACTACGAGCAATTTCTAAACTCAAGAAGTAACGAGCTTGTCCAATGTCTTTGATAGTGAATAACCTGTTCATGTAATCCTTTACTTTCTGTAGTTCGTCAATGTCTTCACCTGCAAGAAGTATGTCATCGACATATACCAAAAGAGAGATTAGACCGTGTGCAGAATGTAGTAGGAAAAGACAATGATCATGTGCACACTCTGTGAAACCAAACTCCTGCAACTTCAGCGTCAATTCGACATTCCATTGCCGCGATGCTTGTTTCAAGCCATATAGAGACCTTTCGAGCTTGCAAATAAGTCCAAAATCCACTTTGTAACCGGCTGGGGGCACCATCTATATATCTTCTTCCAAATACTCGTGAAGAAAGGCGTTGTTAACGTCTAATTGATGAACTATCCAACCCTTAGCAGCTGCCAATGTAAAGAAAAGACGGACCGTTACTGCCTTCGCTACCGGCGAAAAACTCTCATTGTAGTCTATGCCTTCATCTTGGTTAAAACCTTTAGCAACAAGGTGAGCCTTGTATCTCTCAATAGTGCCATCAGCTCGTAACTTGATTTTGTATACCCACTTACAACCAATGGCGCGTTTGCCAGCGGGAAGTTGCGTAAGTTTTCAGGTATGATAATTCTCCAAAGCTTTAAGCTCTTCATTCATAGCTTCTTGCCAGTTTGGGCAATTTGCAGCTTCAGCAAAAGTCCGAGGTTTCTGTAGGGAGGTTAAAGAAACCACAAAAGATTTAAAATCAGCAGAAAATGGCTGCAGAAATTGAGTACCATGATGGCATACGAAGTCCTCCAACCAAACTGGTCTGTGAGAGATTCTGGATGATCTTCGTGGGATCATCTGAGAATGTGACTGAGGCAAGGCAGTGACATCATCCTGCAAGTTTTCATCATTCAACATAGAATCTGAATCAAGTGGCACTGAGATCACGTTTGGTGCTGAATCAAGAGAAACAGAGTCCCTATCCTTAGTTCCAGCAGTCACTGTAGGAAGGGGACAGTCTGCACGATCCAAAATCTGTTCCTTAGCAAATGGAAACGTCAATTCGTGAAATATCACATCTCTAGAAGTAAAGAGTGTATGGTCCTCCAAATCATAAACTTTGTATCCCTTTTGTGTCAAAGAGTATCCAAGGAATACACACTTGTGAGCTCTCTTATGAAAGTTCAACTTGTGTGGGTTATTATTCGTTGCAAAATAGAGGCATCCGAACACCTTAAGATGAGTGTATGTAGGAGATCGTCCCAGAAAAAGTTTGAAAGGAGTACACCAATTCAGAGTGTGCGTGGGTGTTCTATTACTAATGTATGTTGCAGCAAGTATGGATTCCCCCCAAAACCGAAGTGGCAGTGAAGCTTGGAAAAGTAGTGCACGAGCCACATTTTTAAAAGTTGCCTATGTTTTCTTTCAATTCTCGCGTTTTGCTAAGGAGTGTACACGCATGATGTTTGATGCAAAATCCCCAATCTTTTACATAAGTTTTGACACTGTATGTTCAAGAATTCAGACCCGTTGTCCGAACGAATAACTTTGATCTTAGTTTCATATTGAGTTTCAACCAATGCTACAAACGTTTGTAGGGTGGATGCCACTTGATCTTTGTGTTTAAGAAGATACGTCCATAACGATCTACTATAATCATCTAGAATCGTTAGGACATAATTGAAACCCGTTAAACTTGGCGTTTTGTATGGACCCCAAACATCTAAATGCACCAAATCAAAAATAGCAGCAGAACGTGAATCACTATTCTTAAACGGAATTCGTGACTGCTTTGCCTGAGGACAAATGTCACATTTTATTTCCTGTGATTCTCTAGAAATGTTACAAGCTGGGATGCATTTAATAACCGCAATAGATGCATGTCCCATTCGAGCATGCCATAGAACATCACTACATTCAACTGCTGCAGTACATATTCCAAGAAGAATCGATGAGGTTGAAGCATTCAGACTTCCACACACATTCGACCTTAAGATGTACAGTCTCTTGTGTAACTTCCCTTTTGCTAGCACATGCTTACTCCCCAGGTCCTGCAGCAGACATCCAAAACGATTGAAAGTACAAGTGTAATTGCCCCTATTACACAACTGACTTATAGAGAGAAGATTGACAGAAAAATCTGAGAGATAAAGTACTGAATCAAGGGTGATTTCATCTGTCAATCTTACAGTACAAATATATGCAACTGATCTTTTTGTTCCATCAGGCAGATTAATAAAATGTGCGTATGTAGGAGTAGAATAAGATTCAAACAAAGACAAATCCGCACACACATGATTTGTGGCGCCGGTGTCTACTATCTAATTATTAATGTTTAATTGACTGAAGATAGAGGCTTTACCTGCGAATTCCTCCTCATTGCGAACATAATTCACGAAGTTAGAAATCGGATCTGAGGATACCTCTTTACTTTCATGATTTTCAAAAATTCCGCCGTCATACTTGCAATATCGGTTTGTGATTCAACCTTCACCAAAGTGGTATCTGACTTATTTAGCCCTTGAGCATCCACATTTCCTGCAAAATTGAAGGTGCCTCGTGACTGTTTCTTCTTTTCATTTAACGCCTTGTACCACTCAGGCGTTCCATGAATTTGGAAGGACGTTTCCTTCAGGTGCCCCTGCTTATGACAATGGGCGCATACTAAATTCCGTTTATCCTTATCAAAGAAAACTCTGCGTTTCTGCATTTGTCTTGGAGGTCCTCTGCCATCTCTCATAGAAACTTGATATGCTGAATTGGTGTTGCTATCTCCTATTTGCGTCTGCAAACTGCGTTGTTGTTGGACTGCAAAGATTATGGAAAATGCCTTCTTCAACTCCGGCAACGGATCCATCATAAATTCCTCTGCCATCTCTCATAAGGAGTTGCTATCTCCTATTTGCGTCTGCACAATGCGTTGTTTTCTTTGTCAAAACTCTCATGGAGTCCCATGAGAAATTGCAAAAATTGAGTAGCAGCATATATTTCTGTAATATTTTTGTTTATTCCACAAGTGCATCCCCCACAAGTGCACTTGGGTGGTGGCGCTAAACAAAAGAGTTCGTTCCACAATTTTTTTTACTTTCGTTAAGTAGCTCGTTAAGGACATATCTCCTTGTGAAATTGAGGAAATCTCCAACTGTATTTGATATATCATTGGACCACTACTTCGTTCGTATCTAGCCTGTATTTCCAACCACAATTCTCGAGAGGAACTTACATACATGAAGGCTTTGACAATGTCTCTAGAAGTTGAGTTCCAAAGCCAGGAAGTGACCATGAGGTCGACCCTTCTCCACTGCTCAAACAGAGCCGATCCAGCTGCAGGCCGTAGAAATGTTCTGTCGATGAAGGCCAACTTCAGTTTACATCCTAGAGCAACGTATACGGCTGTACTCCACGTCAAGTAGTTCAAACCATTCAGAGATTAAGAGGCCAACACAAAGCTGGAATTATCCAAGCGATGAAGGTACAACACTTCTTTCTCATACTGTTCCGCTTCTACTACTGGTAAATCTGCCATGATACAACGTTTATGGCTGTAATGCTCCTCACGAAAAAATTAAACAAAAAACGTATCAAGAGTCCTTCAAGATGAAGGCTCTGATACCATGTTGAATTTCCAGTTCAATTGAACAACAAGAGTGCAAAAGGAATTCAGAGAGAATGCACAATCGGGCTATGGCTTTCATTCTGTTACAGAGTAGAGAAAGAAGACTAATGCTGTTTAAAAATCAAATTCCACCGCCAAACTGCCTAACAAATTAATAACCGCCAATTCAAATTACATGGCCCAATCAGATGCAGAAAAAAAGATGTGTAAGCATGTGTAAGCTGACTGTACAAACTAAATAACGCGTGAGAGCACTTCTACTATAAAACACGACTTTCTCTCTTCTATCCACAGTCCATAAAGTCTGCATCTTCACCAGTTCCAGTAGCAGAGTGTTCTATGCTGGAGTTCGTATTCAAGAACAGAGTTAAGCTTCACAGCAATATAAAGCTGCAGAAAGTTGCAGGGAAGCAGAACGGAGAAAGAAAGAACAAGCGTAAGAAGAAGTGAACTTTACTCATAAAAGCGCATTTTTAAAGGAACGCTTTTTTACTATCCGTTTTTTACTACTTCTTCTTGTTAGTTAGAAAGGTAGTTGTACTCCTTGCTTCTTATAAAAGGGACTGCAGACCCTTATGTTCTGTAGATGAGTTTTCTATATCAATGAAACTGCTGCCATCTTTACTTCTTGATAATCAGTTTCTGCACCCTTCTTGAATACAAAATGAGATACTTCCAGTGTTAGGTTTTAGCATGGTATCAAGAGCATAAAAGATCCATAACCTTCTTTAAACCAAGAAACAAAAGAAAAAGAAACGCAGACCATGACTGACAAAAGACCAGTGGAAGGAAGGAAACAAGATGATACAAAACCTCAATCTATTTCAGAAACTATGAAACTACAGGGAAGTGATAATCCAGGCGTCAGCCTAGTAACAACACCATTTGATGGAACCAATTACTTTACCTGGGTGAGATCCATCAGATTTACACTCGGTGCCAGAGGCAAAGGAGGTTTCATAGACGGGACTTGCCCCAAACTTGAACAAGACCACACTGAGATGGAACAGTGGAGAAAAGCAGACTGTATGGTGGTATCTTGGATACTAAATTCCACTACAAAAGACATAGCAGAAGCGTTTCTTTGCACCTCCTCCACAAGAAATCTTTGGCTTGATTTAGAATCAAGATTCGGCCAAAGTAACGGACCACTCCTATATCAAATACAAAAGGAGATTTGTTCTGTTTCCCAAGGAAACAAAACACTAGCTGCTTACAACATTAAGCTCAAGAAATTATGGGACGAACAATTGAGTCTAGACCCTTTGCCGGTGTGTTCCTGTGGAGCTGCAACAAAATTTGGAGAAAAGGCTAACTTCACCCAATTAATCCAATTCTTGATGGGATTAAACGATGCTTACGATCATGTTCGCAATCAAATTTTATTAATGGATCCATTACCATCGATAGGAAGGGCATTTTCTATGATTTTGGAGGTAGGAAAGCAAAGAGAGGTTAATGCAAGAAGCAGTGAACTTGAGAAGGAAGAAGTCATGGCTGTTCAATCCGTAGATGCAAGAAGACAGGTTGTGACCAAGAATCCTGTCAAGAAAAGAAGTGCCATTGAAAAGAAACAGATGTACTGTACACACTGTAAGAAGACTGGGCATTTACGAGAAAATTGCTTCGAGTTAAACGGCTATCCTGACTGGTATGAGGACTTGATGAAGCAGAGAAAAGGAATGAATAAACCAGTCATAAACAAATCCTTCAATGCCTGTCTTGAAGACAGAAGAAGGGTCATCTAAGGCACTTCCCATAATGAAAGTGACTTATCAGAAATGATTAAGGCTGAGGTTAGAAGAGCACTTCACAATTCAGACATCTCGCAGAGCTATTCAAATAGAATATACACAGACAACTCTATGAACTTTGCAGGTACACTTCTTCATAAAGAATGCTTTGATTTAAATGAGAACTGGATCATGGACAGTGGCGCCTCAGCCCACATGTCCATGAATGCAGATTTATTTCATAACTTGAGGAATCTTGATATCATAAGTTCTGTCAAATTACCAGATGGACATGTTTATAAAGTTAGACAGATAGGAGACATACAGATTTCCAATAAGCTCACCCTTAAAAATGTGCTTTATACCCCTGATCTCAAATATAACCTCTTGTCTATCAATGCATTATGTGAAGCAGGGAATATTAGTGTGCTTTTCACAGACTCTCAGTGCTTTGTGCAGGACCTTGTGACTGAAAAGGTCATTGCGATAGGGTATAAGAGAGGAAGGCTGTATCTACTAAAACATTTCCAATATTGCAAGGAACAAGACCTTTCAAAGCATGTGGCTCACTTTCAAAACTATGCTAAGGATCAGAATTATCTCAAAACCAAACATGCTAGCTTGTGGCATAATAGGCTAGGACACCCTAGCAAAGATGTGATTTCACATTTACCTTTTAAAGTAGATACTGCAGACTCTGTCAAAACCTGTGAAACATGTCCACTTGCTAAGCAAAATAGACTTCCATTTCAGCTCAATGAGAATCATTCTGAAAATGTTTTTGATATCATACACATTGATGTTTGGGGGCCTTACAATCAATATTCCATCGCACATTGCATGTATATGTTGACCATAGTTGATGATTGCAGTAGAGCTACATGGATCTATATGATGATGCATAAATCACAAGTTCAACAAAAATTGGAATGTTTCTTGAATATGGTTGAAACTCAGTTCAATAAAAGGGTTAAAAGGATTAGGAGTGACAATGGTACTAAGTTTACTAATAAACAATGGCAAACTCTTTTTCAAGAAAAAGGAATCATCCATCAAACAACTTGTGTATATAGTCCTCAACAAAATGGCATTGTAGAAAGAAAGCATCAACATTTGTTGCAAGTTGCTAGATCCCTCATGTTCTTTGCTAAAATGCCTCAAAGTTTTTGGGTAGAATCTTTATTAACAGCCACATACTTAATAAATAGGATGCCCACAGCTGTGTTAAAATGGAAAAGTCCTTATGAGGTTTTGCACAACAAAACACCTGAATACACTCACCTTAAAATTTTTGGTTGTTTGTGTTTTGCTACTAATGTCACACCCCACAAGAAGAAGTTTGAACCAAGGGCCATGAAATGTGTCTTCTTAGGTTATGCTCAAGGTAGGAAGGGATATAAAGTTATGGACTTAAGCACTAACTTAATACATATTGCTAGAGATGTGGTCTTTCATGAAGGTACTTTTCCCTTTAAAGATGTTGAACCTATTGACAATTCTTGTCCCCTACCAACCATCAATGAAGAAGATGATAACAAATTCCTTCACGAGGAAGAACAGAATATAGAACCTGAAGAAAATGCCACAGGTCTTAGAAGATCCACTAGAACATCTCATAAACCTGTGTGGATGAAAGATTACTCATGCTGTTCTACTCTGATTGTTCTTCTGATAATTATATTAACCAAGTTCAAGGCTGCTTTGTAAAGAAAACTTGTCCACTGCAGGAGCCTAAATGTTTTTCAGAAGCCCAACAATACTCAGAATGGAAAGAAGCCATGAAGCAAGAAATTGATGCACTAGAGAAAAACAAAACTTGGGAATTATCAGCCTTACCAAAGGGAAAGAAACCAATAGGATGTAAATGGGTATTCAAGACCAAGCTCAAACCATACGGGAGTGTAGAAAGGCACAAAGCAAGACTAGTTGCAAAGGGGTTCAATCAAGTTCAAGGTTAGGACTATAGTGATTGTTTTGCTTCAGTTGCCAAAACAGTGACTGTAAGAACTTTCCTTGGTGCCGCTGCTACAAAGGGATGGCATTTACATCATTTAGATGTGAATTAATGCCTTCCTTCATGGCAACTTAGAAGAGACAATATACATGACACCTCCAGAAGGGTATGAAGTGAAAAAGGGAATGGTATGCAAGCTCAAGAAGTCCTTGTATGGCTTGAAACAAGCCTCAAGGCAATGGAACAATGAGTTCACAGAGAAGATAAAGGAATTGGGATTCACTCAATCAAAATATGATTACTGTTTGTTTACAAAAGGCACTACCAATAATTTCATTGCTTTGCTCATTTATGTTGATGATGTTCTTGTTGCTGCAGCAACAAAGTCTTTGATAGAAGAAGTGAAGAGGTATCTGGACAACCTCTTTACTATAAAGGACCTTGGAGAAGCACAGTACTTCCTTGGACTTGAGCTCTTCAGGTCACAAATGGGATTAATTGTATCACAAAACAAGTACACCCAGGACATTGTGAGAGATGTTGGTCTGAGTGAAGGAAAATCTGTAATGACACCTTTGCCCCCAAGTCTGAAGTTTTCCTCATAACCTACATCGACCTTGAAAGATGTCAGCAGGTACAAGAGGCATATAGGAAGACTGTTGTACCTTGGTTTCACAAGGCCGGACATCTGCTTTGCTACACAGCAGCTGAGCCAGTTTGTACAAGAACCATGTGAAGAACACTGGCATGCTGCTGTTCATTTGTCAGATACCTAAAAGGGAACACTACAACAGGTTTGTTTTCCCCTACTAATAATGAAACTAATCTTATGGCCTTTTCTGATGCAGATTGGGCAACATGTAAGAGAACTATGAGGTCAACTATTGGCTATTGCATTTTTTTGGGAGCATGCCCAATCTCATGGAGATCAAAGAAGCAGACCACCATTTCTAGATCCTCAGCTGAAGCAGAATACAGGAGCATGGCAGCTACTGTATGTGAAATAATCTGGGTGAACAATTTGCTTAAAGACTTACAGATACAAGTTCAAACTCCCATACCCTTTTATTGTGACAACAAAGCTGCGTTGCATATAACAGAGAACCCAGTTTTCCATGAACGCACAAAACATGTAGAGATAGATTGTCATGTTGTGCGGGACAAGTACAAGGAAGGGCTCATTTCACCTACTTATTTGGCTTCAAAAGAACAAATAGCAGACCTGTTTACCAAGGATCTAACAGGGAAGACCTTTTCCCATTTATACTCCAAGCTTGGTTTGATCACTAAGGATGCAATTCCAGCTTGCAAGAGGGCTGCTGGAGTTCGTACTCAAGAACAGAGTTAAGCTTCACAGCAATATAAAGCTGCAGAAAGTTGCAGGGAAGCAGAACAGAGAAAGAACGAATAGGCGTAAGAAGAAGTGAACATTACTCATAAAAGCACATTTTTAAAGGGACGCTTTTTTACTATCCGTTTTTTACTACTTCTTCTTGTTAGTTAGAAAGGTAGTTGTACTCCTTGCTTCTTATAAAAGGGACTGCAGGCCCTTATGTTCTGTAGATGAGTTTTCTATATCAATGAAAGTGTTGTCATCTTTACTTCTTGATAATCAGTTTCTGCACCCTTCTTGAATACAAAATGAGATACTTCCAGTGTTAGGTTTTAGCAATATCTGAGAAGAAACCATGGCAGCAACTAAGGAATTTGAAGCTTCAATTCCAACAGACGGCATTGACGAAGGAGTTCTCCTCCTCGATGGTTTTCGCTGCTACTTCTCCACACGTCCCGACTAGCTCAGGCCATGAGCTCTTACCTACATCTATAAGAACGAAAAGGAGTCAAGGACGAAGCATGTTTGTAATAAAACTTGAGAGATTTCTATGACATATATACAAGTCATGTACATACCTCGGACGCAAGTGACTGGCATACTTAACATTTGCTACTCTTCTTCACTTGTCTGTGATTGATTAAATGTTTGTGTGTTTTCTCTGGAGTCTGGAGAATTGGTATTTATAGCACAATGCTTCTAGTTGAGAAGGTTTTCTTCTTAGATGCACCACAATAAAATATAACATTTACTGACAAAATATCTATGCCGATAATTTTAAAATTGTAATGTAAAAATATACATAGTGTCTAGATTTGTATTTTGAGTATCTTGTTTTGGTGTTTTGGAGATAGAGAAAGAAAAACAGAGATAAATAAGTATATGTTGGAGATAGATGGTATGTTTGGATTTGTATTTTGAGATAATTTAAAATAATTTAAAATTAGTGGTGTAGGTCTGTTGGTGGTATTTGAGAGTCAAAAATCACTGTTCATTATCAAACCATATCTTTTTTATATATCAATATGTAGATATATAAATATTGTATGCTTAATGTAGTATTTTTTTGAGACAAAAATCACTATTTATTGTCAATTTAAATTATATCTCTTTTATATTATATATATGAGTGTAAATTCTTGTCACTAAATTTATGTTAATTAGTGGCAATGTTAAAATCATGACTTCTTAAATCAGTCGCTAAGGGTGTGTTTGGCGAACCATAATAAATTACATTATAAGTGAATTAGTTTAAAACATTTTATCCCCTCATGATAATCAAAATATTTTAATAATAACCTCACGTTATACAATGGTAAAAAAAAAAAAAAAAACCCTGCAGTTTAAAAAACATAGAAATTAACCCCCTTGTGGACAACAGTGAGACATAAGTGCTTGATGCAAGTCTTATTTTTCTTTTTAAATGACAAAATTGCCCCCGTCCTCCACAAATTTAAGGGTGGGGCAACTTTGCCAAAAAGGGGTAAAGAAAATCTCACACCAAGAACATCTATATATCTCATTGCTGTACACAAGGAGATTAATTGTTATATATATTTTTTAATACCATTTATTTAACACAGGATTTTTTTAAAATATTTTAATTATAAAAGTGACAAAATGCTTTAAACCCTAATTATTGTTTAAGTGAATTACTATAAGTTGTCTTTACAATTATTGTGTGACAAAATGTGTTCGTTATCCCAAACACGGGTTCAAATGAAGTGAGAAAGCATGAATTGTTTCTCCGAATTGTTGTACAATAATATTATTAGCGTTAATTATATTTTTTTATCTAAATTATCACTGTTTTTATACTTTGATATTTGAATTTTTTTTCTACCTCAATTTACTATTTCAAGTTTACGAATTTTTGCATTTACTGTATAATCTACCCATATTATTATTGGTAAAAAGTATTATTTTAGTCTGCTAAGTATGCATAATTTTAATTTTACTCCGATAATTATGTCCATTTTTGTTTAGGTCCAGTAACTTACGAAATTGCTTACTTTTAGGTCTTACGATCTTGCAACACTTGAAGACGCGCCTCGAGAGCAAGGGATCGTAGGTTGACGAACTGCCCGGGGTCTTGTGGGCTTACCGCACAACACCACGAACCGCTACGGGCGAGACCCCTTTCTGCCTAGTATACGGGACCGAAGCCATCATTCCAGCTGAAATCGGGGAGGAATCGCAAAGAGTCATGCAGTACGAACCCGAGACGAACCGAACCGAACGAAGCTTCGACCTCACCGTCATTGAAGAGAAGAGGGAGGCTGCATATGCCCGAATTTTACATCACAAGGGCCTAATGATGAAGAGCCACAATCGCAGAATTCGACCGCGCCAATTGCAGGTGGGAGATCTCGTGCTGAAGAAAGTGGAGGCCTCAAAACACATGGGAAAGCTGGAGCCGCCTTGGGAGGGCCCTTACAAAGTGATCGAAATCAGAAAGAAGGGCACATATAGATTGCAAGACATGCAGGGTCGCGATTTACCACGCCCTTGGAACATACAGAACTTGAAGAAGTTCTATGCTTGAAACAAGGAGCCTGTGAAAGGCCATCAACCGAGGTATCGAACAAGGAGCCTGTGAAAGGCCATCAATCGAGGGATCGAACAAGGAGCCTGTGAAAGGCCATCAACCGAGGGATCGAATAAGGAGCCTGTGAAAGGCCATCAACTGACGGATCGAACAAGGAGCCTGCAAAAGGCCATCAAAGGAACAGGTTGTACGCGAAGACTTCTAGCAGATTACCAATTGTATACTTCCAAGGTTATGAAGATTGCGTCCATGTTAAACATTGCGTTATTAAGCATTTGTACCCACTGCAATTTACTCAACGGGATTTATCAAATTTTATTTGTTTCGTACTTATATTCATGCGTACAACTTCCAACATCTTTACTATTATTCGCTACTTAAACCGTCCAAGAAAAACGCGAACTAAAAAAGACGCGTCCAAAATGTGATCTGAGAAAGACGCACTCAAGTAAAACGCGAACTGAAAAAGACGCGTCCAAAACGCGATCTGAAAAAGACGCGCCCAAGCAAAACGTGAACTGAAAAAGACGCATCCAAAATGCGATCTGGAAAAGACGCACTCAAGCAAAACGCGAACTGAAAAAGACGCGTCCAAAACGCGATCTGAAAAAGACGCGCACAAGCAAAACGCGAACTGAAAAAGACGCGTCCAAAATGCGATCTGGAAAAGACGCACTCAAGCAAAACGCGATCTGAAAAAGACACACCCAAGCAAAATACGAACTGAAAAAGACGCGTCCAAAATGCGATCTGGAAAAGACGCACTCAAGCGAAACGCGAACTGAAAAAGACGCATTAACGTCATACGTGAACTAAAAGAACGGCTGAAATGAGGCAAGCTTCATACGATCAGAAAGACATGCAAGGGGCAAATAAAGAAGCAAAATATGCGAACTGCCAAAAGTTATATTAATAAAGTGTCATATACAGGGGTCGTCAAAAATCCTCACCCCGACGTCCTGTTTACAAAAAATGATGTTTCTAAGAATCTCTAGGATTTACATTTCGATCAGTCAGCTCAAATCCTATTACAAAAATAGATCGGGATAGATCAGGCATCAGCTTCCGCCTCCAGCTCGTCCCTCAGGACCATAAATTCGTCATCTTTCAGCTCAGGATCTGGGGGAAGGGGTTGGAGGTCGCCATCAAGCGAGATGTCTAATTTGCTGCGGTAAAAAGACTCGCTAAATCCGCCAAGCTTTCCGACCTGAGACAAGCAGGTCTCATAGCCTTTGGCGAATGAGTCCGCAGACTTGATCTCGAGTGCGGTCGTGAAAGTATCGGTCTTCAGAAAGTCATGAACCGCGGACATCCTAGAGCCCGCCAAGATGTGTTGATGTTCTTCGATCGGAATGCGGCCGGCTTGGCCCTCCTCCACCCCGCGCTTGCGGCCCTCCTCGAGTCCAGCCTCACGCCCGGCCTTGAATGCCTCTTTCTTGGCCTCCGATAGAGCCACTTCGTGCTCAGAACGGAGGATCTCTTTATCCTTCTTGGAAGCATCGAGCTCGGCTCGCAGCTTTTGGACCTCATCACTCAAAGCCAGAAGATTATCCTCCTGTTTACGCTCTTCCTCGTCTCGCTCGGCCAATTGAGCCTTAACATTCTGCACCTTTTGGTCAGATTGAATGAAACTCCTCCGGTAGTGGGTGCATTTAAGACTCAGGCTCCGGACGAAGGTCATGACCTGCAAGGTCGAAGACAGCGGATAAGAAGATCGAACTGACAGAAAACAGAGATTAATCAACTGAGGTGTACCTGGACCAAGGAGTGAGCCGCGAACTCCTCGAGCCGAATGGGGCTGTTCGTCACCAGCGCCCCTTGATCGCGAACGAAAACAAAGGAGTTATATACAGCAAAAGTATCATTTCCTGCTTCGCCATAAAGGGACGAGCTCGACATGTCATCCCATTCCGGGGGCGGCACGTTACGGCGAAGAGCCGCCCGGCTCTCTTCCCAGCATGAGGCGAGCTGCGCCACTCGCAAAAACTTATCCCGATCTTCTTCAGCTCCCGTCTTGTCTGCGGCTTCCTTAGCCATCCTGCTTAGCACACGCGGGCCTTGCGATTTGGGAGGAGGGGGGTGAGAAGGCTCTGCAGGCTCCTTGCCATTGCCTTTGTCGCTAGGTCCTAACTTGGATTTAGAACCGTGCCCCTTCTTCGGGGAGGATCGTTTCCTCTTCTTGGATCCTTCCTCGGAAGGAGGACCTTGGCTCGCTTGGTCGACCCCCTGGTCACCACTAGCCTCGTCCAAATTCAATTCTAGCTCTGAAGAGTTGTAGCCAAGGTGACCATGGGCTGAAGGCGTCTCCTCGCTGTCGACCGAAATAGGCTGCTGAACAGCCGGGTCCACAACCGCCAAGGCTTTCGAGGGAATTGGGGCAGGCAGGTTAGGATCCGAAGAGCCTGCGACCCCTTTTCCTTTCTTCGTAGCATCTGAAGGGCCTGCGATCTTCCCCCCCTTTCTCGCCTTATTCTGAGATGCGGTCCTCCGCAAAACCATGCGCGAGCTCATGATTATACTATCTGCAAAAAGAGAAGTGAGTACGCGTAAGCTTGACAGCAGCCGTAATAGTAGAACCGAAAGGAGAATCATCTAGAGACTCTTCGATATGAAGGGACGCTGGAGAGAGCCCAGATAATTGTAAAACCTTCTCAGTGAAAAGCTTCTTGGGATCGTACTTATAGAACGTTAAGCTCCTTATCTGATCGCCCTCCAGCCCCCCTCCACTTATTTTTGGGGCAGGTTTATACTTGGTCCACTCATTTCTAAAGGGCCAGACACCTCTAGGAGGTCGAACAAAAATGTAGCGATCTAACCAAGCTCCTACGTTCGACGTCAGGGCGCTCAAATACCCGCAATCGGGCTTGGCCGAGAGATAGAAAAAACCTCGACTACCATACCGCTTCGAAGTTGTGAAAGAATACAAACTCCAAAAATTGTCAAAACTGGGTTCTAAGCTTAGAAATTGCATCATCACCACAAAAAGAACGATGTGAGTGACAGAGTTAGGAGAGAGCTGCATAGGGCATAGCCCCAACTTCTTAAAAATTGCGGCTACCGGAGGAGCCAAAGGAAATCGTAACCCGGCATCAAGGTGTTTGATAGAAAAGGTGCTAAAACCTTCGGGAGGGCGATGCATGCGATCGAAAGTAGCAGGGATGACAACGTCAAAATCGGAGGGTATATGGTATTTCTCCCTAATCTTATGGACAGGAGTTTTAACTTTGCTAACTACAGCCTCCCAAGGGTTCTTGGCAAGTCGGTCTTGGAATTTTGCAAGGACAGAAGGGCCAGCCTGTTCGTCATTGAGTTTTTCGGCAGGAAACTTCTTATTTCTTTTGGGGGAGGCAGAATATGACCCGTGAGAAGACCTAGACACCGACCCAGACCCTGACCCCGACGATGAGCTAGACCCAGACCTAGAAGAAGACCCAGACCTAGAGGACTCAGAACCAGACTCGGAGCCGGTCGAAGAGGACTCAGAGCTAGGTCGTGACTTAGAATTCGAGCTAGAGCGAGGAGGCATCGTACCTTTAAGCAGGATGGCTCTGGAAGCAGCAGATCGAATGCGAACTTGAAATCAGGAGTCCTGGTCGTTCGAAGTTTATGCGTGCGGTAGGCCAGGTGTTCAAACGGATGGCGTATTTATAAGCAGACCGCTCTGGGGAAACGCGCTTAAGATGGACCGAGGAGATTCCGCCACGTGTGGGCAATCAACGGACGCGATGGTTCGACTTCCTCAAAGGCAACGAACTTGCACTTTGAAAAAGTGGGGGAGTAATGATGGGTATACATATATCATCCCTACAAAAAGACTGAAACGCCCTTCATTAAGGGCATTATGGTCATTTCCGCGATCAGGATCCGCGTGTTTTGTAGCGGGCGGGTCGCAGAGGACCCGACCCGGGTCGCATAGACTAACGAAAGACCCGAACAATGACGACCGTTCAATCAGAATGTGAATCAGCAAGATACGGCCACGTGGCCCAGTATTTGCCGTACAACTGTGTACTATAAATAGACCCCGATACGCCATAAATGAGGTAACTGTTATGCATTAATTGAGATCGAACTTTGAGATCGCATACGTTTCACTCGATCAACCTAACTTGAGCGTCGGAGGGTCATTGTCGGGGACGTGCCCGACGAGCTCACAATTCGTGTTTTATTCTCAGGGAATCCAAAATCTGTTTTGGAAGAATTAGTCGACCCACTGTGAGATCGTCTCAAGAGCTCGAATAATTCGACCCGGATCAGTTGGCGCCGTCTGTGGGAAAATCTGAGAATTCTTTATCGCTATGGAAGGTTCATCGAGGAGAAATGCTGCGGAAGAGGAGACGCCCAGGAAGGGAACAGGTGCCACCATTCAAATAACTCCGGACGAGTTGCAAAGAATGATAGAGGAAGCAAGCCGAAAAGCAATTGTGGAATACGAAAGGAGAACAGCGACCCCCCTAGTCAAGGAAACTGCTAGAAGGCAGTTATTCGAAAATGTGGAACCATTGAGAGAATCAAGGGTGCAAGGCGAACAAGAACATCGCAGCAAGCGACCGGCGTCGTCCGATGCAGGTTCTAGCAGCCACGGACGTGCGAAAAAAAGGGAGCCGGTGATATCCCGGGCCGAAGTAGAAAGTGTGGGCAAACAGATACACAGCTTGAATAAGCAGATCGACGAGTTGAAGAAGCGAGGGGAGATCGTCTCGCAGAACAAAAATTCCCCTTTCAGTAACGACATCCTCATTCAAACAGTCGAGCCAGGGTTCAGGGTCCCCGACCTGAGGAGATATGATGGGATGAGAGACCCGCAGGAGCATGTGGCTGCCTTTGAAATGATAATGAACCTTTACGGACAATCAGCCCCAATAATGGCAAAACTGTTTGCGACCACACTCACGGGGAAAGCTCAAGAGTGGTTCACGAACCTGCCTTGAGGAAGCATTGAATCCTACGAGCAGCTCGTGCAAAAGTTCAACTTCCATTTTGCGAGCAAGAAGAAACAGAAGAGGTCCGCCACACATCTCTTCAACATCCGACAGAGAGAGGATGACACTTTGAAAAATTTCATGGGTCAATTCAACAACGAGACCCTGGAGGTGCAAGAGTTAAGGATTGATATGCTCGTGAGCATCCTCATTCACGGGCTCAGGAAGAGCTCTTTCGCATTCGCCCTCGCACGAGATCCGCCCGTCGATGTCGAGCAATTGATGGCGCTAGCACAGAAATATATCGACGAAGAGGAGATGAACGCAATGAAAGACTCGGAACGAAGGGAGCGAGAGTACGTCCCTAGGCGACCTCAAGAGGGCAGGGGAGGAGGAAATAACAAGCCTAAAACAGAGAAACGGAAGGAACCCAAGTACGTTCCGAAGTACCACAATTACACTCCTTTAGCCATGTCTCGAGAGAAGGCCCTGATGATGGTAGAGAATGCCGATGTGCTGAAATGGCCAAGACACACGAGATACACCCCCTCCAAGAAAACTTCTAATAAATACTGCCGTTTCCACCGGGAGAGGGGACACAATACAGAGGAATGCTATCAGCTGAAGGATGAGATCGAAAGGCTTATTAGGCAGGGGCATTTTCGAGATCGCGTGCCCCCAAATTGTAAAATCGATGGGGAAAGAAGGAGGAGCAGATCGAGAAGCCGTGATCGCGATAGAAACCCGGGCCCATAAAAAACCGACAGGGCCTCGACGGGCGGGAACAACGCTCCCACTTAGGGCGTTATATACACGATTGCGGGAGGACCGACCGCGGGAGACTCGAGCCGAACACAAAAGAGATGCGCTCGAGCGGCCGGCTCGGTTCGAGAAAAGGAATTCGTGCTGAAGGTGGAGGACGAAGAGGCTATCTCATTCAACAGTTCGGACAGATTGGAGGAGGGTGGAGAACAGAACGACCCCATGGTCGTCAAGCTAGATATTGCGAACTTCACCGTTCACAAAGTGTTGATTGATAGTGGGAGCTCAGCGGACATCATCTTCAAAAATGTGGTGGATCGGATGGGGCTGGAGAACGCGAGGCTCGAACCCGTAAAAACCCTGTTAGTCGGCTTCAGGGGAAGTGAAGTGGCCTCACTAGGGACGATTGAGCTGCCATTGTCCATGGGAGAGGAGCCAAAAAGAAAAACTTTGATGGTCAAATTCTTGGTGGTGGATACTCCTTTCACATACAACGTCATATTGGGTCGGCCGGGACTGAACTCATTCCGGGCAGTCATCTCCACGTACCATATGAAGATGAAGTTCCCTACCGAATATGGAATTGGGGAAGTGTCATGCGACCAAAAGGAGGCTCGGAAGTGCTACAACTTGTCAATAAAAGGAGAGCCGAGGTCGAAGAAGCAGAAAGTCAAGGAAGACACGGAGCCCCGACCGTATGAAGCCGAACACTTGAAGCCCAGTGAGGAATACAAGGCTATACGGCTCGCAACAGAGGATCCCAGCAAAACGACCCGGATAGGGTCCAGCATGAACGAGGGAGAGATGGCCATGATTGACTTCCTGCGAAAGAACGCGGACATGTTCGCATGGAGTCCATCGGATTTCACCGGAATTGACCCGGGGGTCATTGTATACCGATTGAATGTGGACCCGATGGCTCGACCTGTGCAACAAAGGAAGAGGACTTTCAGTAGCGACAAGAATGAAGCTATCAGGCAAGAGGTCGAGAAGCTGCTAAAAGCCGGATATGTATTGGAAGTCCAATACACAAATTAGCTTTCCAATGTAGTACTTGTCCCGAAATCTTCAGGAAAATGGCGAATGTGTGTAGATTTCACGGACCTAAACAAGGCCTGCCCGAAAGACCCGTACCCGCTACCTCGGATCGATACCATGGTGGATTCGACTGCGGGATTCGAGCTCTTCTCAATGATGGATGCATATCAAGGATATCACCAGATCCAAATGGCAGAGGAGGATAGAGACAAAACATCTTTCGTCACAGATAAGGGGATTTATTGCTACAACATGATGCCGTTCGGACTGAAGAACGCGGGTGCGACCTACCAACGTTTGGTTAATAAGATGTTCGGTGATTTGCTCGGAAAAACCATGGAGGTGTATGTCGATGACATGCTGGTTAAGAGTAAGAGATCACAGGACCACATCAAAGATCTCTCCCAGGCGTTCAGCATAATGAGGTCGCATGGAATGAAGCTCAATCCGGACAAGTGTACCTTTGGAGTGACAGGGGGAAAGTTTTTGGGGTACATGATCAGCGAACGAGGAATAGAGGCGAACCCAGAAAAAATTCAAGCTATAATGGGTCTGAGATCGTCCAATTCGATCAAGGAGGTGCAGAAGCTTACGGGAAAGATCGCATCCTTAAGCAGATTTATATCTCGATCGGCAGACAGGAGCTTGCCGTTTTTTAAGGTCTTGAGGAAACCTAAAAACTTCACGTGGACACTAGAATGCGATCAGGCTCTGCAGGAGTTGAAGGAATACCTCACAAAGCCTCCATTGCGACTTTATTCTTATACCTAGGGGTGTCCGAAAATGCGGTCAGCTCGGTATTGGTAAGGGAAGAGGCCAGCAATCAAAATCCGGTCTATTATGTCAGCAAAATGCTCCAGGGGGCCGAATCACGATATTCGGAGATGGAAAAACTCGCCCTCGCCTTAGTTGTAACAGCTCGAAAATTGCGACCATACTTCCAATCGCACAAAGTTGTTGTACTGACGAACCACCCTCTCAAACATGTGATGTCACGACCCGAAGCTTCCGGGAGACTAATTAAGTGGGCGGTAGAATTGGGACAGCACGACATTGAGTATCAGCCCAGAACGGCCCAGAAAGCGCAGGTGCTAGCAGATTTCGTGACAGAATTAATCGGCGATCAGAAAAGGCCCGGAACGGTCGAACAGCCTTGTTCGAAATGGATGCTGCATGTCGATGGGTCCTCCAACGCGAATAATGGAGGAGCAGGCATATTGATCCAAGGACCCGAGGGAGTCGAGATAGAAGTGGCTGCTCGCCTATCCTTCCCAGTGACAAACAATGAGGCGGAATACGAGGCATTGGTATTAGGACTGGAGCTCGCATATGAGGCAGGTGCTCGAGATCTGGAGGTTTTTACCGACTCACAGCTGATCGCTATGCAGATCGAAGGAGCATACGAGACGAGAGAGAGAACAATGACACAGTATAAAGAAATCGTGCAGCGATTGATGGGAAAGTTTAGTAGATGTTCCGTTTCGCAAGTTTCCCGAGCAGAAAATGACAAAGCGGATGCTCTGTCAAAATTTGGAGCGGCGATGGATGGAATTCGGGATCGCTAAATCACAACCCTAGTACGCGGGCAGTCGGCCATCGCGAGTAGAACAGAAGTCCAGGTCGTATCAGCGACGGGGTCTTGGATGAACGAAATCGTAGGGTATCTTGAGGACGGTACCTTGCCTAGCGACCCGGTGGCAGCAAAAAGAGTCAAGTTTCGGGCTGCTCGATTCACACTGTTGGAGGGCCAGCTATACAAAAGGACGGTGGACGGCCCTCTCTTGAAATGCTTGGATGAAGAGAGAGCCATGTACGTGATGCGTGAAATACATGAAGGAAGCTGTGGCAATCATTCAGGGGCGAGATCGCTAGCTTAGAAAGTGATGCGACAGGGGTATTTCTGGCCCACCCTAGTCGAAGATTCCAAGAACTTGGTGAGAAAATGTGAAAGCTGCCAGAAGTATGTTTCCTTACTACATCAGCCTGCGACCCCAATGGAACCGATCAAGATAGCGTGTCCGTTCGACCAATGGGGAATTGACATTGTAGGACCCTTTCCACCCGCGCAAGCTCAGAAGAAGTTCATCATTGTGGCGGTCGAATATTTCTCCAAGTGGGTCGAAGCGGAAGCGGTAGCCAAAATATCTGAGAAGGAAGTTATCAACTTCATCTGGAAGAACATCATATGCAGATTTGGTATACCCCGGATACTGATATCTGATAACGGCACGCAGTTCCAGGACAGGAAGATCACGGAATGGTGCAAGGAGCTAAAGATCGCGTAGCACTTCACGGCAGTTGCGAACCCTTAGGCGAACGGATAGACCGAGGTGACGAACCGAACGACCTTGCAACACTTGAAGACGCGCCTCGAGAGCAAGGGATCGTGGGTTGACGAACTGCCTGGGGTCTTGTGGGCTTACCGCACAACACCACGAACCGCTACGGGCGAGACCCCTTTCTGCCTAGTATACGGGACCGAAGCCATCATTCCAGCCGAAATCGGCGAGGAATCGCAAAGAGTCATGCAGTACGAACCCGAGACGAACCGAACCGAACGAAGCTTCGACCTCACCGTCATCGAAGAGAAGAGGGAGGCTGCACATGCCCGAATTTTACATCACAAGGGCCTAATGATGAAGAGCCACAATCGCAGAATTCGACCGCGCCAATTGCAGGTGGGAGATCTCGTGCTGAAGAAAGTGGAGGCCTCAAAACACGTGGGAAAGCTGGAGCCGCCCTGGGAGGGCCCTTACAAAGTGATCGAGATCAGAAAGAAGGGCACATATAGATTGCAAGACATGCAGGGTCGCGATTTACCACGCCCTTGGAACATACAGAACTTGAAGAAGTTCTATGCTTGAAACAAGGAGCCTGTGAAAGGCCATCAACCGAGGTATCGAACAAGGAGCCTGTGAAAGGCCATCAACCGAGGGATCGAACAAGGAGCCTGTGAAAGGCCATCAACCGAGGGATCGAACAAGGAGCCTGTGAAAGGCCATCAACTGACGGATCGAACAAGGAGCCTGCAACAGGCTATCAAAGGAACAGGTTGTACGCGAAGACTTCTAGCAGATTACCAATTGTATACTTCCAAGGTTAGGAAGATTGCGTCCATGTTAAACATTGCGTTATTAAGCATTTGTACCCACTGCAATTTACTCAACGGGATTTATCAAATTTTATTTGTTTCGTACTTATATTCATGCGTACAACTTCCAACATCTAATCTATTATTCGCTACTTAAACCGTCCAAGAAAAACGCGAACTGAAAAAGACGCGTCCAAAATGCGATCTGAGAAAGACGCACTCAAGTAAAACGCGAACTGAAAAAGACGCGTCCAAAACGCGATCTGAAAAAGACGCGCCCAAGCAAAATGCGAACAAAAGACCCGTCCAAAATGCGATCTGGAAAAGACGCACTCAAGCAAAACGCGAACTGAAAAAGACGCGTCCAAAACGCGATCTGAAAAAGACGCGCCCAAGTAAAACGCGAACTGAAAAAGACGCGTCCAAAATCCGATCTGGAAAAGATGCACTCAAGCAAAACGCGATCTGAAAAAGACGCGCCCAAGCAAAACGCGAACTGAAAATGACGCGTCCAAAATGCAATCTGGAAAAGACGCATTAATGTCATACGTGAACTAAAAGAACGGCTGAAAAGAGGCAAGCTTCATACGATCAGAAAGACATGCAAGGGGCAAATAAAGAAGCAAAATATGCGAACTGCCAAAAGTTATATTAATAAAGTGTCATATACAGGGGTCGTCAAAAATCCTCACCCCGACGTCCTGTTTACAAAAAATGATGTTTCTAAGAATCTCTAGGATTTACATTTCGATCAGTCAGCTCAAATCCTATTACAAAAATAGATCGGGATAGATCAGGCATCAACTTCCGCCTCCAGCTCGTCCCTCAGGACCATAAATTCGTTATCTTTCAGCTCAGGATCCGGGGGAAGGGGTGGGAGGTCGCCATCAAGCGAGATGTCTAATTTGCTGCGGTCAAAAGACTCGCTAAATCTGCCAAGCTTTTCGACCTGAGACAAGCAAGTCTCATAGCCTTTGGAGAACGAGTCCGCAGACTTGATCTCGAGTGCGGTCGTGAAAGTATCGGTCTTCAGAAAGTCACGAACCGCGGACATCCTAGAGTCGGCCAAGATGTTTTGATGTTCTTCGATCGGAATGCGGCCGGCTTGGCCCTCCTCCACCCCGCGCTTGCGGCCCTCCTCGAGTCCAGCCTCACGCCCGGCCTCGAATGCCTCGTTCTTGGCCTCCGATAGAGCCACTTCGTGCTCAGAACGGAGGATCTCTTTATCCTTCTTGGAAGCATCGAGCTCGGCTCGCAGCTTTTGGACCGCATCACTCAAAGCCAGAAGATTATCCTCCTGTTTACGCTCTTCCTCGTCTCGCTCGGCCAATTGAGCCTTAAGATTCTGCACCTTTTGGTCAGATTGAATGAAACTCCTCCGGTAGTGGGTGCATTTAAGACTCAGGCTCCGGACGAAGGTCATGACCTGCATGGTCGAAGACAGCGGATAAGAAGATCGAACTGACGGAAAACAGAGATTAATCATTTGAGGTGTACCTGGACCAAGGAGTGAGCCGCGAACTCCTCGAGCCGAATGGGGCTGTTCGTCACCAGCGCCCCTTGATCGCGAACGGAAACAAAGGAGTTATATACAGCAAAAGTATCATTTCCTGCTTCGCCATAAAGGGACGAGCTCGACAGGTCATCCCATTCCGGGGGCGGCACGTTACCGCGAAGAGCTGCCCGGCTCTCTTCCCAGCATGAGGCGAGCTGCGCCACTCGCAAAAACTTATCCCGATCTTCTTCAGCTCCCGTCTTGTCTGCGGCTTCCTTAGCCATCCTGCTTAGCACACGCGGGCCTTGCGATTTGGGAGGAGGGGGGTGAGAAGGCTCTACAGGCTCCTTGCCCTTGCCTTTGTCGCTAGGTCCTAACTTGGATTTAGAACCGTGCCCCTTCTTCGGGGAGGATCGTTTCCTCTTCTTGGATCCTTCCTCGGAAGGAGGACCTTGGCTCCCCTGGTCGACCCCCTAGTCACCACTAGCCTCGTCCAAATTCAATTCTAGCTCTGAAGAGTTGTAGCCAAGGTGACCATGGGCTGAAGGCGTCTCCTCGCTGTCGACCGAAATAGGCTGCTGAACAGCCGGGTCCACAACCGCCAAGGCTTTCGAGGGAACTGGGGCAGGCAGGTTAGGATCCGAAGAGCCTGCGACCCCTTTTCCTTTCTTCGTAGCATCTGAAGGGCCTGCGATCTTCCCCCCCTTTCTCGCCTTATTCTGAGATGCGGTCCTCCACAAAGCCGTGCGCGAGCTCATGATTATACTATCTGCAAAAAGAGAAGTGAATACGCGCAAGCATGACAACAGCCGCAACAGTAGAACCGAAAGGAGAATAACCTAGAGACTCTTCGATATGAAGGGACGCTGGAGAGAGCCCAGATAATTGCAAAACCTTCTCAGTGAGAAGCTTCTTGGGATCGTACTTATAGAACGTTAAGCTCCTTATCTGATCGCCCTCCAGCCCCCCTCCACTTATTTTTGGGGCAGGTTTATAATTGGTCCACTCATTTCTAAAGGGCCAGACACCTCTAGGAGGTCGAACAAAAATGTAGCGATCTAACCAAGCTCCTACGTTCGACTTCAGGGCGCTCAAATACCCGCAATCGAGCTTGGTCGAGAGATAGAAAAAACCTCGACTACCATACCGCTTCGAAGTGGTGAAAGAATACAAACTCCAAAAATTGTCAAAACTGGGTTCTAAGACTAGAAATTGTATCATCACCACAAAAAGAACGATGTGAGTGACAGAGTTAGGAGAGAGCTGCATAGGGCATAGCCCCAACTTCTTCAAAATTGCGGCTACCGGAGGAGCCAAAGGAAATCGTAACCCGGCATCAAGGTGTTTGATAGAAAAGGCGCTAAAACCTTTGGGAGGGCGATGCATGCGATCGAAAGTAGCAGGGATGACAACGTCAAAATCGGAGGGTATATGGTATTTCTCCCTAATCTTATGGACAGGAGTTCTAACTTTGCTAACTACAGCCTCCCAAGGGTTCTTGGCAAGTCGGTCTTGGAATTTTGCAAGGACAGAAGGGCCAGCCTGTTCGTCATTGAGTTTTTCGGCAGGAAACTTCTTATTTCTTTTGGGGGAGGCAGAATATGACCCGTGAGAAGACCTAGACACCGACCCAGACACCGACCCAGACCCTGACCCCGACGATGAGCCAGACCCAGACCTAGAAGAAGACCCAGACCTAGAGGACTCAGACCTAGACTCGGAGCCGGTCGAAGAGGACTCAGAGCTAGGTCGTGACTTAGAATTCGAGCTAGAGCGAGGAGGCATCGTACCTTTAAGCAGGATGGCTCTGGAAGCAGCAGATCGAATGCGAACTTGAAATCAGGAGTCCTGGTCGTTCGAAGTTTATGCGTGCGGTAGGCCAGGTGTTCAAACGGATGGCGTATTTATAAGCAGACCGCTCTGGGGAAACGCGCCTAAGATGGACCGAGGGGATTCCGCCACGTGTGGGCAATCAACGGACGCGACGGTTCGACTTCCTCAAAGGCAACGAACTTGCACTTTGAAAAAGTGGGGGAGTAATGATGGGTATACATATATCATCCCTACAAAAAGACTAAAACGCCCTTCATTAAGGGCATTATGGTCATTTTCGCGATCAGGATCCGCGTGTTTTGTAGCGGGCGCGTCGAAGAGGACCTGACCCGGATCGCATAGACTAACGAAAGACCCGGACAATGACGACCGTTCGATCAGAATGTGAATCAGCAAGATACGGCCACGTGGCCCAGTATTTGCCGTACAACTGTGTACTATAAATAGACCCCAAATGAGGTAACTGTTATGCATTAATTGAGATGGAACTTTGAGATCGCATACATTTCACTCGATCAACCTAACTTGAGCGTCGGAGGGTCATTGTCGGGGACGTGCCCGACGAGCTCACGGTTCGTGTTTTATTCTCAGGGAATCCAAAATCTGTTTCGGAAGAATTAGTCGACCCGCTGTGAGATCGTCTCAGGAGCTCGAATAATTCGACCCGGATCAGTGAGAAAATATGAATTCTTAGCAGTTAATATATACATATAAATATACATATACACTAATATGACTAAATTATCACTTCATTTTTCTTTTTCTATTTTTTTTATAATGGATATGTTACTTCTTTTTTTTTTTTTTTGAAATATTAAATGTGCAAAATTATGTGTATGGTGGTCTACAATTCTTTAACGCGATATCTGGAAACTCTTAGCTATGTTATACAACTATTGTCTGAGCAATCCTCTTCAGCGTCAAGAGGAATTGGTTGAATTTTACCTATAACAAAAATATGTTTTAGTAATTAAAAAAAAAAAGGAATTGTAGAATGCTCTAAACTTTTAAAGTAGAAAATTCACTAGCTCTCGTACAAGAGGCTCATCGTGTTATTTGTTTAAAGTTTTAGGGAGTGTTTGCGTTGCTTTTTGTATTTTGTTTCTTAATTTGTGTTGGTATTTTGGTCTATGATCTAAAATTAGTAGGCCCAACCCATAGCCCCAACCCCATCGATCCGACCCACTGTCCCAACTCATTTCCCGATCTGGTTTCTACTTAATCTCAAATTATGTTCACCCTATTTTTATCATTCCCTTTCAGCTGCTCTCTTTCTATGTTGTTTTTCCTCCCTCATCTCTCTTTCTTCGGTTTCTCCCTCATTGTTTTCGATGTTTTCGAAATTACTTCTTCCCCACATCTCTCACCATCTTTAATGAAACTCCTCAGTAAAGCCCCCATGGCTTCTGGTTCTCTGATAACCGACTCAAAAGCCTGTCTTTTTCTCTCCTACCTTTGTTTTGCTTATAAGTTGTTCTTTGTGAACTGATATATGTGTGAAAACTTAAGTGGTCCTTTGTAGGTTGGTTCCTTTGTGGTTGTGATTTGGGATCTAAGTGATCCAGTAACAAACCTGTAGGGTTTTGGATTGTGGTCTGTTTTTGGATCCTTTGTGGACGAGTCCCTTCATTGGTTTTGAGCAACTGGTGTGGTTGGTTGCCGGTCTTGGTGGCTGTGCACTTCCGATCGAATTTGGCTCCCTGAATCTTTTTTATTCTGTTCTTGATTTATTGTTATTACTCTATCATCTTTGTATTATTAAATTTAATATTATTATTGTAATATTTTTTATTGTAATATCGACCTGTATTAAGTGTCTTTTTTGGTAAACAAAAAAATGTACAAGAGTAAGTACAATCATGAATCATTATGAAGCTTCGCCCCAGACAGGCCAAGGGATACGCCATAAGCGATATAGACAATATGAGCTAACAGAAAATGGTAGTTCAGCACTAATAATCCACGATCTGACATCATCAAGAATAGTATTAGAAAGAGTACATTTATCGCGGCACACGTTCTCAAACCAACGCCCATTGTGCTTTATCCAAATATGATAGACCAGAGAAGCAAGTAACGCTCTGTAGGCCGCATTAATAATATTTTTCCCTCTCTATTTCTTCGACACCCATGTAACATCTATAGACCAAGACGATTAGGCCAATGAACCCGCATATGATGCCGAATCTCTGTCAAGCAGTACCGAGAATAGCGATATCAGAAGAATAGGTGGTTGTGTGTTTTCAGAGAGTCATCATCATACAAAATACAAGAGGTGCCCAAGTGAGGTAGCCACAACTTGCCCAATGTAAATAGCCTGTTGAGGATAGCCAACCAAAGCACAAAAGTGTATCGTGGAATTCTGAAGGGTCCCAAGAGTAGTGAAAACCATCCTACCATGGACCCTGGTGGGGAGAAAATGCAAACCAATGAAGATACAGTCGGCGGGCCTGCGCCAGCACGCCATAGAATTTGGTCTGAGCCACCATACACGACTGGTAGCTGATATAGAATATCCACACCCCTTCTAAATGTAGTGATGATAGGCTAACACCATTGTCCATCCATGATAACCGAGTTAAAAGTAGCGTTAGGCAGTGTATTAGTAAAGGTAGGCCCCCTCGGGAATAATAGAATAAGTGAGCCCAGGCTATGGCATGGATCACTCAAAAATGACGATCTCTGTATGAATGACACCCGTATCCAATGTTCTATTTTCAACTACCCTAGGCGAGTTAGCGATGCATCGAAGAAGAATTGGTTCAATGGATCATAACGCCACATAATTGAGACGTATATATTGACCAACTGTGAAGTAGTCAGGCCATACTACGAGTAATTGTAAAGATACCATTATAGTGTATTCACATTATTATTTTGGATTTTTTACCTATATATTGATATGTATGTGAACAGATCCTTTCTGAATGAGCTTTACTCGTACCATCATGCGAATGACCCTATTATTGATGGGCTAGTAGCTACTCAATTCAAGAATTAGTTCAAACGTCGTGTAAGTTGTATTTTTAAATTGTGTTACAATTGTAATTTGTCAATATATGGTTTCTCTAATTTTTGTAAAACAGGTTAAATTCGAATTAAATTACATGGACAACGAGCTTTTCAAGTTGCATTATTGGGGTCCTACAGCTGAGGTCACAACGTTCCCGTGCTATTTTTAAATGGTTACATTTTTCATATTAAGCTACACAACGTAGGCAAGTTAACTATAAATTATTCCGTCAGTCGGCATCTCCAAATCCCGACATATGCTCAGATTTATGAACAACTACCCTTTTCCTTCCCTTATTTGAATTTTTGTTGCAATTCTTTATAATTTTGAAAACTTGAAGATGTTGTGAAAACTATGATAACCGTTTTCCTTAAAGCAAAATTTCGCTACCGTTTTACAATAATTTTCGTTGCAAATGAAATAAGATTTTGTAACGAAGTTGTCATAAAAATATTATCACAAATCTTGTTGGAAATATTATAAAGTCCACAGCAAAATTTGCTAAAAGTCAAAGTCAAGCAATTTTCAACAACGAAATTTTTCTTTGCACTTTAACATTAATACTTATAACAACGAAATATTTTTCTTTGCTAAAATTTCGTTGCCAATAAATTTATGAAAAATTTTCTTTTAATTATTATATATTTCTTTTCTACTTTTTACCATTAAAATCTGGGCACGACATCATTAATTCCTACAACATGAGATAGTATTGGTGACAAAATTTGAAATGACAACAAGAGGATGTACATTAATTAATTAATCACAATAATTTTATTTTTATCATAATATATTATTAATAACAAGAATTATGCATAAAATTGTTACCATTTGTCGATAGGGGCGTATCTACGGTAACAACTTTTAACACAAATATAATGTTAATTGTATACATGTACCATTTAATTATTTATTATGATAATTTTATGTTTACATTATTGTTATTAATTATTTCCAGTGACATTTTTTTCTACAAATGTCGTCATTTCAACATTGCAAATCATTCTTTCTTTAATTACAATTCGTGTTATGAGAAATATTTTTTCAATTCGTACCACAAAATATTCTACTTTATTAATATATTATAAAAGATGTTAGACATCACCAAAAGTTTATTATTTACGTTACCAAATGTCCTTATATAAATAACTTGAAGGAAATAGCATAATAGTCGTAGTACACAATTTTAACACAACCCGACAAAAGACTCAAATATTTAACAACCAAACAGCCAAAACTCTGGCTTCAGATGACACGGCTGACCCACCTAATAAGGACCACGATACGGGTCGAAGTCCGATGTTGCTAGTCAATGTGCATGGAAGTAATGCATTGGGGTCTTTGCTATATACTTCAACGAATCAAACAAAAAACTTTTGAAGAATTAGCAACTCGGCTCATGCCATTGAGATAATCATGCCTCTTGCTGAACTAGAATATTTAAGTGCTGACACTTCTTAAGATGGACAAGAAAAGGACGAAATATATGTCGCATCACACAGAAAACTTTGGAAGACTCCTTGATAAGAGCCTAAACTGTCAATAACTCTTTGATAAGAGTCTAAACTTTCAATAATGCTCCTAGATATAAGGTTAAACTATCTAAACTCTTAAACCGATTCTCCTTTTTAAGTACTCCTTGATACGAATATAAACTATCTATCAAATTCAAATGCAAGTAAAGACTCCTTGACACGAGTATAAACTATCCCTCAATCTCAAATTCAAATGAAGAGTTGAAAACTCCTTGATATGAGTATAAACTATATACTGAATTCAAATGAAGATTCCCCGATATGAATATAAACTGTCAACAAATTAAATTTAAAAACTCTTTGATATGAGTATAAACTATCTATCAAATTTCAATGAAGATTCCTTGATATATACTATCTGTCAAATTCAAATGAACACTCCCTTACATGAGTATAAACTATCTACAAATTCAAATTGAAGGCTCTTTGATACGAGTATAAACTATCTACCAAATTCAAGTTAAGGCTCCTCGATATGAATATAAATTATTTACAAATTCAAATTGAATGCTTCTTGATATGACTATAAACAATCTATCAAATTCAAATGAAGACTCTCATATATGAGTATAAACTATCTATAAATTCAAATTGAAGGCTCCTTGCTACTACTTTAAACTTTCTACAAATTTTCAAATTTAGAGAACTCTTGATCCTCTTAATAGGGTACGTGAATAACTTACAATTTATTTTTCAAGTTCAGTAAAAAAAAAAGGAAGAGAAAAAAAAAAGTGGAGGAATGCCAAGAAACAAGTTAATGACATGTTTACTCCTCCACTTTGGTGCAACTCGTGAACAAGTATCGAGGGGGCATTTGTAAGCATGCAAAAATTTCTTGCCAATTATATGTTGACATGTTGAGTATACTGTTAAGTTGCAGAACACTAATATTGCAGATGAAACTTGAACAGAAGCAGGACCATTTCAAGCGTGTACCAGAGGAAGAAAAGGCTTGGCCTCAGAATTGCTTTTTCACTTATTAAGTCGTGTTTTTGGACTTACGTTTTTAAGTAACTGTTTGGATAGTCGGTTAGTTGGTTAGAGTTAGTTAGTTATTTTTCCCTCTTCTTGATAAATACGTTTGCTGTATTTTTCTTTCATCATCAAGTTCTTTTCTTTTCTTGAATAGTTTTCTTAAATAGAGTTCTTGCTGTAACTTTCACTGCGCTTCAATGGAATACTGTTATTCATTGCTGCCAATTTACATGGCATCAGAGGAGTAGATCCTGTTCTACTGTCTCTTGCAAGTTCCCATCTCTGTATACTCAAACCATCTTGCCAAGAAAATTACTTACATTATTCTTCTTGACAACAAACAAAATGAGCGACACTAAATATTCAAATCTTTCAGAAAATGTTAAACTACAAGGCAATGACCACCCAGGAATGAGCCTTGTCACAGCACCACTCACAGGAGACAATTATTTTTCATGGGTGAGATCTATTAAATTTGCGCTGGGGGCCAAACAAAAGGTTGGATTTATCGACGGAACATGCCAGAAGCCTACTGATGATGTTAATGCCATAGAACAATGGCAGAAAAGCGACTGTATGGTGATCTCTTGGATCATCAATTCCATGTCGAAAGATATTGCTGAAGCTTCCTCTATGCTGTGTCTGCGAGGGATTTGTGGGTTGAATTAGAATCAAGATTTGGTGAGAGCAACGGACCATTGCTCTACCAAATCCAAAGGGAGATAGCATCCATACAACAAGGTAATGTGTCTATTGCTGTGTATTATACTAGATTGAAGAAATTATTGGATGAATTGAACAGCCTAGATCCATTACCCTCGTGCACCTGTGGAACTAGTAACAAAATGGCTGATAGAATTGCATCCTATCAACTAATACAATTTTTGACGGGTCTTAATGACGTGTACGACCATGTAAGAAACTAAGTTCTTTTGATGGATCCATTTCCCATGTTGGGAAGGCGTATTCAATGGTTCAAAGAGTTGAAAAACAAAGACAAATTCACTCTGGAATTACAGCTATTGACAAAGAAGGAATAATGAATGTTCAGACTAGAGAAATCATAACAAATTCGATTGGCAGAGGCCTTCCAAGGAAAGGAGGAACCATGGAGATTCTTACACTGTGAGCACTGCAAGTAGAACGGACATACAAGGGAAACTTGTTTTGAGCTGAATGGATTCCTAGAATGGTTTAAAAACCTTACTGAACAAAAAAGAAGAAGTAACAGAACCCCTGACTTTAGGCCTTGAGTGCTGAAGTTGAAAGAGGTGATAGTTCACTCAACACTCTTTCAGGCATAATAAGAACAGAGATTCAGAAAGCACTCCAGAAACCAGATATTGATCTGGAATACTCCAACTTTGTGGACATCGAGGATTTTGCAGGTATGGCCCTATCCTCTACATCTGAATTAGATAAATACACTGACCTTTAGATAATTGATTCTGAAGCTTCTGCTCACATATGCACTAAAGATGTTTTTTTTTTTATTCTTTGAAACCTCTTGATAATGACATATTGATAAGATTTCCAAATGGCTCATTGGAAAAGGCTAGACAAGCTGGTAATGTTCGTATATTTGAAAACATTACCTTAAAAGGAGTACTATATGTACCATCCTTCAAGTATAATCTCTTATCTGTTTACCAACTCTATAAAGATAATTGTGTTAATGTGTTCTTCACGTACAAAAGTTGCATTGTGCAGCACCATCAGACTGACAAAGTCATTGCTAGGGTAAACAACAAGGGAAACTATATGTGGTTGGTGGAGACATACTTCAGAACAAGAATCAAGATTCAAACTTAGCCAACACTGCAGGAGAGAACCTTGACTCTGAAAAGGGCTTTGTGTGCAAGGATAAAAAAAATAGAAAATAGCAATTTGTGGTACTGCAGGCTAGGACATGCTAGAATAGATGTGATGAAACGTCTACATCTTTGTAATAATGAACATATTGATCAATTGATATGTGAAATATGTCCCTTGCCCAAACAACATAAACTCCCTTTTCCTCATAGTGATTCCAAAACCAAGTCTCCTTTTGAACTAATTCATGTGGATGTTTGGGGACCATATAGAGAATATTCTATATCTCATTGTACGTTTATACTTACCATTGTAGATGATTTGACTAGAGCTATTTGGTCCTACATGATGATGCACAAAACACAAGCACAGCAAAAACTAGAAGTTTTCTACAACATGGTCTTCAGTTTAATAAGAAGATTAAACAGATTAGAACGGATATTGGAACAGAATTTGTTAATGAACAATGTCAAAGTTTCTTTCATAATAAAGGAATAAAACATCAAAGAACTTGTAGTTATACTCCACAACAAAACGACAAAGTTGAAAGAAAACACCAACATTTGCTTCAAGTTGCTAGCTTAATGTTTCAAGCAAGCATGCCTTTAAAATTTTGGACGGAAGCTTTATTGGCTGCCACCTATATCATTAACAGGTTACCTACACAAACTTTGAATTGGAAAACCCCCTATGAGCTTTTATACAAAAAGGTCCCTAATTACAACAATATCAAAGTTTTTGGATGCATGTGTTTTGCTAGTAATGTGACTCCCTTTAAAGGGAAGTTTGAACCAAGAGCCACAAAGTGTGTATTCTTAGGATACACACAAGGCCAAAAGGGCTACAAAGTCATGGATTTAGAGAATGAGAAGGTATATGTAACTAGAGATGTCATTTTTCATGAAAATTCTTTTCCCTTGGCTAATGGAACAAAATGAACCTAATGATGAACTGGCTAATGAGGATATAAATACAGAAACTTAGACACAACCTAGGAGAACAAGCAGAGTTCACACTAAACCTGCCTGGATGAAGGATTATGTGTGCAATAATTTTGAAAGTACTGAGGTTCCCACTAACATTTGCATGAATCATGAATATAGATGCTTTATAGAAGTTTGTCTTACTTGCAGGAACCCAAAAATTACCTGGAAGCTCAAAAGAAACCAGAATGGAGACATGCAATGGAACAAGAAATCAGTGCACTGGAAAAGAATAGAACCTGGACCATCACTACTCTACCTCATGGAAAGAACACAGTTGGTTGCAGTTGGATATACAAGACTAAACTCAAGCCTGATGGAACATTAGAGAGGTGTAAAGCAAAACTCATTGCCAAAGGCTATAGCCTGATAGAGGGGGAAGATTACAGTTATTGCTTTGCTCCTGTGGCAAAGGCAGTCACTGTAAGAGCATTCTTAGCAATAGCTGCTGGTAAGGGTTGGTCTTTACACCACTTTAACGTGAATAACGCCTTTTTACATGGGAGATTAGAGGAAGACATCTATATGGAGGCACCAGAAGGTTACCAAATCCCAGAAGGAAAGTATTAAACTGAACAAATCATTGTATGGGCTGAAACAGGCCTTCAGACAATGGAATGAGGAATTCTCTCACAAAATGACCAAATATGGTTTTAAGCAATCTTCCCATGACTATTGTCTTTTTACAAAAGGTGAAGGTTCACAATTCATAGCCTTGTTAGTGTATGTAGATGACATTCTTGTCACTGCAGCTAATGATAAATTGATCACTGAAGTTAAAAAGTACTTAAATGACTTGTTGACTATAAAGGATTTAGGTGCAGCAAGATATTTTTTGGGGCTTGAAATAGCTCGTTCAGACCAAGGAATTATAGTCAATCAGAATAAGTACACTCTCGACATTGTAAAAGATGTGGGACTGGAGAACAGAAAGCCCACCACTTCACCATTACCTGCAGGATGCAAATTTACATCAGAAGCAGGAGCTGCATTGGATAATCCTTCAAGGTTTAGAAGGTTAATTGGTAGGCTGCTATATCTAAGCTTCACAAGACCTGAAATTTGTCATGCCACACAGCAACTTAGCCAATTTGTACAGCATCCTTGCCTGCAACATTGGGATGCTGCAGTGCACTTAGTGAGATACTTGAATGGAACTCCTTCAACAGGTTTGTCCTTCCCCTCTAACACTGTTTTTCAACTAAAAGTCTTTTGTGATGCAGATTGGGGGACATGTCAAACTACTCGGAAGTCGTTGACGGGCTAGTGTATTTCTGGGGACTGCCCTAATATCATGGAAGACTAAAAGAACATACTACAGTTGCTAGATCATCTGCAGAGGCTGAGTATAGAAGCATGGCAGCTGCATTCTGTGAATTAACATAGATTATGTACCTATTGAATGACTTTGGAGTTTCAGCGAACGCACCTGTGTTGTTCTTTTGTGATAACAAAGCAGCATTACACATAACGGCCAATCCTCTGTTCCACGAGAGAACTAAACACCTGGAGATCGACTGCCACATTGTGAGGAACAAATACAAAAAAGGAACCATTCAACCTAATTATATGATGTCTAAGCAGCAAATTGCAAGGGGGGTGTTAAGTTGGGCTTGGTTTCCTTGCCACCAAGTCCAGCTTGCAAGGGGGGTGTTAAGTTGCAGAACACTAATATTGCAGATGAAACTTGAACAGAAGCAGGACCATTTCAGGCGTGTACCAGAGGAAGAAAAGGCTTGGCTTCATAATTGCTTTGTCACTTATTAAGTCGTGTTTTTGGACTTACGTTTTTAAGTAACTGTTTGGATAGTCGGTTAGTTGGTTAGAGTTAGTTAGTTAGTTATTTTTTCCTCTTCTTGATAAATACGTTTGTTGTATTTTTCTTTCATCATCAAGTTCTTTTCTTTTCTTGAACAGTTTTCTTAAACAGAGTTCTTGCTGTAACTTTCACTGCGCTTCAATGGAATATTGTTATTCATTGCTGCCAATTTACATATAGTTTTCTATCAATTTTATAGTTTTTATAAAATAAAATATTGATTAATAGATAAAAATATTGTCATGTATGGAATTGAAGTATCATCAAAGCAATTTAAATATTTTCTTGCCAACAAATGAAACAAATATCAATGATTTGGTAATTTTATATCACATCTTGTGATTAATAAAATAAATCATGAAGCATATCACGGCATGTTATTGAGTAAATATGGCAAATTCTTCCATCCTAGACTTATAAATAGGGGTGCTTCACCACTTAACAGACACAACTCAAGACGTGACACAAAACACAAGTTATGACTAGCCAAGAGGTCACTGAAGACAGAATTGAAGAGACAATCGAAGAAAGGAGCAAGAAAGCATTCAAACAGTCTCAAAATCCTTTCAAGCGCAATTCAAGGAATATCCACGGTGTTCAAAGAAAAAAATCAAGGCGTTCGCTGCAGACACCGTCCAAGCTCAACATTTGATTCTTGAAGAAGTCAAAAGACCCCCGAATTAATATTGTCAAGACACAAGTCTATCTTGGAGGAAGAACAAAGAGTCAAATCCACCAAGAGATGTTGAAGTTCAAGTCAAGTTCTCCAAGTCTATAGCATTTAATTTGAAAATAAGTCAAAAGACCTGTGAATTAATATGATTAGAGACCTAAATCAACATTGAGGCAACCAAAGCATGAAGCTCCACCTTGAAAGTTGCCAAAATCAAAGAGTGCATTTGTGAAGTGAAGAATCAGAGGTTCCAAGTAGAGATTTTGTATTCACAAAAAGTACAATCAAAATAAAAAATTATTTTGTAATATTTTTCTTGTTTCAATAAATTCACAAAACAAAATTTGTGTTACAACCTCCTATTTAAACCGTTGATAAGGGGTAGTTTGCTTCAGTTTTCGAAACACAAGAAAATAATTTATTAATTCTTTTTTTATTAGATTTTTTTTTGCTCATTTTACATATCATGAGGATAAATTGTATTTAATCCATAATCATGTATAGTGCACTAGGGGAAAATTATTATTATTATTATTATTTTGGCTAAATTACATAAAACCTACCATGTTTTAAAAACTCAGGTCAATCCCCATCTCTGTTCAATATGATTAATAGCGTAAACTTTTTGATAAAATGACCGTTATTCCATTACTTAATATACATTATTTTTTATTTTATTGACCGTTGAATTTATATTGATTATATTAGAGCCGCCAAATCTAATTAATTAATCTATGCCCTTGGATCTTAAATTGATAAAAGAAAATTAATGATTTATGTTTTATTAATTAATAATATTAAAAAATTATTTATAAAAAATTATACCATATGACATCTAAACCTTTTCTTTGTGTCAACTTACTATTTTAATTTTGTAAAATTTACACTTTAATACATATGACCCTTTTCTTACTTTTTTTTTGCTGAAAACACATCATATGTTGTGCATATGTCAAAAATATCACATCATATAACCCATAAGTATTATGTTTGTAAGGCATGTGATGTTTTTTTTAACAAAAAGCTTGTGAAAAATAATTATAAATGGCAAAGTGCAAACTTTCGTAAAGTTGAGACGGTAAGTAGACATCATATAAAGTTTAGATGCCAAAATATAAAAATAGTAATAGTTCGGATGGTAAAATATAATTAACCCAAAACCAAAAATATAATTATCTAGTAATCCTTCAATAATATGCTTCTTGGCGTGTCGTATTTTTTATGCTTTGGACTGAAAAAGATGGCATGCAGGACATTAAATGTGCGAACAATGTTTTTCCTTATTATTTGGAAAGTTCATCCACGCAATGTTGTGGGGATTAGGGACCAGCTCTGAGATTGTATTCCATATATTATATCCTTCCAAAAGTCGAATATTCATCTACTACGACAAATAACACATGATTCAGCTCGTTTGTGTTTTACCTTTTTATCATTTCGAAGTCAGAAATTAAAAAATACTTTTTAAAAGTGCCCGCAAACACTCCCTTAATATGGAAATACCATATCTAAGTGCTATATGAGCTCTTATGTATCTTGCAAATTGTAGAAGACCTGATATGTCTTTTGCAGTTAATTCACTAGCAAGGTATAGTTCCAATCCTACTCGGAGATATGTGATCTACTTGGAGAATTAATATGTGATCGCTCTACCCATATGAGTCAAATTCTCAATTTATAGGATATGCAGATGCAGGATATCTCACTAATCCACATAAAGATCACAAGCTGTTTATCTGTTTACATATGGAGATACTGCAATCTCATGGAGATCTGTTAAACAGACAATGATGGTTACATTTAAGCAAATCATACATAGCATGAAGAATGTGTTGCCCCTAGGGGGTGTCGATATAGAGTTGTTTCTTGTATCCATTATCATATTTTCCCACTTGTTCACATATTTGGCAAAAAGCCCTTATATAAAATAAAAGCTTCGTTTGACTCCTTATATATTTTTTTTTAATGGTGTAACAGAACACATTCACTCGATGGGTGGACTATATGTTTAATTTTAGCATTTCTTTTATTTTTTTATTTTTTTTGTGTATCTTTATTTCATAATCATTGGATCGTATTTAAGTCAAATTAATTATTCAAACAATTTATTAATAATCCACATTTGGCATATTATCTTTTTTAAATCAATGACTTATATATAAAAATAAATATATCTATTAAAAATATATTTATCTGTCTTTTTATCTTAATAATATATACAATGTTGTTAATAGAAAATAATTGCAAAAAATAAAAAATATAATTATTTTTCGATTCTTTAAAATGTTATGAATTAAAGTCGTATTCGTAACTGTATATATTACATTGTCTTCATTATCAAATACTTTAAAATAAGTTTATATTTGAATAATTACATTAATCAAGATACATGAGTTTACCATTTCCTACTATATAAAACTAACATAACAACATTGGAAAAAATTATTAAAATAAAAAATAACTGGATATAAGTATAGAATAATTAGGAATATTATCCTTCACATTAATTACTTTATTTGCATGACACCTTATGAACGTTCAATACATGACACGAAATTGACGAAATATTTACACTATTACTATAGAACAAATTTTCCAGCCCACTTCCGATGTCCCAAATTTAAGCAAACACAAAGCTCGCGTTGACAAAAACATTAAACAGTAAATCAAATTAGAACAACAAGACGACCCTCGAACGACTTATTTATTTTAATCATATTACAAGACAAGTAAACTAATGAAGAATCGTCTCCATCTGCTTAGTTTATCCGACCCTAGGTACGTAGGTAACAATGCCTTTCTCATCGACAATAATAAATACTCGGGCGCAAGTGAAAGGACCAAGGACTACGGGTTGGCCTAGTGGAACAATGATGACAGTGACTAAGGAGTTCTCCTCCTCGATGGTCTTCACTGCAATTTCTCCCGACACCCCGACTAGCTCAGGCCATGACTGCTTACCTACATATACAAGCACGAAAAGGGAGTCAAGAACCAAGCATTTTTTTAATAGAACTCAGAGAGACTTCAATGATGTATTAAGTCATGTAAATAATTTTGTTTAGATATTTACGTTATCTTTGCAAATATTAAGTGACATCCTTAACTTTTGCTCCTTAATTCTCTTCACTTGGCATTGAGTGTTTTCTGTGGAGTCTAAACAATTGGTATTTATAGTATAATGCTTCTAGTACTGTTGTTTTTCGTCCTAGACGCACCACAACAACATATAGTATTATTGACAAAATTGTCTATTGATAATTTTAAAATTATCACATAAAAATATATATTAAATGACAATAATTTTATTTTGTCACTACATAATTATTAGAGATAAAATTATACACAAAGTTATCATTATAAATAACTAGAGACATATATATATATATATATATCATAGTGACAATAGTAACAATACAATACATATAGTCACAACAATTATTTGTTGATGCTATATATATTTTCCTAATTGTCATTAGTGACAACATTAAATTTGACTCTTTTTAACTAATTCGCTAATAACAACTTTTATAAAATATATAATAGTCACATTAAAATTTTACCGTGGAAAAATTCTTATCAATAAATATATCTTATTAGTGGCAATGTTAGGCTTCTTTTCAACCTGTTTATCTAAAATTCTATTAATTCCCTTTATTGGAGTCCATTTTATGCCCTAAGATAGGAAACGAAATAGGGTTGTGCTGTTTTGTTACTAAAGGAGCCAAGTTTCTGCGGACCATCTGCTGTGGTAGTGTGGTTGGAAGAAGTCTGTAAAATCGAGGACTTGGAATACCCAAAAATAGAGCTGTCAAAGCAAGGTATGAATTTATGGGGTTTTAATTTATTCCGAAAGCATATTGGGCCGTTTTAAGAGCATGAAAATGAATTATCTAGTTATTTCCTTTGAAAGGGTAAAATGATCATAAAATAGGCTGATGAACAGATTTACGCAAATTTAAAAGATAGTGTACTAAAATTGATATTGCGAAAGTTAGTGTACGAAAATTGAACGAAGACAAAGTTAATGTACTAAATTTTTCCTTTTCCCCAACTTATTTTTGCCTCTTAAATGATAAAATTGCCCCCATCCTCCACAAATATAAGGCCGCAGTCTGAAACGATCCTCAATTTGGCTTCTCTCACATCCATTTTTGCCTTTTAGCTTTTGCCTGATATTTTGCCGAAGTTGTTTATTCTGGTCTTTCACTACCTAAATGAGGATTTTACATTGTCTAATATGTTTCTGACATCTTTCAAAATTGAGATACGTGTAACAAATATTATATTAAAATTTTTAGTATAAATAAAGCATGCTTAAGTTTATCGACTGATAGACAAAACATGTTCAACGTTAAACCAATGTTAACTGGGTAAAAGTTAGAGTTGTTTTGAACCCTCTCAGTTGGGGTTAAAAGAAACTAAAAAATCCCACTCTGCTACATATTTTATTCAACTATTCCCGTTGGTTATGAATGTCGAACCCATGTGTTGGTAAATGATGGTTGTGTACTATTAACGGATTATGCTCGTGTAGTCTAAGAGGCAGAAACTATTTACTGGACGATTAGTCACTCAAGCCACTTACTATATCTTGCAGATGAGGTGTATGAGGAGGGTGAGGAAGAGCTATATTGGGGTTTGTAGCTAATCAAAGGATGCAAGTGGCGTCGAATAATTAATTCTATAGACAATTTATTTATTGAAAATTACTTCTACTTCCATTTGGTTGTTAGGACTTGGTGCTAGAGTTATGATTTTAATATTTATGTTTTTGCTGTGCAAATCTGTACTGAATTTTTATTTTTAATTATTATTATTGAGTTCGGAAATGTGGTTCAATAGTAACGACTTCATGCTACTAAGGCTATAGACACTTTAAAATTGTAATTTTATTTATAGGTCTACTCCCCAATAAAGAGCAAAATTTGATATGTACTCCCGGAGAAATTCTATCTATGCAGTCAATAAAGTTTAGGGAAAAGTATTATTTTAGTCCGCTAAGTATGCCTAATTTAATTTTAGTCCGATAACTATGTCCATTTTTATTTAAGTCCAGTAACTTACGAAATTGTTTACTTTTGTTAAGTTGTGAAGATTGATTTGAAGAAGAAAAAGATAACCTGATTCAACTTAGAAATCCCAAGTTGAGTTGGAGAAGGATAACCCGATTCAAAGTTGAGTTGGAGAAGGATAACCCGATTCAACTTAGAAATCCCAAGTTGAGTTGGAAAAAGGATAAGTCATGGTTATATATATACTACTCTTATTAGCATTGTTTTACACAACAGAGTAGAATAGAATAGAGTAGAGAAAAAAAGAAAGAGTTGAGACGAGGGTGAGTGTTGTCTTTCACGTGTGGTGAAGACTTGCATACAAGTGTGTATGTGTTGTACTCCTCAATTTTCCCCCTCTTTGAGTATTTTCTCCTGGCTTGGTATCGCCCCCAAACGTAGGATTTATATCCAAACTGGGTTAACAAATTCGTGTGTCTTTTATCGCCTTCATATTTCGCCTGTTATCCATCTTAACCCGATCCATTTCCTAACAACTGGTATCAGAGCCTGGTTCAAGGAGTTAAGATGGAGGGAAAGTTTCCAGTCGAACGGTTCAATGGTTCCGACTTTGGATTTTGGCGTATGCAGATGGAGGCCTACCTGTACGGGAAGGACCTATACGAACCACTTGCAGAGAAGTCCGAGAAGACGAAGAATGGAAGGTGATCGATCGAAAGGCGATGAGCGCAATAATCCTGTCGCTCTCTCGGAATGTCGCCTATCATGTGAAGGGAGCGAAGAGCACGAAGGAAGTCCTACAGACTCTTGCCGATATGTACGAGAAACCCTCAGCAATGAACAAGGTCATGCTGATGAAAAAACTATTCAGGTTGCAGATGGAGGAGAGGAAGTCGGTGGCCGATCACCTCAATGACTTCAACCAACTCACGACACAGCTGGCATCTGTGGATATCGTGTTTGACTGTGAGGTAAAAGCATTAAGTTTGCTCTCATCTTTACCTGACAGTTGGGATGTGGTTGTTACTTCGGTAAGCACTTCGTCTGGGAAGGAGAAGATGAAGTTCGACAACATCAGGGACATGATGTTGAACGAGGATACCCGTAGAAAGCAAACAGGTGGATCATCTGCTCTGCACTACATACAGAGTCCAGAGGGAGACCTGACACACGGGGTAAATACCGTGGAAGGTCAAGGTCCAGGGGGAAGAACAAGGGCAAGAAGGAGATGGTGTGCTGGAACTGCGAGAAGCCCGGACACATGAAAAGCGAATGTCGAGCGCCAAAGAAGGAAAAGGAGGGCCGGACAGCGAATGCCGCGACGGAAGAGATCACGGATGCACTCTTGTTGAGTGTGAGCAGTTCTTCCGATGATTGGGTTGTGGATTCAGGGGCCTCATTCCACTCATGCAGCAACAAAGACATCATGGAGCCATACACCTCAGGTGATTTTGGCTTAGTTTATCTTGCAGATAACAAACCCCTCAAGATTGTAGGAAAGGGAGATGTGCGGATCAAATCAACGAATGGGTCATGCTGGACCCTACATGATATGAGACAGTCGGACACGAATGGGTCAGTCGGACAGCTGGATAGTGATGGATTCCACACGACGTTTGGAGACGCGAAGTAGAAGATCAGTCGGGGAGCAATGACTTTGGCACGAGGACTAAAGTCGGGAACGCTCTACATGGCGGGAGGATCCAGTTCAAACATCTCCTTTGCAGGAACTGTATCGCAGGCTAACCTGTGGCACAATCGCTTGGGCCACATGAGCGAGAAAGGAATGAACGTGCTGAAGTCGAAAGGACGGTTGCCCGAGTTAAAATCGGTGGAGGTGGGTCATTGTGAACACTGTGTGTTCGAAAAGCAGAAGCGGGTGAGCTTCTTGACCACAGGAAGAACTCCGAGGAAAGAAAAGTTGGAGCTTGTTCACACCGATTTGTGGGGGCCAGCACCAGTGTCATCTCTTGGTGGATCAACGTACTACATGACATTCGTCGATGACTCCACTAGAAAGGTATGGGTGTATTTCTTAAAAAGAAAATCTGATGCCTTTGATGCATTCAGGAGATGGAGGGCACTAGCGGAAAATGAGGCAGGTCTACAAGTGAAATGTCTCAGATCGAATAACGGTGGCGAGTACAGCAGTGAAGGTATCAAGAATTACTGCGCCGACCATGGAATTCGAATGCAAAAAACAATCCCGGGGACACCTCAGCAAAATGGCATTGCTGAGAGGATGAACAGAACACTGAATGAGCGTGCGAGATGCATGCGATTGAAGAGCGGACTACCAAAGATGTTTTGGGCAGATGCAGTCAACACGGCTGCTTTCTTGATCAATCGAGGGCCTTCTGTCCCGTTGAACAACAGGATACCAGAAGAGGTATGGAGTGGTAAGAAAGTGGATCTTTCTTTCTTATGTACGTTTGGTTGTTCAGCCTATATTTTGAACGATGATCGTACTAAGCTGGATGCTAAGTCGATTAAATGTACATTTGGGTATGGGACTGACGAATTTGGGTATAGATTCTGGGATGATCAAAACCGAAAAATAATTCGTAGCAAGAATGTTATATTCAATGAGGATGTAATGTACAACGACAGGAAGGTAAGCCCGGACGATGACAAGAAGGAAAGGGAATTTGTTGATCTCGACATTTCAAATTCCGGGATCATGAGACCAGCAGATACGGATTCAGTGGGAGTTCAGACGGACGAAACCGAATGGACGGAGACAGAGCCAGAACCAGTATCGGAGGAACCGATTACTGAAAGCAGCACACCCTTGGCACTAGGTCGAGAACCGAGGCTGAGAAGGGCCCCAGATAGGTACTCCCCCTCTCTTTATTACTTGCTTTTGTTTGATTGTGGAGAACCCGAATGTTACGCAGAGGCAGTCAATGATGTCCACAAGAGCAAGTGGGAGCTTGCGATAAACGACGAGATGAACTCGTTGAAGAAAAACGACACACGAGAATTGTGTCAGCTCCCAAAAGGAAAGAAGGCCCTACAGAACAGATGGGTCTATCGGATTAAGGAAGAATCAGACGGGAAGAAGCGGTACAAGGCAAGACTCGTAGTAAACGGATTCCAACAAAGATACGGTATTGACTTTACTAAAGTTTTTACACCTATTGTCAAGTTAACTACTATTCGTCTTGTATTGAGCATGGTAGCGGCAGAGAACTTGGAGTTACAGCAGATGGATGTGAAGACAGCCTTCCTACACGAAGATCTTGAGGAGGAGATATACATGGTACAGCCAGAGGGGTATAATGGAGATGATCAGCAGGTGTGTCGCCTGAAGAAAAGCCTGTATGGATTGAAACAGGCTCCGCGGCAGTGGTACAGAAAGTTTGACAACTTCATGCTAGAGATAGGTTTCTCTAGATGCAACGCTGATCATTGCTGCTACGTGAAGAGATTCGATGAGTTTTTTATCATTCTACTCTTGTATGTTGATGACATGTTGATAGCATGATCAAATGTCAAGGAGATCAATAGGCTCAAGGATCAGTTGTCGAGGAAGTTTGACATGAAAGATCTTAGCGAAGCAAGGCAGATATTGGGCATGAAAATCACAAGGGACAAAGGTACTGGTAAATTATGGTTATCTCAATCTGATTATATTGAGAAGGTATTATGCAGATTCAAGATGGAAAATGCGAAACCGGTTAGAATGCCATTGGAAAATCAGTTCAAACTATCCAACAGTGATTCGGCCCAAAACTGACTCCGAACGTGCAAAGATGAGAGTCACACCGTATGCCTCAGCAATTGGGAGCCTGATGTATGCTATGATCTGTACTCGACCGGATATAGCACATGCAGTGGGAGTAGTTAGCCGTTTTATGAGCAATCCAGGAGTGATGCACTGGGAAGCTGTGAAATGGATTCTTAGGTACCTAAGGGGTACTAAGGACCGAGCATTGGTGTTTGGTGAGGGCAAGCTTACCTTGTTTGGGTTTGTTGACGCTGATTTTGCTGGGAGTGACTGTGACAAAAGGAGGAGCACTACAGGGTACGTGTTCACATATGGCGGTACAGCCGTATCCTGGGTCTCAAAGCTGCAGAAGGTTGTCACACTGTCCACGACGGAAGCTGAGTACGTGGCAGTTACTGAGGCGGCTAAGGAGCTCATTTGGCTGCAACACTTCTTGGGTGAATTAGGGAAACCTCAGGCAGATGTGATTCTTCATAGCGATAGCCAGAGTGCGATCCATCTGGCAAAGAATCCCGCGTTCCATTCGCGGACAAAGCACATCGAGATCAAGTACCATTTCATCCGACAACTTCTAGAGAAGAAGGCACTGCAGCTGGAGAAGATCCAAGGAGAAAAGAATCCTACGGACATGCTGACCAAGGCGGTTGCGATGGAGAAATTGAAGCTGTGTACGGCTTCGACTGACCTTGATGACTAGAGTGGACAAACCCGGCGGTACCAAGAAAGAAGTGGAGAAAAGCTAATCAATCTTCAAGTGGGAGATTGTTAAGTTGTGAAGACTGATTTGAAGAAGAAAAGGATAACCTGATTCAACTTAGAAATCCCAAGTTGAGTTGGACAAGGATAACCCGATTCAAAGTTAAGTTGGAGAAGGATAACCCGATTCAACTTAGAAATCCCAAGTTGAGTTGGAAAAAGGATAAGTCATGGCTATATATACTACTCTTATTAGCATTGTTTTACACAGTAGAGTAGAATAGAATAGAGTAGAGAAAAAAAGAAAGAGTTGAGACGAGGGTGAGTGTTGTCTTTCACGTGTGGTGAAGACTTGCATACAAGTGTGTATGTGTTGTACTCCTCAATTTTCCCCCTCTTTGAGTGTTTTCTCCTGGCTTGGTATCGCCCCCAGACGTAGGATTTATATCCAAACTGTGTTAACAAATTCATGTGTCTTTTATCGCCTTCATATTCCGCCTGTTATCCATCTTAACCCGATCCATTTCCTAACAACTTTTAGTCCTCTGACAGATTTTAGGACAATTTTGCCCCTATGAGTGCATATGGACTAAAACTGTCTTTCAAAAGTTGTATAGGGGTAAAATTATCCGAAAATCTGCCAAAGGACTAAAACTAAGCAATTTCATAAGTTACTGGACCTAAATAAAAATGGACATAATTATCGTACTAAAATTAAAATTAGGCATACTTAACGGATTAAAATAATACTTTTCGCTAAAATTTACCCAAACAAATTAAGCTGCATGAAGTAAAGATTGAAACATGTTCACAATTAACTCAAAAACATTGTCAGTTCAGTACCTTCACAAAAGAATTCCATCCTTAGCTTTTGCTCCTTTGCTCTTGTAGTAATCTTTGATTGAGTAAATGTCTGTGTGGTTTCTCAGAGTTCTGCAGAATGGGGTATTTATAGGAGAATTCTTGTAGTTGTGTTTGTGTTTTTCATTCTTGGGGGTAATGAGATTTGTGTGATTTTTCTTTTTTTTGACACATTAAATGTGCGAGAATATTTACGTTGGTCAGAAAATGAATTGCTTTGTCCTATTTTTAGATTCTATTTCATTTGTTCTATCAATTAATTTATCATTCGCCCAACTTTAGCTTTCAATTTATTGTCGTAAATATAATTTCGAATTTATAATGTTGAGATAGCAACCAATGAGCGTCATATTTTGAACTCCCAAATATAAAATAAAGTTTAATTTACAGTCACATCTTTTAAAGTTTGATATAGTTATAAATATCTTTTCGTTGTTTAAAAAATTATAAATATCATTCTTATTTTAACGTCCGTCTAGCAACAAGCCCATTTCATTGGGCTTCCATGTATGATCATATTTTATAGAAGTGAGTAGTAAATAAGAGAAATTAATTAATCAGCGTAGATAAATGGTCAAATAAAATTTAGATGACACGAATTTGATCAGTCTGTAACCATCACTAAGACAAAAATTAATATTATTTAAAATATTAAATGAAAATTTTAGAATTAATACGAAGATATATAATTAAATGAACATAATTTTAATCTCATTACAATTTAATTATTATCAATTAGAATTATATAAGAAAGAATGTCATCATGTATTGTGGTGAGAAATCCTTTTTAGTGAGGTGAGAAAAATGTGTTTGTATTTTTCCCAAAATGTCCAAAACTTGAATGATAGCTTTAAAGGACCACTTCCATGTAAAACGTGCATTTGAATTGATTGTAGCAAAGTATTTTATAAATTAATAAGTATTATTTCAAAATTTAATAACTCGTACTTTATATATGAAAAGCTTTTATTCATTAATTTTAATGAATTTAATGTTTTAAAAATTATTGTAAAAACTTTCTATTCAATGAAAATACAAAAGGTATATAAGAATACGATTAAATAAGTAGAATTCTCTTATTGTTTCATGAAATTTTTGGATTTTATCGATAAAATTATTAATTATTTCCTATTTACTCGACATCTATCATATTTCTTATTAATAGTTTAATATTTGACTACAAACAAAATGCTATAGCAACAGATTTTTTGTAACAAAAATTAATTTGTCGCGGACTATTCCACGACTTTGCAACGGAATTCCAAAATTTAGATTTTCATGGCAAATTTTGTGGCAAAAGAATAATGAATGTTACAATAGACTTTCCTTTGCAAAATCCACTGGAAAAATCGATCAACTTTTGAGTGACCCAATTTCGTTACAAATCTTTGCAAAAGTAACGGCAAAATTGTCATGGAACACATCAGTTGCAAATTTGCAACGATTTATGCAACAATTAATGTCCGTGATACAATTTGCAATAGATTTTAAAATTTTATCCGTTGCTAATAATTTTCAACGAGTGTTGCATTGTATTTTATAAATTTTGTTTTTATTTTTCTTTCCCTTTTCCCCCTTCTTTTGCAGCAATATCTCTCATTTCTCTCTTATTTTTCTCTTCATCTTCTCTCATTTCTCTATCCCTCTCTTATAATTTAAACAAACCTTTTAAGTTTATAATTAACTTACTTCCTCTCTTATTCTTTTTATATTTTTCTAAGCTATATCTTGTTTTCTATTGTGTAGATGGGTTATTAAGATCCCGTTGTTTGTGTTTTCATTTTCATTTTCAGTTTTCAACAATCGAAAATGTGTAGAAATACTTTATTGGTTTTTGTGTGAAAATTGAGAATATGTTTGGATTAGTTGTTTTTCAAATATAGGTATATAGGTGTGAGAATGTTGAATATAGGTATATGTATTTTTGATGTGACAGATGACCAAATTGATTGAATATGTGAAATTATAAAATAATCAAAATGAGTCTTGCCATTTGAAACAATTTTAATTAATTTGAAACAAGAAAAGACATTCTGACAAGATAAGACAAGTATGACAAATCCATGTGACCTATAATTTCAAGAAATTGAGAATTAAAATAGGAATGCATTCTTGATGAAAATGGCTTGACCAAACAAAATCCCAACTACCCAAATAGTGAAAAGTAGAAAAAATTTCATTGAAAACACAACCAAACGGGCTCTAATATTTTTGTTTCTTTCTTTAACAAATTTGAGCGAGAAATATAGTTTTTAGGTATTGATGTTAAAAAATAATAATATATTTTATATTGTGTTGGTGTAGATGTTAAAGATAATTTATTTTGGTGGTGTATATAATGGTGTGTGTAATGATATTAAAAAGTTCTTTTTTGTTTTTTTTTTGTTTTTTGAAATTTCATATTTAGACAATGGTGTTAAAAGTTTCTATTTTGATTTATGTAATGGTGTGTATATTATTGTCTATATTGTTTGGTATATATCATAATGGTGAGAATATATTGTTATGTGATGGTTTATGAATATATTGTCTATATTGTAATGGTGGATGGATATATTGTTTAGTATATTGAGGTGAACCGGATGTGATAAATATATTGTTCGGTTTATTGTTTGATATATTGAGTTAAATGAGATGTTGCCTTATATATTATTTGGAAAAAATTATTTGTTGAGTACTTTATGTTTGCATGCTATTGATTTTAATTCTTGAAATTTATCGTTTTTAGTTTTAGTACGGTAACTTTCAAAACTGCTTGATTTTAGTCATGTGACTCAATTACGAACAATTTTAACTCTATACAGCTTTTCAAGAGCAATTTTAGTCCATATACGTCGATTTATTTTGTATCTGCTAATGCTCGCCTAAAATGGTATAATTTTTTTTGCTATTATTTGATAAAATCTTTAGCTTCTATAACGGGATGATTGTGTGATGAGATGAATGGGATGATTGTTTTCTTGAGGTGAATGACTGTTGTCGTTCATGATTGTAGATTAGTTAACTCAAATTTAAAAGTTTCAAGTAAATTAATTTAACTAAGTAAATTATAAACTTAAAAGGTTTCTTTAAATTAATTTAACCAAGTTAACCATGAACTTAAAAACTTAAACTAAACTATTTCAACTTAATTTACTCAAACTTAAAAATTTCAACTTGATGGGTCCAAGAACGAGCGAGAAGGCTTATGACGCACTTCCATAAATACAACAACTCAGGTGGAGGAGGCCATCTTAGCATTGCCCAATATAATGGCCCAAACACTAAATAATCGGCCCAACTCCCGGGTCGATGTCCTTCTGCAGAGCACACATGGCCTGTACCTAGTCACTCAGCGTGTCACTTTTGTCCAACGTGGACGATGCGTATTGGGGGAGGTTCCCTCAAGAGCTCGGACTCTTGAGTCAGCTAAACTCTCTGCAGACCAGGAGTCCTCCTCAGCCAAGTTCTCTCTCCATCTTTTGAATGATGATCCTAATTGCAAGATTACTAAAAGATAGGGACAGATCATGGCTCATCTCAAGCAACTCTATCCATTTACCCCAGAAAAAGGAAGCACGTTGGGTTCTTCGACGAAGAGGGACACTCCGCTATGAATAAATGCTCTATCTCCAGGTGGGGGGATACCCTTAATGCCTAAATTCTAGCTACTGCTCTGCTGCATTCATTCTGCACTATCAAACACGAGTTTTACTTCTATTTTGCATCATTACACTTCATTATGTCCTTCAATATTTCGAATTATTATTTTTGAAATCCAATACTAGCTCGGGCATCAAAGTGATAACGTTTTGTTTTGCAGGTCCTTTTCTTCGAATCCTTTGTTGCTCGGTCTAGGCTCATCGCTTGAAGTCCAAATCTATTGGATCCGTGCTAAATCGCACGCATCACAAAAAGATTTACTTAACTAAGTTAACAATGAACTTAAAAACTTCAACTAAACTACTTCAACTTAGTTAACTATGGACTTAAAAGTTTCTTCTAAAATAATTTAAATAAGATAACTATGAATGTAAAAACTTGAACTAAACTATTTCAACTTAGTTAGCTCAAATTTAAAAGTTTCAACTAAACTAATTTAACTAAGTTAATTATGAACTTAAAAAACTTCAACTAAACTTTTTCAACTTAGTTGATTCAAAGCTAAAAGTTTCAACTAAACTAATTTAACTATGGCCTTAAAAAGTTCTAATGGACTAATTTAACTATGAAGTTAAAAGTTTCAACTAAACTAATTTAATTAAGTTAACTATTAACTTAAAAACTTCAATTAATTTATTTTAATTTAGTTAACTCAAACTTAACAGCTTCAAGTATACCAATTTAACTATGAAGTTATAGTTTTCTACTAAACAATTTAACCAAGTTAATTGTGAACTTAACAACTTAAACTAAACCTTTTCAACTTAGGTAACTCAAACTAAACAAAAGAGTGACAATGATACGTCATGCCGTCATGCCGATCTGGCCAACTACGTGTAGATGATTGTGAAAATGTATTGCATATTTGAAGTTTTAAATTTTTATTTTGTGGACATGTATTGAATTATCTTTCTATATTTTATTTTTGAATAAATTTTGCTATCTTTGAATTTTATAAATTTTTAGTTATAGCTTCAATGTCACTTTAATTTAAAAAGTAATATATCCAAATTCGTAACAAAATTATTATAAAACAAAAATTATAAATTCGTAAACCTCAACAACACCTCAATTTTTCATATCACAAAGATCCACGCACTCGGTCACTGTGACCCGACTTAGCTCACAAAGAACTTTAGGAGAGAAGGGGATAATACACAGAGAGAAAGAAGGATACTATGTTTTTTCAAGGCTGAAGACCAAGCCCCCTTTTAAAGGAGGGGGATCAGTGGAAAAATGGAAGTCCAGGGTGGCTTTCCAAAAGCCATCGACTTAGCATTGGAAAGCCACCACCATCGACGGTGGTGGTATAAGGTAAGGAGAGCGACGGTAAGAAATCAGAGAGAGAGAGAGCAGCAAACAGCGTAAGAAAATGAGAGATAAAGGGTTAAGGTTAGACATAAGTAAGTAGGCTTCATGGGCCGGATCGAGTTTGGTAGTGGGTTTTCCAGGTAGGTCACTTTGATGGGCCTTAGGTAGGGAACATTACAAGATGAGGAATCCTTAGACTCTGAGCTGTTGAGATTACGTTCGCAGAGATACCTAATTGTGTTGGATGATATATGGAATATAAGATTATGGGACTTATTTAATTTGATTGGGAGGGTTTCTCCATGGAAATACAATGGAAGCCCCTTCTGCTTCATTGCATCCTTATTATAGATGTCCGCAGACTTCAAATTCGGACTCCAAACTTGTTTTTTAATGACGTCATTGCATTCTTCATCTCTTGTCTCTTTTGAATGATGTCACTGCTTTCATCATTGCCTCGTCCTTTCCAGCTGTTGGGCAAATGGCTTGATGGCCATGTAATTTCCAGCTGTCTTTCCTACTTTGCTGACTGTTGGCTTTTGTCATTTTCTACCGATAGTCTTATCTTTGATCTTTTACATCCTTTATTTTACTTCTTTTCGTAATTTTTTTTCTTTTTTCCTTGTCCTGGTTTGGTTTGAGTTTATTTTGCGTGACCCGAACTTTTGTCCCGAACAGGGCTTTTCTTATTTTACATAGTAAGGGCATAAATGATTATGTCATTGCCCAACATGCAATATGTTGCACAGCTTTGTGGCATGCAAGGTGCAGTTCAAAGCACACGTGTATCCTTCGGCACGGGAGGAACCTTCATTCTTGGATCTTGCCACTGCCATGGAAAATGCTCCAGATCCCTTTTCTGACACTCCTAGTCCTGTGGGCAGAGACGTCCCTCCCGAATCAGGTTTGTTTTCTAAATTAATCCACACTTAGTCTGACATTGTTCATTTGCCTTGATTCCACCTAAGGAGCTATTCTCCTTCTGCAGATGAAGACTTAAACAATATATTGGGGAATGTCGAAGCCAAAGCGAGGGATCACCCCCCTCCCCTGAAGCAGTAATTGACTCTCTAGCGGGGGACTTTTGGGAGATGGAGCCCCAAAGACAAAAGAGAAGGACTTCCCCAAGGATGCTAACGCTACCCCTATGAAGCTTCTATTGTTGTTGCCACCGACGAAGAGAAAAATGAAGACCCCGCCTGTAAGGTAGAAAAAAAAAACTGTAACTAGATCCCCTCCTTTTTAATAATACATTTTAATTTCATTGTTCTGCTCTTTCCTTCCTACAATAGGGAGATGAAACAATTTGATGAATGCCGGGCTCTTTTTGACATGCTTGCAATATATTCTCCTGTTTTTCTGCAAGTGAAGATGTCCTGCTTTGTATTTTGTTATGACTGCTATTTCTGATTTACTTCTGGCCATGGTTTTGTGGTAGAAGCTTGAGATGTGATGTTTTCAATCCTTTCTTCTATACTCGATATGAAAATCGATATTATTTTCTTGATATGATGGAATCTTCAGATATTGTTGACGTGAGGGCCCCCCCTTAGATTTTCAGAAGGATACTTCCACAAACTTTTAGGGGACCCCCTTCACTTATCATCAAGGATGCCTTCTTAATATCTTTTTGTGCCTAGGTAATCAAATATTTCATCATGAAAACATATCCATATAAGTAACAATGAATGAAAAATGCCCAAGGGCTTAAGAGGGGACTCTCGGAGGTCCCTTTGGTAGTGGAGGCCTGCATGAGCTTTAGCAGGGCTTACTCCTATATTATATATGCCTCGTTTGAAGAAATGAAATATACCATACCTTTTCAAAGGGGAAATGGAGATCTTTTAATGTTTGTAGGTGTAGGCCTCGTAGGAGGAATTCTTCGGGAGGACTTATTGAGGAGTGTCCTCCTAAGGACATTTTGAAGGGGTGTTTTTTAGGAGGACTTATTGAAAATGCCTTGCAGGTGGACATTTTTAAAGGCAATCCTTCAGAGGACTTATTGGAGGATGTCCTGTGGGAAGACATTTTTAGAGGGAGTCCTTCAGGACGATTTGCTAGAGGGTGCCTTGTGTGTGATGGAGGCACCCTTCTTTATGAATAGTACTTCTTGAGGTTGTGAATGTCCCAAGGACTTGATAGTGTACGTCCTTCAAAGTCTTCAAGCTCATAAGTCCCTCGTCTATTACTGCTGTAACCTTGAAGGGTCCTTCCACAGTGGAGTCTAGCTTTCCCATTGGTTTTAGTGTGTCCACTTTCGTAATACAAGGTCACCTACTTGAAAATTCCGTATCTTCACCCTCCTATTGGGTATTGGTCATGATATTCTTGTCTCTTTGGATACGAATGCAGGCTTTTTCCCTCAATTCTTCAATAAGGTTTACATTTTCCTTCAACAAATCCGTATTGTTTTCTACGGAGAAACGTAGTATTCTGTGGGAGGGTACTTCCAACTCAGCTGGAATGATTTCCTCAGTCCCATATACCATGGTGAAGGGACTTTCTCCTGTGGATCCATGAGGGGTTGTCCGATATGCCCATAGGACACTCGTCAATTCTTTTGTTCAATTTCCACCGATTCATTCTAATTGTCTTTTGATCCCTTGAATAAGGATTCGGTTGACGACCTCCACTTGTACGTTGGCTTAGGGGTGTGCTATAGATGTGAATCCCTACTTGATGCGCAGATCCTTACACTAGTCTTGTATTTTGTGGCCTTGGAATGCCGACCATTGTTTGAGATTATTTGGGGAGGGAGCCCAAAGCAGCAAATGATGTTCTTCCATATGAACTTCATCACCTCCGTTTCTATAATGCGGGCGAGCGGCTCAGCTTCTACCCACTTGGTAAAGTAATCAATAGCTACTAGCAGGAATTTTCTTTGACCAGGTGTTAGGGGAAATGGTCCCACAATGTCTATCCCCATTGTGCAAAGGGATAAGGTGATAGCATGGTTATTATGGTTGAGGAGGATCACTCACTTCAGTTTTTTCTTCATATGTATTCTTCCGTTCTTCATTTGGTGAGGATTCTGAAGTGGAAGCTTTTAGTTCTTTCCCTTTGTTTACTTCTTGTTTGACGTATAGTCCTATTCCTCGGGCATTTTCCCAACTGATGTATTCTAGCAGATAGCCATTTTCGATAAGTGTTTCAATTTTGTTCTTTAAGTTCCGACATTCTTTGGTGATGTGGCCATAATCATTACGAAAACAACACAATTTATCAGACTTGGGGCGTTGAGGTTGCTTTGTCCATGATTGGAGAAGAGTCAACAAACTTTCTATTGCTCCATTAGGCTATTGATCGAACCATTGTTGTGCAACCCTGGTGAGGGTGGTGAAGAAAACGCGACATTTGATTCCATTCGTGTACCGGTGCAAAAGGGCCTCTTTCTCAAAACGCGAAAGATGCACTTGAGGGTCCGTTGTTCCATCATATTCAACAATGGCGGGAGTGCGGTAGTTCGCTAGGAGTTCGTGTACCATCATTGTTTTTGTGAAGGGGACACCGTGCTGCCTATCTTTCGAGGTTCCAGCTATTTGTTGTACATCCAACAGATATTTCTGAAGGCATTCCAGTTAAGCCTTCCATTATCTGGGAACCTCTTGGGGAGCCGTTAGAGGGAGTCCCTGCATCCCCACTAGTTGGACTCGACTACAGCGATGTCTTGTTCTTGTGGGCCTCCTCCTATTCCTCCTTAAGGGATGATTGCTTTCGTGCAACAGCTGAGCGGGCGGGCACTAGTATCGCCATTTGCTCTCGAATGGCCACGATAACTACCTGTTGAGTTGCTCTTAGTAAGCTTGGGGAGAATTCCTCTGATGTGGTGTCCAAGCGGTGCATCGCCTTGGAGAACCAAATAGGAAGTTTGTCACCCTGGGGGTGGCATTAGCATAGGCAGAGCTGGGCGGATCCTACTATCGGGCTAGGAAGGTTCCCATAACAACCTACAAAGGTTCATTGCTGTCAGGTGCCTCCACGACTTTCTTTTTGTTAGCAGAATTGTTGAGGTTTTCCATGGTAACTCAAGTCTTCAACTCAAACTTTTCCACAGATGTCGCTAATTGATGCGTGCAATTTTAGTATGGGTCTAGTGGGTTCAAACTTGGGCGCTGGGCTTAGATTGCTTAGAAAAGAATTCGAAGAGAAGAGACCTGCAAAATAAAATATTAGCACTCCGACGCCCAAGTTAGTATTGGATTTGAAGAATGATAATTCGAAATAATAAAAAATATTGAAAGAATGAAGTGTAATGATGGAAAATAGAAATAAATCGCGTTTGCTGAAGTAGTAGAAACACAGTAGAGTGATTGTCTAAGTTCCGACTGATGAAGATGTCCTCCCCACTGGGGTTGAATTCTATATTTATAGAGGAGTGTCCTCCTTTTTCTCTAATCATAGAACTGATAGTGCCTCCTATTCCTGCAATGAATAGATAAAATTAGTTGAGATAAAACATGATCAAGTTCTATTTTTAGGGATCATGCTATTGAAATTATTATTTAAGTGAGGGAGAGAGTCCGAGGCAGAGGAGGACTCGTCCGCAAGGAGTCTGCTGAATGCAAGAGTCCGGATTCTTGAGGGAGACATTCCTACCAAGCGTACTCCATGCTGGTCAGAAGGGCATATGTGGAGGGTCCAAGTGTGTGCCACATATGCTTCAGAGAGTGACATGTGCATGAGAACTAGGCCACCTGTAGGTGTTTGGGTTGAATTCGTAGGGCTGCATGAAGTGGGCCTTTTCCACCATCATGGTCGTGCCCAGGGGATGTAGTATTGGGCTTTTTAGATCACTCTTGGGCCGTAACTCGTTGGACCCATACCCATCAATATTAATATATTAAATATATTATTATTCAAAATAGTATATATATATATATATACATATACACATTCTTCGCTGCCCGTCGCCGCCCCTAACTCTCTCCCAAACATTGACCGCTGAGCACCTCTCCCTCCACACGTCCTCCTCGTGCCGCCCACCTCCCCAGCCTGACGTCTTCCCCCCGCCTATTCCCATTGCCCATATCCACCACCTCTCTACGACTAGCCCCTCTTCCTAGATCCCGTGCCAAGCCCTGCAACCCAGATCCCGCCCCCTTCCCAGCCCCATAGCCTAGATCCGCCCCCTCCCCAACCCACTTTCCCCAAGTTTTCGCCTTGCCCCCTCCCTCCCCCTTGTCAATCTCTCTCCCATTGCCCTCAGCTGTCACCGTCGCCGCCTCACCACCTCGCCCCCCCCCCCTCTCCCATCGCCGCAGCCTCTACCACGCAGTCTATATCTTTTATGTATATATATAGTTTTATATTAAGTAAAATCTACATTGTTGATTGACTAGTTAAATTTTGACATTAGATTCAAGTCAAATCAAAAGGTTTATAAATAGGATTTTAAGTATAATTTTATTATTAAAAATAAAAATTAAAAAAAATTAGGAAAGATGCGTGAAGTAAACATGGGTTTTTTTTTTGCTCTATCTTTTAAAATATAAGGTGGGCGTTGGGGGGGGGGGGGAGGGGGTGTAAATTGCTACTCTTATTTTTCACGGGGTCTGTTTTTGCTCTTTTAAGTTAACGCACGAGGGTAATTTGCATTTTACCCTCTAAAATCTTGCACATCCTCTCTTCTTTTCACATTTACTAGTTGTTTGTGGCACATTGATACATGTGCACAAAAAATTTAAAATAATTGAACATCATTTATTGATTCTTTTGTTTTAGGAAAAATGATAATGTGAAAATGATTATGACAAAAATAAATAAATAGCTTGAAAAAGTTTTATTTGGAGTAGGAGAAAGAGAAAAAAAATAAATAACTACTTTAAAAAATAAGTTTTATTACTTGTAGATAGTAGGGAAAAAGTGAAAAAAAGTGAAAGTCTGTGGATGGAAGAAAAATAGCATACAAAAAATAAGATAGACAATGAAGAGGTGTCCTCCCTTAATATATAGTATAGATATAATAAAAGATGACACATTTTATTCTAAATGTACCATTTTTCTAAAAAAAGAAAAAATATAGGCTATGTTTGGATTTGTGGCTTTCCATTTTCCGAGACAAGATAAAACACACTCAATATTTGTTTTTGTGTTTTTACACCTTATTTGCGTGTTTTTCTATTTTTCAACTTTCTATATATAATATTTATTTACATAATATAAAATAGACATGATTTGACAATAAACAGTAATTTTTGTCTCCAAAAAATACAACATTAAACATAAAATATTTATATATATGCATATTTATATATAAAAATATATGATTTGACAATGAACAATGATTTTTATCTCCCAAATCCCAACATCAAACCTACACCACTTATTTTAAAATATTTTAAATTACTCCAAAACACAAATTAAACACATCATCTATTTTCAACACACACTTACTTATATCTATTTTTTTCTTTTTATTTTCAAAACACAAAACAAAACAACTAAAATACAAATCTAAACACAATGATAGGGACCTAATTATCAAAGTAAATCCCGACATAATTAGTACAATCACATAATAAAACAATTTTCTCTTAGAATTAAAACTACAAGCTTGAAGAAGTTTTATCCGAACATGTGGCTACACTCCACGCAGCCTTATCTCCCGTCGCCTGTGGTATTAGCGCCCTCACACGCCCTTCACTAAATATCGTGTTTTCGAACTCCAGACACTCAATTCTCTGAAACACAGCAAAATTCCCCTCCAATGGCTTCTTCAACCGCACTTTCACCCGCCATCACTCCTTCTCAGGTAATCAATTGTTATACAAAGCGAAAGGAGACAAAGCCCATTTGCAAAATCATCCTCAATTTACAAAAGTAACAGTTGTTTTTCCCCCTTTGTGTTCTGTAGTTGTGCTCGGGGAAGAATGGGATGAACTCTACGTCGCATGTCGCGCTTGCGAAATGCGTGAACAACAAGCGGATGAAGGTTTCGTGCATGGCGACGAGCGTCCCTGCTGATGATCGGGTGCCCGACATGGGAAAGAGGCAGCTTATGAATTTGCTGCTGTTGGGTGCTATTTCCCTTCCTTCTGGCGGAATGTTGCTGCCGTATACTTACTTCTTCGTTCCACCTGGGTCAGTTTTCTATTATATTTCTCTGTAATAATGGTTAATTACAATAGTTAAAATAGAAAAATGAGGCAAATACTAATTAACCATGTTTGCGCAACGGCTATTAGCCATAGCAAAAGAGCATTCCAAATGTTTTGGCTATTGATAAAATTATGGTGCATATTATAAATTTATTATGGCCAAAATTAAGTTTTTATATTGATTTTATTTGACTATGGTGGATAATATTGATTTTTCGTCATTTTTAAACCTTGCACATTTACAATGTAGGGAATAATTCATTTGTTTTTTGGTAGGGTCTCTTTTCTTCAATGTTAAAATTCATTTGGTAGAGAAGTCCTTAAATGTTTTAGGGAGGTAAGTTGCTTCATTTTAGAAAATAGATGAGCAGGTAAATTGCTTTATTTTGAAAATACAAAAGGGTAAATTATTATATTTTAAAATACACAAAGGGTAAATTGCTTTTTTTTTTTAATAAGGGAGTAATTTACTCATTGGCATATCACAGAGGTAGTTAGCATTTTTCCTGTTTGTTTTCCTTGGTTACCAGATTCAGGAATTGATAATGGGAATTTTATACAGCTTGGAAAAGGACTGAGCCAAAAATCTTAGTGTAGAAGGCAATTTACATTTGAAGGGTGCAAAATATTAAATTTTATTTGATTTAGATGATATTTGTGTGAGCTTTTAAATTTTGTAAAATATATCATAAGGCTACAGTTGGTCGGAATGATTTTGGATTTGAAGTAAGGATTTCAAATGACTTCGTTTTAAATGGATTTGGAATCCATTACAATGGTTAATAAATGTAGTTCAAAATGAAAGTTTAAGAATTTGAAATCTTTTGTGGTATGAATTTATCCAAACAAGTTTGAAGTATTTGTTATTATGAACTTGAAATCCATAGATTCAAATCCGTCATTTCAAACATAACATAAGATTTATATAGACATCCGTGTTATTTGTTTGATTGAGCAAAGGTTTCTCTTCCTCTCATCGTCTCATTCATTAGTCCCTAACTGTGTCATGTAGACTGTTGTATGCTCCTTTGTCTCTATGTAATTTTACATTCTTCTATCTGGTTTTTGGACATTTTTGCTATCATTTTCACTTGTTTGTTCCTCCGCATGATGATCTAATTCGCCAATTTGGCCAAATCAGTGGCCGCGGAGCTGGTGGCGGAACTGTGGCCAAGGATGCATTAGGCAATGATGTTATTGCAGAAGTATGGCTACAAAACCATGGGCCTGGTGACCGGACTCTTACACAAGGACTGAAGGTAATAGCTGTTAGTATAGTGTTACAAATTGGAATAACTTTTATGACATTCTTGCTTGAAGTAGTAGAATGATAAGATACAACCTTTTGTTATGGTTAATTAACATGGTCAAAAGTAAAATGTTGTGTCGAATAATAATTATCCAGGATGACATAACGACTATTAGCCATTGTTTATTCTGACAAGGTCAAAACATTAATCATAACTAAAAATCATAGCAAATGTTATGTCAATCGTTAAAACCATGACAAATGTTGATTAACAGCGGTTAAAACTTATGTTTTTGCATTGATTTTATTTGACCGTAGTAATATTATTGATTCGTCATAGTTTTTAAAGTGTAGTCATTTTATAGTGTAGTGAATGCTCAAAGCATGATTTGTAATGTAATACATGAGCTCATCTTGACCATAAAATGCTTGATGAACTCTAGGGTGATCCTACATACCTTGTTGTGGAGAACGACAGAACACTTGCTACATATGGGATCAATGCTGTCTGCACCCACCTTGGTTGTGTCGTCCCATGGAATGCTGCTGAGAACAAGTTCATCTGCCCGTGCCATGGATCCCAATACAACAATCAAGGGAGAGTTGTTAGAGGACCTGCTCCTCTGGTAAGTAGGACAAAGCTATAATCTCGAAGCAATTTTCTTTCTTGAATCTAGCTCAGTTAATAATTTGAAGATCAAAGTTTTAGGGCCAACACTTCAGTTTTGGTTCTATAACTTAAGGGGGTTGGGATTGTTGGGACACCCAAGTATCGAAGCGGTTAATTTCGATTTTGTGCAATTTTAGTACATTGCCAACCAGAGGTTCTCAATTTGATCGGAATCCAGTCATGTGTTGCTCACCTGCTAAACATTGGGAATTGACAATTTTGGAGGGAAAGTTTGCATGTCTTCGTATGTGAGGACTGATATTGCTACTACTCGAACTTGTAGGACTAAAACTAAGAACACCACGTAATTTATAGGCCTCAAAATTAAAACTTTCCCAACTACATAAATCCCAGTTTTTTAAATTTTAGTCCTATAAATTAAGAACTGGTGACAATAGTAGTCCTATAAGTTCGATGAGTAGCAATTTCGATTCTTATGTCCAAAATGCATGCAAATTCTCCTTCCATAATGGCAAAATCCCAAATCTTTAGTCAGGTGAACCTCATGTAATCAAGTTCGGACAAAATTAAAAATCTTTTGATTGGCAATGAATTAAAATTGCACAAAATAAAAAACACTACAGGCTTTAAAGTATTTGAACGTCCTGAAAATGCCACCCTGCATAATTACAGGCCTGAAAATTATATAGTTTTACGCAGCGTATGACTTAGCCATGCCAAACTACTCGATTCTAAGTTTCACTACCATAGATAACTCTATGTGATTTCATCAGCCAAGTGCTTATCCCTTAAGAGCTCAAGAATTATATGATAACCTATAGTTGTTTATACTTGTTCTAATACTTGACATAATGTTTTGCTACAGTCGTTGGCCTTAGCTCATGCCGATATTGATGATGGGAAGGTAGTATTTGTTCCATGGGTTGAAACAGATTTCAGAACTGGTGAAAATCCATGGTGGGCTTAAAACTCTTAAGAGTTCTTTTCCTTATACTGTACCTTATCTTTATATATGGACATGCCCTTCAACAAAATACTTGAAGTTACAGACATTATAGCAAAATAGCTTGCCATTCAGATACATTTTAAGTTGATCCTATTATTTACATACATCAAGCCAAGTTCTTATGAATGAGAAGGGATTGTTGTAAATTTGAGTGCAACTGTGGAAAATGTGCATGTGCATACTGCACCAACGGTTTAGTACCGACAATGCCGTAGTCACTGAAACAATGACTGGTAATCGTTGTATAGCTGTGGTTAATTAATGTTCACTACAGTTTTGAGCTTTTGATTATGATACTTTATCATGACAACATATCAATAGTATTTGGATTCGTAGTTTGAGTGTTTTGTTTTGTGTTTTTGAGATAGAAAGAGAAAAATTGAGATAAATCCTTGTGTGTTGAAAATAGATTATATGTTTGGATTTGTGTTTTGAGGTAATTTAAAATATTTTGGGATTTGCGAGACAAAAATTACTGTTCATTGTCAAATCATATCTTTTTTATATATTAATATTTTATGTTTAATGTTGTATTTTTTTGGAACGAAAATCACTATTTATTGTTAAATCAAGACTCTTTTATATTATATATATAAGTGTATATATATTATATATATAAAGTTGAAAAATAAAAAACACATAAATAAGATGTAAAAACACAAAAACAAACATTAAGTGTGTTTTATCTTGTCTTGGAAAAAACAAAAACATAAAACAGAAAACATGGTGTTCGTTGTAGAGGCGTAGAACTGCTATTTGTACTACATGGTAGGATGAAGCATTTGCCATCAGAATTCATTGAACGATAATAGAGAGTGTTATGTGTGTGATATATTAAATTTGGTTAAGGAGACCTTCTTCAAGGTCAAGTCTATAACAGTTCCCCAAATAAAAATTGTCAAGACTATTCAGGGCCCAAAAGCTATTTTATTTATTATACAACATTATATGTTCTTGTTATTTTGATCTATATTATATTGTGATGTTTTTAAACTCGTGGATGACTGTTAATCTATATTATATATAAAAGTTAGAATTCATAAATATTTATTCTGCATTGTGGAAGGACGACTATACTCTTACTTGAATAGTCCTTTTAATAATATTATAAAAATTAGTTTATAAAATAATAAAATTCTGTATAAAAGAACTATTTAAGTCCTAATTGCTCTAACCACTTAGAGAATGTGTAGAGTACAAAACCTGAGTGGTATCTCTTTATCAACTGAATACTTATTCAACTATTACAATAATTTTGGAGTACGAAACTACTTAATAATACAAACAAAATATTACAGACCAAATAATAAATAACAGAATATTAAAAGGAATGAACGAATAAAACCATATTTTGAAAGTGGCTCAGGAACTTAGCCACATTTAATCACAGAAGGGACACGGTCACTTGGCACCGCGCACACAAAAGCTGACCCACGGTTGCTTCTCACAAAGACGAGATCACAGAGATCAACACGGAGAAAACTGGCCACACTAGACCCACAGTTCACTTAGAACTTTAAGGGATCTTAGAAATATTGATCGGTTTTTAATGGTTTTGGATGAGGGGTAAAGCCCCCATTTTATAGAGAAAAGAACCGGTGAAAAGAGGCAGATTGGAGTGGCTTTACTAAAGCCATTAAGTTGGCTTAGGAAAGCCACCACCATTAACGGTGGTGAAGAGGTAAGGAAAGAGCAGCCATAGAAGGCAGGTAGGTTTGAGAGAGAGAGAGAGATTTACAGTCGGCGCAAGAAGGTAAGAGGGGACAGGGAAAATGGGTTAGGTTTAGGGTTAGGTAGGTATTTATATAAATGTAACTGAGTCGGGTCGTGGGTTGGACCGGGTTGGGTAAGGGCCTCCAGGTGGGTCGGCTTTATGTGGGCTTTAGTAAATGGGCCTACCAGTAAATGGGTCCTAGGCCATAAATCACAACATACTCCACTTTGGACCAAGACCCAATTTAGGGAAAAGGTCCTGGAGTTCTTGACTGAATCTGGTTGTTGCATCATTGCCATAAAAAATTCTCCTTGGGTGTACCTGCAAAAATAAAACAAAAGTACTTGGAAACACATGTTAGTCTGGAAATAAATTAAGAATTTTTAAGCAGGTAATTAATTTATCAAGAGGCAAGCTTTGTGTACCCATATCCGCAGGATTTTCTTCAGTTTTGATTTTCTCTAATTTTATAACTTCTTTATTAACGGTATCTCGAATGAAGTGGTACTTCACATCAATGTGTATCGTTCTATCGTGGAAAACGGGATTCTTACACAGCTGTATAGAAGATTGTGCTATCAGAGTATATCGTGAGTTTTTTCCTTGGAGAAACCAATTTCCTTTATCAAACCGTCTAACCAAATAGCCTCCTTAAAGGCTTCTATCATAGCAATATATTCTGTCTCTCTGGTAGATAAAGCAACTATATGTTGTAGTTGGGATTTCCAACTTATGCATGATCCACAAAACGTAAAGACATAAGAGGTAGTGGATTTTCTACTGTCCCTATCATTAGCATAATTTGAATCAACATAACCAACAAGTTGGGTATTTTTAGCTATTTTAGAAAAGGAAATACCAACATCTTTAGAACCATGCAAATATCTTAAAAGCTATTTTAAGATTTCCCAATGAGGAGGGCCGGGATTCGACATATATCTACTTAAGCAATTAATAGCATAAGCAATGTCCGGTCTTGTACATACCATGAGAAACATAATGGATTCAATAACATTTGAACAAGGTACTTTTTCCATTTTTACTTTTTAAATATCAGTTTTAGGACTTTAATTTTTACTCAGTTGAAAATGGGCAGCAAGAGGTACAAAAGTTGGTTTAGAATTTCCCATAGAGAATTTGTTTAAAATAGATAGAATGTAAGATTTTTGGTTTAGGAAAATAGTCGATTTTTCTCTATGTCTAACAATATCCATACCAAGAATTCATTTTGCATCACCTAGGTTCTTGATTTCAAAAGTTTTGTGTAAATCCTTTTGCAAATGATTAATGAGATGTAAACATGGACTAGCAATGAGCATATCATCCACATATAGGACAAGAAAGATAGGAGCACTGTCAACATGCTTAAAATATAAACAGTGATCATAATGACTTCTTTTAAAATCTAAAGTATGCATGAAAGGATCAAATTTCTTGTTCCATTGTCTAGGAGACTGTTTTAGATCATACAAGGATTTTTTAAGAAGGCACACATAATCTGGTTTGGTATTGTCAATAAAACCAACAGGTTGACTCATGTAAATGTGTTCATCTAAGTCACCATGTAAAATACAGTTTTCACGTCCATTTAATTGTAGTGTGCAGTGAGAGTACGAATGATATGAACAGTGGTGTATGTTACTACAGGAGAGAATATTTCATTATAGTCTATTCCTTCTTTTTGGGTAAATCCTTTTATTACTAGTCTAGCTTTATACTTAATAGGATTTTCTTGTTTGATCTTAAAGATCCATTTGCAGTCTACTGCTGATGAGTTCTTAGGTTTAGAAACTAAAGTCCAAGTTTCGTTAAGTTTTAAAGATCTCATTTCTTCGTTCATAGCACTTAGCAATTTTTTAAATTTCATAGCTTCTTCAGCACTAGTTGGTTCAGATAATTCAGCACTAAAGGCTGTGTGAAAATCTTTAAGGGGGACTCTAGTTTGTCTTCTACTCTTATCCCTGGCAAATTGGTAATTATAAAGGGAATTTCTGTATTTTCAATATTAATGTTATCATTTTCAGCTTTTTGTTCTACTATGTTATCATTATTCCCTTCCCCTTCTTGGTTATCCTCTAGATGTTCCTCCACCTCATTAAAAACAGATTCTTTTTGCCTAATTTGAGTTTTATCTAAATATGGCAATTCATTTTCATTAAAGGCAACATTCCTACTTATTAGTACCTTAAAGTCAGGTTGACTACGAACCCAAAGTCTGTAACATTTTATTTCCTCATAATAACCAATAAAAACACATTTAACCGATCTAGGTTCTAATTTGTCTATGTTCTGATGAACAAAAGCAGAACATCAAAAAACAGACAGGGATGAGATATCAGATTTTTTACCAGTCCAAACAAATCAAGAGTTTTACCAGATAGAGGCATAGAAGGAGACAAATTTATTAAATAAGCAGCAGTAAGAATAGCTTCACCCCAAAAAGATTTAGGTAAACCTGAGCTTATCAATAAGCATCTAATTTGTCAAGCAAAGTGCGATTCATATGTTCAGCCACGCCGTTTTGTTGAGGGGTATAGGGGTTTGTTTTGTGCCTTTTTATTCAAAATTTTCACATAGGTTTGAAAAATCTTTATTACAAAACTCAATCCCATTATCAGTTCTAAGAGATTTCAACTTTTTTTCAGTTTGATTTTCCATAAAGACTTTCCATTTTTCAAAAGTTTCAGACTTCTGTTTCATTAGGAAAACAAATACCCTTTCTAGAAAAGTTATCAATTAGGATAAAAAATAACGATTACCACCATGCGTTGGAAACCTAGAAGGACCTACACATCAGCATGTACATAATCCAGAATGAATGTAAACATAGAAGGGTTTAAGGAAGATGAAATAGGAAAATGCACTTTATGGTGTTCACCCATTACGCATTCGTCACAGAATTCTAGTTTTTCTATTTTATCATTTAAGATCCCTTCCTTTTTCAGAAATTCTAGTCCTTTAAGACTTATATGGCCAAGTCTTTTATGCCATAATGCAGTCGTATCACATTCATTCACAGATGCAACCATGGAATCATAAGTAACAGAGCATAAATACAAGTTTCATTTCTTTTCAGCTTTGAAAACAACAGGTGAACCTTTCATGATTTTTTTGTCCCTTTCCCCACCTACCTTCTAAACCCTCTTCTTCAACAGCAGCACAAGAGATAAGGTTATGAGTCAAATCAGGGACATATCTAACATTTCTTAAGGTTAACTTATAACCTTCTTTAAAATTTAAGGAAACTTCACCAAGACCCATAATTTCGCATTTCTTTTCGTTTTCCATAGAAATAAATCAAGAGTTTTCATATCTAAAGTTTGAAAAAATTTCTTTAAAAGAACGCATATGAAAAGTACAACCAAAATTAATAAGCCATTCATATTTGTTCACAGAGTGCACAAAGTTTGCTTCACACACCACAAAAACTTCTCCAGAATTATCGTTAGAAACATTATTCACTTTTTCTTTTTTTTTCATAATGTCTATCTCTGTTTTCACGTTTGGGTTTCCTACAGTCTTTAATATAATGACCCTTAATACCGCAATTGTAACAACGCCTTTCTCTACTTTTATCTTCTTTATAGAAGTTTTCCCTAGTCCTAGATTTACTCCCGCTACCACTTCTACTTTTACTCCTACTTCGAATTCTACTATTGTTTCTAAATCCAGAATTTCTAAATTTAGGTCTACCCCTAGCAAGATTGACCTCATTATAATTTTGACTAGGTTTTTTTGTTTTTAAGTCCATTTCCTTACTCTTAAGACCATTAATAACCGTATCTAGATTTACAGTATCCCTACCAAATTTTATAGCTGCTTTTATGCGAGAGTAAGATTCAGGAATAGAATTAAATAACACAATAGGAGAGTATTCATCAATATTTTTGTCACAAGTAAGTTTTATATCTTGTATCAACTCAGTAAAGTCATCAAGGTTTTCATCAATATTTTTGGATAAGTCAACTTTATATCGAAAAAATTTTTCTAAGAGAAAAAGCTTATTGGGCAAGGATGTTTCAGTGTATAGGTCTTCTGATTTTTTCCAAAGATCTTTAGAGGAATTTTGTTTTCCTATTTTTCTAAGGGCAGTGTCTGAAAGATTTAAAATAATAGAGGAATAGGCAAATTCATCATTTTCCATTTTCTTTTCTTCAAAAATGTTTTCAGTGTATTTACCGTCTATAGCTTTAAACACCTTTTGTTGAATCAAAATCCCTTTCATTTTTTGTTGTAAGATTGAAAAGTCACTTTTACCGTCAAAAGGTTGTAGATTATAACCGACCATTTAAAAAAGATTTTAAGAATATTATTAAAGAGGAATTTAAGAAATCACAAGTTTTTCAAGAAAATTTTGTAGCAAGTTTTAAAAAAAAAGTTTTCAATTTTTTAAGAAAATTATTGAATATATCACAGATTTCACTAAAATAATTATTAGCAGCAAGAAAAATCACAACAGATTCGAAGCAAAGTTCAATAGAGTTTAGAAATAACTTCAGATTAAGATAATCACCAGAAATAATATCAAATCACAGCATATCGAGAAAAATAAGTAGAGATCATACCAGATCACGAGAGATCAAAATAACAACCAGAAATAATATAAAATCAGAACAGATCGAGATAATAACCAAAGATAATATTAGGTCACAACAGATCAGGATAATAACCAGAAATAATTTCAGATCACAACAGATCGAGAGAATAACCAAAGAAAATATCATATTACAACAGATCAAGATAATAACCTACAGATCTACGGCCTTTCCAGCCTAAATCTCAACCAGATACCCGGCGACCTCAAGGGTCCGGCCAAGTGGGATAATAGGGGGAAAAATCCTCGGTTAATCGGTAGAAAATAAAAATTCAGAAATTTAAAGAGGAGGGTTTAAAGAGTTACCACCACCACGACAAGAAGCATATCAGAACGAGGCTCTGATACCACTGTAGGGTACAAACCCGAGTGGTATCTCTTTGTCAACTGAATACTTATTCAACTATTACAATGATTTTGGTGTACGAAACTCCTTAATAATACAAACCAAAATATTACAAACCAAATAATGAATAACAGAATATCAAAAGGAATGAACGAATAAAACAATATTTTGAAAGTGGCTCAAGAACTTAGCCAGATTCAATCATAGAAGGGACATGGTCACTTGGCATCGCACCCACAAAAGCCGACCCGCGGTTGCTCCTCATAAAGACGAGATCACAGAGATCAACACAGAAAAAACCGGTCACACTAGACCCACAGTTCACTTAGAACTTTAAGAAGAGATCTCAGAAATATTGCTCGATTTTTAATGGTGTTTGAATGAGGGGCAAAGCTCCAATTTTATAGAGAAAAGAATCGATGAAAAGAGGCAGATTGGGGTGGCTTTCCTAAAGCCATTAAGTTGGCTTAGGAAAGCCACCACCATTAATGGCTGTTAAGAGGTAAGGAAAGAGCAGCCATAGAAGGCAGGTAGGTTTGAGAGAGAGAGATTTACAATCGGCGCAAGAAGGTAAGAGGGGAGAGGGAAAATGGGTTAGGTTTAGGGTTAGGTAGGTATTTATATAAGTGTATCTGGGTCGGGTTATGGGTTGGACCGGGTCGAGTAAGGGCCTCCAAGTGGGTCGGCTTTATGTGGGCTTTAGTAAATGGATCCTGGGCCATAAATCACAACGTACTCCACCTTGAACCAAACCCAATTTAGGGAAAAGGTCTTGGAGTTCCTGACTGAATCTGGGTCTTGCATCATTGCCATAAGAAATTCTCCTTGGGTGTACATGAAAAAATAAAATGGAAGTGCTTGGAAGCACATGTTAGTCTGGAAATAAATTTAGAATTTTTAAGTAGGTAATGAATTTTTCAAGAGGCAAGCTTTTTGTATCCATATCCGTAGGATTTTTTTTTCAGTTTTGATTTTCTCCAATTTTATAACTTCTTTACTAACGATACCTCGCATGAAGTGGTACCTCACATCAACGTGTATTGTTCTATCATGGAAAACAGGATTCTTACACAGCTGTATAGAATATCGGCTATTAGATTATACCGTGAGTTTTTTCTTGGAGAAACCAATTTCCTTTATCAAACTGTCTAACAAAATAGCCTCCTTAAAGGCTTCTGTCGTAGCAATATATTCGGCCTCTGTGTTAGATAAAGCAACTATATGTTGTAGTTGGATTTTCATCTTATGCATGATCCACAACATTGGAATCGAAGAAGTGTGTAAAGAGTAATATAATAAAGGGTTTAATGCATTTTTAGTTATGTATCTATGCGATTTTGGGAAATTGGTCCTCTAACTTTCACTACGAAAAAAGGGCTTATTAGGACGGATTTTAGGATGGCTTGATGTCCCATTTTATTTTTGAGATGATGTTTGGGATGATTTTTGAACAAAACAATGTCCATATATTTTAGACGGTTTGCCGAAGCCGTTCCACAATTTAGGACAGAAATTAGGACAGTCTATAAAAGTCGTCCCAAAATCCGTCCAAGAGACGAATAATTGAAATATAAGTTTGGGACAGCCTTATTGATTATTTGGGACGCCGTTTGGCACAACCTTCGGGACGTGTTTTTATTTTTATTTGGGATCGAATGTCGTCTGAAATCTCATTTTTGGGATGAATAATTAAATTAAAATATAAGTCTAGGATAGACTTACGGACGGTTTGGGACATAACTTTAAAATCCAATATTTTATTTTTGAATGATTTTTGGGACGACCTTTAGGACGGAATTGTCCTTATTTGGGAGAATTTGATTGTATAAATTTATAATTGAAGACTATTTTTTATACGAGAGAAATTAAAATTAGCCAAAATAATTTAAATTCAATTTATAGTTCATAATTTGAATTTCAAAATAGAAACAATTAAATTTAAAATTCTAGTCTAACGGCTAGGGCGAATGTCGGTCGGTTGGCTGAGGGTCTGCAACTTCTTCGTCCAACTGTTGTGTGGAATCCACTGTTGGGGCATCAGTAGTTGGTGGCTGGTCGGGGCATAGCATCTGGATCCCCATCTTGTCAAAGAGCATACCCAACGTATGTTTGATTTTCTGAAGCTGTGTTTAGACAGGAACTTTTGGCGGCAAAGTGCAATTGGAAGTCAATGCTCTATCGTGGTCCACGGGTGAGCAGAATCTGACGCTAATACCTTGAACCCATGCTAAAGACTCGAACCTGCTTTCAACCCAAAGTTGTTCCTCCTAAAGGTGTGACACTAACAACAGATGAGCCACCCTCCTCCGGTGGCGTCGGCTGCGAGGCACGCTCCTCGAGCATCTTTCAATATGTCTCCTGAAAATAAGTAAGATATAATACGTTAGTAAATTGACAAGAAATGATAGGAAGAAAATTGACAAGTTAATTACTTAAAAGTCACTGGTAAGCTTGCTCTATATTTTTTCTTAGAATCACTAACAAGATAAAAAATGAACAAAATTATTTCTCTCATAACTTATATTTTCTTGTTTATAAAAATATACAATTTATTTCTTACTCAATCAATCCAAACAATTAATGAATGGTCGAAAAGTAATAGGTACGGCAACAACAATCTCTTTAGGTCGAGTTGCTCTTAAGAGAAAAATCAATTCCACATCTGAAATGTGGTTTCAGAATCAATCACCAGTATTTCACATTAACAGTTATCCTAGAAGCCACCTTCGAAACAATTGCTTAATGGCAGCAGAAGGAGTTTAGTACAAGTGAACCAATAAGCAATCGAAACATCTAGTCCTCTGTAAGCAATTAGTATATATCTCATAACTAGTTTCAATCTCTAATTGCTTAAGATTTTAGCAGCACGTAATGCTTTAATTGTAAGGAGAACTAACCTAAAAGTTTTTATGTCTAGAAGTTATGAAGTGTTGCATACCAGAATGATGACATAAGCCATTAGCAAAAACCACTTGAAAGTAATACCTCTCTCGCATCTTCAGTTGTTTTGCAAACAAAGGTTGATCCAAACACATATTCCATGGCACTCTGCACAGCCGTAATATATCTTAGGAGGTTGTAGATTACAAAAGTTTGAACTTTCACATTTTGAAAAGTATGAGTTCGAATCAAAATCCAGGCCAACATTGGACCAAGGAGAAAGCTTTTGACCACTCATGTTTATATTCAAGACAAATAGGATAAAGGCATAAAGTGTTAAATTTCATATAATAAAATGGGCAAATATGCAAGGGGGAAGCTATTCTAGAGAGAAATGGATCTTCTCTAATTTTTGTAAAAATATTCATTCTCACAAATGAAGCTGTACAAGGAGATTAAACATACAATGAGCGTAACCTCCCCAACAAACTAACAAACTTTGTTACATAAAAGACGAGAAAAGGCAGTTAGAGAATATCTATCCCGTATCTAAGAAAACCGCTGACATGGCACGTGCGACTTGATAAGTGACCTCAATGTCAGCGATCTGAGCTACAATTGGTACTATATTATGATGTTCTGTGAGTTCGAGTGCGACCTCACGATGACTAGACTGGACTGCGACCTCAACATGTTCAACCTGGTTTTCGGCTTCAAGATGATGAGGCTGGGAGGACGCCAAATTCTCAACAGCCCCCCTATAAGTTGGACGTGGCTCAAATGGAACAGGGACAACTTGGAAAGCATGGGGGTGAAGGTTGAGACAGGTAGGATCTTAGTAAACAAATCAGCGAGCTGCACACAAACGAAGGTGAAATGAAGGCTTTTATAGGCATCTCGAACTAAATAACAGTCTGCTCGATGTGCTTAGTTCGCTCATGAAATATATGATTGGCCAAAATGTGTAGAGCTGCCTTGTTATCACAGAAAAGGTCAATGGGCAAAGAAGCGAAAATGCCGAGATCAGCTAAGATGTACGACAGCCAACGCAGTTCGCAAACAGTGGCAGTGAGGCTATGATACTCGGCCTCAGCGGTCGACCTGGAGGCAGTAGGCTGCTTCTTAGTCTTCTAGGATACTAAAGCAGATCCAAGGAATATACAAAAACCTGTAAGCGAATGCCTGGAGTCCAGACAAGAGGCCCAATCTGCATCGTAGTAAGCCTACAATTTTAGAGAGTTGTGTGAAGGAAGGAACAGTCCCTTAGACTGACAACCTTTAAGGTAGCGAACTACATGAAGAGCAGCACACCAGTGAGAAGCACAAGGATTCGTGAGAAATTGACTGAGTTGTTGGACTGAGTAGGAGATGTTCGGGCGAGTAAATCCCAGGTATAATAAACGTCCCACAAGTCAACGACAACAATCAGGGTTAGGAAGCATTTCATCAGAGAGGGAGTGTAGCTTCAGGCCTTGAGGGAAAGGTGTAGGTGCTGACTTAGCCTGACTAAGACCTGTGTCGCGGATAATGTCCATAACATACTTGGTTTGTAACACATACAGACCATCACCATTGCGAGCAATCTCGAGCCCAAGAAAGTAGTGAGCATCGCCAATATCCTTGATGGTGAACAGGTCGTGGAGGTAGTCTTTCACCTCCTAAATCCTAGACAGAGAGGGGCGAGTGAGTAATATGTCATCTACGTAAACTAGCAGCGCCATCAGGCCAGTAGCAGTATGCTTGACAAAGAGACAGTGATTATGGGCCGATTGATGAAAATCGGTGGTAAATCGAAGGGTAACTTTCACATTCCATTGGTGAGAAGCTTGCTTAAGCCCGTTCAGCGACCTCTACAACATACAGACTAAGTGATAGGCCATAATGTAACCCTCAGGTGTAGTCATATAAATGTCCCCATCCGAATGCCCGTGTAGAAAGGCATTATTGATGTCAAGTTGCTGCAAAGGCCATCCACGAGCTGCAGTTGCAGTAAGGAACAGTCGGACCGTGACAGTCTTAGCGACCGGAGAGAAGTTGTCCGTGTAATCGACCCCTTCGACCTGTGTAAAACCCTTGGCCACCCCAAACGATCTTTATGTCTTTCCACTGTACCATCGGCTCGAAGTTTGGTCTTGTAGACCCATTTGCAACCAATTGCCCATTTTCCTTCAGGTAGCGGAGATAAGGACCAAGTTTCGTTCTTCTTCAAGGCATCCAGCTCACATCGCATCACATCCCTCCATTCTTGATGCTGAACAGCCTCTGTGAATGACCTGGGCTCCTGCAAAACAGACAATGAGGCCACAAAGGACATATTGCGGAGCTAGTGGAGAGAAGGGATGAGGGAGATCGGGTGTTGCAAACAAAGTCATCGAGCCAACCAGGTCACTGTATATTCTTGGCACACCGGCAAAGAGGAGGTACAGGGAAGGATGAGGAATAGTGGAGTGGGAGAGCGAGTGACTGGTGTAAGGAGGTAGGAGGTAGGGATTAAGGAATGTGGATATTGAGATCGGCATGTGAGGGAACTATAGGAAGAGGACAGGTCGTTGTGGTAGATTCTGTGGTGGAGTAAGGGAATTGGTCTTCATAGAATTGGACATCTCTAGAGGTGAAGGTGCATTTATTCTCAAGATCATAGAGTTTATACCCCTTTTTACGTCGCGGCATAACCTATCATGATACACTTCAGGGCTTTAGACTCGAATTTGTGTTTGTGGGGATTAGTGTTGGTCACATAGCAAAGACACCCAAATGTGCGGAGATAGGTATAGGAAGGAGAAAGATTGTAAAGGAGTTCATAAGGGGTCTTCCAATGGAGTAATTTTGAAGCGATTCGATTTATGAGGTAGGTTGCTGTCAGGAGAGACTCCCCCCAGAATTTAATGGGCAGGGATGCTTGAAATAACAGAGCTCATGCAACATCGAGCAAGTGACGATGTTTGCGCTCAACCCTTCCATTTTGTTGAGGGGTATAGACACAGGAAGTTTGGTGGATTATTCCTAGGTTACTAAAAAGGGCACGACAACTATTATTAAGGAATTCAGACCCATTGTTAGATCGCAAGATTTGGCAGACTTGTTAAAATGGTTAAGGATGAGGTTGAGAAAGGTTTTTAAGGTAGCAGTGACCTGGGAGTTGTGATGAAAAAGGTAAGTCTATAGACTGCGACTATGATCATCTAAAATGGTTAAGATGTAATTGCAATTTGATAGTGTGGGGGCTTTTGTATGGTCCCCAAAGATCTATATGAGTGAGGTTGAAAAGAGCGATTGACTGTGTTTCACTGCCAAGAAAGGGAGCTGGCGTTTGTTTTGCCTTATGACATGTTTCACACGATAGATTTAATGGTTCACTGTTTAAATTCAATACTGAAATTTGTTTCAAAATATGTAAAGGTGCGTGACCTAATCTATGGTGCCAAGAGGCGGCATCACATTCATTAGAATGAAAAAAGGAAGCAGAGTGGCAGTAGGTCGCAGGCTAGGGAACAGAGGCAGCATCATATTGCTTAACAACATAGAAGTTCTTGAGAAGGGATCCCATAAGCAGGTTTCTCTTAATTACCAGGTCCTGCAAGACACAGCTCGTTTTAGTGAAATTGGAAGGCACAAGAATCATTGCGACAAAGCTGAGAGACTAAAGCAGATTAATAGAAAAGAAAGGAATGTAGAGGACATGGGTGAGTGTGACTGTCTTAATTAAGTGCACCTCACCAATATACGGTGCGATCTTCTTGGTGCCATAATGTAAAATTATAGGGTGTGGGCGTGGAGGTTTAGAGTATGAGAAACAAGCAGATTAGCACATATGTGATGGGTGGCCCCGGTGTCAATTATCCAGGAACCCAAGTCAATAGAGGTTTCAGATACATTACCAACAAAATCATCTTCGGTGTGGCGCTCAAAATTGGCAGAGCTGGTGAGTGGATCTGATGGCATGTCCGCCTTTTGCATGAGTTTGATGAGATCGCTCATCAATTCAGTGATCTACTTTGTGGGGGCTGAGCTACCAGCGACTTCCTTCACATCCGCTGCTGTGGCAGCAAAACCTTTGAAACCTGATCCCTTGCCTTTTCTGTTGTCGCTAAGAGCCTTATACCAATCTGGATCTCGTGAAGATGGAAGCAGGTCTCTCAAGTGTGTCCAGATTTATGACAGCGTGAGCATATCGTGGCGCACTTATCGAGAGGGGGTCCCCTCTGGTTTCGGAATCTGCTTGCACTGTCCCGTCTACCATCCTCGGATGCGATCTGGTAAGCCAGGTGGCTGGAGGAGTCACCTATGTTTCTGTGAATGGTTCGCTGGTTTTCTACCGTGAAGAGCATTGAGAAAGCTCGTTCAATGTTGGGTAGGGGATCTTGCATCAACAACTAACTCCTTTCGGTATCATAACTTTCATGTAGCCCCATGAGAAACCGTAACAATTGTGTAGCTTCATCCCTTGCTGTAATTGCCTTGTTAACCCCACAGGTACAGGCCTCGCGGGTGCAGCTCGGTGTAGGGGATAAACACTGGACCTCATTCCAGAGCTTTTTGATCCTCGTCATACATGCTGTTAGCGACATATCCTGTTGGGCAATAGAAGCTATTTCCCATTGAATCTGGTAAACCATCGTGCCATTGTTGCGCCCATACCTTCCTTGGATCTCAGCCATAGTTCTCGTGAGGAAGAGACATACATAAAACCCTCCACAATTTCCTTGGAGATGGAGTTCCAAATCCACGAGGTGACCATTAAGTCCACACGCCTCCACTACTCAAAATTAACAGAGCCCATCATTAGCCTGGGAAGGGTCCCATCAATGAAATCAAGTTTCATCGTTTCGAGCACGACATACACTGCGCGGCTCCAAGATAAAAAATTGGTTCCATCCGAAGATGAGGAGGACAAAACTATTCCGGAGTGCTCCGAAGGATGTAGGTACAGAGCATCCTTCTCAAGTTGGTCTGCTTCAGGTCCACGGTTTAAATCTGTCACAGCAGCGAACGGTGTATCGGTGGTAGTTCCGACGTCGTATTCAGAGTCTTCACAAGTAAGGCTCTGATACTGTGTTAAATTTCATATAATTAAAAGGGAAAAAATGCAAGGAGCCATTCTAGAGAGAAATGGATCTTCTCTAATTTATGTAAAAATGTTCATTCTCACAAATGAAGGTGTACAAGGAAATTAAATATACAATGGGCGTAACAGCCCAAACAAACTAACGAGCTTTGCTACATAAAATACAAAAGAAGGCAGTTAGAGAATATCTATGAAGTATCTAAGAAAATTGCTGACGTGGCACGTGCGACCTGATGAGCGACCTCAATGTTAGCGATCTGAGCTACAGTTGGGACTATGTTCTGAAGTTCCGTGAGTTCGAGTGTGAGCTCACGATGACTGGAGTGGACTACAACCTTAATATGTGCGACTTGGTCTTCGGCTTCAAGATGACGAGGCTGGGAGGAGATAAACTCTCAACATAAAGCAACAAACAATTATTTATATAAGTGAAATAACTGCCACTGACAAGAAAGTTTTCAATTGGTATAAATTAGACATTAATCCAGAAATTTTGAATAGTTTACTTGGTACTCCTTCTCATGCTCGTCTAGACTCTTTGAAAGATCCTGAAAACTTTAGGATGAAAATTAGGATAGTCTATAAAAGTCGTCCTAAAATCCGTCCAACAGACGAATAATTGAAATATAAGTTTGGGACAACCTTATTAATGATTTGGGACGACGTTTGGCACAACATTTGGGACGTGTTATTCTTTTTATTTGGGATGGAATTTTGTCTGAAATCCCATTTTGGGACGAATAATCAAAGTAAAATATAAGTCTTGGATAGACTTACGGACGGTTCGGGACATAACTTTAAAATCCAATATTTTTGTTTTGAATGATTTTTGGGATGGGCTTTGGGACGGAATTTTCCCTATTTGAGAGAAATTTGATTGTATAAATTTATAATTGAAGACAATATTTTTTATACGAGAGAAATTAAAATTAGACAAAATAATTTAAATTCAATTTATAGTTCGCAATTTGAATTTCAAAACAAAAACATTAAAATTTAAAATTCTGATCTAACGGCCAGGGAGAATGTCGGTCGGTTGGCTGAGGGTCTGCAACTTCTTCGTCCTATTGTTGTGTGGAATCCTCTGCTGGGGCATCGACAACTGGTGGCTGGTGCGGGCACAACATCTAGATCACCATCTTGTCAAAGAGCATACCCAACGTAAGTTTGATTTCGTGAAGCTGTGTTGGGACATGAGGTTTTGGCGGCGAGGTGTAATTGGAAGTCAATGCTCCATCGTGGTCCACGAGCGAAAGGCATCTGACGTCAATGCCTCGAATCCCATGCCAAAGACTTGAACCTACTTTCTCTCTCTGGCCACCTCAACCCATAGTTGCTCCTCCTAAGGGTTTAATACTAACAATAGATGAGCCACCCTCCTATAGTGCCGTTGGCTGCGAGGCTCACTTCTCGAGCATCCTTCGATATGTCTCCTGAAAATAAATAAGATATAACATGTTAGTAAATTGACAAGAAATAATAGGAAGAGAATTGGCAAGTTAATTACTTAGATGTCACTGGTAAGCTTGCTCTATATTTTTTCTTAGAAGTCACTAGCAAGATAAAAAACGAACAAAATTATTTCTCTCATAACTAATATTTTCTTGTTTATAAAAATATACAATTTATTTCTTACTCAATCAATCCAAACAATTTATGAATGGTCTAAAAGTAATAGGTTTGGAAACAACAGTCTCAGTAGGTCGAGTTGCTCTCAAGAGAAAAATTTTGCAAGCAAAGGTTGATCCAAACACATATTCCATGGCACTCTGCACAGCCGTAATATATCTCAGTAGCTTGTAGATTACAAATGTTTGAACTTTCACATTTTGAAAAGTATGAGATCGAATCAAAATTCAGGCCAACATTGGACCAAGGAGAAAGCATTTTGACCACTCATGTTTATATTAAAGGCAAATAGGATAAAGGCATAAATCAACAAACTATTATATCCGTGAAATAACTGCCACAAATGAGAAACCTACAATTGGTATAAATTAGACATTAATCCATAAATTTTGAATACTTTACTTGGTACTCCTTCTCATGGTCGTCTAGACTCTTTGAAAGATCCTGAAACTTTTCTTGAGATCTGCAGCATCATCTTCAGCATTTTTTACAGGAGCTTCCATCTTTTCTATAGCTAGCTTTGATTCTTCAAGACTCCTCTCTGTCTGGATATATTAGAAGAACAAACTAGATGCAATTCAAATACAAGCAATACCATATGATGAAGTAAATTTTGCATAAAGTGTACAAGTGAGTCACTCCCAGGAAGGATATCCGAGCAGAAGTATCTGTACATTGGCCACATTCTCTTTCTCAGTTATGAGATTGTTGGTGGTCGACGGTGGGAGGGAGAGTAAACCATGTTCGTTGGTCGGCGCGTGAGAGAGAGAGTGAGAGACTCGGGTGGGGAGAGAGAGAAAGATGTGGTGAAAGGGAAAGGGGATTAGGGATTTGAGGCTAAGTCCTAATTGTATATTAGTATTTTAGGACGATATTACTAGTTCCAATTTGTCGTCCCAAGTATAGTAGCTTAATAGAAGGATATCGTATTTAACAATAGCCGTCCCAATTATAATAGAATTATCCCAAATTCCGTCCCAAAATAATTTATTAAAATTATTTATCAATTAAAAAAATTATAAAAAATACGTCTGTAGCACCAAATTATGTAAATCAATTATTATAGTTGTATTACAACTCAATTAAATTACATAAAAATTAAAAAAAATTATATCATATGTTTACTAAGAAGTATTACGATAATTAAATGTTCATACTTATGAAACTATTTTTGTAATCAACCATCATTACACTATAAATCTTCGACGAAAGCAACTAATTTTAGATATGACAGTTAGATATGATCACATTGATGTTATATTATTGTACTTGAAGTTTCAAGCCAATCCAAATTACGGATATTAATATATCGTATTTTGAAAATTAGAAGTATTATTAGAGGAAAAAACGGGACACCACGTTGGGATGGATTTTAGGACGGAAGAGGAAAAACTATCCCAAACTTCGTCCCAAACACAGCCCCAAGTTTTTGAGATTTTTGAAATTTTAACCCTACATAATTTAAATTTGTGACACACTTTAGAACAATTTTGGGACGGATATTGAATTTAATTTGAATCCATTTTTTTGTCATTTTTAGGCTGTTGCAGGAATTTGAGTGTGGGATGGAGTTTGGGACGACAAAAAATAGCCGTTAGAATTTAGTAGTTGAAATTGTGGGACAGAATTAAGGCCGGCTTGTTGGGACGACATTTGGGAAACATTCCTTTAGAAAATTGGACATCTTCCTGATTGTGCTAATTAAATTTCAGGTCATCGCAAATGTTGTTCCAAATTTGGGATGGCTTTTCCGTCGTCCCAACTATTACCCACCAAAACTTTGGGACATCATTTGGGACGGTTTCAAATGATTACTATTTTTTATCCATTTTTAGAATGGATGTTGGGACGACCCTTTTATTGCAGGATGGTGCGTGCTAGAGCGAGATGTTCCATCCTAAATCCGTCCTAAATCGTCCTAAAATCGTCCAATTTGTGACGAATTTTAGGGCAGATGTTAGACGTTCCAAAATTCATCCCAATGAGGCCTTTTTTTTGTAGTTTTTTTGGTATGGCGAATTGGTCCTATATCTTCTTAAATGTTTGCGATTTTGGTTTTATGTGAATTAAGCTAAATTAATGTCCATTTTGTCCTTCCATAGAAAAATCTCTTCTAGTCCATACACATGCTCTTAGTTTCACCTAACATGGTTACGAAATAAAATTAAACCTCCGCAAAGTCATACCTTGCTTTGACGGGTTTGTTTTCGAATATTCTATGTCCTCGATTTTACGGACTTCCTCCAATAATACTACCGCAGTAGATGGTTCGTAGATACTTGGTTCCTTCAGCAACAAAACAGAACAACCCTATTTTATTTCCTACCTTAGGGCGTAAAAGATACTCCCAAATGGAGACTTAATAAAATCTTGGGTGATTAAATTGAACAGAAACCTTTCTTTATTGAAGAAAATTTGAAATATTATATAGATATTTCTTCCTCTATAGGAAGAGACATCTGCTTAGACTCTCATATAGAGGACTACACTTTTTGGGGAAATCACCATAAAATTAAAAATTTAAAACTACAAAGATTCGAAAATTCAAGATATTATGCTTTAAAGAGTTAGAGAAATTTCCGATGATCCCCATCTGCTTCATTCCCTTCTTATTTATAACCTTCCATGGACTTTAAATTTTGTTTTTGATGATGTCATTGCGTTCGTTATCTCTTTATTTTTTTCGAATGACGTCATTGCATTCATCATCCTTGCGTCCTTTCTAGCTTGTCGACATGTGCTCTCTAGTTGGCTTCCCTGCTTTCTAATTGTTGGCCCTTGTCATTTTCTGCCGACAGTCTTTTGAATATTTACATTATGAGGATTTTAATTCGCCTTGTAAAAATCCTTTCTTTTACCCTTATCTTGTTTCGATTCTGGTTTTTTTTTTTGTTATGAATTTTAGTCCGGAACAAGGATTTTTCCTGCTTTTGACAGCAAGGGCATACATTGTTATGCCATTGTCCAACATGCAGCATATTGCATGTCTTCATCCTCGTGGCCTAGTTGTAGGCTGCTTGTTAGAAAGGAGCGGTGAGTGGATCAGCCGCAGAACCCGCAAGCGGAAGCAGTGATTAAAATACATTAATTAAAAAATGAATACAATTAATCATGCACAAAAGCACATGGGCCAACCCAACAAAATTAAAATTAAAAGACATACATACGGTCTAGTGCTCCGTGATCATCCATCCACATTCAACTAGCATATAATATTATTTAATCGTGCTAGATAGGAAAATTAATATCACAAGAAAAGACAACATGATATCCAAATCATGACATACAATTATATGCAGAAAATAACAAGCTTAAAATTTGCAGTTAAAAGGATGACAAAGTCCCGTGCATCCAATGCACACAAACAAACCAAATTAATTTAACCAATTTAATTCTAGAAAAAATCCATTTTTATCTGAAATTATTAATATCTTTCAGAAAATATGCAGAAATTAAAATATCCAATTTTCTGGAAGAAACGGTGAAAAATGACCCAGCCATTGGCCTTTAGTCACAGCAGCAGCCCAGCAGCCGTACGCGTGCAAGGGCTGGCTCCTCTACCAGCACGCGCGGGCGCACAGGATCTACGCAGGATGTGCGCACAGCCGCGCACTGCCTGTGCGTGCAACCTCGTGTGCGCACTACCTTCCAGCATGCGCACACAGCGCGCGTTGGCCAGGCTACGCGCAGGCTCTCATTGCGCGCGCATGCCGTGCACTGCCGGTCGGCAGTGCAGTGTTGCAGTACCAAAATTATTTTTTTATTTCTACATAATAAACTGAAAGCAAAAACAAGCATTTTACGAGAAATCCAATTTTCTTAAAAATACTTAAATCATCCTAAAATTACAAAATTAAACAAGTTAATTTCTCATATAATTATCTAAGAATAAGCAAAATAAACAACATGCTTCAAAAGAATAAAAATCACGTCAACATGCTTATTCACATAAAAACCATAGCCCCACATCGGACCGGGCTCTGATACCACTTAAAAGGAGCAGTGAGTGGATTGGCCCGGGAACGCGCAAGCGAAAGCGTTGATTAAGGGAGAAAATAAGGGAGAAAACAAGTGTGTTGGGAGAGAAAGGAGGCGGCCGAATAGGGATCCCTTAATTCCCTTTGCTAGAAGAAAATAAGGGAGAAGACACACCAAGTGTAATTCGAGAGAGAGGAGGCGGCCGATTGGAGTTGTTCTACGGTAGGAGGATTTTTTTGTGTTGTGTAATAATTAATTATTTCAAATAACTAATTAGAATACATATATCCCTTGTATGGATGTATTAGAATGTGTCGAGGCTCATTCCATTATCCATAAGGCTATATATTCTTTATTCCAAATAAAGAATAACCAACATAGAACTTTCCAAAAGTGAGAATTGCTAGTCAATTATTTCCTTCCCTAGAATTATCCAATGTGTTTAATTTAGGGGGTGTTTGGCCGATTTTAATGGGATAAAAATACAATGCCCAACTAATTTTAATTAAGTTCAATTTACTTAAAATCTACCTAATTAAGCCCATCATATATTTAATCCAATTAAATACATAGGACGAATAAGTCTTATTAATTAATAAGTCTAACTTATTATAATAAAGACAAGTCCAGTATTAATCCTACCAATTTATCCTTGGACTCCTCCATCCGATGGATCTCTCTCATGTGTAAGTAATCCAATTACTTATGGAATTAATTCCTCATCCTTTCTCAGTGATTTGTGTCTGACTCTTTAGGTTCACCTCTCAGCTAGACTTGGGCTATTGTCAAACACTATTATTAATTAAATTAAATTTAATTAATAGTTCTTGATCAACCCTTGATCAAGAAAGCCCATCACCATGGGTGGCCATCTAGCAACGGTCCATGGCACTAGAGACTAGGCGAATATCCATGTGAACTATTAGGCTCTTGAATCCATACAGGTACGGTCCTTCTGTCTACTGTCTTTGGCTTTAGTCTAGGGCATGAAATTTGGTATCAGTTCCTATCATGGATTAGACATCTATGCTTAATATTGAGATCGCGTTACGCCAAATTGCTCGGTGTAGGAACCTCTTTTCCTATTCGACCAATAACTATAGCATCAGGTTCGTAGAGTGTAAACGCATCTCCAAGTGCATAGGAGATATCCCTGTCATGTATTGACAGGGGACGGATGCTCTTCTTGAACCTCACCATCCTCACTAGTTGCTTTGACTGTAATGGACAAGGCTTATGATGACCATATTTGTGACACGATCACCTCTCACACAAATTCAAGATATAGTCATCATATGCACGTGACTGCGTGATTCCTCAAGTCTGAGGATTACTCCTGTAGAATCGAATCTGGGGATTCGAGTAATACCTACCAAGCCTCCAACATTTCTATATGATGATCCCCACGAGTCAGTTCAGTCGATTCGACATCTAGCCGATCGACCCACTAAGATCGCATAGACGTCCCACGTCTATTACTGATGAAATGCGGCACTCATCAAATGAATGTGATTCTTAATACAAGTCTCCATAGGACACTCGATGCCCATTCTCAAGGTCCTCGACTTGGAACATTTTAGATCCAATCCTTGGCAGTTGATTTCATGACCGCCATCCAATGCGCAGTCCAACGTTGCACGGTTGTCAAAGTGGTCTATGGACTTTATTGTGATGTCTAAAAGAAATGTAAACATATACAATGAGCACAACAAAGAAAATGCCAATAGTGAATATTCATTTTATTCACTAAATAATATTACATGGATTCGAGTTATTGTCAGAATGGATTACAAGTATGTGAATCTAATTGGCTTCCAGGTCACCTATTCTAACAATCTCCCACTTGACCTAAAGCCAATTACCCATTGACCTCAAAACCATGTTATCTAGATGCTGAGTATGGGAAATTTGCCACATCGGCTTGGTAAGTGGATCCGCTATGTTTTCTGCTGAGCTGACTCGGTCCATCCTAACATCACCTCTGCTCACCATCTCTCTAAGCATATGGTAGCATCTAAGAATGTGTTTAGAATAGTGATGAGATCTCGGTTCCTTTGCTTGTGCTATCGCCCCGTTGTTATTGTAGAAGATATCTACTGGCTCAGCAATGCTAGTTACCACACCGAACTCTTGGATGTAGTTTTTCATCCAAACCACTTTCTTAGCTGCTTCAAAAGCTGCTATGTATTCAGCTTCCATGGTGGAATCTGTTGTAGTACCCTGCTTGGAAGTTTTCCAAGCAACCACACCACCATTTAGCTTGAATAACAAACCTGACTGAGATTTGGCATCATCATTGTCCGATTGGAAGCTAATGTCTCTATAGCCTTCCAGTATCAATTCTCCAGCACCGTAAATTGAGAACATATCTTTAGTCCTCTTCAGGTACTTAAGTATGGTCTTGACTGCGCTCCAATGCGCTTCACTAGTGCATGCCTGATATCTGCTTGTCATGTTCAAAGCGTACGCGACATCGAGCTTGGTGTACGGGACAACATATTGAATGCTTCTTACAGTTGAAGCATAGGGGATGTCCGACATTCTTTTAAGTTTCTCATCAATCTTGGGAGACTGCTTGTTGGACATCTTAATCCCATGTGTCATTGGAAGAAATCCTCGTTTTGAGTTCTCCATCTTGAATCTCCTCAGGACTTTATGAATATACGAGGATCCGATCAATTCTAACATCCTTCTAGATCTATCCCTATCGATCTAGATGCCAAGGATGTAAGAGGCCTCACCCATGTCATTCATAAAAATTGTGTGGACAACCATGGTTTAATATCACCCAACATCTTCACATCATTCCCAATGAGCAAGATGTCATCCACATAAATTACATGGTACGCAACCGTGCTCCCACTGATCCTCTTGTATACGTAAAGATTGAAGTCGTTTTTGATAAAATTATAACCCCGTATAACTTCATGAAAACGCGTGTTCCAACTTTGGAAACCTTGTCTAAGCCTGTAGATGGACCTTCGGAGATGACAGACCTTCTGTTATTCTCCAATGAAAGTGAAACCCTTCGGTTAATCTATGTAGATCTCTTCCTCAACAAAACTGTTGAGGAAGCGTGTTTTCACATCCGTCTATCATATCTCATCGTCATACAATACTGCTATGGCAAGCAGAATTCGAATGGACTTGGCCATTGCTACGGGCAAATAGGTTTCCTCAAAATCAACCTCGGGTCGTTGAGTGTATCGTTTTGCCACGAGCCTATTCTTGATAGTTGTAACCTCCCCATTAACTCCAAGCTTACGTTTGTAAACCCATTTGCATTCAACAGGTTAAACACCTGTAGTGGGTCTACAAGGGTCCAAACTTGATTTGAACCCATCGAGTCCATTTTGGATCTCATGGCCTCAAACTACTTATCCGAATCGATGTCTAACATCGCTTCTCCGTATGTCTTCGGATCATTTCCCAATTGACTAATCCATCCCGAGAATCCGTACCTATCAGGTGGTTGTGATTCGCTGGTCGATCTACGGAGGACTGGGACACTATTAGTGGAAACTATAGGTTCAAATGATGTTCCATCATTCTGATAAGGTGCCTCACTTGTTTCCTCATGTAGCACTTCATCGCGTCAGCTATCAGCAGGAAACCCCTTTTCCAAGAACATTGCATTTCTGAACACAAAAACCTTTTGCTTAGATGGATCAAAGAAGTAGTATCCCGCAGTTTGATTCGGATATACGACAAACCTACACAGAGTTGACCTTGAATCTAGTTTGTCTCCTACTAGCCTCTTGACATATGTAGGACTACACAAACTTTGTGAAGCCCAATGTACGTGTCATTGTGAAGCCCAACTTTGAGGTCTTTAAGCTTCTCCATTAGGGATAGGATCTTAATCCTGTGACTTTCTACAAACAATCCTTCGGCCATGTTGGTCCCAAAAAATACTTTTGTGGGGGCATATCTAAAATGCCTATTAGGAACCACATGAACTTCCTTCATGTGGAGCATTATCGAGTGAACATCATCAAGTCTATCATATTGCTTTCGGATGTCATTGGACATCGAAGCCAATATGATACTGCAGATCTTGGCGTTGTCCTCAAGCCGCTTCTCGAAATGCGACACGCTCTTCGGGTAAGGACCTTTCTGGCAAGGTCGTTGGGAGCGCCTTGTCCAACACATAGCTTTAGTTCTTGAAATCTAGGACAATCCTCAGATTTCGCAGCCAGTCATTATAGTTTGTGCCATTGAATTTGTTAGTCTCCATAATCATGGTTAAAGGGTTCGTAGACATTTTATAGAAAATAGAAAATAAGTAGAAATCAACAAATGATTGTAATATTATGAATAAGCTTAAAGACTTGGTCTTTAGTCTTTAACTCTCTCACTATTTATATGAAAGCCCACCACTCTCAAGTGGGGTTTCGAAAATAACGTTTCCTTGTGAACTTGGGATTCACAGGCGAATTTGTCATGCCCCGATTTTATGATTCACATAGCAAAAGCTTCATAGGAGGTATCCAATACCAATCTCATTCCATGAGATTCACAAGATCTTTCACCTTACCTCTTCACATGATTCCGATGACTCCAAGTGAATCATGTTACTGGGTGTTAGGCCTAATCCATCAATCAAATCATATTTCAATCGTTGCCCCCACGACTCGTGAGACAGTAAAACGGTGAACACGTTCCTTTCTTTGCAACAACAGTGCAGCTTTCATCTATTCCAAATGTGCCACGGCTCATGAGACCATACTGATCGGTAGCTTTTCACCACATTTCTGTGGATGGAAGGCTTTGACGGATCAAAACCATTTCGATCCAAGTCAATTATGGGCCTAATATTTAAGTTGGCCCAACCAAGTGAGAGTTAATATTGAGTTTTAGACGGAGACCTCATCACATAATAGCATTTTATGCATAAGTATCAAACATTTAAAGCATTAAGTAAATGCGTCGCATGCAATGTAAGATAGCATACCCCTGTGGATTGATCACGAGCCAAATTTATGCAACTCACTAAGCCCGTAGTGAGTCTAAGGACTGTCTAAGGTAGTCCTACGCTATTACGAAAGTGATTTACCCATCAACATATAAATGGGCATTGAAACTCCTTCCTCCTTTGTAGGCCTTCATCTCCATGGGCTTGCTTTTATATAGAAATTATAAAACCTCACCCAAAAATAACCTTATGCTACTCATTAGAATTGGTATAAGAAACCCCGATCAGAAGTCCGGGGGAGTACATAGTGGGGAGGAGAGCAAGACTTATTATTCCAAGATAAAAATGAGAGAGAGGAGAAAAATAAACCACAAGGGCACACAGGCCCACCCAACAAAATTAAAAGACATGCATGTGGTCTAGGGATCCATGATCATCCATCCACATTCAACTAGCACATAATATCGATTAGTCATGCTAGATAAGAAAATTAATATCCCAAGAAAAGACAATGTGATATCCAATATCACGACATACAACTATATGCCGAAAACAACAAGCTTAAAGTTTGCAATTTAAAGTAATTTAATTCTAGAAAAAATCAAATTTTATCCAAAATGAGATCAACAAAGTTAATATCTTTCAAAAAATGTGCAGAAATCAGAAAATTCAATTTTTTGAAAGAAACTACAAAAAACGACATAGCCGTTGGCCATCAGTCACAGCAGCCGCCCAGCGGCCGCATAGCCGGTCGTGCACACGCTCGCGCTTGCTCCTGCACTAGCATGCGTGTGCCTGCGTGCAGGGCCTGCACAGCGTGCACGCATGAGGCCGTGCGCACAGGCAGACTGCCTTCCAGCATGCGCATAGCGCGCGCTCGCCAGGCTGCACGCAAGCTCTCACCCGCACGCGCACGTCGTGCACTTCCTATTGGCAGTGCATTGCTACAGTACCAAAATTATTATTTATTTATTTCTACACAATAAACTGAAAGCAAAAACAAATATTTTATAAGAAACTTTTTCTTAAAATACTTAAATCATCCTAATATTAAAAAAGTTAAACAAGTTAATTTTCTCATATAATTATCCAAGAATAAGCAAAATAAACAACATGCTTCAAAAGTAGTAAAACTCATGTCATCATGCTTATTCACATAAAATCATAGCCCCACATAGAACCGAACTATGATACCACTTAAAAGTAGCGGCAAGTGGAACGGCCTGGGAACGCGCAAGCGGAAGCTGTGCTTAAAATACATTAATTAAAAATCGAATACAATAAGACAATGGTTTCAAGGGGTGTACCCTTGGAGTCCATATGGGTCCGGCTCTTCCATCTACTGTCTCCCGGCCTTAGTCTAGTGCATGAAATTTGCTGTCGGCTCCCATCCTGGACTAGGCATCTATGCTTAATACTTGAGATCGCATTACGTCAAATTGCTCGACATAGGAATCTCTTTTCCTATTCGACCAATGACTATGGCCACAGCTTCATAGAGCATAAACGCACCTCCAAGTACATAGGAGATACTTCAGTCACGTATTGACAGGGGATGGATCCTCTTCTTGAAACTCATCGTCCTCGCTACATGCTTTGACTCAACTGGACAAGGATTATGATGACCATATCTGTGATACGATCACCTCTCGCACAAATCCAAGATACAATCATCGTATGCACATGATTGTTCTGATTCCTCAAGTCTGAGGACTACTTCTGTATTATCGGAGTCGGGGATTCTAGCCATACCAACCAAGCCTCCAAGGTTTCCATATGACGATGCCTGTGAATCAGTTTAGTCGATTTGACTTGTTTGAGAAGATTTTAAATGGATACTTCACTTTGTCCATCTCGATGAGACAGGCACATAGTTCTCAAGCTCTGCTGATATAAATATCATCCTTACTTACGGTTGATAACAGCGCAGCTTCTCCAGTGGCAGCTTTGTTTTTGTTGAAAGTTACTATATCTGGTCTCTGCAGCTTGATAAAATGGAATGCTGCATGGGACCATTTTTCTGCAGTTTCTGGAGCAGTTGATATGAACTTTAACTCCAGCATGTTGCTTTGTTTTAAGTGGGGATTATTTTTCCATAAATCATAGACTGTCCCACTGATCCACTCCGAAAGCTTTGAAATTTCTAAAAAATTTGGTGACATGGTATGAATTGAGGCCATAGCTCCAAAATCATACCATTCTCGGAAATTTTTTGGTTTGGATCTTTCTAATATCTAGACTCTGTTATATTTTTTGGATGTTTCAATCATGGTTTTTCTTGGGTTCACTCTGCGAGAATTTAATTTTTCCCACACGTTCTTATAAACCTGCCAATAAGAAGAAGAGGATATCAATTCGTTAGTATTAATCGTAGAGGTGCTCGTCATTAGCCTAAGGTTAATCCGTCCCTCTTTAACCTTAGAGGTGTTGGGTTGACTTGGATCATTTGGAGTTTGCTCTTCCTGTTATCCAATTGTTTCCGTTTCAATAGAGTTTGTTGATGGCCTCGTGCAACAAGCGTACTTGAATCCGCCGCTATAGGTCTAGAGTCATGTACTCTAATTGCAGGTTTTGAGCCTGATCTCTCAACTAGCGAGCCATCACCAAGGGCATTGCTTTCCGAATTGGTTCTATCAAGTCGTTCCATAGAAGCTAACACGGAACTCCTTATCGCGATCTGGACAGTGTCAAGATTATCTCTTTGAACTTGGTCATCTACTTGGGCTCTCACCTCTAGTTGTCCAAATTTCTTTCCAAGCTCCTTAAGATTTTCTTTGAGGTGTCTAAACCTCACAGTGATGGAGTTTGTTTCAGATGCCTTTATCCCTTGTCAGAAAATCTGCAAGAACATTTTTGTGAGATTTTCTAACGATAATATTATAAGAATAATATTGGAGTTCTGCTTGTCATCTGATAATACCAGCTTTCTCAATTTTACATTCTAGTTTGTTTTTCAAGAAACCATTAACATTAGTATTATCAACCTGTAATGTGACTTCTTTAGCAAATACAAATAAAAAGGTCATTTCTTAAAAGCCTTCTATACTGCAAAGAACTCTTTTTTGTTGATGTCCCAGACATGGACTTGTTGTTTTGAAAACAAACCTCCTGTATATCTACAAGGTTCTTCTCCTATAGTAGTTTTTTTCATGAACACTGCTGCCATCTATAGTCATTGGCGTCCTCAGACTACCAATTCATCCTTGTCTTGATGTATGATAAGTTTTGATAGGTTACTACAAACCTATTTTAGCTCACGAACTCTCTGTCTGTGAATTTCTTCCCACTTCTTTCCCTGAAGTAGTCATAGTTCAAGTTTTAGACCACTACCGACTCTAGAGTATAGGTTATTGTTTCAATAAGTGAAGGTTCAATGCATAACCACACCTTTATTATGCATAACAGTCTCCCTTCAACTAGTATACTCTCTTTAATATTAAAATGAGCGAGGGATTGTTAATATACATTGCAATTTAATATTTAAATTAAAACATATGCCTCTTCATATTCCATCTATTGATGTTGAGGTTGGTGGTCTTGGTGGATGTTTATGGCCATAATATTTGTAATGTTTCTACTTCAATTCTATCTTCCCACTACACCATATGCATGCACAATATTATACCAATTTAGTAGCCATTTATCCCCACTATCTCTTGTAACTCATCATATAATTGTCCACTAATTCATATTAAAATAGTGGATGATTTCTATACCTAAAAAAGGGGGCATCATTATGTTTGTCTTGATAGACAAATATATATATATACTTCATGGAATTACCCTATAAGAGAGAGTTTGTAGGAAAGTGATCATTTTAGTGGAACTTTAGATTCTACTACTTTTCCAGAGTGAGAGAGTCATACAAAGTTGGAGGAGACAGGTCAAGAGTGATACTGCTGGACCAGTGAGAGTATTTTGCTGCAGTGGCCTTCAATCTCCTTAAAGAGTGGGAGATATCAGCACCTCAGTCTGAAGATAATTCACCGTCAAAGAAAGAATGTGGTGATTCAGACAATTTAAAACACAATTAGTAACATATATGCCTATGACATTCCAATATTCTCATAGAATATAGGAGGGAATTCGTCTGGCCCTGGCGGGGAAAGAGGATTCATACCAAAAATAGAAGATTGAACTTCATTTGCAGTAAACGACATCAATAGACTTCGGTTCAACTGACGTGTAATGTGTGGTTGTATAGCCATTAAAAATTCCTCCAGTTCATCTTAGAAAGTGGCTGAGTAAGGAACAAATCACGGAAATAATCACTGACAATTGCTTCAATATCTCCCTGCGTATCCTGTCAAACCCAGTGCTATCTTTTAGTTTTTGGATCGAATTTCACTTTTGCATAATTAGCCCGAGCATTGAAGAACGGAGTTTTGCGTTCTCCCTCTTGAAGCCACTCCACTTTTGACCTCTCTCTGCATTTAACTTCTGCATCACTAAGAAGAGCATCTTAATTGAAGATCAAAACATTTCCTCTTGACAACCCCAGGTAACATTTGCCCTTTTAAATCATACCATTCCTACTTCGGTGAATTAATACACATAGTCACCTACCAAAGCGTTGTTTGCTCCAACTCATCAGTCCCATTCACATGATTCTAAAGAAATCCAAAATTAGATTCAAGGTGCCGCTGCCATGAATTTCAGATCATTTCCTCACATTTTGACTTCTTTATTTAGAGCGCCTCCAATCGCCATGGTCTATTAACTCTTCTTTGTCCTTATTTTCATTACGTTTGGTGTGTATTAAAATAAGGCAATGATGGAAGTGATTTGACTGAAGATAAGCCCCTGGATCCATCGAAAAGATTGATCACTATTGAGCATCAGCAAACGTATGATTGGGCTGGGAACTCACTGTATGGGGGGTGTTCATGCATGATAGATACACCAGATAAATTTTGAACCCTCAAAGCCAAGATCACGCAAATTTAACCGATCAATCTTCTGATTAGAATCTCTCATGAGATAATTAGGAAGTAGAGTAAGGCTGTCCTTTTCATGTGAGAACAAGATAGTGTTGAAATCACCACGTAACTAGCCAGGACTCCTTCGAAGTTTGATAGAATCTATGCAATAAATTCGATGAAACCCTCTTTATGGAGCAACAAGATCAGCATAGAATCCAGTAACATGCCAATAGACTTCACCCTGATTGACTAATACATCCATGTGAAACTTTGAAAAATTGAGAAGAAATACCCCAACATCTTTCTTCCTTAACAGGACGAAACCTCCACTTCTACCCACAGCATCAACCTGAGCCCCAAATATATTAAAGCAATATTTCAATCGATCAGCGCTAACCTTCCAATGTTTTGTTTCAATGATAAATACAATAGCAGGGTCGTGCGTTCTGATTCACTCACAAAAATTTCAAACGATCCCGAGTCCCTCTAACCCATGCAGTTCCATACTAAACAATTTTATAAATGCTCGGTGAGAGTATGTCGTAGTGTCTACTAGTGTTAACTCTGAAGAATATCCACAATTTGCTCTAAAGACGATGCTTCTCTATCCAACTGATAGACCCCAAATTGAAAGAATTAGGTAATTTTTGTTTGTCAATTGGAGCCCCCATGCACTTACATGTTGCTATCATCCCCTTTTAAGTGCCACATTGACGATGAGAAATAGATGGTTCCTCCTGAGCAGAAGTAACCAGTGACTAGGCAAGGAGTGTGTCAAATAAAACTCCATTAGACTGTGAGCTCGACTCCACCCGAAGAGGGCTCCCTGCCATAGAAAACCCCAAGAAAATAGTAAAGACCTCTAAAGAACTTCGGACATTTGACTTTAAAAGATGTGCTTCACTTACCTTAATTGTTTCCTTAGGTAAAGGAAATATAATAGTCAGAACCACTTGGGTATCAGTGGGAGACCCTCTACGAGGAAGTGACCCCAAATTCAAATAAATAGTACGTTGGCCCGAAGTAGTAGAAGATTGGAAACTCTGGGCCAGTAGAATGGGCTAACAAGTGACACTGCTTTGAGGAGACGGGACACTAGAGATAGCAGGTTGGACTATCTAAACATTGGGTTTAGTAACATCCACACTTGAAGGCCCAACACCCTCAAGAGGAAATAAAGATTTTCGGCTAGGCGACAGATGAGCCAGGTTCCTAAGTAGATAGATTGAAGGGGCCTCACATACAATAGCTTTTGTGTCCACATCAACAACAATTTTAGACACAAAATTAGGAGATTCATATGTAACTAAAATGTGCATAACCATTGCATAAAATTCGGGCTAACTTCCTTCGCTGGAGAACTAATTACCATCCCCCGAAATCGCCACCAAACTCTCCAAAAATCAAAGTTCCACTGTGGCCCCACAAGCCTCCCTTGCTCGATACTGAACCACAAGAAGCATGAATTAAAGTTGTAGGTGCTACTCTTAATGATTGTAGAGAGCCGCCAGCAAAATTGGCAGCCTAGAGCCATGGACCATAAGGTGACTTCAATCTGGTTTCAATTAAATCGTCTGTGAAATGGAGATTACAAAAACGACTTATATGAATGAAGCAGCCACATAGATAGCAAAAACATGAAATGCGTTCATATGTGAAACGAACAATGATGATGTTCCCATTTTCCCGATGTAGGCACAAACATATTTTCAACAACATAGTCACAAGTACTCATGCTAACTAATTAGTTTCCACATTAGGGCATGCTCGTCTCACACTCCATTAATCTTAGACCCAATCTAGATAGCAACATGAGTAGTTCGCAAACCATACAGAATATCATGCACATTCGGGCACCAGTCTCAATCCAGTTGTTTAGGAGATTCTCCCGTACCCAGGGGTAGAAGAATTAGCAAGTCTCGACCAAAAGGCCATAGGAGCTACTCCAAAGTAGGTCATAAGTGCACAGTATGGGAGAAGACAAAAAAAAAAACCGATGTTGACTCATACTCTTCATCAATATACCTCGCATAGGCCGAATAAGTGTTGTAAACGTTAGTGAAAAGCCTCGAAATAAAACGCCTCAAAAATTAATATTTCGAGACATGAGAAGGTGACCAACAAAAGTAAACCCATATTGATTGGCATTACCATCCCAAGCACCCAAGGGAATAACAATACCACCATCTTCTTAAAGATAGCGCTAACCCCATATGCAAAATGGACCCATCCATAAGAGGCTGCAAGCCGGAATAGATAGTAACACCTAATATGAGATTCAAACCCATCTGACAAGCCAAAACCCTGAAAAATGAAATTGTGATGTTGGGATCTTGGGATATATGTCTGCCACATTGGAATTCACAACCAAATGTGTCTGCACAATGGGCTATTAGCTCAGTAGCAGAGCACGCCCCTGATAATTGCTTCGTTGTCCTTGGGCTCGGTGGGCTCTCAGCCACATGATTGTCGTGATTCCTCGAGTCCGAGGACTACTCCTATACTATCAGAGTCAGGGACTCAAGTCATACCGACCAAACCTCTGTGGCTTCCATATGATGATCCCCACGAGTCAATTCAGTTAGTTGACCACCTTGTCAACTAACCCACTGAAATTACATAGATGTCCGACGTCTGTTGCCAATGAAATGTAGCACTCATCCAATGATGCAATACTTAGTGCAAATCTTAGTAGGACTCTCGATGCCCAGTCTCCAAGTCCTTGACTTGGAACATTTCAGACCAACCCTCAGAAGTTAATTTCATAGCCACCATCTAATCCGCAGTTCAACTACATGGGTTAGTAAGTGGTCTGTGGGCATCTGTTATCACGTCAAAGAAGTTCTTAACGTAATTTGGCAAGCACAACAAACACATGCGCCAAAGACGAATACTTACTATATTCGTCGGGACAATATTTCTGAAATAAAGATTGCTTGAATGGTTTTCAAAATCGCTAATCTAATTAACTTTTGGTCACCTATTCCAACAATCTCCCACTTGACCTTAAAGCCAATTATTCATGTTTTCAAATTATTCTGATCATGAGCAATTTGCAATACCTGCTAGGTCTTATGGGTCTACTGTAGTTTCTACCGATGTCCTACGTCCAACCGCACGTTACATCTTCCTCGTCGCTCCAAGTAGATGATGGTGTCGAAGATTTTTCTTGGACTTGTGATGAGATCTCGGGCTTTTTTACCTTGTGCCATAGCCTAGTTGTCAACTTTCAAGGTGACTATTGGTGCGGCTATGGTAGGTAGCAGCACTCCCAACGATCATGTGTTGTTTTTCAATCCTAATTGTTTTTCAATATAACTTCTAAAGTTGCCATATCTTTAATTTTCATGATGAAGTTCTTTGTCCTATTCCACTTGGAACCTTTCCAATATTACCACATTATCATTAAAGTTTGCATGTAAGCTCGTTTTGAGATTAAACATTATCCATATGATGCTGGAAGCTACTATCACTATAACCATCCCACATCAACTCCTAATTAATGTGCGTCAAGAGCTCTTCTTTAATCTTTATCAGATATTAAAGATGGCTCTTCAACAAATGTTGTTGCCTTGTCAATGCACACTCGATATCCATTGTTATGCTTTAAAAAGCAAAAGCAACACCGGGCTTAGTGCATCGAACAACATTCCATGCTGCTTACAATAAAGACGTAGGAGATGTCAAACATCTAAGCTCCTCATCAATCTACCACTACTGAATCATGGATAGCTTATCACTAGACAGGAATCCAATTCCTTTATGGATAATTTTATGAACAATATTCGTGTTTTAGAGTCAGGCAACAACTTTTCATAAAGATGTTTTTAACATCTAAAGCACTAGGAAGACAATTGAGCTTCCACTAGCCTTCCACCTTGTTCGTGATCGAGTCATGTACCTCATGAACTTGTCAAAACAAACATTCTTGTCTTCTAGGACGTTCAAACCCAATTTGAACTCCATAGCGGATTTTATGGCTCTAATCCATTTATTGAGCCCAACTTGTATTGAATATAATTAAATACATAAGCCCATATTGTCTTTATTAATTAATAAGATCCAACTTATTAAATAATAAGGACAAGACCAATATAAATTAATACCATTAATTTATTCTTGGGTCTTTTTGATCCAATGGGTCTCTCTTTGTAAGTAATCCAATTGCTTGTTGAATTAATTTCAAATTAATTCCTTGTTCCTTTGCGATGATTTTTCTGTGACTCTTTAGGTTTACCTTTCAGCTAGACTTGGGCTAGTATCTAATACTATAATTAATTAAATCTAATTTAATTAATAATTCTTGATTAACCCTCAATCAAGAAATCCTATGACCGTGGGTGGTCGTCTTGCAATGGTCCATGGCACTAGAGACTAGGTGAATTTTTGCGAGAACATTTAGGCTCTCGAGTCTATACGGGTACGGTCCTTTCGTGTACCATCTCCCAGCCTTAGTATGGGACATGGAATTAGGTGTCCGTTCCCATCTTGAACTAGGCATCTATGCTTAATAATTGAGATCGGATTACGCCAAATTTTTTGACATAGGAGCTTCTTTTCCTATTCGATCACTGTCTGTGGCTACAGATTCATAGAGCGCGAACGCATCTCCAAGTGCATAGGAGATACCTTTATCACACTAACAGGGGATGGATCCTCTTTTTGGAACTCACCGTCCTCGCTACATACTCTGACTGTAATCCACACAATATTTTGACTCAACAATTATGTTGGGGACTCTTGAATTTCCACCTAGCACATGTTTGATAACCCATGATCCCGGGTAAATTAGATTTGGTTCTCTGTTACATGAATTCCTAAAAACCCGTAGGTCATGGGTTAAACTGACTTTGATTTTTTTTTTTACTAACTTTCTGATAACCCGTGGATCATGGGTTATTCTAGATAATCTTTCTACTTTTTTAGACTTTTCTCGCACTTCAGATGTTTTCTTGCAACTTGCTCTTTTTCCATGGAATCACCTAAAATGCACAAATAAACCTAAGAACAAGCATCATATCATAAGATTATAGGGATATCAAACAATAAAATGTATCATATAATTTTCACAAATCAAACTCCCCCACACTTAATCCATGCTTGTCCTCAAGCATGTAACAATTTTATTCGATCATCCGTCTTTCAAAGACAATCCCATTCATTCTACCCCATTTCGTCTCATTTCAACATTTCAAAATAAACTTACTGTCAAGGCACAAGTAACAACAGACTTCATAGTACAAACTCACGCAAGCCACACAATGAATCAATTGCATCAACAATCATTTTGGAATCAAAATGTAATGTAAGTTAACATCCTCGCTTAAGATGCACTCAATAAGCTCAAAAATTTTTAATGATGATTCAACAACTCTCAAGCCATGTTATGTCAAGACTTTACGGTATGTTTGCTCTTATAACACATCTCCACTGTCCAATAGTAAATTAGGTGCGAAAATCAAATGGTCTTTTCCGATCCTAATGGGGCTTTAGGTATGGATTGGAAGAGAAAAAAAGTATAGGAACACGAACGGTTATTTTAGGTTATAGGAATTAGGTAACTTTGTTTGCATGGTCTGCCACTGTATGAATTCTTTTAGTTCAAGTGTATACTTTATTGACTACATACTCTTTCTTTTTCTTGTTTTCTCAACCTTCTTTTTTTTTTCTTTTTGCTTACATCACCAACTTTTCTCCATCTTTTCTTTTTATTTTTTTGGAGTTTTCTGAATTTTCTATTTTCTTTTTCTCTTTTTTTTTTATTAACTTCCACAAGCCATTTTTCTCTTTCCTCATTTGTGTTAGTGCAGCCATCTGAATAGAGAAGGTGGTTACTGCATTGATGTTGCGAAAGCTACTCTTTTATCGGTCCTCTCCTACCCATACGAATACAAATTGATCTCTATTTCATGAATAATGTTGAATGCTTCTTAGGACAACTTCTTCATGATGTGCCATCTGCAGCTGCATCAATGGTAGTTCGGTTAGCTAAAGTGACCCATTGTAAAAAGTTGTACCTGTTGTCACATGGGTAGGTCATGATGAGGGCATTTCTAAGCATATTGTTGAAATGTTCCCATACATTGTACAATGATTCCCTGTCTAACTGCACAAAGGAAGTAATGTCATTTAGCATCTTAGCAGTTTTAGTGGGAGGAGAGTATTTCACTAGGAATTTTTGTGTTAACCCAGCCCATGTAGTGATACTACCAATAGGTAAGGACTGAAGTCAATCCTTGGCATTATCACATAATGAGAATGAAAATGTTATAAGTCTAACAACATCATCACTAACACTATTAAACTTAAAAGAATTACAAATATCAAGAAAATTAGCAAGATGTTTATTAGGATCCTCATCACGCAAATCAGAGAACTGCAAAGTAGATCGGATAATTTGAATGATGGCCGGTTTGATTTCAAAGTTATAAGCTTGGAGAGTAGGCTTGGCAATGCTGGAGATTGTCTTGTAACCTGTTGGAAACGAATACTCCATCATTGGTCTTCTACGCTTCCCATGTTTTTCAAATTTGTCTCAAAGATTGCAAGTTGTTCTTCTACATCAGAGTTTACACTATTTTCGCCTCTTTTGAGGGTGCTTTTCTATCGGTAGAATATCCTCTCAATTTTTGGGTCAAATTGTGACAACTCTCACCACAGCTTCATGTCATAAGGTTGTTAACCAAAGACGAGAACATGTAAAGTAAAAATAAATAAAAAGAAATCCAAATTAACCAATATTAGAGTGTTCTGCTATTATCTCAAATGACCTGCTCGACAATGGTGCCAAAAACTTTATTGCCAAAATATATATAGGTCATAGCAAGTACAATAGCTATCAAGTAGCATAAGAAATATCGCTGCCACGAGGATTTAAAAGAAAAAAATACCAAAATCATAACTAATCTATATTTAACTGGATGATCGTAAAATAGGTGGTAGAGTACTATTATGAAAAAATAACTAAAAACGAAAATAAATCATGTGTTGGAAAAGATTTGGGAGTGTGAGCGATGCTAAAGCTATTGGTCCACATAATTGATTTAATGAAAGCATATTTCACAAATTAATCTAGCAGAGAATGCTTTCATATATTGAGGTTTTTCTCAAAGTAATTTAATATACTATCTCGAGCTATATCAAACCTATTATGATAAAGGAATAGTGGATTTCTCCAATCTAAAACTCGTGAAAATAATGCTTTAAGATTTGTTAAAAACTTTGTGTAACCAGATGAATCACGTGTATATCTACATATCATTCAATTAACACCATGGATTACCCTATCCACTGTGTCGAATTCCCTCTTAGTTCATCAACATAATCAATTGGATCTAAGAGTTGATCAGGCTATCAAATTATAAAAACGAACAGAGTAACGCATGGATATACGAAAGAAAGCTTTAGATTAATTCAATAAAATACTTAAAAATAGCCTCAATTAGGTTTTTGAAAAGCCTAGCAAAAAGTAAATTAATTCATCTTAACTAAATAAAATACAACAGAGAAGTATAAAGAAAATCATGGAGTTGAAAGTCGGGTGTGAATGGTATGTTACTCTAGTGCCGGATCAACTTCTCCACTTGTTTCGTTGCTTTCTTCTCCGTGCTCAGTGATTTTCTCCCTTTATTCTCCAGCAAAAAGAACCTCCAACAACCTTCTTCCTCTTTCTTATTTATATTAGTTCCCTAGATGTGGTAATAGAGGAAGAGAGGCCTTAGTTTAGTCTAATTCTCCTTCTTTTCTTCTTAATTCTGTTCCTACCAAACTTCTCAACATAATTACAAGAAAATGAGCTGCTCCACATAATATTTTGACATAACAATTATGATGGAGACACTTCAATTTCCGCCTAGCGCATGTCTGATAATCGATAGGTCATGGGTAAAATTAGATTTGGTTTTCTATTAAGTGGATTCCTGATAGCCCATGGGTCACAGGTTAAACTAACTTTGATATTCTATCTGCTAAATTTATGATCCCATGGGTCACAAGTTATTAATGATACGCTTTTGGCTGCATTTTTTTACTTTCCTCCCACTTGAGATGTTTTGTTGCAACTTTCTCTTTTTCCATAAAAGCATATAAAATGTCACAAATAAACTCAAGAACAATCATCATATCACAAGGATATACGGATATCAACACCAAAATGTATCATATAATTGTCCTGATCAACTATCATAGATAGTTTCTCTCCCCTGACCATCCTCAACAGAGGAACAAGAAACCTTTACCAAAACCCGAGTGGAAAGGGAGATTGCACGGCTGAGGCTCACTAGAGAGGAGATCAGTGATTTGTTGGCAACGGTTGGTACTGGAATTGAGAACCATTGACACTACGGTACTGACCACAAGTAGACGAGCAAAAGCATCTTTTGAAATCTTCCATACTAGGTGGAAGCGCAGATGGCAGTAAGTAAATAGAAAACTCTTTTTGATTTTAATTCATTGCTCTTCATTAACTAATTACTTTTTTTTTACAGGAGATCTTTCAGAAGATACTGGAGGATCGATAGATCCAAGCTGGTGCCCATAAGGAAGATCCTCCACCTTCTTCAACAGGCTCGATGACCATTACCAAGCAGGACCTATGGATCTCCGCTTTTGGCGGCCGGAACAAAGGTTGCATCTTCGCATTGTGTTATGAGGTCCAAAACATTGGTATGGGACCATTAAAGAGAACACTGACACAGAGATTTTGACATCCACATCATTTTATACATAATTAAGAGACTAATTAGTAATTATTAAAAAAAATAAATTTAATTACAAATAAATTACAAATCAAAATTTGAATATATTAAAACCTAAACGGAGTAAGTTGGAGCTTTATAAAATATTTGAGAGCAAATTATATAAATTAAAAACATTAGGGGATGTAATGAGAATTTTTAAAAATTTTAAATAAATAAAAATAAATAAAAGAAATAGGTGAGCAGCCCATTTTATACAGATATATTACTTATAATTTACATACATATATATATTATTAACTAACAATCTAAAATCAAACATAACTCACTCCATTTTACACACATTTAGACACACTCAAGGTGTGATTATCTATAATTTCTGAATTATATTATTTGATTATTCCATTTATGAAATATAATTTCTATAGTCCAATGTAGTGTCTAAGCAAAAAATATTATGAATTTGACTATTTAAATTAATGTGTAATTAAATATCACATTTGACATAAGAATGTTATAGATGGTTAATTAAATTGCTAGGTTTGTTAGATTTAATTATTACTATAATTAATTTACTCGATTTCATTGGGCTTAGTGACCAAAGGCTTAATTATGCGTACTGATGTTTAATCAAATTCTATTGTATCGAGAAATTGATAAATTTTTTTTATAGAAATACTTGAAAATTATATTTAGAAGTGTTAGAAAATTTTATTTGAAAAATTATACGAATAATATTTTATATTTTATTTAAAATTATGATAGTCTTGATATCGATAATATGTATTATAACTTATCATAGGGTACAGGGATAAAATAGAGGATCGAACAACTCTCTATTTGTTAATACAACATTGTAAGATCGAGATAAGTAAATAATTATATTATTTATATATTTTTCTTTTTTCTTGCGATACTACGGACTTTTACGTAAGTTTGTAATTCATGATGGAACTAATTTATATTGAATTGTATGATTGGTTGATGGTTTAGTTTGAAAGATTATGTTGTGAAAGTGAAATGAGGAACTGCATAGACATATTACATTTGTTGAGTGATGTATTGTTGGTTCCTGCAAATAAAAATTCTCAATATGTGGTTTACATTACTAGTTGCTTACGGTAATATGTAGAAATGAGGGAGTGATAGAAATTAAATATAACTGTGACATGAATACCCCTTGATGTTGTTGAATAGCCTATGTGGTAAAATGAAATGTTGAATAAATCAAATGGGTTATTCCTGTTAAATTCTATGATAGAGAAAATCACCAATTTTTTGTAAAACTAAAATGAAAAAGAGGATTTTCGTCCGAGAGAATAAGCTACCTGCAACAAAGGTTACAAAAAAGAAGACATACAATATAATGCATGTTGTACAATTGTATATTCCCTTATTCTGAGTTGCAAGAGAAGCATTTGTCTGGACCAAAGATCTGGATAATTTTGAAAAAACCAAAGTCCAAAGCAGTAGTTGAAAAGTAAGATGGCAACAACGGAAAAAGCTATAGTTGACAAGTCATAGCAGCCATAGTTGGAAAGTAGGAGCCAAAGTATATGACAAATACAATAACGTAATCTAAAACAAGCTTTAAGTCCAAGTTTGAAGTCTATGAACTATTATAAATAAGGAGTTAGGAAGCAGATGGAGATCATAAAAAAGTTTTCTCCAACTCTTCGAAAAATAAGTAGTCATTAAAAGTTTTTTAGTGTAACGTTGTCTCTATATATGGGGATTACCCAAAGAGTGTAAACCAAATACCCATGAGAGGGTAAACAGTTATCTCGGTTGACAGACGAAGAGAATATTTATGTAATATGTTAAATATTTCTTCAATAAAAGTTTAGACATTTGTTCAATCTATTTGTTAAAAAAATTTATTTTTGCTTTTACTCTAGAGTGCTTCATATGGTTCAAGGTAGGAACAAAATAAGATTGAGCTATATGTTGTTAAAGGAGCTAAGTGCCTAAAAATCATCTGTTGTGGTAGTTGGGTTGAAGAAAGTTCGTAAAATTGATTGCTTAGAATATATGGTGGTAAGAATGTCAAAACAAGATATGAATTTAGAGAAGTGTAATTTATTTTGAAAGTATGTTGGATCTAATCAATGACGATAGTAATGGTATTATTTCTACTAGGTTTAAAAAATAATAATATCAAAACTACTACTATTTTAACAGTAACGAACTAAAAGTGAAGATAGGTACTTAACGTGCAAATATTGTAAAGTAAGGTATCAATAATGCAATCAACCCTTTCGTATTATTTTAAATTTAGAATTTTGATAAAATATGGTATGTGACTTGCAAGACCCCCTACATTATGGTACCTAAATTTCTCTCTCTCTCGAGACTTATGGTCCTTCACTAGAGATCAACTAGCCATTTTGGTCTAATCGGAATAGCTAGGTTTGCTCATCAACATATCACTATAAAAAAAGGGGCTTATTGGGACGGATGTTGAGACGACTCATCGTCTCATTTCATTGTTGGGATGACTTTGGGATGAAACAATGCCCATCTAAAATACCCTATCCAAAAATATTTCAAACAGTTTTGGGATGGTTTGCCGAAGTCGTCCCACAATTTGGGACGGTATTTGGGACAATCCACCAAAGCCATCCGAAAGCAAATTCAAAGGATGGATAATTAAAATATAAGTTTGGGGCAACCTTACGAACGGTTTCGAACATAATTTTTAGATCGGACGTATTATTTTTTCGAACGATTTTTGGAACGGCATTTGGGACAACCTTTACGACATGTTTTCTTTTTTTTATTTTGTCTCAAATTACGTCCATATTTTTAGTTATTTTTTTAAAATAGTTTTCTTTTTTGATTTTTATATATTTTGTTGGGCGAAATTTTATTGTATTAAATTTATAATTAAAAATAATATTTTTCATACAAAAGAAATTTAAATTAGCCAAAATAATTAAACAAAATATATTGTTCAAGATTCAAATTCTTAACAAAAATATAGATAATCTTAATCTAAAGGCTGAGGCGAATGTTGGTCTGTTGGCTCAGGGTCTGCAGCTTCTTCATCCGCCTTGGTCCGAAGTTGTTCCTCCTCTAAAGGTGTGACACTGGCAGCTGGTGAGCCACTCCTACATTAGCATTGGCTGCGAGGCACGCTCCTCGAGCATTTTCTGAGATGTCTCGTAAAAATAAGTAAGATAATACGTAAGTAAATAATTAAATTTTTTATTTAAAGGAGAAAAAGAATTGTAACTTACCGTCACCTCTTCTACCCACTCCAGCTTCCATCGACTTTCTTCTTGTAGCAGGCAGCAAAATGGAAAACCACTTATAGTACGTTATCGCCACTAATGTCCCTACAAGCACATGGAGGTGCTACCGTTGGAGGTGCTGTAGCTGGCGTTGCTACTGAGGATTTGGTGAACTATGTTGAGTCCATTGACGGGCTCTGTGCCGCAGTGGGAATTGAAGGAGGGGCTGGAGGTGGCACAATAGGGTGTGTTGATGCTTCTGGAGCATAAAAAACATCAGGGGTACATCGTGCTCCCCTGCCACATCCCTGGGGCAGTGGAGCAAACCCTCGTGCATCTAGAAGCTAAAAGCCTAATGCAAAATATATTCAAGTAATGCATATACACCAAATATATTCAAACAATTACATCAACAACAAAAGCAATAGAAACTGCAAAAAATAATAGGAAAGAATTGACAAGTTAATTACTTAAAAGTCACTAGTAAGCTTGCTCTATATTTTTACTTGTAAGTCACTCGCAAGATATAGAAAGAATAAAATTATTTCTCTTATAACTACTATTTTCTTGTTTATGAAAATATGTGACTTATTTCTTAGTCAAATTGATCCCAACAATTGTTCAAAGTGGAAGACTTAAAACTATATTTATAAACACCAAATATGCCCATAATTTATTCATAGTTTTAGATTAGTTTTGATGGTTGAGAACAAAAGGACAAAAGATGGGACAAATCCTTCTGATCAATTAAATCTTTATTCTTTCAAATGGAAGTTGATCAAAGTGATAATTAATTATAATGGTGGGAACAAATGTCGAGATATCCAGTCGCAAAATTAGGCTATTATTAAAATTAAGAAAAATAGTATTTTTAGTTCTATATGTTAGCAAATATCACTTTGATCCCATTCATTATAGGATCAGCACTTTTAGTCCTATAACTTATAAAAATTAACATTTTTGGTCCTCATGCACTTTTTATCTACTATTGAATGATGTAGGTCTTGTGCCTAACAAGTTGCCCTTAAGTATTTTTGTTTGGAGGAAAAATTGGCCCTTTTTTCAATAGTAGCATTTGAATGTTTCATTTAACCTACTTGATTCACGTGTGAAAGACATGATTCTTTATCTTACTTCTACTTGGTTTCAACTTATAAAAACATGGGAAGGGTATAAGATTCAATTTTGTGAGAGAAGAGAGATTGTTATGTTTTTTGCCTTAATTTTCTTGAAATTTATTTATTTTTCACCTCAAACATAGTTATATTTTTTTTTCTAAAAATGGTCCCAAGTTGGAAAGCAAACTGTTTTTTTCTCCAACAAAAAGTACTTAACACACATGCTAGGCACGTGCTCTACACCGTAAATTTACAGACAATAAAGTAAATGAGAATCAAATGTGTTAATTTTTATACGTTACAAGTCTAAAAGTATTAATCTCGTAACGAATGGGATCAAAAGTCAAATGAGAAAAAGTTCAATTATTTATCAATTTGAAGAAAATTAGAAAAAATATGTCTACGACACCTAATTGTATAAGGGTATAATTAAAAACCCAATTGAATTGCCTAAGAATTAAAGAAACATATATTTACTAAGAAGGAATGTGATAATTAAATGTTATACTTATGAGACTAATGTTGTAATCAATCATCATTACATTAAATTGTAGGATGGAGCAATTCAATTTTAAATCCCATTAGATATGATCATATTAACATATGTTACTTTACATCAAGTTGCAAACCAAATCTAGATTATGAATATCGATATATCATATTTGAAAAATTAGACTATTATTAAAGGACGAGAAGGACGCAACGTTTGGGATGGAATTTGGGACAACTATGGAACAACTGTCCCAACCATCATCCCAAAAGCTGTCCCAAAATTTTTAGATTTTTGAAATTTTAACCCGCACCTGTTTACAACCAATTTGGGGACGGCTATATTGCAGACAGTCATCTAGTCCACTTGTCTCTCTTCATGCTATAGTACTCCATGTAGTATACTTGCACTGTTTGTCGTGCCAGGATGAATGGTTCGTTCTTTTGGTATACCTTCTTGAAGTTAAATCAACAAGGTGATAACGAGGATGTATATTAATACCTTTCACGGGATCGAGCCAACGACATTTAAACAATATGATCTGCATGTTTGGAATAAGTGGGTAATCTAACGAATTATCTCTTCGAGAATCCCATAGAAGACAATGTCCGTGTCTGTATATGATGAGCTTTTGACACACACCCCATAGTCATAGTTGATTTGCCTACTCTGTAACGTTCAGTGTGGAAATTCTAACCATTCACAAAGTAACACGGATGTTGTGACCTCAACAGTAGTACCCTAATAATGCAACTTGAACAAATTGTTATCCATATAATTCAAGTCGGATTTGACCTGTATTGCATATATTAGAGAAACCATATATTAACGACTAACAGTTATGGCACAATTCATAAGGCACATTTCAGAAGGCACAACTTACAAGATGTTTGACCAATCCTTGTATTGTGTAGCAACTAGCTCCTCAATATTAGAGGTCCTTCGAGTGGTGGTGCTCGTAGAGTTCATTCAAAAAGGACCTCTATGCAAAAAAAAATTAGATACATATCAACACATAGGTTAAAAGTCTAAAATAAGAGCGTCAATAAATTGTTGGTATCTTAACACTTACTCTTAGTATGGCATGACTACTTCACAATTAGACAAGATGTACGTCTGAATTATGTGACACTCTGATCTGCTAAACCACCTCTTCTTTGAGGCACCACTTACTCGGCCAGGGTAGTTTTAAATAGACCGTTGGATACGAGTGTCATTTATACAGAGGTTGTCATTTCTACAAGGCCTGTTCTGTTAGCAAAGAATATACAGCTTAGAGTATAGAGAAGTGAATAGACCGATTTCTTCTACAAGGTAAGTCTCTAAAATTGACACCTCGATGTGCGCTTTATTTTTCACCTTCATTTTGAAGCTTCGAAGACATCTAATAACCGAATATTTATTAGAAACATAATGACACTAGAACTATTTGAAAAAAATAGAATAACTCGTGCAATAATTACCTCTCAAATGGGTACATCTACTTGTATTGCACAAGCCCTCCCACGCGCGCTTCATATTACAGAGAAACAATTAGGTCCTCCATTGAGTCGAAAAAAGCTGGCGGAAATACTTTCTCAAGTTTGCACAAGATGGTCGCGACAGTAGCCTCCAATTCTTGTACCTTATTCAAATCGAGCGTCGCTAAATATAGAATCTGGAATAGAAAGCTAACCTTAGTCAATGCACTCACACCGGCTCATGAAGTATTTCACGGAAGGCAATCGGGATCAACTTCTGTATGAATACATGATAATCATGACTCGTCATGCCGTGAAGCCTCAACTCTTTTCTATCGACATAACAGGCCAAATTAGATGCGTAACCATCAAGATTCAGATGACTAATCAATTCACATATTCTCCTCTTTTGCTCGTTGGTCAGGGTATATACGGATTTGGGCATTGACGTTCGGCCTCCTTTCATTAACCTCAAGCTCCAGTACATTACATATGATCTTCAGGTCCTTCTATGCATTCAGATTGTCCTTTGTTTTTTCCTTTATATCCATCACAGTATTGAATATATTGTCAAACACATTCTTCTCAATGTGTATCACATCAAGATTGTATCATATTAAATGAGTCAACCAGTACTCGAGCTCGCAGAAGATGCTTTTCTTTGTCCACTTATACTCGCTATTGTAGCCTTTTGGCAAAGACAACGACACTTCAACCGCAGGACTAAACTTTTCATCCCCATTGCAGATCTATTCTTCTATCAATCTTGGATGTGCAACCTTCCTTTCTTCTCAATTCTTAGTGAATGCCTTCTTGTTCCTACGGTATGGATGGTCTGGGGGAAGGAACTGTTTGTGGCAGTCAAAGTTGTATGTCTTCCTATCGTTCTACAGATAGAACGTATGTGTTTCTTTCGGACAAACTAGACACTCCATAACACCAGTGATACTGCATTCATATACCATCCCATAAGCGGGTAGGTCGTTCACGGTCCACATCAAAGCAGCGCGTGTTGTGAATGTCTTGCTCTTCGAATTGTCGTGCGTCAGTACACCCACATGCCACAAATTCTACAACTCCTCGATCAGCGGCTCTAGCTAAACATTGATGAGAGATTTCGGATTCGAAAGACCAGGGTTCACCATCATCAAGGACATATACTCAAAACTCATGTACATTCCTCATGGGAGATTGTACGGTGTAAGTATAACGGGCCAACATGAATACATACGACCGTCCTGCCCGTGTGGTGCGAACCCATCCGTGCACAAACCAAGTCCAGTATTACAAGCTCTGCTACAAAATCAGGATATGTCCGGTCAAAATGCCTCCATCCCTCTATATCAGATGGATGGCACATGGATCCCTCCTCCGTTTGTTGGTTGGCATGCCACGTCATATGGTCGCCAGCCGCTTCTGTAGCATACAACCTTTGCAGGCAAGGGGTAATCGGTAGGTACCTAAGAATGACATACGAGGTCTTCTTGTGGTTAGGATTTCGCTCCCTTGTAGGTTTATACGAGCTTCTCCATAAAACTTGTAGTAGTCTAGAGCAATGTCGTCCTTCTAGTACAATATGCAACCATTCTTACATGCATCAATCTTCTCAATAGGTAAACACAAGTCTCTTATCAACTTTTTCGTACTATAGTAATCCAGGGGCAGGGTGTGGTCGAGGGGCAATATATGATCAGCCCACTGGGATATTCGACCATATATCGCTCAGAAATATGACCCTTGACCTTGATATTCATCAACACAGCAACAAATGCCAATTGAGATTGGGTGCAACTATTCCACAACGACTGCTCGTAAGCATGCACTACATTGTGAAACCAATCTACCAGTGCAAACACATAACCATAGGAGCCCCCGTCGTAATATGGACTAGGCCCAGCATCAGTAGGACAGGACTTTGTACCATCATCAGGCGCATCATTCTGGTTATAATTAGAAGACTAGAAAGTTGGTGGGCAGTATTGAAAACCATCCTCTGCGCCCAATCCATCTTCGCCGCATCACCCTAGTGTGTATTGATACCGTCATTCTCAGGAGCAATGGGAGTTTGTTCCTCCTGGAAAAGGGGCGCAGTGAAGGCCTCAAAGTACTCTTGCGCCCTCTCCTCACAATGTGAAGTCCAATTATAACACTCCGGCATAAAACCTTTCATATACAAGTTAAAAATTACCTCTTTCAAGGTTTTGAAAACTTTATTTTTTCACTTCCAAACAAGGACACTTAATTTTCTTATCGTCTGTATATGCATGTTGAGACTTGGCCCATTCTACAATGCAGTAACACCATTCTCAAACTCCGGAGTAAGACCCCCTCCTCAGCAGGTTCATCTCATACATCCATCTCCTCAACTGTCTTAACACGATGAGTCCTACACACACACACACACACACATATATATATATATATATTATAACATTAAATTTAATAGACAAAAGTATAACAAATATAATCAACTGATAAATAAAGGGTTAAAGTTGTTATCTGACTGAAATAACTTCAAATATCAATAAAAATTAGAGACAGATTAACGTACGAGAGTATAAAAATATTAGTAAGATAGTGAGAGATTAAGAAAATTCGATAGAGATTGAGAAAATAGAGAGAATATAAGAAGAATGGAATAAGATAGTGAGATTAAGTGAAAAGAGAGAAATATATATATAAAGAAAAATTTGGAACTGTCTTTAGAACGGTTCCTGGAACACATAAATAGCTGTTAAAAAAGAGCCATTAATTTAAATTTTGTAACGGTCTTAGGATCACATATTGGAACTATTTTATATCCGTTGAAATATATTCATTCATACTGTATTTGGAACGGCTCTAGTAATACATTATTAATATTACACAAATACTATTCCCAATTGGAACTAATTTTGTCATTGTCGTTGTAACACAATAGTTTTTAAATAGAAATCATACTTAGGAACGGCTTTTGTAATACTAGTCCACATGTATTTACTAACTGTCATTTTTTTAACATTCATTGTATCACATATAGGAGTGGTCATCTCAAGACGGTCACTAAATAGTAAAGTGTTTGAAATAGAGTTTCAATATTTTTCCATTCCAAGTTTGGATAGATATTTGGAACGAAAATTGTAATAGTTGTTTTGGAACACTTCTAATAACGGTTTTCTTGTTCCAAAAAAATAACACTTAAAAAATGAGGATCATAACGTCATTGACCACCTACCGTTCTTCTTGAGTGCCAAAAATAATTCGTACATGGCACGGACTTTGGAACGGTCAGGAGATCCTTACCAAATCCTGCTTTTTTTGTAGTGGAAATATATTACTGAAACGATGTTTGTGTAAACTTTTATCACTGAATAAGAGGAGTACTTATAGTTAAAAATACAACCTTAAAAGGTGTATGTAACTATCATTTTACAAAAATCCAAAAGTATTTAGATATGTATTCCTCTAAAAAAAAAAGAAGTATTTAATTATTTAGAACTAAACACCAATAGATGTAAACCGAATTTACCCTTTAATTTCTTGGTTGCCTCTCTCAATTAAGGGACTCTATAGAATCCTACTATCGGATGTTATAATGCTAAGTGTATATATTCCCAATGCTATCTCATTATAATTGAATACTAGTGTGTGTATATATATATATCCTAGAATAATTTCACATTTAGTAGAATATTCTAACTGTTACTTTCCAAGTATAGGATTTCATGCTGATGGACACGAGGGTGGCTCTATAGGAAAACTAGATAGGGGCTTGATATTGGCAGAATTAATATCTGAATTGGTACTACATGCACCTTTACAACAATGCCATCCATACACTTTTTATTATATTAACAACTGACCGAACATTCCAGACTCCACTTTATATAGGCTGAACTTCAATTTATTCCTCTATAAAAATTAAAAACCTTTTTATATCTTTAAAATAAGCAGAAAACTCTCCGTATTTTTGTAAAACTCAGCGTGAAATCCCCTTTTCCTTACAAACTAGTTAAAGGTGTAAGAAACGCTCTAGTGGTGCGATTTGGGGAGTGTTTTGGCATCATTGCATGGTTTTTTGGGGCCTTTATAATTGGAATGCGCCGACTATGGCTATATAATAGTGCTTGGCTTTTTTTACTTGCTTTTAGCTTGTTTTGAGTTTGTTAGTTTTTTATTTTTTTTAATATTTTCATGTCTCTAAAAAAATAAATAATTACTTTCAAATATATTTATTTAAAAAAATGAAAAAGTATATAAAATTTTTAATGTTTTATAATTAAACTAAAAAATAAAATTAAAATCACAATGCAAATTTTAAATATGTTTACAAATATGAGTATTAATTACTTACAAATAAAATATACATTATTAACTAATTTTAAATTATTATTAAATTAAAAAGTATTAAACGTTAGTTTTACTAAAGTATTGAAAATAAAAATTTGATACTTTTCTATTATTTTTAAACTTTTGAAAATGAATAAATAAATTATCTTAAATTTAATTAATTTCAATTCTTTGTCTGGGTTCTTGGCGATGGCGACGACTTCTGGATCTACATTGCATCGCCCCCTTCTATCGTGGGACCACTACAAAAAAAAAAAAGAGATTTGGCACAGACACGATGGCCGTTCCAAAGTCTGTTTCATTTTTGGAACGATTATTGGCATTTTTTAAGTGGTTGATGACGTCCTAATCCTCATTTTTTATGTGTTGTGGTTTTGGAACGGTAAAACCGTTACCAAAGGTGTTCTCTGTTCCTAAAACGGTCCAAACTTGTAACAATAAATAATTGAAACTCTTTTTGGACATATTATTAAAATTAGGAACGGTCTTGAGTTGACCATTCCTATATATGAGAAAATTAGAGTCCAAAAAATGATAGTTGATAAATATTTCAAAATGATGTACAATTTGTAATGGTTTAGGCACACAACTGGTCAACTATTACCAAAATCATTCCTAAGTATGAGTTTCACTTAAAATGGGATCTGTTACAATGACCGTGACTAAATAAACTACAAGTTGGAACAATTTTAATGTATTATTAATATTGTCTTACTAAATCCATTCCAAAGACAGTACAATGGTTGTAATTTAACGGGTATAAAATAGTTCCTATATGTGGTCCTACATTACAGAGACCGAAAGACCATTGTAAAATAATGGCTATTTATGTGTTCCAAGGACCGTTTCAACGACCCTTCTAAATTATTCTATATATATATTCATCTCTTTCCATTTAATCTCACTATTTTCTTCCATTCTTCTTATATTCTCTCTATTTCCTCAATCCTTCTAAAATTTTTTTGATCTCTCACTATCTCATTAATATTTTTATACTCTCGTTCGTTAATCGCTCTCAATTTTTGATTGATGTTTGAAGTTATTTTAATAGATAACAACTCTAACCCTTTATTTTTGTCAATTGATTATATTTGTTGTACTCTTGGGGATAAATTTAATGTTATAATAATAATATATATATATATATATATCTGTATGTGTGTGTATGACTCATCATGTTAAAACAGTTAAGGAGATGGATGTATGAGAAGAACCTACTAAGGAGAGCGGGTCTTACTCCAGAGTTTGAGGATGGTGTTACTGCATTTATAGAATGGGTCAAGTCTCAACTTACATATATGGATGGCGAAAAAATTAAGTGTCCTTGTCAGAAGTGCAAAAACCAAGTTTTCAAAACTAAATTTTAATTTGTATATGAAATGTTTTATATCGGAGTATCATAATTGGACTTCTCATGGCGATAGAGGGTGCAGGGGTATTTTGAGATTGTCACCGCACTCCCTTCGCAGGAGGAGCAAACTCCCACTGCTCATAAGGAGGAGGAAACGTGTACGCACTAGAGTGATGCCGCACAGTTAGATTGGGCACAAAGGATGGTTTTCGATGCCTGCGGGCAGGATTTTTGGTCTAATTATAACAAGGATGCTGCGCCAGATGATGGTACGAGATCCTATCCTACTAATGCATGGCCTAGTTCATATCAAGGAGAGGGCTCCCTATGATTATGTGTTTGGGATGGCCGATCAGTTCCACGATGTAGTGCATGCTGTTGAGCAGCCCTTGTGGAGCGGTTGCACCCAATCTTAATTGACATCTATTGCTGAGTTGGTGGATATCGAGGTCGAGGCTCATTTTTATGAGCAAACAAATATCACATTGCGCTGATAAGAGATTATCCCGCAACAACACCCTGGCCCTAGATTACGATAGTACGAACAAATTGATAAGAGACTTGGGTTCACCTATTAAGAAGATTGATGCCTGTAAGAATGGTTGGATGTTGTACTGGAAGGACGACATTGATCTGGACTACTGCAAATTTTGTGGTAAAGCTAGGTACAAGCCGACAAGTGAGCGAAATTCTAACCACAAGAAAACTCCGTATGCCATTCTTAGGTATTGGTCGCTTACCCCTCACCTGTAGAGGTTGTATGCTTCAGAAGCAATTGCCAAGCAAATGACGTGACATGCCAACCATCAGATGGATAGGGGATCCATGTGTCATCCGTCTGATGCATAGGCAAGGAAGCATTTTGACCAGAAATATCCTGATTTTGCGGCTGCGGGCCGCAATGTTAGACTGAGTTTGTGCACAGATGGGTTAGCACTACACAGGCAGTACGATCGTACGTATTCATGTTGGCCCGTTGAATGTGAATCAAATACGAAATATTAGTACCCGTATAATAAAACTATCCAAAACTTCATCAAATATAATATTTTGTTGATTTAATCATATTCAACGATCTGATTAGGCGATGCAATATAACAGTGTAAGATGCTACTAACATCTACGCAAGACTAACAATCTTGGATATACAAATATATTTGATCTACTGAACATGTATCATTTAATCAAAAAGAATTACATGTGTCCAATGGTCTACATAAATATATGATCTACTTTTCTTTAATCATTAACATGACCAAAACGATTTTATTTTAATTTTTTCAGTAAAAAAAAATATTTTTGGCACTCATATTGGAACGGTCCATAAAAATATAGGAATGATCTATTGAAAAGACCACTACAACATCGTTTGTAGTTAAAACTTCGCCGCTTTAGTTGCCTTAGTACATTTTTAGGAATACTTATGTTACTAAATTGCCGTGCCAAATTGAACTCGAATTCTGACTATTCCATAGCACATTTATATAGAAACGGTCATTTATAAAAAAAATAAAAAAAATCATTCCTAGACTGTTTCAAAATTTTTTATATATAAGACACTTAGCCGAATACTTTCCCTCCCTCCCTCACTCTCTCTACTTTTCTTTCCCTTCTCCTCGCGACCGTGCGCCTTCCTCTCTTTGCCGCCGCTATTCCCACTCCGAAGCCGGCCAGTCTCCACTGCTGCTCGCTATCTCTCTCTCTCTCAAGGTTAATCACTATTTATGAAACATTTTCAAAAATAGTTTCATTTCTGAAAATATTTTCAGAAACTATTTTCCAAAATAGTTTCTGAAATATTTCAAGAATGTAATAGTTGTGTAATATTTTGTGACAATGTGTAATATTTCTATATTTTTCAAATGTATTTTTCTAAAAATATGTTTCTGTTTTGTTCCAAAAATATTTTTCTGAAATTTTCTTCATTTTTATTTCTTTTTTAGAAATATTTCCAAAAATATTATGAAAAAATATTTTTGAAAATATTTTGGGAAATATTTTCAGAAAGAGTGATTTTGATATTTTTCTGAAACTTTTTAATAAATTAAATTTTTTTCTGAAATTAAAATATTTTTCTCAAACTTTTTAAGAAATTAAAATTTTCATTTTATTGTGTAATTTTTGTCAAATTTATTGTATAATTATGTAATTTATGCAATTCTTGTGTAATTTTTTCAAACTTATTGCGTAATTGTGTAATTTATGCAATTCTTATGTAATTTATCATATTGTAATTTTTGTCAGATTTTTTTCCAATAATATATAACAACATTATTTCAATAATTATTAATTATTTAAAAATGTATAGTTCCTTTCTGCCCATGTACAAACGGATCACACATTGCTTTAAGCTTCTTTAGCCCATCAAATGAATTTTGCCAATAGAACTAGTCAGGTTTATCCATTTTTATCTATCAAGAAAAGAGAATGTTGGTGAAAAAAAGTGGATAAACTTGAGTAAAGCTACAACAAAAAGTTCAGGTGATATGCTAAAAAAGTTTAAAGCAATACTTGAACATATATGTGCACAAAGGAACTATAATCATAAATTTATGATAATATTTTCAATGATTAAAAAATTGCATATATATTTTTTAATAATTACGAAATTAGGGTAATTTTTTCAACAATTAGAAAAAAACTAATACTTGAGATAATTTGTATAAATTATATCTAGTATGGAGGTGGCCGCGGTCGTGGCCCTCCAGTTCCATCGGTGCCATCTAATGCTTCCCACGTTGGGGAAGCCACGATCATACCTTCAGCTACCGCGGAGACTCCAGATGATGTTGGGCGGACATCCCCCACTGAGTAGGGCAGACAATCGTTTACCACACCAGCGGCTGATCCAGCTCGTCCATAGGATGTTCCACGAGTAGTTCCCCACATTCACTACGCTAGTATATAAACCTAGATTACGTGAGGTAATTTTGTTTATGATTAATATTTAGCATTTATGATTAATATGCAGTATTACTTTATCTTGATTATCACTAGTTAATATGTTCTCTCAAGTCTAACTGCAAACTCCACGAGCACATCAATTTGGTAGTGCGAGGACACATTCCCCACCATTAGGGATGTTTAAGTCAGGTGTTGCCAGAGCACTAACAGTTTTGGTTCGAGAGCATGAAAATAATGTACTTTAAAATAATTTTGTATTATCTTATAATTTAAATTATTACATGAATTTTACTAATGCTTTTTTGATTTGTTATTTTGTGGATGACCTACTGGTGGGATTGTGATGATGTGTCCATGTTCTAAGTCTTCCACATGCGGGCCGGCAAATACATTCGAAAAAGTTTGCCGTCACTCGAAGGGAGCTAGTCAAGCCACTTTAGTTGGCCAACGATGCATGGATCCAACTCCAGGCATACTGAGTCAGTGTGGACTAGCAAGAGGAGTCTTTGAAGAATAAGGTGAACCGGATGGCGAACCCCGCAGCGTCATCTATTGTTTAACGCGGGGTATCTTCCTCTGTTGGCATACACAAGAGGAAGATGGTAAGTACATTACATTATTTTATAAATATTATGCTAACTGTTTTGCATCTACAGGAGGCAGAGCTCGGTTGGACGCTCAAACAAATAGAACTATTCACCATATGCTACAAGAAGAAGGGCAATGGCAGCTGGAGCTGCCCGAGGGCGGTTGAAGTGGCAGTAAGTACCTTAATAATTTTATTTTTTTAAAAATAATTTTGGTGTACAGTTCTAATGATTTTATTTATTTCGCAGGAGACATTCCAAAAACTGATGGAGGACCATCAACCTCAGCCCACGACCGAGGACCACGATACCTCGGCTGAATCGGAGGATTCGATGGTGGTAATCGAACAACAGTTGTGGTTCGCTGTAGTCGGGGGCAAGAATAATGACCGTATATTCGGTCTTGGTTCTGAGGCCCATGTCTCCAACCTGACCTACACATCACCATCGCTACCCCACCAACACTGCCATAAACAAACTCAGCCATAGTGGATAACATTGGCTGATTTAAGACAATGATGGTCGACATGATGGCTATAATGAGGAAAATGCAGACTAGCTCATCGACTGCGGGACCGTCACAATCGAAGGCCTTCATTAGCATCCCAGCACAGCCTCTGACAGATCCCTTGGCGCCGAACAACGACAATATGGACGACACTGATGAGGAAGGTTTAGATTAGGTTTTATTTTCTTTTAATTTTGTATTGGATAATATTTTAAATTAATATAATATTTTTTCCTAATTATTCATGTTTCATAATGTGTATTACATTCCATTATTTTATTTTCATTCACTTAATTAAATTCATAAATATAATTAAATAAAAATTTTAATAAATTAATTTAATTACTTATTAAAATTTATTAAAATATATAAATAAAATATTTGTTAAAATTTATTAAATTTGTAAATTATATATTTATTAAAATTTATCATATATATAAATGAAATTATTTATTAAAATTTTATTATTAAATAAAAAATTAAGAATGATTTTACTCATTGTAAATAAAATGTTATAAAACTAAAACAAAAGACCGTTTTTAAACCATTGTTAAAATAATTCAAAAAAAGTTCCTAAATAGAAGTAACTGTTCCTAAAAGAGTTAGAAAAGACTGTTCCAAACAAAAAATAGATTTTACCTAATACTATCTCAAAAATTTATCACTAGAAAATTCTAGTTATCGTTGCTAAATACATCACTAATACAAATAAATACAGTTCCAAAATTTAGGCATGAGTATTACAACGAACATTCAAAAAATAACTCGAATTAAATTACATAGCCATTCCAAATGTTATCCAATGCGTTCCAATTAAAATAAAAATCTTTATTTTCAAATACACTATTAAGAACAGCTACCATCAATGTATTACAATAACTGTTCTAAACTGGAATAGTCATTCACCAACTGTTCCTAAATATTAAGAATACCGTCTACAGCAACGGTTTCGTATATCATTCCTATTTCTGATTAAATTGATTTTTTTAATTTCTAACCTTACCAAATCTCAAAAAGTTGTTCCTAAAATCGCCCCAAATCCCATAATTTTTTGTAGTGAACGCCGAGCAGGGGTGGATGTGGGGTTGAGGGAAAGGCAATGGGGGGGAGGTGGAGGGGTTTTGGGAGAAGGCGGCAGGGCGGGTTGGGGGGGGGGGATTTTAATTTTATTTAATTTATTTTTTTAAATAATAATTATAATATATATTTAAAATTAATGAATCTAAGTTCTTGATTTTTCTGATAAATTTAAAATCTAATTGTTAAGATTAATTGGTTAAATCTGATGGTTCTCATCTAATCAATAAAGATCCAATCATCATTAAAATAAAAAATCATATACAATATATAAGGGTACAATGGTTATTTTACCAAAATAATCGAGAGGGGCGATTGAACTACCTTTAAGACAACAGAAAGGGGGAGTTAGTCTATAAAACCAAAGTGGGTTTATAGCTGAATTTTCAAAATATAGGAGGATTTTATCTATTAGGCCAATTATATAGGTATAGTTAGATATTTTAGTAACTATTCTTTCAATATTGGCTTTGCACTTAATATTTAGGTATCATTGGATATTTTATTCCTTTGTGGTCACTATTAGCTTTGTACATGAAGGCCCGTTTGCTCAAAACTAACACTGGAAGTATCTCATTTTGTAAACAAGCAATCTTGAAGGGTGCAGAAACAGATTACCAAGATACAAAGAAAACATCTCTTTTCATTGGTATAGAAAACTCATTTACCGAACATAAGGGTCTGCAATCCCTTTTATAAGAAGAAAGGAGTACAACTGCCTTTTTAACTAACAAAAGAAGCAACCCAAAACGGATAGTAAAAATTGTTATTTTAAAGACGCGCTTTTATAAGTAAGGGTCACTTCTTCCTGCGCCTTTTCTTTCTTTCCCTGGTCTGCTTTTCTGCAACTTTCTGCAGCTTCATATTGCTATGAAGGTTAATTCTTCTCTTGAATACGAACTCCAGCATCGCTCGATTCGTATAATTAAATATGATAAGATTGTTTATTATTTTTAATTATATATTTAGATCATATCGATATTAATACTAATTCCGATCATAGCAATTTTAATTTATGAGATAAGGCATCCCACTTCTTAAGTGTGATGCACTATCGGATTGGTTAATCTAAGGTAGTATTAAAAATTCCTTCCTTGTATGCCCTTCCAACTTTTTACTTTGGAATTTTTTCTTTACTTGTCTACATGCATGCCTGTAGAATATGATTCAAATTATAATAATTTAATAATAAAATAAAATATTATTTCATTTTTTGGGGACTTTTAAAAACTATTTGTCTTTTAATTAGGTATTAATTAATTTTACAAAAAAGTAGAGATTAAAGGAGTAAAGTACAGTTAAACCCGTCATGTATATCCTTGTTAAAATTGCAGTCCAACTCCATCTTTGACTCAAATTTAGTACCAAACACTGATAATCATGCATCATGTGCAGGTTCAACCCTCCTTATTGGACTCCTTTCAATATTTCTAGACCCCGTAAATGAACCCGAAGGAATGAAATTTCTCTTTGGTTAATGCATCAATTTTCTGGACAACCTCAGCAGACATGTGTTCTTTATAATCCCCGACAACACCCTTTCTGAAGAAAGAATTTGATGGTATGAATGCTATTCTTGATGGGAAGCCCCCTGCCATGTTCACCTCATGATTACTTAGTACCTCAAAACTGCAACCGTTCACAAGATCTTGCACTTGCGCCTCCGCATCCTCCCCTTGAAAGGGACACCCAAGGAACTCAGCCAACTTCTTGACATGAGTTTTTGGGTCATTCTTCAGCCCCTCGTAGGTTAGAAAGTGAGCGTATTTTGGTCTATCCAAGCATAACTTTCTGTACCCCATTACGTGATCATAGTAAGGCCCACAAGGTATGAGTCCATGGCAAAATTTCTCGACTGCAACTTCAAACGGCCATCCCTCCTCCTTCGCCTTCTTCCACTTGTTCACAAAATGCCATGTCGAGACAAGAGTGTCCTTTGGATTCCTCGTCACATAAACTACACGACATTCCGATGAACCTAGGGTTTTGGCTAGGAGTTGGTATGGTATGTGTGTGCTTAGAATTCGTCGGGAGTCATTAATATGACAAGGTGGGTTGGCTGTGGAGGACGCATGAGTTGTTCCATAGGTCTTGTACTCTAAAACTGGAATCAGCGAGTGGGGGTTTTCGGTAGTCAGACGATGTTTGGAGGATCGGTTGACGATTGAGTACAAAAGAGCTTTGAGCCAAGTAGTGCCAGTTTTAGGAAAAGAGGCCAAGATTATATCACTTGGAAGTGGCTGAAACTGGTTAATAACTCTATTTACACCTTGGATCGCTTGAGGCAAATGCCAAAAGCCTCCAAGTTGGAAGAGATAATCATCGCCCAACCATTTTTCTTTTGGGAGTGAAGATAACTCCAAGTCCAAATCAAAACTAGAATCCTCCATCAAAGGATTAATTGGTGAATATGGGAGGAAAGATTAGGTGGAGTAGATAGATAGCATTTCATGCAAGGAAATGAAGCACATACTTATAGAGTAGAGGAATCGTATAATGTAGATTGGACGACGTAATTCATGGAGACGAATGTTCTTTCTTTTTTTTCTTTTTTTTTTTGGTGCGTAGGGGCAGTGATATTAAAATATGGTAGGGTTGTCCTACAATTGTACTATTGACTATTATGTCATTATTATTTAGCTAAAATTACACTTAATTAGACCTGTCATCGCCCCCCCCCCCCCCGCCTCCTTGACATATTTTCTTAAAGTATGATATCATGTGGATATCTTAAAAAATCTTGCGAAAAAATGGTTTTCATAATTTTTGGCTCTTTATGCTTAATAAATCATAATGATTTATCTAAATTTTTGTCTTTAAAAATAATCCTGTCAATTTGTGGGAGAAAATATTAGTATAAGCTTAACTTTAGTTGGGAAGAGATTTTGCAGGTGCCGTTTCATGCATTGATTTTCCTACTACTAAAGTTAAGTTTAGACTAACGGGCAAGGTCTTGATAAGGTTGGCTGGGGACTAAGAAAGGAGTTAGTTGAGCACCATAATTTTGGCTAAGGCATATATAGGCAGGCCCCCCCAGTTCATTTCTTGTGGCTCATTATTGCTTGCTTTTGTTCTTTTTCGCTTCACCACTCCCATTCGCAGCATGGTTTAAAGTTTTCATACATTTCTATCAAAATTATGGAAGAAAAATTATTTTTGATTTTATAGAAATAAAATAGATAGTAGTTTCAAAATTATGTAAGTTCCTTTATAACACTCCTTTTTTTTTTTTTTTCATTTTCATACAAAATCTTTGAATTTCAAAGGAAAATGTTTTATTTTTTCTAATGATTTTTAGCAAGACATTTATTTCATAATGATGCAAATATATAAATTCTTGTGTCGTGCATAAATATTTCATATTGGAACGTTCCAAAGTCGGTTATATATTGGAACACAGTAGGAACGGAACTTGATAGATGACGTCATGATCCTCATTTTTTATGCATTATATTTTTAAAACGGTCAAACCGTGCCGAAGTGTGTTCCAGAAAAACAGTTACAGAAGCCGTTTCAAAGACCATTCGGACATAATAACGTAAATAGTTGGAACTCTATTTGGAATACCTTATTAAAGTTAGGGATGGAGTTGCATTGACTGTTCATACATATATGTGAGACAATTGTTGCCGAAAAGATGACAGTTAGTAAATATATTCCAAATGAGGTAAAATTTGAAACGGTTTTAAGTACGCATGTAAGCAATTATACGAAAAATTATTCCTAATTAGGACTTTTATTTAAGATGGAATGTGTTACAATTACCGTCCCAAAAACTGGTACAAGTTGGAATAGCTTTTTTGTTTTATTAATATTGTAATACTGAGACCATTCTAAATAAAGTACAATGACTATAATTCAACGGTAAAGAAAATAGTTTCTAATTCTAGTCCAATGATCATTTTGAATTATAAAATAATGGCTACTTTTTAATGACTAAATATGTGTTTCAGTAATTGTTCCAAAGACTGTTCCAAAGTTTTCTATATATATGTTCATCTCTTTTCATTTAACCTCACTATCTTCTTCCATTTTTCTTATTTTCTCTATTTCCTCAATCTCTCTCGAAATTTTTTAATCTCTTACTATCCCACAAATATTTTTATACTCTTGTTCGTCAATCTCTCTCGAATTTTTGTTGATACTGAAGTTATTTTGATCAGGTAACAATTTTAACACTAAATTTCTATTTAAATTTGGTGTAGATGTCTAAAAATCCACTCACTACAATTCATGAAACTAATAAATTTAACGGAACGAACTATAATGATTGGCTACGAAATCTTAGGGTAGTCCTAGATTTTGAGAACCAGATTATGTTCTGGATAGGTCTCTTCCTCGGGCCTGCCGGAAGGGTCCACATGCAAAGAACGTTTGATGTTCGAGAAGTGGCATGAGCACAACCGGAAGGTTCGCAGTATCGTACTGGGGTCAATGACAAATGACATCCAAAAAAAGTACGATAGGCATGATGATGTCCAATCGATAATGCTCCGCATGAGCCAAGTTTATGCGGTCCCAGCCGACATATTAGATATGCTATGATAAAAGTATTTTTGATGCCAAGATGATCGAAGGATCTTATGTACAGGAGCATGAGGTTAAGATTCTATCCCTTGTGGAGAAGCTGAAGGACCTCAAGACTGATCTTGAAATAGAGACGTACATTAACGTGATCCTTCAGTCACTTCCTCCCTCCTTTGACCCATTTATCGTGAACTATACATGAATGGGTTTGACAAAGACCTTCATGAGTTGATAAATATGGTTATCTAGTATGAGGTAACAATTGAAAAGTGTGTGCCGTCGGTATTGGTAAGAGAGGTTTCGACCTTAGAAGCGAAAGACAAAGGGGCTGGAAGTTGGAGGAGGAAGAAGGTTAAGACAAAATCAGCTATTGCAAGCGCTCAGAGCGCTCCTATTGCCCAGCTGGGCATGGGTAAAGGGAAGAGGAAGGCGATTCAGCAGTCATGGATTCCAAAAGATGTTTGCATTAATTGTCATGAAAATGGGCAATAGAAGAGAGAGTGTCCATCCTCTATAATCAAGGTATAATTTGTTGTTGGGCTTTAACATGACTACTACTACACTTTTTGGGTATCGGATACCAGCTGAAAAGCTTATATCTGCAAATGATTTGTAGGTGGTGAAAAGAAGTAGAAGACTGAGACAAACAATCCTGAAACTTAGCAATGACAGGGCTGTTGCTACTATGGTTAAAGGACTAGATAGTCTTAACTATTAGTGATTATATTATGATAAAGTTGATAGGATATAAGTATATAACCTAGCATGATCAAATTATATTTTTACATTGTTGGACAATTTGGATTACATGATTTGATCAATGATGGTTATTTCATTTGATAAAGAATGGTTATTCTTGTCTGCTAGGTTGTTTACGTAATTTTTTCAACACTATCTCATAATTAGATTACGAATGCTCAAAGCAAATGGTAAAATGGATAATCAAGATAAATTGACAGATCTGGCATGCAAAGATAGGTCACATTTCTCTAGTTAGGATAAGAAATTTGGTGAATTCAACGAGTCTAGAAATAGACAAATTAAGTCTACAAGCTTGCAAGTCCTTCCTTAGCAAGATGAGGACTGACAAGCACTTTGTAGGATAAAGTGTACTTGCCAATGGTTTATTCGATTGGATCCAGTTAGATATTTATGAGTCATTGAATACACAGAGCCAGAAAGGGATTCACAAGTCTAAGGACCTTTGGAATATTTGAAGAATTAGACTTGAAATGGAGAACCAAACTGGTTGCAAAATTAAATCCTTTGATTGGATCTAGATAGTGTGTATTTAGTGGAAGTTCATAAAATATCTAACAAGAATGAAATTCTCACTCAGTGTGGTTCTTCCTTAGAGTGCCACAATTGAATGGTGTCGATAACAAGGGAGGAATCGAACCTTGTTGGACTTGATTCAATTATTTTTTCACTGAACTACCTAGGCCCATATGGCATGGCAAGCCTATTTTCACAACGTACTTTAGTATGTGGGATGGTCCTATATATATTAAAGGACTAGTGGGAAGCAAACTAGGTTTCTAAAAGTTTATTTGTTATCCTAAGAGAAATTGAATTTTATTGGATAACTTACATGAGGAGTAGCTCCTTGATGAATCAAGTAAAGAGACACCTCAGTCTAAGGTAGCAAACATCATTTGTAATCGAATTCTTCCACTAACTCATTCGAGCCTCTTGAGGGATGAATAGAACACCTTACTTACCTAATAGGTACAGGTTTCTGAGTCTGACCAATCAAATTGGATTATAATCCAAACACATAAGGAGAAGTGATGTAGGACATTGAATTGGATGAATGGCTTGGAGCCATGAGTACAATCTAGGCTTGAAACTTCCTGTATCTGAAATATTCGTGTACACAAGGTCATGCAGGAAATGACTCAGGTCGAGAATAAGTTAGAAGGTCACTACGAGCTTAGTTGTGTTCCTAGTGTTTTAGGTGTGAACGTCTTACTCATTTGGAATGATGTGAAGATGCTGGGAGACATTGAAGCACAAACATTATTCACACAATTCTCCAGGAAGGAATTGGATTCCTTTCCTTATCATAGGGTTAAGCTATCCAAGACTCAGTCTCGAGAACTAATGAGAAGCATGAAAAGATGTTTGACATCCCATGTCTTTTACCGTTGACAACATGGGAATGTGGTCCGATGCACTAGGCCGAATGGTGTATGTGCTTTGAGCACAATAATGGATATCGAGAGTGTATCGAGAAGGCACGGCATAGCAGTCAAGATTACTCTTTAGTACCTGATTAAGGATTAAAGAAGCATTCTTAATTCAAGTCAATGGAGAGTGGATTCTGGAAAACTATGGCTATACTAGCTTTCAGTTATATGTGAATGCTGACTAGTCTCAATTTGAATGTACATTCAGACTTAATGGTTATGTGGTGGCTTGGAATGGTTTCAAGCGTGATGCCACAATGGTTTTCACCATGGAAGTCAAATGTATAGTGATTTAATAGTTGCTCAGGGAGTGTTTTGGATGAAAATCCATATCCAATGGTTGAATGTGGAGCCTATCACAGCCAAGCCAGTAGTTACCTAGAGGATAACTACTAGGGAATGGCACAAGCAAAAAGGACGATATCTCATCACATATCTAAGAAATATCCTTAGACGCCACCATCAGTTTGGAACGATGGTAGAGGTGACGTGCGGTAGGACCGCATTTTTCGAAAGAAAATATGATAGACCCATGAGACCGAGCAGGTATCGCAGATTGCTCACTCAGATAGGACTAAGGGACATGGGCAATTGGCTTTAGATCAAGTGGAAGATTGTTAGAAATGGTGACCAGAAAGCCAATTGGATTGGCGGTTTTGAAAACCACTTAGCAATCTTTATGAATGTGATATTATCTTGATGAATGTAGTAAGCATTCATATGTGGCACCATGTGTTTGTTGTGCTTGCTATTTACGTTGAAAGGGATTTTAACGTCACATCAAATGCCTACAGAGCAATTGAAGCTATGAAACCAACTTCTGAGGGTTGGCCTGAAACGTTCTAAATCAAGGACCTCCGGAGTGGGCATCGAGAGTCCTATAGAGACTTTTACTAAGTATTGCATTCATTAAATGAGTATCGTTTAACTGATTGAACTGACTCACGGGAATCGTCATATGAAGCCTTGGAGGCTTGATCGGTATGACTTGAATTCTCGGCTCCGATAATACAAGATTAGTCCTTGGACTTGAAGAATCATGAAAACCTCATTCATATGATAGATATATCTTGAATTTGGTGAGAGATGCCTGTGTCTTCGATGTGGTCATTATAAGCCTTTTCCAGTTTAGTTGGATTATGTATTGAGGATGGTGGATTTCAAGATAGAATCTGTCTCCTATAAGTATATGATGGATATATCTCCTATGCGCTCTGAGATGGTTTAGATTCTTTAGGTCTAGCGCATAGCGATTGATCGAATAGGAAATGGTTTCCTTTGTCGATCAATAGAGTAAACACATCTCAAGTACTCAGCATAGTTGCCTGGTCCAGGATGGGAATCGGCGCCCAATTCCATGCCCTAGACTAAGGCGTAGAGATGGTTGACGGATGGACTGTACCTATATGTAACTCGAGAGCCTAAGTGTTCACACCAACATTCACCTAACCTCTAGTGCCATGGATCGTTGCTAGACGGTCACCTATGATGACGGGCATTTTCGATTAATGATTAAATAGAAATTATTAATTAAATTAGATTTAATTAATTATTTGTGTTGGATACAATGTCCAAATCTAGCTGAGTGTGAACCTAAATAGTCACACATAGATCACTATGAAATTGGTGGAATTAATTTGAGAAGAAACGAATTAATTGAATTGGATTGAATTAATTCAAGGAGAATATATAAATAATTGGATCAGTTATTTAATAATTCATTTATGGATAGCTCAAGAATTAATTAATTGAATTAATTAATTTTTGGACTTAACACCTTTAAATTAATTGAATTAATTTATTAGGTTTGACTTAATTAATTGATTGGAATAATTAATTAGTGTTTGGGCTTAGATTTATTTAATTGGATTAAATAAATCTTTGGACTTTGTTGGGCTAAAATTAATTTAATTAGATTTATTTACTGTGCAATGGATTTTAGTTGGGTTTGATTTAATTTGATTATATCAAGCTCGGTGCATACTTGAAGTCCACGCCAATTTGAGGGAGGTTGGAGCAAGTTAAGAAGGAGTTAAAACACCTCACCATGATGAACATGATGGAGTGGTTATTTCATCATGGTTGAAGGTTATATGCATGTGTGTGTATAGATTACCTTCGAGGCAAACTTAGTAGTTATTGAATTTTGAATTCAATTGTATGTAATAAACTACAGGCATATCCAGCATAACCTACCTCATAAGCCACGAAATTTTGCTGCCACTTCTCTATCAAAATATTCTCCTTTTTGTTCAATATTGAATTTGATTCAAGTTAAAACATAAAACAATCCAAAAACACTAAACAATAGTGTATGTTTGGAGTTGTTTTTCTTCTTGTTCTTTGTTCTATCTAGCAATGGAATCTAGCAACAGAAAAAGAATTATATCTATTTCATAGTGTGGTGTTGATAGATTAGAGGGGTTCTAATTTGGACCTAAAGTGAACGACAGTGGAATGTAAAGAGAAACAATGCATGTTGTTGCTCATCTATAAAAACAAAAGGTAAAGTTTCATGTTGTATTTGAATGTTTTTGTTTCATTTTTTAGCCACATGTCTAGCATGCTTATATATGTATTATTATACTTTTGACAATCACCAAATGCCCGAGAATTTCAAAGGAAACATACTTTAGAACCATTTTACTTTTTTTATTTCACTTCTTCCGCTGCGTTCCCAGGCCATACCGATTCTTTCAGGAACAAAGTATTCGAATTGGCTGAGAAATAAGAAGATAGTCCTCGATTTCGAGAACAAGACTTATATTCTGGATAAGTTCTACCTTGGACTTTGCCAGAAGGGTTTCTGCCTGGAGAATATTTAACGTTCGAAAAGCTTACTCAGTGGCATGAAGACAACCAGAGAACACAGTATTTTACTACGCTCGATGAGTTACGATATCCAAAAATAGTACGAAAGGTGTGAAGATGTTTGGTCGATAATGCACTGCATGAAAAAACATTATGCTGTACCGGCCAATTAGATATGCCGTGATGATACTATACCTACTGGAAAAGTTCAAAAACCTCCAGGCAGATTTCGAGAAGGAGGAATCGTACAATGACGTGATCCTACAATCACTACCTCTCTCTTTTGATCGATTCATTATCAACAATTACTTCAATGGGCTTGAGAAAAGCTTTCATGAGTTGATTAATATGTTGGTCCAGTACAAGGTAATGATTGTAAAATCAGCGCCATCAGTACTACTTGGAGAAGCTTCAACCTCTAAAGTGAAGGGCATGGTTGCCGAAAGCAAGAAGAGGAAGAAGGATGAGATTTCTTCTATTGCCGCTAGCACTTCGAGTGCTCCTGTTACACTGCTAGGAGGAGGTAAAGGAAAGAGGAAGAGGATTCTTCATTCAAGAATTCTGAATGATGTTTGTATCTATGCCGAAATAAGGGCCACTATAAGAGGGAGTGTCCTAAGCGTCTCTCGGATTAAGGTAAAATCTTTAAATGAGAATTAACATAATCACCATTCTATTCTTGGTATTGGGTACTAGTAATTCATAATATGCGAATGGTTTGTAGGTGGAGATGAGGAGTAGAGAAGTCGAAACATGATGGTTCTAAGGCTTAGTGATAGTGGGGCTGTTGCTGCAAAGACTAGGGATTTAGTTAAACTTAGTGGTGATCATGTTAAGATAGCATTTACGTAACCTTGCATGATCGAGATAGTGTTTTCAATTATTATTGGACAACTATGATTAAATAATTTTGATTAATACAAGTATTTATTTGACATTAAATGAGATTCATGACTGCTGGGTGAAACATAAAATAGTATCTCATGAGATTATTCATACTCAAACAAAGAACAAAATGATAAATCAAGAGCGTGACTTATAGTTCTAGTTGGACATCTCTTCTAGTTAAGGATGAGAAAGATTGATGGATTCAAAGAGTACTAATAATAGGCAATTTGAATTTATTAGTTTTCAAAGCCTTTTCTGAGAAGGAGAAAGACCAAAAAAACTCTTTTGTGGGACAAAATGAGCTTACCAGCTAAACGTTCGATTAGATCCAGTGTGTTATATGTAAGTCATTAAAATGCAGAAGATTAGTGTGGAAATTCTGAATATCGAAAATGAGGATGTTGGACTTTGTGCATTTCCCGTTGAGGATGTGAATATCGAAAAATATTCACCATTGGGTAAATGCACATCCTCATCTTCTCATTTATTAGAGACGGTCAACCAAGAGATTCTCATTTTTTAAAGGATCACGGTTAACCGTCTCTAATAAAGAAGAAATCAAACTAAGTTGGACTTTGTTTGATTGATGTTTCACTGAAACAGTTTAGCTCTTATTGTATGATGAATCTCTTGTAACTACTTGAGTTAATGGGATATTCCCATACACATGTGGAAGTAAGTTTTTGCACAGCTTCTTAAAAGCATCATTCATAATCAAAATAAATCTCTAACTGACCCCATTCTAGTCTTTGTTTCTCCGAATGATCAAATAGGACCTGAGGAGGAGCAATGTGAGACATTGTTCATAATCAATGCCTTGGAGCCTAAGGATTCACTATGAAGTTCAAGCTAGGTTTGTTTAAGTTAGAGACTTCAATAACTTGAATATTCGATTTATCAAAAGATCATACTAGATATGATTCGATAAAATGAGCCCAAGGTTAGTGGGAGTTGGGTTGAGTTCTAATGTGTTTAGTGTGTAAACGTCTTACTTATTTGGGAAACACAAGACACTAATATAATTGTTCACGAAATTCTTCATAAAATGGAATTAGATTCCTATGTTAGGGATAAGTTGTTCAAGAGTCATTCATGAGGGACTGATGAGAAAGCTTAAGTTGTTTAAGACTCAATTGCGTCTGACTGATGAGAAAGCTCAAATGTCTTAGATATGGCTTATGTCTGTGCCGGAGACAATACGAAAGTGTTAGTTCGGTGTGTTGGACCGTATGTTGTGCATCATGTGGGCATGACAGAACTTATATTTGGAATACATTGATGTGGTAGTAGACAGTTGTCAGGAGCAGTCTTTAATACCGGAATAAGGATTAAAAAAGTTTTATGACACATAATTTGTGGGAGTTGATTAGTGGAAGGCAAAGGGATACTAGCTTCAAGATTCATGTGAATAATGGATAAATCCTCAAAGTATAGGCATGTTAAGACTTGATGGCAGGCATGGTAGCTCGAAAAGATTTCAAGCACACTTCCCATCTTAAAAGTCGAATGTGAGATGACTTTAACAAGTTGGTCTTGAAAAGCGGTTTTGATCAAAAAATCGCCTCCATTGGATGGATGTGGCGCCTAGGACAGCTGAGCCAATTGTAGCCTTGGAGGTGAACGACAAGGCTAGGGCGAAAACTTAAGGGTCCGAGATCTCATCACAAGATCCACAAAAATTATTAGATAACAACCATCTACAGGCAGCGATAGTGATGGAAATACACAGTTGGACTATGTTGATCCAGTAGAAAATAAATTAGACCTACGAAATCGAGCCGGTATTGTAGATTGCTCATACTTAGAAGGTTTTGAGTGACATGGGTAATTAGCTTAATGGTCAGGTGGGGGATTGTTAGAATAGGTGACCAAAAGTCAATTCGATTGGTTATTTACCATTCGCCAATCTTTATGAAATAATATTAAATTGATAAATATAGTAAGAATTCATCAAGTTGGCAGTGTGTTTCATTATTTTTACCACTGATATTGGATGGGATTTTAATGCGCATAGACCAAAAGGTGAAACTCGTGGTGTTGGGTTACGCACAGATTTAACAACCATGGAATCAACTCCTGAGTTTGGTTTGAAACGTTCTAAGTGGAGGACCTCGAGACAGGGTATCAAGGATCCTATAGAGATTTTCACTAAGTACTGTAGCCATATTTCTTCCACAGGAGATGTAGATTGTTTCTGAAGTTTTAGTAGGTTAGTTGGCAAGCCTTTCGACGAACTAAACTGGCTCGTGGGAATCGTCATATACAAGCCTCTTAAGGCTTGGTAGGTATGACTAGAATTCCCGATTCTGATAGTACGAGATTCCCAAGATATTTTGTCTCACCTCTTCATATGATCCCGAGGACTCCAAGCGAATATGTTACTCAGTGTTAGGCCCAACCCATCAACCAAATCACACCTCAACTATCGTCCCTCGCGACTCATGAGACGGAGAAATAATGAGCGTGTTCCTTTGTTCACGACAATAGTGCAGCCTGCCTTTATTATAAATATGGCACGACTTGTGAGACCATATTTAGGTAGCAGTAACACATTGTTATGGATGGAAGGACTGGAAAGATTGAAAACCATTTAGATTCAAGTCCGTGTACGGGCCTAATATTTATTTAGTGATAGGCTCAACCCATTAACTGAATCACACCTCAACCATCGACCCCCATGACTCATGAGACAAAAATGTAATGAGCGTGTTCCTTTGTTCACAATAATGGGGCAGCTTGCCTCTATTCCAAATATACCACGACTCGTGAGATCACATTTCGGTAGCGGCAGCTTCATCACCATATTGTTGTGGATGGAAGGTTTGGACAAATCAAAACCATTTTTATCAAAATCCAATGTGGGCATAACACTTGAAATTTGAGTGTTGACCGAGACCTCATCACGTTATCATTTTGCATGCATAAATATCGAATATCATAAAGCATTTAAATAAATGCATCGCATGTAAAGAAACCTTGCATACCCCTGTTGGATGGTCACGAGCTCAACTTATGTGATCCACTGCGCCCGCGGTAAATCAGTGGTCCGTCTAAGGTGGCCTATACTATTACAAAGTTCATTACCCATTATCATTCTAATTGGCCTTGTAACTCCTCTTTCGCCTTTCACCGTGGGCTTCCTTCTCCATGAGCTTGCTTTATTACATAAAATTAATAACTCACTAGAGTACTATTTTACTCACATTATATTGTAAAGAAATCCCGATTAAAAGTTGGGGGAGAACATAAGTGGGGAAAAAAACAAGCCTTATTATTCCAAGGTATAAAACGAAAGAAAGAGATATAGAAAAACAAGGGGACACACCGGCCCACCCAAAAAAAATATAGTGGGCATATACATGGTCAAGGGCTACGTAATCAACTGATGTCATTCAACTAACATCCAAGCATAATAATTTCAAATAATCATGCTCAACACATATAACACAGTCCATGCACTATACAACAATGATATCCAATATAAAAAATGAATAATTATATGTATAAAACACAGGTATAAAATCGCAATTAAATGGATGACAAAGACATGTATTCAGTGCACAAAATACACTAAATTAATAAAGAAATTTAATTTTAGAAAAATTTTAATTTAATTCAAAAATTAAATAAGCAAAATTAGTAATTTGCACAAAATATGCAGAATTTCGAAAATCTAATTTTTTGAAAAAATGGCGAAGTAACAGCCCAGCCGTTCAGCAATTGGCCTATGGCACGCACACACGGCCACTCGCGCGCGAGGCCTTGCTATTTGCACGCAGCGCGCGCGCAGGCGGCCTGCACCCACACCAGCGTAGCTTGCGCGTCCCTACCAACGCAATCGCACTTTGCAATGACTGCTATAGTAGCTCAAACAATTTTTTTTCTACACATTAAATTGAAAATAAAATGCTATTTACAAAAAAATCTAATTGTCTTAAATACTCAAATCATCCAAGTAATTGAAAAATTAAACAAGTTAATCTAGACATATAATCATTAACAATTAAAGCACTTAAATCATGCTTTAGAAACAGTAAAATACGTTCTTCATGCTCATCATATAAGGAACACATAAAAACCGATGAGTCTTTACATTGGAACGAGCTCTAATACCACTTGAAGACAAGCGATTCGCCCGAGAACACACTAGCAGAAGCGAGCGAGAGGAATTAAATTAAAACAAAAACTTCATACATAAAACAAATAAAGCAAATACAACCAATGAGTGCTCCCTTGGTGTTCCTGAAAGGCAATGGAAAATTGCGAATGGATCGGCCCGGGAACACGCATGCGGAAGCCGTAAATAAAAAATTCATAAATTAAAACCAAACTTAATAATACCATGATTTCAAGAGGTGTAACCTTGGAGTTTCCGGGCATTCAATATAGTTAATTGAATAAACAACAAAACTAAAATGGGGCTTATGGTAAAATTTAAGCTAGAAGTTCTAGAGACCTAAATCAAGGATTATCTTTTTCTTGATTTATTTCGATCTTCTTTTCATTGATTCGTTCACACGAGACTTCAACGTACAATTCCTCTAAAGACACATCTACACCACACCAGAATATGGGATCCCTTAATTCAATTTGTTAGAAAAGACCAAGGGAGAAAAATACACCGATTGTGCTTGGAGAGGGGCAGCCGATTTTCAGCTTTAAGGTAGGAAATTATTTTTTGTGTTGTGTAATGTTATTACTTATTCCAAATAACTAATATATATACCTTGTATGGATGTACTAGAATGTGTCTAGGATCATTCCACAATCCATAAGGTCATATATTATTTACTCCAAATAAAGAATGACTAACATAGCACTTTCCAAAAGTGATAATTGTTAGTCAATTATTTTCTTTCCTAGAATTTTCCAACAAGCTTAATTTAGGGTGCTTGGCCGATTTTATGAAGATAAATTGCAACGCCAAATTAATTTTAATTAAATCCAAGTTAATTAAAATCTACCTAATTAAGCCCATCATATATTTAATTTAATTAAATATATGAGCCCAATAAACCTTTATTAATTAATAAGTCCAACTTATTAAATAATAAGGGCAAGCCCGATGTAAACTAATGCTATTAATTTATTCTTGCGCTCCTCCATCCAATGAATCCCACTCATTAATCAATAATCCAATTACTTATGGAATTAATTCCTAACTAATTTTTCATCCCTTCTCGATGATTTGTGTGTGGCTCTTTAGATTCATCATTCAACTAGACTTGAGCTAGTGTCAAACACTATTATTAATCAAATCTAATTCAATTAATAATTCGCGATCAACTCTTTGATCAAGAAATCTCGTTACCATGGGTGGTCGTCTAGCAACTGCCCATGGCAGTATAGACTAGGTGAATATCCATGTGAACTTTTAGGATCTCGAGTGCATATTGGTTCGGTCCTTCCATCTACCGTCTTCCGGCCTTAGTCTAGGGCATGAAATTGAGTGTCGGTTCTCATCCCGAACTAGGTATCTATGCTTAATACTTGAGATCGCGTTACGCCAAATTGCTCGACATAGGAACCTCTTTCCTATTCGATCAATGACTATGGCCACAGGTTTATAGAGTCTGAACAAATCTCCAAGTTCATAGGAGATACCTTTGTCACGTTTGGATAGGGGACCGATCCTCTTCTTGAAACTCACCATCCTCGCTACATGTTTTCATTGCACTGACAAGGCTTATGATGACCATGTCTGAGACACGATCACCTATCGCACAAATCCAAGATACAGTCATCACATTCACGTAACTGTCGTGATTCCTCGAGTTTGAGGACTATTCCCGTACTATGATGACCAAGCCTCTGAGGCTTCCATATGAAGATTCCTGCAACTTAGTTCACTCAGTTTACCACCTTGTCAAGTCACCCACTAAAATTGCGTAGTCTTCTAACGTCTGTCGCCGGCGAAACGCTGCACTCATCCAATGAATGAAATACTCAGTGCAAGTCAGTAGGACTCTCGATGCCCAGTCTCGAGGTTCTCGACATGGAACATTTCAGACCAACCCTCAAAAGTTGGTTTCATAGCCGCCATTCAATGTACAGTCCAATTACATGGGTTATAAAGTAGTCTGTGGGTATCTGTTGTGACGTCAAAACAGTGCTTGATATAATTTGGTAAGCACAACAGACACATGCGCGAAAGACAAATACTTACCATATTCTTTGGGACAACATTGCTTAAATAAAGATTGCCTGAATTGTTCTCAAAACCAACAATCTAATTGGCTTTTGGTTACCTATTCCAACAACAATGACACCACACAAAAAAATTTCCTTCCTCTTCCATGGTGCTCTTGGCCGCCCACTCTCTTTCTTGCACAAGGGTGCAATTTTTTCTCTTCCTCTTGCGAGCAAAGAGGATGTAGAGATCCGAACTCCGGTGTGGTGTAGACGAATTAAAGGGCTACTACGGTGGAGCCCCTAGTGAAGGACGTTTCAAGCAAATGTGAAAAATGAAAGGTATAATTTTTCACCCTTGTATTTATCTTTGGACTTACCCATCCAATGGATTCCTCTCATAAATAAGTAATTAAATTACTTATGAATTTCTCGTCCTTCTCGGCAATTTATGTGTGACTCTTTATGTTCACCTTTCATCTAGACTTAGGCTAGTGTCCAACACAATTATTAATTAAATTCAATTTAATTAGTAAATCTTGATCAACTCTTGATCATGAAAGCCCATCACCATGGGTGGCCGTCTAGCAACGGTTTATAGCACTAGAGGCTAGGTGAAAATCCATGTGAACTTTTAGGTTCCCAAGTCCATACGGGTATTGTCCTTCCATCCACCATCTCCTGGCCTTAGTCTAGAGCATGAAATTGGGCATCAGTTCCCATCTTGAACTAGGCGTCTATGCTTAATACTTGAGCCAAAAATTGCTCGACATAGGAACATCTTTTCCCTATTCGATCAATGACAGTGGCCACAGTTTATCAAGCGTTAACGCATCTCTAAGTGTATAGGAGATACCTCTATCACATTTTGATAAGGGATGGATCCTCCTCTTAGAACTCACACTCCTCGTGAGATACTTTGAATGCATTAGACAACGCTTATGATGACCATGTTTGATACACGATCACCTCTCGCACAAATCTAAGATACAGTCATCGCATACACATGACTACAGTGATTCCTCAAGTCTAAGGACTATTCCCGGGGGTTCAAGTTATACGACCAAGCCTCCAAGGCTTCCATGTGATTATCCCCGCGAGTCAGTTTAGTCGATTCGACACCTTGTCAATCGACCCACTAAGATCGCATATACATCCCACATCTGTCGCTGATGAAACACGACACTCATTAAATGAATGTGACTCTTAATGCAAGTCTCTATAGGAAACCTCAATGCCCATTCTCATGGACCGTGACTTGGAACATTTTAAACCCAACACTAAACAGTTGGTTTCATGACCACCATCCAGTGCGCAGTCCAACTGTTGCACGGTTGTTCAAGGTGGTCTGTGGGCTTTGTTGTGATGTTTGACAGAAATGCAAATATTTATATAATGAGCACAACAAATGAAATGCCAATAGCGAATACTCATTTTATTCACTGAATAATATTACATAAAATTGAGTTATTGTCATAATAGATTACAAGCATGCCAATCCAATTGGCTTTCATGTCACCTATTCTAACAAAAGAAACACGTTCGTTGTTTCCCTGTCTCAGGAGTCGTGGGAGGCGAAAATTGAGGTGTGATTTGGTTGATGGGTGGGGATTAACACCGAGTAGCATGATTCGCTTGGAGTCCTCGGGATCATGTGAAGAGGTGAGGCAAAATATCTTGGGAACCTCATGGAATGAGAATGGCATCGGTTGCCTCCAACAAGGATTTTTTCATGTGGATCGTAAAAGCAAGGCATGGTAAATTATTCTTGTGGATCCCAAGTCCAATAAGAAAGGATTTGTCGAATCCCACTTGATATTGACTGAAAAAATTGAAAGATTGTCCTCGATTTCCAAACCTAAGCTTATGTCATGGGAAAGCCACTTCCATATGACTTGGGAAATGAGTCCTTGCTTAAAGAACATTTGACGTTCGGGATTAAGGCATAAGGACAATCGCAAGGTCCGCAACATCATACCTGCTTCTATCATCCATCAGCGGTATGACAGGCTGGACAATATTGGCTCAATAGTACTCCACAGAAATCAAATTTGTATGGCACCGAACTAGCATATTGGATATGGCGCGACAAAAGCATTTCTTAAAGCCAAGATGACTAAAGGCCGTATGTACATAAACATTAGGCTAAGATGCAATCGCTTGTGGAGAAGCTCTAAGACCTCAATGTTGATCTTAAAAGGAGATGTAGAATGATGTAATCCTTTAGGTCTCTTCATCCCTCCAACCTATTTATCATGAACTCTAAATGAGCTTGATAGGACTATTCGTGAGTTGATAAAAATGGTTGGACCAATACGAAGTAACGATTGAAGAATCTATGCCGTTGGTACTGGATTTGGAGGCTTTGACCTTAGGAGCAAAAGGCAAGGGTTCCGGATGCCGAATGAGAAAGAAGGATGAAGCAAAGTCAGTCACTGCAAGCACTCTTGTCGCCTCGATGGACGAGGGTAAAAGGAAAATGGAAAAATGCTTTGGCAAATAAAATTTACATATGATGTTTAAATAAAATTGCCAAAGGGCATCAAAAGAGGGAGTATCATGAACTCTCCTTCACCCAAGCTATGGCATTTGTTGAGCAAACAAGATTACTAGTTAGAGACTTGCTCTCAAAGGGTATTTCTGCAAATGGTTTGTAGAAATAAAAAGGAATAGAACGCTAAGATATCTAGTCTTAAAGCTAAGGGATGGCTAGGCCATTACTGCAAAAACAATAAGACTAAGTAAACATAGCCATTAGTATTCATGTTAAATTTGTATACAATCATGTAACCCAGCATGATCAAGTAATTAGTCAATTGTTGGACAAATTAGACTACAAACTTGATCAATAAAAGATTTTTTTGAGTCTACTAAGTTATTTAAATGTCGTACTTCATAATTGGATTATGCATGCTCAAAACAAATATCTAAAAATGGATAGCCACGAACATAACTTACAGAGAATGGCATACATGAGCTAGGCCATATCCCTCTAGTTAGGATGAGTGGGTTGGTAGATTCAAAGAGTCTAGCAACAAATGATTTGAGTTTACTAACTTATAAATCCTTCCTAAGAAGGGAGAAAGCCATGAAAGAACTTTGTGGGACAAAGAATGTTTGTCAAAAATAATCTATTGGATTGGATCCAAAATAGACATCTGTATGTCACTAATTATACAAAAACCAGCAGAAGGATCACAAGTCTAAGGATTTTTGGAAGTTCGGAGAAGTTAGACATGAGGTGGAGAACCAAACTGGTAACGGAGACAAACCATTTATTGGGATCAAGGTGGTGCGTATTTATTGAGAGTTATTCAACTAACCAAATGAAAATGGAATTCTCATTCAGCGAAATTCCTTTAGAAGAGACGATGTTGAATTGTCTCTGGTAAGGAAGAAATCAAACCTTGATTGGATGTGGTTCGATCGGTGTTTCACTGATTTAGTTGCCCCATCGGGATGGAGACTTTCAAAAACCGTCAAGTTGAAAACATGGTGTTTTTCTTAAAGTCGTTATCCAGATACTATATTTGATATGCATTAGCAAACTTGTGTCATACAAAAGTCTTGAGTCTGAGGAATGGTCCTGCATATGTCAAAGGACTAGTGGGAGACAAATTAGACTCAGAGACTGATTTATATAGGTTGGTCATGGAATAATTCAAACATCATTTGTAATCGAAACTTCACTTGCCATGTCTAAGTTCTCTGAAGGATGATCAGAAAACTCCAGTTCCCTAAAAGGTACGAGTTTCTGAAATCAGACAAGAAGAAGCGATGTAAGACATCAATCCAAATAAATGGCTTGGAGATATAAAATCCGCTATGGAGTTCAAACTAGGTTTAAACCTCCTGCATACATGTTTTGAGAACTTCATGAGATATATAACTCGGCCAAGAACAAGATGGAAGGTGTGTGGGAGCTCAGTAGGAGCTGAATTGTGGTCCTAGTGTTTTAAATGGTTAAAAACATCTTTGATCAATTGGAATGGTAGAAAGATGTTGTGGAACTCTGAAACACGAATATTGTTCATGAAATTCTCCATATAAGAATTGGATTCCTGTATAGGGATAAGCCATCCAAGATTCTGTCGTGATAGACTGGTGAGGATCTTAGATGTTTGACATCCCCTACGTCTTTGTTGTATGTAGCATAGTAATATTGTTTGGTGCACTGAGCCCGATGTTGCTTATGTTTCTTAAGCATAACAATGAATATTAAGTGTGCACCGACGATGCAACAGACAACTGTTGAAGGACTATCTCTAATACCTAAATAAGGATTAAAAAAGAGCTCTTGATGCACATTAATGGGGAGTTGATTATAAAAGACTATAGCGATAATAGCTTCTAGCATCATATGAATAATGCTTAATCTCAAAATGAGTGTCCATTCAAGCTTTATGATACTGTGGTAATATTGGGAAGGTTCCAAGTGGAATACCACAAGGAACTTCATCATGGAAAATTTAATGTATGGAAACTTATATTGGAAAATGGTTACAATTGAAAAAAGAAAAAAAGAAAACCCAATTGTTGGGTGTGCCACCTTGCATAGCTAGTAGTCAACTTGGAGGATGACAACTAAGCTATGGCACAAGGTAAAAGGCCTGAGATGTCATCACAGGTCCAAGGAAAATCTTAAACACCATCATCTGCTTGGAGCGATGATAGAAAGATGTAATGTGCGGTTGGACCGCAGGACATCAGCAGAAACTACAGTAGACCCATAAGACATAGCCGGTATGGCAGATTGTTCAAGATCAGAATAATCTGAAAACATGAGTAATTAGCTTTAAGGTAAAGTGCTAGATTATTGGAATAGGTGACCAAAAGCTAATTAGATTTGTGGTTTTGAGAATCATTCAAACAATCTTTATTTAAGTAATATTGTCCCGATGAGTATGGTAAGTATTCGTCATCAGCGCATGTGTCTGTTGTGCTTATCAAATTACATTAAGCACTGGTTTGACGTCACAACAGATGCCCACAAACCACTTAATAACCCATGTAGTTTGGTTGTGCATTGGATGGTGGCTTTGAAACCAACTTTTGAGGGTTGGTCTAAAATGTTCCAAATCGAGAACCTTGGGACTGGGTATCGAGAGTCATACTGAGACTTGTATTGAGTATTGCATTCATTAGATGAGTGCCGCATTTCATCGGCGACAGACGTTGGATGTCTATGCAATTTTAGTGGGTTAATTGACAAGGTGGTCAACTAACTGAACTGACTCGCAGGGATCATCATATGAAAGTCTTAGGGGTTTGGCCGGTATGACTTAAGTCCCCGGCTTCGATAGTATGGGAGTAGTCCTCAAACTTGGGGAATCACGCCAGTCACGTGCATACGATGATTATATCTTGGATCCGAGCGAGAGGTGATTGTATCACAGGCATGATCATCAAAGCCTTATCCAGTGCAGTCGGAGTATGTAGTGAGGACGGTGAGTTCCAAGAAGAGGATCCGTTCCCTGTCAGTATGTTATAGAGGTATCTCCTATGCACTTGGAGATGCGTTCACTCTTTATGAATCTGTGGCCACAGTCGTTGATGGAATAGGAAAGGGAGGTTCTATGTCAAGAAAACTTGGCGTAATGCGAGCTCAAGTATTAAGCATAGACGCCTAGGCCACGATGGGAATCGATACCTAATTTTATACCCTAGACGAAGACCGAGAGACGGTAGACGAAATAACTTTACCCGTATGGACTCAAGAGTCTAAACGTTCACACGGTTATTCACCTAGTTTCTAGTGCCATGGACCGTTGCTAGACGGCCACCAACGGTGACGGGCTTTCTTGAATCAAGAATTATTAATTAAATTTAATTTAATTAATAATAGTGTTGGACACTAGTCCAAATCTAGCTGAAAGGTGAACCTAAAGAGTCGGCATAAATCACCGAAAAGGAACAAAGAATTAATTTAGAATTAATTCCACAAGTAATTAGATTGCTTACAAAGAGAGATCCATTGGATGAAAAAGTTGCCCAAGAATAAATTAACGGCATTAAGTCATATTGAGCTTGTCCTTATAATTTTATAAGGTGGATCTTATTAAATACTAAAGATAATTTGACTTATGTATTTAATTAGATTAAATACAAGTTGGCCTCAATAAAATTGAATTTTTATTAAATTACATTTAAATAAAAATTTATTGGGCTTATATTTTTTTTTTCAAGGGTAAAATACATCAAGCCCATTATTTTGAGCCCATGAAAAATTCATCGAAGGAAATAAATGGCTAGCAAATTGAATTTTTGGAAAGTGCAATTCTAGTCATTTTGGCGATCTCTTTATTTAGAATAAAGAGAAATATACCTTGTAGATAATACAATATATTTAGAAATATTTTTAATTATCAAACAAGGTATAAATATATGAAATATATTTTTTGGGAAATTAATTATAATCATTATTAACAAAAATAAATCCCCCCTCTTCCAAGGGAGCTCTCGGCCGCCCCTTCTCTCTCTGGCACTAGGTGCATTTTTCCCTACTTCTCTTCTAACAAAGAGGACGTAGAGATCACAACTCCAGTATGGTGTGGAAGAATTAGAGGCTGCTATGTTGGAGTCTCAAGTGAAAAACATTTGGAGCGACCGTGAAAAATGAAGGTATCATTTCTCACTCCTTTCAATTTTTGTTTTAGTGATTATAGATCAGCCCCAAGTTAGTTTTTGTTTTAGTTCATCAAACGTCGGGGAACTCCAAGGGTACACCCCTTGGATTAGTTTAATTTATGTGTTTAGTTTTTGTTATTATGCGATTTTGCTTTACCGCTTTCACTAGCGCATTCCCGGGCAATACCACGAGATCCTTCATCTGAGACTCGTTTATATCCTCAAAATATATGGCCATAGTAACTGAATGAATGGGATAGGTTTCTCGATTCAATCAATATGGTAAATGAGGACTCGAGTTATAAGTACAGATATCTAGTCCAGGATGGGGACCGATGTCGAATTTCATGCCCTGGACTAAGGCCGGAGACGGTTGACAGTAGGCGTACTCGTACAAAATTCAGACATTAAATGTTCACACACTATTCACCTAGTCTTTTGTTCCATTGGTTGTTGCTAGACGACTACCGATGGTAATGGGCTATTTCTAGTTATGGGGTAATCGAAATAATTGATTAAATTAGTTTTAATTAATTATGTGAGGAACATGCTGTGAGTGCTAATTTTATCATATCTAAACAATCAAAACACAAATAAGTTATCACATATAAAAATATTTGGATGAAAATATCAAAGTGAGTACAACTCTATTGTATTTGATTCTTCTCTTCAAAAGTATTATTTGTAAAACTTAACAAATTCAAAGGGTAATCTCCACGTAGATCCCCTTTATTCTTTAATTTGAATTTCTCGTTAATTCGAGGGCTCAAGCTTGTAATCCTGAATTAAATTTGATGATCTGAAAGTGGATTTACCACTTTGATCTTCTTGAGAATATATTTGAATATTTATAGTGTTAATTTGAAGTCTTAGCGCCTATAATCCCAAAGTAAATACAATAATTTGTGGCATACCTTTGACGAAAGAGTCCATCTCCACCTTGAATGGCTTGGAATATTCTTGAACTCGGAGAACATCATAGAGAGAATTATTTGGCCATGTTGCCTTGCTTTGCTCTTCGTTATCTATCTCTTTGTGTGTTTTGAATGAGCTCTTGAGACACCTTTATATAAGTGTTAAAGAGGTACAATTGTGATGTACTCGAACATCCTTTATATTATCTCTTTATAATTCAATTTAAGGAGATAAATACATCATATATTTTGAATGATATGATTGATAACTTAATATCATCTCTTTAGTATTTATAATTTTTAAAGAGTTAAATATCTGAAATATGTGTATATGCAGTTGCTCCACGTGATGTTGTCTGATTAGCTAGAATCTTTTACTGCAAAGAATGATTTGATTGGTCAAAACACTTCATTTTCATACTTGTCGGTCATTAATTTGATGACACAATATATATTAAATTATAAACTAAATTAACTATTTATACTTGGAATTAATTTAGTAATTTCAAAATATAAATAGAAAAACATTATAATTGATAATTAATACATTATTAGACATTTGTCATTATTTAATTGCGCGCAAAAAGAAGTTTTCTACAAGTGCCTAAAGGGAGTGGATCGGCGTGGCAAGTGTGGCGGAAGCGCAAAAAATAAAAAAAAAACAACAATTAAAGCATGTAATTTATCATGATTCAGGGGTGTATCCTTAATCTATTTTTCGGGTATTCGGGGTACAATAAAATAAAGGACATGAATCGCAAGAAAAAAACGAGATGCGAAAAGTAAAATCAGAATTTACCCTTGTAGCTTTTTCTTCCATGGCTAGAAGCGTTGATTTCCTCTATTCCAGATCTGTTCATGGATAGATCTCGATGATGAGATCCTCTAAAATTGTCCACCCTCTTACTACAAGGGAGTGGTCTTCTCGTGCTAGCAAGAACAACCACGAAAGAGTACAGATCAAAACAACCACTATTAATTAACGTGTTTTGATCTCCTATTCATTTTTCTTTGATCTCTAAGACCAAAAGACAAACTTGGAGATAGAGAGAAGAGAGAAAGAGGGAAAGGCCGAGTATGAGAGGTGTAGAGAACAGTGTGCATTTTGTGTGATTTTAATATATAAGTATATAGATAACGTAGGCATACATATACAAGGAGTCCTAACCCAGTTGGGCACCAAAATATCAAAAACCCTAGAGTTTCCACCACTCATTGACAATTTTTTCACCTTAAAATCAGCCAATATCCAAAATTAACCTCCTTGACAAGGCCTAAGAAAGGCTAGGGCTTGCATTTTAATGAACCGGGCTTGATTATATTCAAATTAAATCAACCCCAAGTCTCATGGACTTAAAGTAAACCTACTTTAATTCCAAGGCCAACACTAAAATATCCTTTAATCCAATTAAAGGATCCAAGCCTTTTATTATTTCTCTTTCAATTTATAAATCCAAATTATAAATTGTACCAAGCCCAACAAAATTAATTTAATTAAATTCAATGGCTAAATTAAAATTCTAATCAATCAAATTCAAGTCATCCATCCAATGGATTGGTCCAAATAAATAATCCACATCATTTATTCTCTTCAGAATTAGTATAATCCATTTAAATTAATCCGACTTTTTTGGAATTAATTTCAAATTAATTCCATGTTATTATAGTGGTACAATGTGACTCTTAGATTTATCCTCAGCTAGACTTGGGCGTGTGACCAATACAATTAATTAAATTCAATTTAATAAGATTATTCCATATCCGAAGTAGCCCATTACCATGGGTGGTCGTCTAGCAATAATCTATGGCACTAGAATCTAGGTGAATAGTAGCGTGAATATTTAGGCTTCGAATCCATATCAGTACGGTCCTACTGTCACTAAAAGGATCCGTCAGGGAACGCGCGAGCAAAAGCATGGGTAAAATAAAGGCGAAGTGATAAATACATACGTATAATTGAAATTATTTGTTTCTACGACCAACCAAGGGGTGTACCCTTGGTATTTCAGGGCTTTTGATGTAGTATGTAGATTAAGAAAAAATAAAATAACAAATCCAACACACGAGGCTATAGATTAAAGAACAATCGATATACGATATTTAAATGAAACTTTACCTCATTTATGTTTCAACCAGTAATCGTGTCTATGACCATTTATTCACCTTAAGCTCCAAGGTAGAAGCCCTCTAGAGATGATCCACATCACACCATAACAATATGATTTTCATCTCTTTGTTAGAAGAACTCAAAATTGATTGGAAGATGATGAAAGAAATTACATTCTCAATTAGTGTATTCTCTTCATTAAAAATTATGTACAACTCGAGGCTCTCAGCCATTGATTCTGAATGATGTTCCACATCGCTCCTCCTTATGTCCTATTGAATTATAATCTAATCACTCGGACAAACAAGGATTGGAATACAGTTAGTTACAGATAATATGTGATCGCAAATGATGGTTTCAAGAAGTTGTATAAAATCCTACTCTGACTATTTCTTTCACGTGTGTAGGAACATCCTATTAACTCAAGTACTTCATAGGATGAGAGTCTTTCATACAATAAGGGCCAAAGTATTTCATTGAAACCTCGATCTAACAAGGTCTAACTTAATTTGATTACTTCATTATCAGAGACTGATTAACAATAGTCGTTTTAGGAAGAACTTCACTGATTATGAATTTTATTCTCATTTTCGAGAACTTCACACCCTCTCGATCCAATCGAAAGGCAATTAATTTTGTTCACCACTCCGAGTCTAATTCATTGAGCCTCGTGAAAGGGTATTAGACTTGTGAACCTCATACTGATCTTGTGTATTTAGATAGCCTACAAATGTCATATAAAATCTAATCCAAGGTGTAACTGGTAAGCTCATTTTGTCCCACAAAAGAGTTTTTACGGTCTTTCTCCTTCTTAGAAGAGATTTTGAAAGCTAATGAATTCAAATTGCCTAACTCTAGTGAATCCATCACCCTTTCTCATCCTAAACTAGATGAGATTGACCTACCAGGACATTATGTTTCGCTCTTTATTATTATTTTATTGTTTATTTTAGTATTCATAATGTAATTATGATATATTATGACGTTTATGTTTCACCTAGAAGACTTGAATCACATTCATGTTAAATAAAGAACTTTATTGATCAGAATAGGTTATCAAAATTGTCCTACAATTATTGAAAATACTATTTCGATCATGCAAGGTTATGAAAACACTATCAAATTATGGATTATTGGTATCCAATACCAAGAGTAGAATGGTGATTCTGTTAATACTCATTTAAAGATTTTACCTTCATCATGGAGGAGCTGAGGACACTCACTGTTCTAATGGTCCTACTCTAGGCAATAGATGCAAATATCTTTTGGAATCCTTGATGGATGAACCCTCTTCCTCTTTCCTATACCCCCACCTGGTAGTGTAACAACAACACTCGAAATGCTAGCAGTAGTAGAAGACGTCTCATCCTTCTTCCTCTTCTCACGTCCGGCAACCTTTCCCCTCGCTTTAGAGGTTGAAGCGTCTCCCACTAGTACCAACAATGCAGATTTTCAATCGTTGCCTCATATTGGACCAATATATTAATCAACTCATGAAGGCTTTTCTCAAGCCCACACATGTTAGTTGATAATAAATAAACCCAAAGAGGGAGATACTGATTGCAGCATTACATCAACGTACGTTTCTTCCTTCCTGAATTCAGTTTGGAGGTCTTTGAGCTTTTCCACTAGGGATAGCATTATCACTCCATGCTCTCATATGGACAATCTTTCAACCATTCTAGCACCGAAGAATGTCTTCATCACGGCATATCTAATATGTCGGTCCAATACCACATAAAGTTCTTCCATCCGGTACATTATCGACCAAAAGTCTTCGTACCTTCGTATTGTTTTCGGACCTCGTTACTCATCAAGCCCAATACAATACTGTGTAATTTCCACTTGTCCTCATGCCATTGAGTAAATATTTCGAACATCAAACATTTTACCCCTCCATCTGGGAGAACTCATCGTTACAACACTTTAGTGTGGCCTCCAAGCGAGCGAGCTCTCCTTCCCTGGCCACTTGTCAATTCCACACTAATGTAGTAAACGTAAGAGACTACAAAAATAAAGTAACCAAGTAAGGAAAAAACAAGAAGGAAGGTATAGCAAACAAGGTAACGTACTCGACCAATATCTTCGGCTAACAGCTTATCCACCTGTTCATCGGTAAGAATAGAAAATCGCCTTAAATCTTCTTCACTTTACTACATTCCTCCTGCAGTTTCAAGCCAAAAAAGTGTCGTAGGTATCCCAGTACAACTTGTATGCCTTCCGTTGTACACACCCATGGTGAAAATATTACCACGTGGAATGGTGGCTGAAGCAGAGGCGAAAGGGGCATCTCATGCTCTCTTTTGGGGAGGGGATACCGCTACAACACCCAAGGGCCCGAGCTCGAGAATGTCGAGGGAGAAAGAGGAACAACTACCTCCAATAGAACTAGAAAACGCGCGAGAACTGCCCTCTCCCTACTCATTGATGAGCCATCTCATGCTCACAACACTTCTATTCTTTCACGGTTGCTCTCCTCTCGCACGCACCACTTCAATGTTTCACCTTCTTACCTGAGATGAATAACGTGAGGAAAATAAACGAAAGCAATGTATTAACATTAAGCAATAGAGAACATCCAATACCAGGGGGGATATATCCAGCAACATCAATCATATGACTAAACTATCCCGCCAACATAAAAAACTCACACACTCGATGATATACTTGATTGTAACTTATGATCAAGGAGGTACCTACCTGAACTTAAGGAAAAAATGTTGGTTAAGAAAATCAACAACCCGAATTTTTGTTCGGAACAGGGGCCTCTCTTGTTTCTCACAACAAGGGCATAATATGGTTATGCCATTGTCCAACATGCAGCATATTGCACATTTTCATCTTCGTAGTTTCGTTTGCTGGTAGCTTATTTTTCCAGATTAACATCCTCTTCTTCTCAAATAAGCTTTCTGCGAACTCAATGCTCTTTTGGGTCGTGGAATTTAACAGGAACGATCCATTCACTTTGTTTGACAAAATTTTGAATGAATACTTGACTTTATCTATCTCAGTGAGGCAAACCCATAATCCCCAAGCTCTTTTGGTAGAGATATCATTTTCACTAATAGCTGATACCAGGAAAACTTCTCTTGAGGTAGCTTTGATTTTATTGAAAGCCACCATGTCTGGGCTCTGCAACTTCATAAAATGAAATGTTGGATGAGACCCCTTTTCTGCAGTATCTGGAGCAACTGATACGAATTTTATCTCCAGAATATCGCATCTCTTTAGGTAGGGGTTATTTTGCCATGAAACAAAGACCACCTCACTAATCCACTCCGGATATTTTAAAATATTTGAAAAACTTTCTGACATAGTATTAAATGAAGCAAGATCTACAAAGTCGTACCATTCTCTGGCATCCTCTGGTTTGGACCCTTCTAACATCCAAACCCTATTATATTTTTCGAATGTTTTGATGATGGACTTGCCAGGATTTACTCCTTTACGGGAAATTAATTTTTTCCACATGCGCTGATAGTCCTGCCAAGCAGAAAAAGATATCAATTTATTAGTATTAACCTTAGAACTGTCTGTCATTGGTAAGACTAATCTCTCCCTCTTTAACCCTAGAGGTGCTGGATTGACTTGAATCTTTAGGAGTTTGCACTTCCTGTGAATTAATTGTTGTCGTTTTACCAGAGTCTGGTGATGGCCTAGTGCAATTGGTACTTGAATCCGATGCTACAGGTCTAGAGCCCTATACTCTAAAGGCATGTCTAGGGTCCTACTCTCTCAACTCGTGAGCCATCCCCGAAGGTGATGCCTTTCGAATTGGTTCTCGTAAATCATTCCATAGCGAGGTGGATGCTAATAAGGAACTATTGATGGCGACCTAGGCTATGTCTAGATCGGCTTATTGGATTTGATCGGCAACTTGGGCATTCACCGCTAGTTGCTCGAATTTCTTGTCAAGCTCCTCGAGGTTTTTCCAGAGGTGCCTTAGTCTCAACATGATAGAGTTTGCTTCAAATGCCTCCATCTCTCGTCAGGAAATCTGCAAGAACATTTTTGTGAGATTTTATGACGATAATAGTATAACAATAATATTGCCGTAGCTTTTCATCTGATAATACGAGTTTTCTCTATCTTTGATTCTAATTTATTTTTTAAGAAAGCCTTAACATTAGTATTATCAACTTTTAAAGTAAATTCTTTAGCAAATAAAAATAAAGGCCATTTCTTAAAGCCTTTCAAAGCGCAAAGAATTCCTTCTCGTTAATGTGCAAACTTTAGCTTGTTGTTCTAAGAACAACCCTGCTGTATATCTACAAGGTTTTTCCCCTATAGTTGTCTTTTTCATGAGCATTGTTGCCCATATATAGTCATTGGCATCTGTGTAGACTACTAATTCGTCATCTTCTTGTTGTATAGCAAGTTTTGGCAGGTTACTACAAGCCTGTTTCAGCACACTAACCCTTTTTGTGTGAACTTCTTCCTATTTTCACTTTGAACCTTCTGTTTCTTTCATATGATGTCGAAAATCCCTCCTACATCTTGCAAAATCCTTAAAACAGATTCCTGCAAAATTAACAACTCCTAAGAAGCTCTACAATTGCTTCTTATCCTTGAGTACATCTGAAAAATTGCGGATTTTCTCCACAATATGCTCTTGCAACTTAATGCCTATTTCGTCAACAAGAATTCTTAAAAATTCAATTTTATTGACAGCTATAATAGCTTTCTTCTCAAAAAATACTAGACCTTCTCTATGGCATGCATCAAATAATATTCAAAATATTTAATATGGTTTCTCATATTTTTGGATGCAATTAAGATGTCGTCAATGTAGACAAACATAAACTCAAAAATAATCCTTAAACAGATTATCCATTTTTTTTTTAAAAAATCTGGGGTGCATTAGCTAAATGCATTGGAAGTACATTCCAGATATATTATTTTTGTGGTGTGGACAATGCTGTAAAATTCTTTGACTCACTCTCCATCTTAATCTAATAAAAATCAGATTTACAATCGAATTTAAAAAATACTTTTGCATCTTTAAAGCATTCAATTTAGTGCTCTCTACTAGGGATGTAATAACCATCAAATTCTAAGATTTTATTAATCCCTTGATAGTTAATAACCATCCTGGCTTTACTTCCTTTTATCTGACCATGGTTTCTACCAGAAAATCAGGGCTACTTTAAGTAGAGACTCCAGGTTCGATGAGTCCCAGACTGATATGCTCTTTGATAATGATCTGTATATCCTTCTTCCTCCATGTTCATCTGAATGGGTTTTGTATCGAACATACTCGTAATTGCATTCCTTTTTTACTTTCAGAATAGCTTCGGTCTTGTTTCTATCCTATCTGGCCAGAGAGTTTTCAATGAAGTTCCTCTGAATAAGTCTCTTGATGTTTTCAAGAGAAAGCTTGTTTTCCTTACTAATTTCTGGTGATTTCATTTCCTTAAGGTTTCTAATATCCTCCTCAGATTTCATGCAGAAGCTATCGCTATCGATGAGTCTCTGTTGCCTTAAAGATAAAAGAATTTTATCAAATTTTCTCTTAACCTGCATTTTTGGATGAATTAATTTGGCATCGAAATCACAACGTTCGCTAGAAAAATTTATAGGCATTATCGTATTAAATGTCTTTTCTCTTTGCAAAACTTGTATCTCACTACCATAGTTAGTAGTAAAGATTAACAGATTCCTTTGATTATCCTGCATATATCTTGCAAATATTTGAATAAAATTGTTACCTAGCAAGATAGCAGCACCTGTATCATGAAAGTAAATTGGAAGCCTTTTTACCCTAAACCAGGGTGTTCTGGATGCTCCTCTGATCATGATTTTAGCTTCTCGTATTCCCTTATTGAGTATTAGGATTTTCTGCCAAAAGTTCCTTCCTACAATAACGGTCAGGGTTTCTCTTGCTTCTTTAGGGACAACACCAAGTTTGGCCGTGCAAATTCCTAATCCAAAATCAATAAAGGTTGCAAAATACTTTGTCTTATATTGATCATATAATATGTGAACAAATATGTATATAGAAAAGGCACTAGTCATTCAATCCTTATGGTAACACCATCCAAACTGAATTCCGTTCCGTTATCTTTTCTTCCCTAGAGTTTATGAGTTTCGAGAAAACTTAAACCCAAAGTCATACTTCCATTTTCTCGTCCTGCAACTACAATTCCATAGCCTGCTATTTCTGACATGTCTTCTTATCTACCAACAACAGGTTGTTTCAAATTATATAAGTCATCACAAGAGAAAAAATTTTCTTTCTTAGTGATGTCAAATATAACTTGTATATGTTTCCATCCTTCAGGGCATCTATGTTTTACAGTATCTACCCTAATCTCTTGACAACTTAAAGCTTCTAATAGCTTTTTCATCTTTCCTTTATAGCCTGTAATCCTATCTTCTAGAAAGAACATCCTGCTGCTAAACTCAATTCTAGAACAAAGTGCTCGATCTAAAGTTAGGTGATCTTTAATGACAAAATCGAAACCTCCTATTCTTGGTATCCTAATTGGATTTGGTGTCATAACCTTAGCAAATTTCTTGAAAATTCTAAGAGTTTCAATGTACTCTTTCCTAAGAAACAGATCAGAATGATGTGCGTTGGAAAGGGCATATGCAACTCTATAAGTCATAAAATATGGTCTACTTCCCTCTTTCGTTAGATCTTTCCTTTTAAAATCTTGATAAAAAGTCAAGACTCTACTGAAATCTTGGTCTACTAGGTTGTCTGCAATCCTAAGATGAATGACAAACATCAATTTTTGTGCATACAAATTACTTATCATTGTCCCAAAACAGTCATCTCTTAGGTTATTGAGTATTCTATCCATAATAGATAAATGTATTTTTCAATCAATTCCTTACTTAAAAGTTGCTTTTATTACTACTTTAATAGTTCCTATGTGGATCCATTACATACTAACAGTTATTTCTTCTCTAAGCTTACTCAATTCTTCAAGAATTTCCTACCGATCAGAGCATGTGCAAATATTTTTTCAATAAACCTAGGCTCTAATACCATTATAGCTGAGCATGTGCAAAATTATGCATTAGGATGCAAAATAATTGAAAATAGACTAAACTGATCATTTTAAAACTAGGAAAGGGTAAAATTGTCCAAACTTCCTTTTGGAGACCTAATTTAAGCAATTTTAAAAATTACTGGACTAAATTGAAAATGGGCCAACTTAAAGGACCAAATTTAACCACATGGAAACTTAAAGGACCAAAATGATCTTTCTCCCAAGAAAAAATTATCAATAGCTTCGTTTCTTTCACAGAAGTTGTCGTAGCCTAAAAAATGTCGTGAAATAACAAAAAAAAAATCGGACAAATTCTAATTTGGAAAATAAAGAACAACATTGAGAGCTTCACAATTACAAAATCAAAACTGTAAAAAAAATTATACCTAGGTGGTGACAAAATCTGAAAATTTCGGTTTGGAGTACTCCAGCCAAAAAATCATGTATAATGGCAGATTTGTGTAGGGCAAATTGTTTAATTTGGGACAAATATTTTGATGTGAATATAAATTTTTGAAACAAGGAGAAAACTATCATTTTGCCACCAAAGTGACAAGGAACCAGAAAAGTAAAAACAACATAAAATTAATGTGTTCTTCTTAATAAAGTAAACACCTTACTATTAATAACGAACTTTTTAATCATCTATTTAATAAAGGACTGACATATCACTAATTTAATTCCATCCTCAAAGTAAACGGGGCCTAACATGATTAAGTAGAATGCATGAATAAAATCTTTCTCCTTCATTTGGTGATACAACATATATCCGATTAATAACTTGCTATTGTGATCTTCTTTTATGCCAAACCTTTTTATTTGGCATCCATCTGTAGTATTTGGGGAATTCGCTATCCAAATGTTGATTAGGCTCTTGGCCTTCACTGTGAACTCTAAAGAACTCAATTAACATCACAATTAAAATTCAAAGCAATACTCCTATATATTGGATAAGAATCAGTTCCTTGTATCGTGCATGGTGCAAATGGCTCAGGGTTTTTTTTTTTTTCAAGTTCCATTTTTCATGCATAGAGCATTGACATTCATCTCTCTGCATGGACCATGTATCATGTGTCTCATAACAGCTTCATACAATATAGGTTCATTATTCTTGTCAGGAACCTCTGCTCGAACTATGCGATCATAAACCATCCAGTGTATTCAGCTTGTCGTTTTCATCTAGGACGACCAACATATGAGCATGAGGTAAGCCTCTTTTTTGGAACTCGATTACATGAACATGTGCCACGAGTTTTCCAAGAACACCTCTAGTGTAGATATCCTTTTCAACTCTTCAAATTTGGCTCAAAAAGTCCTAGTTAATAAATCGGGCCAATCTTGAGGTGTTTGCCCAAGCTTAAGGTCATTTTGTATTTCTTCCCATGATGGATTGCATGTCATAGTAATAAATAAATCCTACTTACCAAATTTTTGAACCATTGACATTGCGTCTTGATAGCATTGATACATATCTCAAGGACTTCCAACTAACAATGATGACAGAATAGTACGATCTCCACATTTCCTAAATCACGTATAATAAAGTAAATAATCCATATTGAAATATAATAATACAATAATATATCTATATATATATATGTAACACATTTAACTACTAGCATCATGTTCTCCAGCATTTAAGCAATCTTGAACCTTGATATGATTAGGCTCTAACACCTTGTTGATGTGTTCTTATAAATTTGAGCTTTTGAATTTCGATCTTCGCATAATTATCAATGGAATATTGTGGCAGTAGACATCCTCCACTCAAAAGGATTGAAGTATTATGCTTCCGAATCTACAATTATAACAAAACGTGAGAACTAAAATTGCTATTAGTAACTATTAAAAATTATTAAAATAAATAGTACCTGCAACATATATATGTAATAGTCGCAGCAAGTGACTCTCGTACCATCAACTGTACAACAGTCACTATCCCATCCAAATGTTCCATAAGCAAGTAGTAGGAGATATTGCAAAGGATCATAATAGTCTGAAAATTCTTTAGCATTCATTAGTTGGCCTCCAATTATTTCAATAATTAGGGAAAATTATTATTTTAGTCCGCTAAGTACGCCTAATTTTAAATTTTAGTCCGATAACTATGTCCATTTTTGTTTAGGTCCAGTAACTTACGAAATTGCTTACTTTTAGTCCTCTAGCAGATTTTCGGACAATTTTACCCCTATACAACTTTTGAAAGATAGTTTTAGGGTAAAATTGTCCGAAAATCTGTCAGAGGACTAAAAGTAAGCAATTTTGTAAGTTACTGGACCTAAACAAAAATGGACATAGTTATCGGACTAAAATTAAAATTAGGCATACTTAGCGGACTAAAATAATAGTTTTCCCCAATAATTATATCCCTATTAGTTGTATCTACTACTTCATCAACACCAACTAAACCTGTGTTGCAGTTGGAAATCCATATCGACAGTGTGCGGTAGTTCGCTTCTTGATCATAACATACAGTCAAATATATCATAACTTACAATCAATTACGTGCCAGGTTTTTAAATTTGTGTCTTAGTATAATTCAAGTACATTTAGCAAAAGGTTAGACACTCTTCGGCAATATAACATTCAGCCATTGATCCTTCTGGAAAAGCTTTGTCAGTGTTGTTTTAACATGAAAGAATACCTATAAAGATTAAACCAATAAATAATGAAATTTCATTTTAAATAGTTAAAAATATCTCAACAACAATAACATATGTTACCTTTCTATCGTAAACATCCATCGATACTGCACCGGCCCTCCTAAAATTACCTGTTGTGCAAGATGAATATGCAGAAATCTAGAATATCAAAAATTGCAGGAGGAAAAATTCTTTCTAACTTGCACAAGAGTCAACTTGAGTCAACTCTTTAGAACATAACGTTTTGAAGAAATTGCTAAATTATATAATGCCTTGCCTACATTATCATTTAACAACTCACGTACCGAAATTGTAAATAATTGTTGCAAAATAACATGGCAATCATGAGTTTTCATACGTGTAATTCAACAATCAATGATGTCTAAACCCTCTGATAAGTTTGCAGCATATCCATTTGGATACTTCACTTAGGCCAAAAATGAACACAACTTCTTTTGTTCAGTTGTAGATAATGTATAGCATGCCGGAGACACAAAATAAGAATCTCCAACAAGTTTTGGGTGCAATTGTTGTCATATACCCATTGCTTGCAAATCAAATCTTTCTTTAATATTATCCTTCGTTTTTCCATCAATATCTAGCAATGTATCTTGTATATTATCACATACATTCTATTCTATAAGTATTAACATCTAAGTTATGTCATAATTCAAAGGGAAAAGTATCATTTTAGTCCGTTAATTATGTCTAATTTTAATTTTAGTTCGATAACTATGTCTATATTTGTTTAGGTCCAATAACTTACGAAATTGCTTACTTTTAGTCCTCTGACAGATTTTCAGACAATTTTACCCCTCTGCCTAATTTTACTTTTAGTCCTCTGCCTAGAATGCATAGGGGTTAAACTGTCCAAAAATCTGCCAGAGGACTAAAAGTAAGCAATTTCGTAAGTTACTGGACCTAAACAAAAATTAAAATTAATATTAGGCATATTTAGCGACTAAAATGATACTTTTTCCTAATTCAAGAGTTCTCCAATATGACAGTTTAAATAAAATGCTATGTTTTCTCCACTTTAATATTCATCACGTTTTCTCTTCTTTGATTGTGTCTTTCCATGACTCGATGCACATAGCTTGATTATTCTATAACATTATCTGTTGTCAACCGTGCTGACTTATCTCTATTTTTCTTCTAACCATCAAAAGCAGTTTTACAATCATGCCATTTGTGATCATGAGGTAAAAATCCACGATGGCCCATATAACATATCTTTTCCCATTTTTCAACCGAAAGTTACAAGTTTCTCTGTTGCATATTGGACATGCTAAGTATTGTTATGTGCTTCATCTTGATAATTATGATGCACAAGATTGATGCACTAAAATAAAAAGTTAACTAATTTCAAAACTCTAAAATAACAATTAATTTAAATTGATAATGGTTCAGAATTTCACCAGTAAACATAGGAAGTAAAAGAAATCCAAATATATCATACTAATTGTTTGAGGAAATTGTCAAACATCGAATTGACATATTCAAACAAGAGGCCATTATACAAAATTTTCGTTCTTCTCTCTGTATTTATAGAATTTTTTTAGAAGATGTTACAGATTCTACTTAATTTCTTTCTAACAAATAAACAAAGGGTAAATAGCAATTTATCCGCTATGATATTGAAAAAGAGCACATCACCCCCCTATAAAAAAATATAGCAATTTATCCCTCTATACTTTTTATACAGAGAGGTAAATTGTTTCATTTTAGAAAACATAGGGAGATAAATAATTGTATTTTAAAAATACAGAGAGGTGGATGGCTATTTATTTTTTCATAAGGGAATAATTTGCTCATTTACGATATCACAATGGGATTGCTTGCATTTTTGCCGATAAACAAATCTTTCAATTGCAACAAGTCTAGAATAAAGTTTGAATCTCATTAAGTTCTTTCCCCACTCCTAATTGAAGAATCACGAATTTAGCCGTAAATATACTGGGCCTCTGATCAGTACTGCTTGAATCTACAGAATTGTCATCAACAACTTACCTGTGCGCTATCGATGAAAATCTACCCTTTTTCCTTTTCTTTTCCTCACTCTGATAGAGAAAAATTTGTTATATATAATTGTGGCCCAATGACTTATTAAAGAGGCTCACTTGGAAGCCTATTTGCCCCGCCCACTTGGTAGCCCAAGAAACCGACCCGCCCAATGACTTTATTAAAGAGGCTCACTTGGAAGCCCACTTGCCTGGCCCACTTTGCAGCCCAAGAAACCGACCCGGTAAACCCAATCCATTCTACCTACCTACTTATATCTACTACCTAACCCTAAATCTCATTCTCATCTCTCTTTTTCTCTTGCGCCAACTGTCTTTTCTCCTTCTCTATATTTTATCTGTGATTTTCTTTCCCTTCTTTCACTGGCAGCCATGGCCTCTTTCCTAAACCAACTTAATGGTTTAAGGAAAGTGACCCAGACCTTCCATCCTCACCTCTTCTCTCGATCCTTTAAATAGGGGTTTACTTCCCCTTGTTGAGATACCGAAAACCTGACTATCTCCTAAAGCATCATTTCTTCGTGAAATCGAGAATTTGAGGGTCTTTGTGACCGTGTGATAAACAGATCTAAGTGATCGAAGTGTGTGGTCGGGTTCCGAGTTTCTGTGGTGTTACCTGTGGGTCGGTGCTTTGGGTGCAGTACTTTTGTGGCCGTGTTCCCTCGTGTTGGATTTGGCTTAATCTGAGCCAATTTCATTGTACGATTACTATTTTTCATTATTCATTTATTCATTGTTATTATTCATTAAATCTGTAATATTCAGTTTGTAATATTCTTAAGAAGTTTCGTACTCCACTATTGTAATAGTTGAATGGGCTATCTTGGTGATATGCACTATACAGTTGTAATTAGAGCCTCGTCTCTGATCCTCGAAGCTCCTTGTCGTGGTAACTCTTTCAAACCCCTCCTTTTAATGTTTTCACATATTTTTCCTGTCATATTATTTTTCTGAAATTTTTACCGTGATGCTTATCCCCGTGATTTTCCACTTGGCCGGACCCTTGAGGTTGTCGGGCATATGGTTAGGAGTTAGGCTGGACGGGCCTGGAATTTGTGATTATTTCTTTTATTATTCTGATCTATTATCTCTATTAAATTTTTGTCTATTGTGACTCGAGCTTACTGCCTTATTCTCTAGATCTGTGACTGAGTGTGATTTGAAATATTTTCTGTAATCTGAAATTTTTTCTGTGAGTTCACTATTACCTCTGTGGTGATCTAAAATCTCTTACTTCAAACATGTTGTTATCCTTTGTGAACTATTATTGTGATTTGTGAATTTTGTGATCTGAAATTTTCTTGAAAAATACTTTTGAGATCTGTCATGATTCTACCCTGTTGAAAACTGCAATTTTTTGTTCCATTATTTGATCTGTGATAACCTTTTTTCTGGCTTAAAATCCACTGCTAAGTTTTCTTAAAAAAATTTACCACTAATTGTCTGTTACACTTTTTCAAAATTTTCAAAACCTTTTGAGCCAAATTATTTGTTAAAAATGGCCGGTTACAATTTACAACCTTTTGACGGCAAAAGCGATTTCTCAATCTGGCAACAAAAAATGAAGGGTATTTTGATTCGCTAAAAAGTTTTTAAAGCAATAGATGGTAGGTACACTGAAAATATTTTTGAAGAAAAAAGACTGAAAATGATGAATATGCCTACTCTTCTATTATTCTTAATTTGTCTGATACTGTGTTAAGAAAGGTTGGTAAACAAAATTTTTCGAAATAATTATGGGGAATTAGAAGAACTTTACACTAAAACCTCCCTGCCTAGTAAACTGTCTTTATTAGAAAAATTCTTAAGATATAAACTTGATTTTTCAAAAAACATTTATGAAAACTTAGATGAATTCACTAAATTGATACAAGATATAAAATTGACCGGTGACAAAAATATTGATGAATATTCCCCTATTGTGTTGTTGAATGCTATCCCTGAAACATATTCTTCTGTGAAAGCTGCTATAAAATATGGTAGAGACAGTGTGAACCTAAATACAGTAGTAAACGGCTTAATGAGTAAGGAGATAGACTTAAAAGCAAATAGTCCTAGTAATAATCAACACGAGGTTAATTTTGTGAGAGGAAGACCTAGATTTAGAAACTCCAGTTTTAGACATAATAGTAGAAGCAGAAGCAAAAGTAGAACGGTAGTAGGAGAAAATCTAGAACTAGAGATAATTCTTATAGAGATGATAAAACTAGGGAAAGACGTTGTTATAACTGTGGTATAAAGGGACATTACATTAGTAAAAAATCAAAAAGGGATAATAGAGAAAGACAATTTGATGAAAAAGAAAAAGTGAATAATGTTTCTGATGATTCTAGTGAAGTGTTTGTTGTTTGCGAGGTCAATTCTATGCATTCTATGAGTATGTATAAATGGTTAATTGATTCTGGTTGCACTTTCCATATGAACCCCTTTAAAGAAATTTTCTCAAATCTTAAAATTGAAAAGTTCTGATTTTGTTTCTATGGCAAAAGAAAAGCGCTGTGAGATTAAAGGTTTTGGTCACATTTCTTTAAATTTAAAAGATGGTTATAGGTTAACCCATAAAAATGTTAGGTATGTTCCTGACCTCTGCCATAACCTTATTTCATGTGCTGCCCTAGAAGAGGAAGGATTAGAAGATAGATGAGAAAAATGTGTTATGAAATAATAAAAGACTCACTAATTGTTTTCAAAGCAGAAAAGAAGCGCAACTTGTATTAATGTTCTGTTACATATGATTCTGTGGCTGCATCTGTGAATGAGCATGATAAAACTTCTTTGTGGCACAAACGTTTTGGTCATATTAGTCAAAAAGGGCTAGAACTACTGAATAAAGAAGGAAAACTTAGTGAAAAAGTTGATAAATTAAAATTCTGTGATGAATGTGTAATGGGTAAACAACATCGTGTGCATTTTCCTACTGCACCTTCCCCGAACCCCTCCATGTCACCCTGCATCTTAGATTATGTACATGCTGATGTTTCGGATCCTTCTAAAGAACCCACCCATGGTGGAAATAGATATTTCTTGTCTATTGTTGATAATTTTTCAAGGAAAGTTTTTGTTTTCTTATTAAAACATAAATCTGAAGTTTTCGAAAAGTTTGAGAAAAGGAAAACCCTAGTTGAAAACCAAACGGGAAAAAGATTGAAATCACTTCGTACTGATAATGGTCTTGAATTTTATAATCAAAATTTTATTGATCTTAGTGATATATTAGGGATTAAAAAGCACAGGACCAACCCCTACACCCGACAACAAAATGGTGTTGTTGAACGCATGAACCAAACCTTACTTGAAAAGGTTAGATATTTGTTGATTAGATCTGGCTTGCAAAAGTCATTTTGGGGTGAAGCAGTTCTGACTGCAACATACTTGATTAATCTGTCACCTTCTGTGCCATTGCTTGGTAAATTCCCTGAAACTGTTTGGTGTGGTTAAAAACTTGATGTTTCTCTCCTTCGTACTTTTGGTTGCTCTGCATTTGTTCATCAAAATTCTGATAAACTTGAACCTATATCTCTTAAATGGGTTTTTATTGGTTATTCTGAATGGGTCAAAGGGTATAGGTTATGGGTGTATAGTCAACCAGGTTTCAAAGTTATTATAAGTAGGGATGTCACTTTCAATGAAAATGAAATGCCTTGTCTTTCCAAAATAGAAGTAGACCAAAAAGAACCAACCTTTAATAAGGTGGAAGATAACCAACAGGGGGGAGGAATTCTAGAAGAGAATTTTGAAGAACAAGAACAAGACATGAAATCCCTGAAAATTCTAAAAACACAGAAACCTTTCTAGATAATTACCAACTAGCAAGGGATAGAAATAGACAAGAACATAGGATCCCCTCTAAACTCAAAGACTTCCATATAGCAGTCAATACTGAAATTTCCGAACCTACGAATGTAGATGAAGCCTTAAAGTCTAAAGAATGGCTTAGTGCCATTAACGAGGAAATGAAATCTTTGAAGGATAATAATACTTAGGATCTAGTGCCTAAACCCAAAAACTGTTCCTTAGTGGATTGTAAATAGATTTTTAAAATCAAACAAGAAAACCCCATAAAGTACAAAGCTAGATTAGTAGCCAAGGGTGTTCACTCAAAAGGAGGGGATACATTATAATGAAATATTTTCACGGGTTGTCAAATATACCACTGTGCGTATAATTCTTGCTCTTACTACTCATTACGATTGGGAGTTAAAACAAATGGATGTTAAAACTGCCTTTTGCATGGTAACCTAGACGAAAATATTTATATGCATCCACCTATTGGCTTTATTGATAAAAACAAACCTGACCATGTTTGCTTGTTAAAAAAATCTTTATATGGATTGAAACAATCCCCTAGGGAATGGAATAAAAAGTTTGACTTGTTTATGCTTTCTCTAAACTTCAAAAGAAGTCATTATGATCATTGCCCCTACTTCAAGTATAAGAATGATTTTCCTATCTTTCTTGTGTTATATGTTGATGACATGCTCATTGCAAGCCCTAGTATAAAACTGATCGAGTTTTTACAAAAAGATCTTTCTAAAAATTTTGAAATGAAAAATCTTGGTAATGCAAAAGGAATTCTTAGTATGGACATCACTAGAAAAAGAGATAAGTTTTCAATACTTTTAAACCAAAAAACTTACATTCATTCTATTTTGAAAAAGTTTCAATAGAAAATTAGAAACCCACTTCTGTGCCATTAGCGGCTCATTTTCAGTTATGTAAAAACCAATGTCCAAAGATAGATTCTGAAAAAGAGAAAATGAGCAAAATTCCTTATTCAAATGTCATTGGATCTATAATGTTTCTCATGTTTTGCACGAGACCTGATATTGCATATGCTATAAGTTATCTTAGCAGATATATGTCCAACCCTCTGAACCTCCACATTGGGAGATTTTAAAATGGCTTCTTAGGTACCGCGTGGTTCCGATGATATTGGTATAACTTTCTCTAAAGTCTCTGATTTTATTCATCTTGTTAGGTATGTCGATTCTAACTATGCAAATGAAAAGGATAGTAGAAAATCCACTACATCTTACATCTTCACTTTGTGTGGCTCATGTATAAGTTGGAAATCCCAACTATAACATATTGTTGCTTTATCTACCACTGAAGTTGAGTATATTGCTACTACTGAAGCCTTTAAAGAGGCAATTTGGTTAGAAGGATTAATCAAAGAAATTGGATTTCTCAAAAATAAACTTACGATTTTTTGTGACAGTCATCCTCGATTAAACTTTGCAAAAATCCTATTTTTCATGATAGGACTAAACACATCGACATGAGATACCATTTTATTCATGACATTGTTAGTAAAGAAGTTATAAAATTAGAAAAGATTAAAACTGAGGATCCCAGCTTATATGGGTACTAAGTGTTTACTTGTTGAGAAATTTGTTAACTATTCAAAAATCTTAAATCTTGCTCCTGACTAACTCTATTGCAGGTTAGACACTGTTTCTCAGTTGCAGGTACACTGAGGCGGGGCCTTATGCTATGATGAGAAGCTAGATCCAACTTTAAACTCCGAACCCTGTTCCTTTGTATAAAGGTCTTGGTCCAAGGTGGAGTGTGTTATATATAATTGTGGCCCAATGACTTTATTAAAGAGGCTCACTTGGAAGCCCACTTGCCCGGCCCACTTGATAGCCTAAGAAAACCGACCCGCCCAATGACTTTATTAAAGAGGCTCACTTGGAAGCCCACTTGCCCGGCCCACTAGGTAGCCCAAGAAACCAACCCGGTAAACCCGACCCGTTCTACCTACCTACTTATATCTGCTACCTAACTCTAAATCTCATTCTCATCTCTCTTTCTCTCTTGAGCCGACTGTCTCTTCTCCAACTTAATGGTTTAAGAAAAGTGACCCAGACCTTCCATCCTCACCTCTTCTCTCGACCCTTTAAATAGGGGTTTTCTTCCCCATGCTGAGATACCGAAAAAGTGACTATCTCCTAAAGCATTCCTACATTTCTTCGTGAAATCGAGAGTTTGGGGGGTCTTTGTGACCGTGTGATAAAAAGATCTAAGTGATCGAAGTTTGTGGTCGGCTTTCGAGTTTCTGTGGTGTTACCGTGGGTCGGTGCTTTAGGTGTGGTACTTTTGTGACCGTATTCCCTCGTGTTGAATCTGGCTTAATCTGAGCCGATTTCATTTTACGATTACTGTTTTTCTTTATTCATTTATTCATTGTTATTATTCATTAAATCTGTAATATTCGGTTTGTAATATTCTTAAGGAGTTTCGTACTCCACTATTGTAATAGTTGAATAGGCTATCTTGGTGATATCCACACTACAAAATTAAAAGATGAAAATGGTTGACGTCTTTTTTCTTTTATAACAGTAAATTGTATTTGAAGTAATAAAAGAAAAAAAAATCTTTTCATTATTTTTCTAATTACTTACTATTAGAAGAATAAAAATACTACAAAATTTTATCTATATTGGTTAAACTTGAAATATTAAGTTATTAGATAATATTAATTTATTTATTTTACTTACTTATTATAATATAAGTTAAAATAATCCAACAATTGTGAATTATAAATTTGATTTGTTTTGGCATCCTTGTAAAATAAGACCTATATTTCAAATATAATTTTATTATAAAAAATACTCTCACGTCCAAAGTGCAATTTGACTTAATTGTAAATTAATAGAATATTTCTTATAGTCTATTCATTTTAAGTTAATTTTTTTATACTTTTATTTTCTAACATTTTAGTGAATAAAATTTTAGATGCATTTAAGTATATTCTAGCATTTGAGTGAATAAAATATTTAAGCAATTAAAATCAATTTCACGTACATTTAATTACTATAAAAAAATGATATACATTACCAATTGTAGGGTGTTTAAACCCTTGTAGTATCTTCTTTCACAAAGATGAAGACTAATCAACTATTATAGAAGGTTGGAGTATCAACCTCCTTAGATATTACAGGCCAATATTATAGATCTAATAATAGTAACAGTAAAATAAAGAATGAATATATAACAATATTGTATGAAAATGGCTCAGGTATAAGCCGAATCCAGTCAAAAGAAAACACGGTCACTAAGCACTTTACCAATAAAACCAACCCACGGTTACTCCTTACCACAAACGATTTCATATCACAGATATCCACCACAGATCCACCACTCAACGTTCACTCAGAACCTTTTGGAAGAAAGAGAAGAAAATAGATTTTGCTTGGTTTCTTGTTTTTATGGTTGAGAGCTTTATCCCTATTTATAAGGGTAAGGAATCTGTAGAAAAGAAAGCCCAAGGTGGTTTTTCTAAAGCCGTCAACTTGACTTAGGAAAGGCACCGCCATTAATGGCGGTGGAAGAATGGGAGGTAGCAGCTATAGAAGGCAAGGGGTGAGTGAGAGAGATAGGCAGACGACGATAGAGAGAGAGAGAGAGAGAGAGAGAGGCAAGAAGAATAGTGGGATTAGGTTTAATGTTAGCAAATATATAGTTAGTCACGTCGATCGGGTCGATGGGTGGTGGGTCGGGTCGAGTCGAGTGTAGAACCTCCAAGTGGGTCGGTTTTCGGTGGGCTTCCAAATGGGCCTACCGAATTTGTTGGGTCTTTAGGCCACAAAATATAACTCACTCCAGCTTGGACGAAGACCAATTTAAGGGAGCAAGGTTCGGTGTAAATTTATGGATCTAGCGTATCATCACTGCCATGAAATTCTCTTTGAGTGTACCTGCAAATTTTGAAAAATCTATGACAACATATATGTTAGTCGGGAAATAGGTTTAAAATCTTTAAACAAGTAATGAATTTTTCTATAAGCAGGTATTTAGTGCCCATATCTGCTAGGGTTTCTTCAGACCTGACTTTTTCTAACTTTACTTACAATGTCCCGAATGAAGTGGTATCTCACGTTAATGTGTTTGTTCTATCGTCGAATACAGGATTTTTACATTGTTGGATGGAGGATTGGCTATCATAAAATACTATGCGTTTTTGTTTAAAGAAACCCATTTCTTTTATTAAGCCATCTAACCAAATTGCTTCTTTAAAGGCTTCAGTTGTAGCAATATACTCAGCCTCAGTTATAGATAATGCAACTATATGTTGAAGTTGGGATTTCTAACTTATGCATGAGCCACAGAATGTAAACACATAAGAATTAGTGGATTTCCTACTATCCCGATTGTTGGCATAGTTAGTGTCTACGTATTCAACAAGTTGACTATTTTCAGAGTTTTCAGAAAAAATGATACTAATATTTTCAGAACCACGCAAGTATCTAAGTAACCATTTCAAAGCTTCCCAGTGAACGGGATCGGGATTAGACATGTATCTACTAAGGCAACTAATGGCATATGCAATGCCAGGTCTAGTGCACACCATAAGAAATATGATGGATCCAATAACATTTGAGTTGGGACTTTGATCTTTACATAATTCAAAATGAGCAGTTAGAGGTATAGAAGTAGATTTAGAATTTTCTATAGCAAATTTCTTTAAGTAGACAGAATAAAAAGTATTGTAGATTTTTCCCTATTCCTAGTAATGTTCATTCCAAGAATCCATTTGGCATCACCAAAATCCTTCATTTCAAAAGTATTACAGAGATGTTTTTGCAAGTGATTTATAAGTTGTAAACTTGGGCTGGCAATTAGTATATCATCAACATATAACACAAGAAAAATGGGAATGTTATCTACATTCTTAAAATAAAGACAATGATTATAATGGCTTCTTTTGAAACTCAAAGAATACATGAATAAGTCAAATTTCTTATTCCAATGTCTAGGAGATTGTTTTAAGCTATACAACGATTTTTTTAGTAAGCACATATAATCAGGTTTAGAATTGTCAATAAATCTAATAGGTTGATTCATGTAAATGTTTTCATCCAAAACACCAGCAAGAATGCAGTTTTAACATCCATTTATTTTAGTTCCCAATTGTGGTGTGCAGTGAGAGCAACAATAATACGAACAGTAGTATACTTGACAACAAGAAAAAAAATTTCATTATAGTTAATTCCTTCTTTTTGAGTGAACCCTTTAGCTACTAGTCTAGCTTTATACTTTATGGGATTTTCTTGTTTAATTTTGAAGATCCATTTACAGTCAACTAGAACCCAGCTTAATGAATACTAGTGGGTTCAGAAAGTTCAATATTAAGGGTTGTGTGAAAATCTCTAAGTTTAGAGGGTTTCCTAGTTTCTCTTCTATTTCTATCCCTAGCTAGTTGGTAGTTGTCAAGAGGATTCGAATTTTTTGTATTTTCAGTATTTTCTGCATTTTATTCTTCTAAGTTATTATCTAATCTTTCCCCCCTATTGGTTATCCTCTAGATTTTTTCTCCATGTTATTAAAGGTGGTTTCGTTTTACTTAAGTTGTGTTTTATCTAGACATGGCATTTTGTTTTCACTAAAGGTGACATCCCTACTAATTAATACTTTAAAACCAGCTTGACTACGAACCCAAAGTTTGTAACCTTTTACCCCTTCAAGATAATCAATAAAAACAAATTTTAGGGATCTAGGCTCTAGTTTATCTAAGTTTTGATGAACAAAAGCAGAACATCCAAACACACGTAGGGACGATATATCAAGTTGTTTGTCAAACCAAACAAATTCAAAAGTTTTTCTAGACAAGGGTACAGAAGGAGACATATTAATTAAATGAGCAGCAGTTAAAACAGCTTCACCCCAAAAAGATTTAGGTAATCCAGAACTTATTAACAAACATCTAACTTTTTCAAGCAGTGTTCGATTCATGCGTTCAACAACATCGTTTTGCTAGGGGGTATAGGGATTAGTTTTGTGTCTTTTAATTCCAAACTTTTTTTCACACAAATCAGAAAAATTTTTATTGCAAAACTCAAGTCCATTGTTTGTTCGAAGAGACTTCAGTTTTTTGCCAGTTTGATTTTCTACCAAAATTTTCCATTTTTCAAATTTTTCAAAAACTTCAGATTTATGTTTCATCAAAAAAACAAAGACCTTTCTAGAAAAGTTATCAAATAATAGACAGGAAATAACGATTTCCACCGTGAGTTGGTACATTTGAAGGATCCCAAACATCAGCATGTACGTAATCTAAAATGCATTTAGACATAGATGGGTTTGGGGAAGATGAAACAGAAAAATATACTTTATGATGTTTACCCATCACGCAATCATCACAGAATTTCAATTTTTCAATTTTATCATTCAAAATTTCTTCCTTTCTCAAAAAATCGAGCCCTTTTAGGCTTATATGTTTTATGCCACAAAGTTGTTTTATCACATTCAGACACAGATGCAGCAACGTTTTTATACATGACACTGCACATATATAGATTACGTTTTCTTTCAGTCTTACAGACAATTAATGAACCTTTCATAATTTTCATGAGGCCCTTTCCCCACCTGCCCTCTAGACCCTCTTCTTCGAGAGCAGCACAAGAAATGAGATTATGACTTAAGTTTGGGACGTACCTGATGTTTCTTAAGGTTAACTTATAACCTTCTTTAAAACTCAAAGAAATGTCACCTAGACCTTAGATTTCACATCTTTTTTCATTAGCCATTAAAACAAAACCAAAATGTTCATATCTAAAATTCGTAAAGATTTTTTTGAAAGGACTCATATGAAAGGTATCGCCAGAATCAATTAACCACTCATGCTTGTTTAAAGAATTAACAGAATTAGCTTCACACACTACAAATACTTCAACAAAATTTTCATCAGAGACATTCTTAACTTTTTCTTTGTCTTCATATAATCTATTACTATTTTTCCTTTTTGGTTTTCTACAGTCTTTTATATAGTGTCCTTTAATACCACAATTACATCATCGTCTTTCTCTTGCTTTATCTTCCTTATACGAATTTTACCTAGTTCTAGATTTACTTCTACTACCACTTATGCTTTTACTCCTACATCTACTTCTACTGTTGTACCTGAAGCCAGTGTTTCTAAATTTTGGTCTTCCCCTAGCAAAGTTGACTTCATGTTAGTTTTGACTAGGTTATTAGCTTTTACGTCCATCTCTTTACTTTTTAGATCGTTTACAACTGTTTCAATGTTTACACTATCCCTACCATATTTAATAGCAGCTTTTACATCAGAGTATGTTTCAGGAATAACATTTAAGCAAAATAAGAGAATATTCATCTATGTTTTTATGACTAGTGTGTTTTATGTCTTGTATTAATTTAGTGAAATCATCAAGATTTTCATCAATGTTCTTTGACAAATCAAATTTATATCTAAAGAATTTTTCCAACAAAAAAAGTTTACTTGGTAAAGATGTTTCAGTATATAATTCTTCTAATTTTTCCCAAAGTTCTTTTGAGGAGTTCTGTTTTCCTACTTTTCTAAAAACTGTATCAGATAAGTTTAAAATAATTGAAGAGTAGGCATATCAGTCATTTTCTAATTTCTTTTCTTCTTAAACATTTTCCACATATTTACCATTGATTGCTTTGAAAACTTTTTGTTACCCTTTCATTTTTTGTTGCCATATTAAAAAATCACTTTTTCCATCAAAGGTTGAAGGTTATATCCAGCCATTTAGAAAGAAAATTAGTGTTTTCTAAAAAGATATTACTTCGAAGTTTGAGAAAAGATTTTCACTTAAAAGGATTTCAAGGTTATAATCACAATTTTAAGATTAATAAAGTCAGAAAAATACAGCAATAATTTTAGGGAATTATCTCGACAGTGTTCAACAAACTAACAATTTCAGATAGATTATTTTACCAGCAGTTTCAGAAAATATCAACTGATCACAACAGATCATATACAATCTCAGAAAAATTAACTCAGAAGATCACAACAGATCACGGTAATAATTTCAAAAAATTACCACAGCTGGTTTCAAAAAGATCACAGAATATCAGTAAATACGAAAAATTAAGAGATATTCCACAGATCCGAGGCTTTCCAGTCTAAGTCCCAACTAAATACCCGACGACCTCAGGGGTCCGGCAAGGTGAGATATTAGGAAAAATTTACCGCGTTAAAAACAGTGGCAATAATAATAATTCACATATCAAATAATAATTCAACAGTAATATAAGTAGAAAAAAATGGAGAAATTTAAAATAGGAGGGGTTTTCAGGTGTTATCACCACCAAGGAGAGACGAGTATAAAAAATGAAGCTCTGATACCACTGTAGGGTGTTTAAATCCTTGTGGTATCTTCTTTCACAAAGATGAAGATTAATCAACTATTACAGAAGGTTGGAGTACGAAACTTCTTAAATATTAGAGACCAATATTATAGATCTATAATAATAGTAACAGTAAAATAAAGAATGAATAAATAACAATATTGTATGAAAATGGCTCAGGTATAAGCCAGATCCAGTCAAAAGGGAACACGACCACTAGGCACCGTACCCATAAAATCGACCACAGTTGTTCCTTACCACAAACGATTTCAGATCACAGAGATCAATTCGAAGAACACGGTCACCACAGACCCACTACTCAACGTTCACTCAGAACCTTTTGGAAGAAGCAGAAGAAAAGAGATTTTGCTTGGTTTCTTGTTTTATGGCCGAGAGTTTTATCCCTATTTATAGGGGTAAGGAATCGGTAGAAAAGGAAGGCCAAGGTGGCTTTCCTAAAGCGATCAACTTGGCTTAGGAAAAGCCACTGCCATTTACGACGGTGGAAGAATGGAAGGTAGCAGCCATGGAAGGCAAGGGGTGAGAGAGAGAGAGATAAGCATACGGCGATAGAGAGAGAGACGGAAGAAGAACAGTGGGGTTAGGTTTAGGGTTAGGAAATATATAGTTCGTCACCTGGGTCGGGTCAATGGGTGGTTGGTCGGGTAGGGTGCAGGGGCTCCAAGTGGGTCAATTTTGGGTGGGCTTCCCAATGGGCCTGCTGAATTTGTTGGGTTTTTGGGCCATAAAATATAACACCAACCTTCATAAGTATGTTTTAATTTTAACTTCTAACTTATTTTAATAAAATTTAGCATAAAATGTCTACAAATGTTAATTTATTATTTATTATATTTATATCTATAAATAAAGTAATGACTATTTTCAATACTAATGATGTTTACATTTTAGTCATGACTTTTTTTTTATGTTGACACTAAATTTTTCTTTTAGTAATTAGTGATAACTTAGTATCGTCACTAGCAATTTGGATCGGTTCTAGTGAACTATTTTCGTGAGAAAGGATATTTTCGTGAACTACTTAGTTACAACTTAGTATTGACACTAAAAAAATTTCTTAACAATTAGTGATAATTTAAATATTATCACTATTTAAATTAGTTATAGTCACGACTTTTATTTACCGCCAAAGTTGGACAATGGCAACAAACTTTTTTGTCACTAATGTTATTTACTTCTAACATTTAGTAACACACAAAAAGTATGTCACTAAATTATTGCTTTTAGTGAGGAATTTATCATTGTCACAAAAAAATATTTTTTCTTGTAGTGGCGGAATACATAAATAGGAAAACAAACGGACCTTAAAAATCAAGGCTAAAATTGATAGAGATTGATGTTGTCGAGATTTTTTGCTAAAGGATTAAATCGGAATTTTACCGCGACGGAATTGCACACCAGGTGAAATGCAATTGCCGCAAAATATGTAATTTTCAAGAGTGGGATGTCTTGTCAATGAATAGTGACTTGGATTAAAAAATTAGTATTTTGGTATTTATAGTGGTATGGAAAATTATATAGTGTGGTGGGTTGCATTTGCTTAAGGTGTGCCTCATACCTATAAAATTACATTTTTACCCTTAAAAATTAATATTTTTTACTAATATACATCAGAGATAAAAAAAGTTAATGGCCGCAGGGCCCAACCCAACAAAAAATAAAACCAAGCAAACGATCTAAGAGCTTTGTGATCATCCTATGTTAATCAATTAACAAATATGGCACAAATATATGATACCACATAGTCATACCAACCAAATAATACAAAACATGTATTAAAATACATGATAACCAATACCATAATAAAAAATATAATCATATGATGAAATTACATGTAAAATAATGCAATTAAAAATGGATATTAGTGCAACCCATGCAAAATGATTTATGTTTGGAAACCTATTTCAAATTAATTTAGCATTTTAATTCTAAAAAATGACCAATCTCAATCATAATTAAATTCAGCTAAAATTAACAATTTCAGTAAATATGCAGAAAAACAAAAATATTAAATTTTTGGAGAAAAAAATAAAAAACTGGCCCAGCCATCGAGCACGAGCGCTTGCCTGGGCACGGTCGACTACTGCTGCATAGTTTTTTTTTTGAAAAACTAATTATATAAATTTTTTTTATTTTCTTTCTGCATATATTATAAAAAAAATATTTTATTGAAACAACTTTTATAGTAGCCAATTTTAAATTTATAACAGATTTTATTAATTTAGAATGGCTTTTGAAATGGAAGTCCAGTCTATTGCTATAAACGGCATTATAAAAAAATTATAACGGCTCTTGACGAAGTTGTTCCTAATTGTACTGAATTTTGTGCTAGCCATTTTTATCGTTAAAATAATTGACCGAACACAGAAATTGACGTTGGAACTCCTTTTGGAACAGCCACTTTAAATTTATTAGACCTACTTTTGAAGTTGTCTTTGTAACATATATTGTTATTAGTGTATATCCCAACTAGAACGGTTGCTTGAACTCTATTAGTAACAGTCGTGCCTTTTTCTGCATAGCTTTTCTAATGGTCTTTGTCAATTTTGTAAACGTTTGGTGTAATTTTGTAACGGCCTCTGGAGCGGTTCTAAGAATTGCTTTCAGGTTGTGTGCTAATAAAGTGTACTCCCAAAATTATTACAAACGAAGTACAATTTTTTATATAATTTATTTGTAATTAAATTGTTATAATTTTTGTTTTGTAATATTTTGTTTAATTTTATTAAATGTGAAATATTATATAAATTATCTTGCCAGAAAATAGTAACAATATAATTAACAAAATTAAAATAGTATTTAAAATTATATTTATAATATAATACATACAATTTTTTAAAAAGAAACAAGATATAAACAACCCTAATCTAGATCAGGCTCCCCGTCGGCAACATCCGTACCATCTTCCGCCTCGTCATCACAATCTCATCAATAAGTAAGCTGCAAATTTAGATAGTCAAAAAAAAATTTAATAATTGTAAGTGATTGATAAAAATTAATTTTCACATTTGAAAACGTAGTTAAAAATTGGACAAATTTAAATTATAAAAATATATATTATTTTAAAAAATTTGAAACTATAAATTATCAAAAATTATCCGATTTTTTTTAAAGAAATAGTTCTTTTCAAAAAATTTCAAAAATTACACATATTTTCATAAATATCCTAAAATTATATGAATTACACATATTTATAACATTACACAAACAACACATATTCATAAATTAACACAAATTACATATATTCATAAAATTACACAAATTACATAAAATTACACAATTTACACATATTTTCAGAAATTACATAAAATTAAATCTCAACTTTTTTTTCCTAATATTCATAAGATTACATAAAAAATAAAATAAATTTTCAGAAAATACATAAATATATATTTTTTTCAAAAATTACCAAAAAAATTTCAGAAAATTTTCAAAAATTTAAGATTAATAGCAAAAAAATCAGAAAAATAAATTCCAAAATGTTTCAGAAATTACACATATTTTCTTAAAATAACAAAAATTATATAAAACAACACAAATTACACATATTCATAAAATTAACACAAATTACACATATTCAAAAAATTACACAAATTACACATATTTTCAGAAATTACATAAACTTAAATCCCAACTTTTTTTCCTAATATTCATGAGATTACAGAAAATTTTCAAAAATTTCAGAAATATTTTCAGAAATTTAAAAATTCAAAAATTTCAGGAATTCAAAAAAATTCAGAAATTTCAGAAAAATTAAAATAAATTTCAGAAATTTCATAAACATTTTCAGAAAAAATTTTAAAAAAATTCAGAAAATTAAATTTAAAATATTTTCAGAAATTCTTTTCAACAATTTGTCATAAAATATAAATTTTTAGAATTACATCATTACCGAAAAATTATAGAAAATTCTGAAAAAATACAAAATTTCACAAAGATTACAAAATATTCATATTATTAATTTTTTTTATTATTTTCATGTATTAAATATCACATTAAACTACGTTTTTTCTAAATTACAAAAATTAAATAAAACTAACACTAATTACATAAATGTAACATAAATTACAAAAATCCCAACATATTTTCAGACATTACATATAGCTTCAAAAATATAATTGCTCAAATTACATAAAAATAAATCCCATCATTTTTTTTAAAACATACATATTTTCAAAAAAAACATTGCACAAACTTACTCGGAAATCAAATCAGAGAGAGGAGCTGGCGGTGGTTGCGGTGGACACGGTGATGGCGTCCGGTGAGAAGTGGTGCGGCCGGTAGAGAGGAGGGAAATGGGGGAAAAGAGGAAGAGGGAAATGTGGAAATGCTGTTAAGTTTTTATTTTGTATTAGTGCTATCGTTCCAAAAATTGGTATAAAAGGAAGTTCCAATACTTAAACAACCGTTCTAAACAGAGGTGCAAAGTACAAAATCATATATAAAGCCACTACAGAAAAATACCAACATATAAATACAATGCCGTTACAAAGGAGATCCAACATTTCTATAGAAACAATATCGTATTGATTGGACATTCATAGAGCCATTCCAAAAGGAATTCAAAATAAAGAATTATGTTTTTAAAAAAATATTTAAAATTAATAAATATTCGTACTGGATAATTTAATGTTGATGAAAAATATCCATTGTGTGGAATAATACAATTGAAATATATAAAATATTTAAAATTGAGATTGATATATGTTTACAATATGAAATAAATTTGTCTATTCATAATTGTTAGTATTACACTGGTGTAACTATCATCTTGCATTATTATACTGCATGCTTAATCAGACCGTCACAATTTAGATCAAACCATTAGATATGTTCAAACTGACAAAAGAATACATACGATGAAGTTTGGACTAATTGGATATACGGATGTCGAGATATTATATTCAGAACATAAGAGTAGCCTTTCAATCCGGTGCATCATTGAATCAGGCTATGTGATTTGACCGGCAGATGTGAGATAATGGACATAGTCTTATATGTATTTAAGTTTGACATGAATTTGGTGCACGAATTTTAAGATACTTGACCTGAAAACATAAGTTTTGAAATTTAAACATATACTGTAACTGCTTTAGATATTAACATATTGGAACGATTTTTTACACGATTTTAGATATTAACATATTGGAACGACTCTTGATACTAACTCTGAAAATGCCATTTGAAAATTGGAATCCACCCAAAATTTTTAGAATTTTTTTGCTGAATGAATATATTAGACTGGTTTTTGGAGCAGATTTATATAATGGTCATTCCAAATTTTCATTTTCCCTCCAAATTTTGAGTTGGGGCTAAAATAGATCCGTCAAATATTTTAAATTTTAGAACGGTCCTTGTAACTCATTTTTTATATTTTTGGCCGTTTCAAATATTAATTTTTATTTTTTGAAAAATTCATAAAATATTATCAACTTAAATATTTCACAAAATATCAGATAATTGAAACAGCTTTTGGACTGTACAAGTGTATTACATTTTGTAACGGTTTTATATTCGATTATTGGAACGAAAGTTCTGTTCTTTTTTGTGGCCGTTACAACACCATCACAACAGTTCCACAAATAATAGTAAATTTGTAGCGGTAAAAAATTTATACCGGTGTTGTAACAGTCACGACAAATTATATATTTGGAATAGCCTTTCGACTAGGTTTTGGAACGGGGATCTTTCGCAGGAAGAGAAGGCATCCAAATTTTTGTAGCAATTACAAAAGTCATTCCAAATTGTAGCGGTCAAATTTTTACAACGGGTTTACGACTATTATTATGTAGGAATGACCTTTGCAATTATTTTATCGTTCCAAACATATGAAATTCTTCTGTCAAAAAACGTGATGTCAGCAAATATTTTTCATTCCAGAGTTGCTACAAAGGTCGTTCAAAAATGTCATTATAAATCCTGAATTTTTTTGTAGTGATATATAAAACTGAAATAATGCAAAATCAAGATGTTTTAGAAAATACCAAATTTTTAAAAACCATATCCAATAATTAAAGCAAAAACTATACGTGCTCTTTGACAACACACAATTATGATGTATCAACCAAATAACATACCGTAAAAGCTGATTAAAACACGTAAACAAGCTGAAAACACGTAACACGTGTTTAATTCTAGGCCAATACACCCAATCGAGCTCTGATACCACTTGTAGGAAATGGATCTATCCGGGAATCATGGTGGAAGCACGTAGAAAAAAATTGATAAATCAAAGCATAATATAACCCGATCAAGGGGCGTACCTTGATCTATCCCGAGTGTTAGGTGTACAATAAAACAAATATAGGCCAAGAACGGACAGAAAAATGGGGAACATAATTTAAACCGGATCCTTACCCTCGTAGTTCTCTTCAATCGGCTTATTGCGTTCTTCCAATTCTCCAAACCCATTCACGGAGATCTCAAAGGAGAAACACTCTAAAACCATCCACTTGGTCACAAGAGATTGTCTCATCATCGTGAAGGAAATGAGAAGAATGAAAGATCATAATCACATTATCGAATTAAAGAATTGATCCTCGTATCTTCTTTTTTTTATTCAAAATCAAGAAAAAGCTACGGTTCTTGGAGAAGCACTCGATTAGAGGGAAAAGAAGAGATAGACGATTTTAGTGTGTGTAAAAAATGTGTTACTGTGTGTTGGGATAGATATTCAAGTATGTACTAGACCTAGTGTTTATATGCACTTGAACTTCAACCAAGGTGGGTAACTAGGCCACCTCACGCTTCCACATCATGCAGCCGAATTCTAGGAGCCTCCTAGGTCAAAAAATCGGCCAACTCTACACTTAAGAGAAGTCATCTCTTCTTTTTTGAACTAGACTAGGTCAAATCGAGTCATGTCTTGGTGTAGATAAATCGATGTCCAAGGGATTTAAACTAAATTTAATTTAATTATGAACCCATTAAATAAATCGATGTCTTTTAATCCATAAAAGACCCAAGCACACTCTCAATTAATTTACAAATTAGATTTATAAATTAAATCGAGCCCAATTAAATTAATCTAATTAATTTAGAAGGTCAATTCAAAATTAATTAATTCAATTAATTAACCTTTGGGAAAACTTAGCCCATGAATTTGTACATAATGATTCAATTATTTATGCTCTTCAAGAAATTAATATAGCCTATATTAATTCCTTTTCTTTCGAAATTAATTTTAAATTAATTCTATCACATTCCAGAGACAAGTGTGTGACTCTTTTCAAGTTCACGCTCAACTAGATTTGAGCATGTGTGACGAATATAATTAATTAAATCTAATTTAATTAATTGTTTCTGATTAATCAATAACCAAAAATGGCCACTAGAGATTTAGTGAATAGTGGCGTGAATATTTAGACTTTGAGTTCTATACAAGTACGGTCCTACCATCAATCGTCTCCCGGTCTCTAGGCATAGAATTGGATGTCGGTTCTCATCTTGAACTATTCATCTATACTTATAACTCGAGCCCTCATTTACCCTACTGATTGACACAGAAAACCCCACCCCATTCATTCAGTCATTGTGCCCACAGATTCTTGCTTAAATGGGTCTTAGATATTGACAGGAGACGGATTCCATCTTGAAATTCACCGTCCTTGCTACATACTCCTGCTGCATTGGAAAAACTTATGATGATCATATCTTACAACATAGTCGTCGCTTGCTGTATTTAAGACACAGTCTTCGTGCGCATGTGACTGCCATGATTTCTCAAGTTTGGGGACCTTGTACTATCATAATCAAGAATTCCTTTCATATAGATCCAACTCTCAAGGCTTCCATATGACTTCCCCGCATGCCAGTTCAGTCAATCGGCTACCTTACCATTTAACCCACTAAAATTGTGTAGACGACCTACGTCTCCTACCGAAAAAAATACGGTTGCAATACTTAGTGCAAGTCCCTATAAGATACTCAATGCTCCATCTCGAGGTCCTCGCCTTGGAACATTTTGGACCAACCCTTAGAAATTGGTTTCGTAGCTGGCAAACCTATGCACAATCCAACTTCACGGGTTTAACTTTTTCGTCTGTGGATATTTTGTCGTGACAGAGAAATGTCGTTCAATGTAAGTACTAAGCACAATAAAACACTAATGCCTTTTTTATGAACTGTGGATATTTTGTTGTGACATAGAAATGTCGTTCAATGTAAGTACTAAGCACAATAAAACACTAATGCCTTTTTTTATGAACTCTTACTATATTCATCGTTCCAATATTATCTTGAGAATGATTGAAGAATAGAAAACATCCAATTCAATTAGTATTTTTGTCACCTATTCTTACATAAGCAGGTTGTCACAACTTATTCAGCTGGTAAACTAATTGCACGTGGCCTTTCCGTCAATCTTTCGACGATGGGACTATTTTGGGATATTTTCTTATAGGATTAATGTCGGCTATTTCAGAAAGTATGGGACTAGTATCGCAACTTAAACAAATTTTGGTACAACAATTGCAATTTTCTCCTTAAAATACATTACACTAATAAGCTTTCAGAAAGTCCACCTACAATTTTACAAATGATAGAAGATTTCTATAATTAAATCAAACTTTTAGGAGTTTCAATCAAATTTTTCCTTTAAAATATTGAGTTGAGCCAAACTGGACGTATCATTTCGGATTTATAGAGTATTTTATTTTACGGTGATTTCATAATAGGGTAAAAGATGTTTGTTCCTAGTAATTTGGATCATGACCTCTAATTTAATTAATACTTAAACTTCCAAATTTCACTTAAAAAAAAATTGGTGTTTTGGAATGGAATATTTGGGACGTTTGACGTTCATTACAAAAAATATAACGGGTATAATGGTTTTGAACTGAATATTAGTAGATGACGTCATGATCACATCATGAATAAGAAGTTGTTTCTTAGTCTCTCTTTGGGTTATAGAATGAGAAGAAAAAATTGCATTTTATGTCCCACAAATTAGTTTCTTTCCGATTTTGATTTTGTTGTTTGTGAACTCACTACATTATATTTTATAACTCCAAAATATTTGCAATTTAGTGTCAAATATTAATTTTGTTAAGTATCTGACAAAAACAATCCTAATTCTCCTAAAAATTTGACGGAGGTTGTGCCATGCATGTCCTGTTTCCATTAAGAAGTTGGAAAAATAGTATTTTTTGTTCCGTAACTTAGGGTCTAATTCCCTTTTTTTATCCCATTGGTTACAGAATTCTTACTTTTGATTTTGTAACTTTAAAATAATGCCAATTTTGGTTCCATGACGTCTTCCCGTTAGGTAATTAACAGAAAAGGCCACATGACTGTTAAGTATATAGGACAAAAAATGCTAATTTTTTAAAGTTATTGGACCAAAAGTAAATATCCTCTAATATATGATACCAAAAGTATAAAGGCCCTAACGGCAATATGCTTTTTTTGTAATTAAATATAAAACAGAAATGTGTCATGGGATCAAAAGTGCTACTTCTTAGAAATTATAGAACAAAAGTGAGAATTTCATAATCAATGGGACTAAAAGTGAAAAGACTTTAACTACGGAATGAAAAGTGTCATTTTCTCTCAAAATTTTAATGGAATAAAGACTTGGGACGAAAGATATAATTTTTTTGGAGGTATAGAATACAATGTGATAAATTAAAAAATAATAAAATCTAAATCACAAGAAAATCGAAATTGTGAGACATAAATTGTAATTTATAGAATAGAAAAGTAGGGTAACACCTCAAATATCCATTTGTACCTGTTGCTCTACAATGACTTCGGGTGGGGTTGTTTTTTTTTTTTCTTTTTTTTGGGGGGGGTGGGGGGAGGGGGCGATGTGGTTGGCGAAAAACCCTTGACTAGAAACCAAGAAAATTAAATGAGAACCATAAAGGTAAATTATGCAGCCAATTTTTCTATGCCAGCTTGACGTACTATTTACATTCCAACTCCAATTTTTCCAAAGACGTAATTCATTTCACCAAACAATTACTAATGTTCACACCTCAATATATACATATATATCGCGAATTATATTTAAATTCCCTTTAAAAATATAAAATTATATTTTTTTTGTAAAAAGCTCTAGAATTACACTTACATTTTCTTCGAAAATTTATTATTTACACCATACCTCCTTTCATTGAGGCGTGAAAGAAAAATACCGGCGCTATAAAAAAATTACATAAATTTCTTATTTTACTCTTCATTTATATTTCATGTAATAATTTTGTACTTATTATAAGAGAAAAAATATAATAGTGTTTACCTTACTTTATATATATATATATCATTTATCCCTTTATAAGTTATAAAAATATACTTGAGAATATTAAATAAGGGGTAAAATTAAAAATTTTACGTAAATTTTCTAATATCAGCATTTTTTCCTTTAAATCCTAATGAAAGAGCGTTAAGTGTGAAAGGACAATTCTTGGACAGGGTGCATGTAAATATAATTTTAAAAATTTATTAGAAAGAAATGTAATTCATATATATATATATATATATACGCACAACACTATTAAAAGTTATTTTCCTTACACGCATTTATCAAGTGTTGTATATACTTTTAATAGTGTTGTGCGTATATATATATATAAATCCAAGTGTCGACACTAACATTAATTATTCTCAACTTTTGTCTACGCTATTCTTTTGTCCTTTTATTCATGTGACAAATACACACAATCATGACCTAATATTGTGATTGTGAATTCGACACATGAACAGAGACAGAGACTGCTTGTCAATAGAAAAGTAAGTACTAAAAATAATTGAAAGGTGTAATAAATGATCTGAAAATTCCAACTTTTTTTTTATAGTTAATTATCATCAATTACAACTAAAAACTATACTAACGTTTGGACTACAGATAAAACCATAAAGAATGTCAATTATTCACGGTTAAAACTTAAGTTTTCACATCAATTTTATTTAATCGTGACAAATATTATTAATTTATTATGATTTATTAAATCATAATAATTTATAATAAAGAAAACAATCAATTTTCGTTCTTTTATAATGCCAATAAAAATTAAATATATTTGTACCATCAACTTATCTAACAAGTTCACATTGTTGTTTTGCAGTAACAATCATAAGGATCAAAATAGAAAAACGAAATAAAAACGTACCTTAATCTATTAATATAATTTTTTTAATTTTTATATAGTATGATTTTCAAAATTTTAATAATGACAAGAAAATTATATTTACATTATTATTATTATTCATAGTACGTAGTAATACCTGTATAGTGACAATTTAACTATAATGGCAATTATATCTATTGTAACAAGTAATTGTTATTATACATGATGCATCACTAATTAACTATTATAATAATTTTTTACCACTAATTATGAATAATGATATATAATTTATGCACAGTTTTTGCTTAAAAAAATTACTATTTGATAGGTGTATGAGAGAAAATACCAAAAACACCCTTCACTAAGGGTATTTCAGTCTTTTCGTCATGGATCCGCATTTTTATGCCGGGCGGGTCGAAGCGGACCTAACTCGGATCCAGTCGCCCACTTGAAGATCCAGGCAACGTTAACCGTCCGATCGTAGATGAAGGTTAGCAGGATAAGGCCACGTGGCGCATTCTACAGTATCCGGCTATGCCTATAAATACCCTCAAACGCCACATTTCGAGGTAATTAATGTTTGATTCATTCGATCTACACGCCTGATCGCATACTTTTTCCTCGATCAACCTAACTTAAGCGTTGGAGGGTCGTTGGAGGGGACGTGCCCGACGAGCTCACCTTACTTGTTTATTCTCAGGATCCCAAACACTTGATCTTGGTGGGAGTTAGTCAACTGCAGTGAGGTCGCTTATTCCAGGTCGCTGATTTCGAGTTAGATCACTATTATTGCAGAACAAAAATTTATTGTAATTTAGTATATAAATAATGACAATGTTTAATTTGTAGTTACTACATAGAATTGAACCAAGTGAACAAAGCTACATAGAATTGAGTTAGTGGTGGTCAATTATATCGTCGTGCCCAACTTTATGCTGTTTTCTTCTGTTTTTCTGTAAATAAGAAGTAGAAAAAACGGCATGCCAAGACAAAATTGTACTTTTTGCATTGACTAATAATGGCACTTTTAGCCATTGCTCTTTCCAGTTTTCATATTCAAAATGAAAAAGTGTTTGAATTATGGAATTTCAAGTTTCAAATTTGTCAAGGAAGTCACAGAATTTAAACAAATGGACTAGGCTTTATTTGCAGTCATGTGTGATAGAGGAAAAAATCAATTTAAAAAAAGGGAATGTTGACATTCATGTAAATAGTAAGTTAAAATAAATAATTATTATTCATACTTTTTGTTATTAAGTAATTAAGTATGATATGGTCAGTAGCATGATTTTCTCTAAAAGTGCAAATTTGTCCATGTTCAAGGGGATTATGTATGAAACTTAGATAACTATCCAGGTTCAAATGTATTAGTTACTAGTAGAATGATTCAAATGAATAAAGCCCCAAAAAGAGTCCAGATTCAAGGAGGCAAAGGTAGATATTCCCGGAAAGAAAGGTGTTTTGAAGAAGAAAAAATGCTAAAGAAAAAAAGAAAGGTTGACTTACCAAATTAGTGTAATGTTGTATTAATATAAATATCCCATTCACCAGTGAGATTTGGTGGGGGGGGGGGGAAGAAAAAGAGAAAAAGAAAGAGAAGAGAAGAAAAGAGAGACTTGTATTTATACTGTAATTATATGAAATATTACTCCTTACAATTTTTTACACCATCAATTTGGTTTCATCTGTAGGAAAACTCCAGATTTTCTTTTAAGTTTGAGAAATATGGTGGAAAATCTCGGCAAAAATAATTTAGTATAAAGATTTCGTGAAGATAGGGCCCCAAGCATGCTAGATCTAAAACTCAAGGCATTACAATAGTGTAACAAAGAGAAACATGTTGGGAACTTTGCAAACACAATGAAGGCTGTAAAGTTTTCAATAACAGAAACTATGGCAGATAGTAATTCCATTCACAAGAAATCTTGAATGATTCTTGGTTTTATTCAAGAGCGGAGCCTTTGTACAGTATTTTTCTGTGTTGTTTGAAGAACACGATTACATAGTGTATATATATATATACAAGTGCCTAACTACCAACTAATTATGCCGCTTGTGAAAATGGATGAAAGTGCGCACACGCTTTTGATACAAAGTGAACTCTCTTGCCACTAATAAAATCGCATTCTCTACTTAAAGAATCGCAGGTGCACTTTTATATATACACATAAAATCCGCTAACGAAAGCACGGTTTCTCTCCTTCATTTAAAATAGAACTCAACTGCAGCTACTTGTTCCTTCTCTTCCTTCAACATCTGGACCTCTATAGCCATGTTCTTCTTCACTCAGAAACCTCTCAAGAACCAACAATCTTTATGTCCCCTCCTCAACTGGGACTTTCCATGACATTTGACCAGTCCGAACTTGAAAATAATGGACATGAATTGAGGTCCTGGTAAAGCTTTAGTAAACATATCTGCAGGTTAGCTGTGAGAGGCTATGTGTGAAAGATCAAGTAATCCCTGTTCATATTTATCTCTGACCACATGCCAGTCTATCTCCAAGTGTTTCGTTCTCTCATGAAATACTTGATTAGCAACAATATAAAGGGCTACTTGATTATCACATTGAAATGGTATTGGGGTAGGTACCTTAATTTGATGAGCATTGAGCAAATTATATATCCATATGAGCTCACATGTAGTGGAGGCCATGCTTTTCTATTCTGCTTCTGTGGAAGACCGAGATACAATTGTTTGTTTCTTAGTTTTTCAGGACACCAAGCTATTCCCAAGGAAAACACAGTATCCAGAAACTGATCTTCTTGTGTCTGTACACGTTGCCTAGTCAGTATCGCAATAAGCTCTCGTGTTGAATCCTTCCTCTGCAGTATAGAAAAGACCCCTGTTCATTGTTGCCTTTAAGTACTTTACCAAGTGTAGGGCTGCTTCCTAGTGTTGTTTACAGGGGTGCTGCATGAATTGGCTTAGCTGCTGTGTTCAGCAGCATATGTCAGGTCTAGTTATCCCAAGGTAAAGCAATCTCCGTAGTAGCCTCCTATATGGTTCAGGACTAGGAAGGTATTCTTTTGCATAGGTTGTGAGCTTGGTAGCTGTTGGTAGAGGAATAGTTTTAGCTTTTGCTTCCATGAGCTTGACATCAGTGATAATGTCTCTAGTGTACTTAGTTTGAGTGACAGTAAAGCCTACATTTGACCTTGCAATTTCCAGTCTAAGGAAGAACCTGGCTGGCCCCAGATCCTTTATAGTAAATGTGTCATGCAAGTAATCTTTTATTTCTAAAATTGTTTGCTCAGATGGTCCTGCGATTGACACATCATCTACATATACAAGCAAGAAATAAAAACCTGTTGAGGTAACCTTTGTGAATAAGCAATGATCATATTTAGATGGGCTGCCAAACTTTTTCAGTTTGGTTGTGAACTCTAGGTTCCATTGTTTGGAAGCTTGTCTAAGTCTATAAAATGACTTTCTCAACTTACATACATGTCCATCAAGAACCTCATAATCTCAGGTGCTTGCATGTAAATTTTCTCTTCTAAGAAACTATGTAAAAAGGCATTGTTTATGTCTACTTGATGCAGATGCCATTGTAATTTTGCAGAGACAGGCAAGAGGATTCTAACTATAACAATTTTAGCTATAGATGAAAAACTATCAATATAATCAATTCCTTCTATTTGATTACAACCTTTTGCCACTAATCTAGCCTTATATCTATCTATGGATCCATCTGGTTTTAATTTGAGCTTAAATATCCACTTGCATCCTATAGCTTTCTTATGTGGACACAGCTTTGTAATATCCCAAGTGTGATTCTTCTCTAAAACTTCTATTTCTGTTTTTTGGTCTATTTCTTTACTGCCTTCTGCTGGTTTATTTCCTTCGGCGTTTATGAATCCCAACTTCATTTTGCCCCAAAAGCAATCTTGATAGACCGACTCCAAGATAGAAAGTTAGAGCCATCTAATGCAATTGTTACCAGGCTTAGTCTTAGATTATCACTCGGATGGAGTTTGAATGTTTTTGGATCTTCTCCCATGGCTTTTCGTGATTCTTGAAATTGGACTTGCTCAAGAATTATGGCTTGTTCTTGGAAGAATAAAAAATCATCAAAGATGGCTCTGATACCATGTAAAATTTTCAATAACGAAAACTATGGCAGATAGTAATTCCATTCACAAGGAATCTTGAATGATTCTTGGTTTTATTTAAGAACGGAGCCTTTGTACAATATTTTTCTGTGTTGATTGGAAGACGATTACATAGTGTATATAAGTATACAAGTGCCTAACTACCAACTAATTATCCCGCCTGTGAAAATGGATGAAAGCGCGCACACGCTTTTGATACAAAGTGAACTCTCTTGCCACTAATAAAATCGCATTCTCTACTTAAAGGTGCACTTTTATATATATACATAAAACATGGTAACAAAAGCACGGTTTCTCTCCTTCGTTTAAAATAGAACTCAGCTGCAGCTGCTTGTTCCTTCTCTTCCTTTAACATCTGGACAACTGTTGCCATCGAATTTTTTGCTTCTGTTAATTGAAAGATCCGTTGGTAACTTTGTGTGGTTGGTGTAGAGTCCATGGTTCTCCAGCAACCAAGTTGTTCGTCTATAAATAGGCTCAGCACTATGCATTTGCAACACACTAAAAATCCGAGAGCCTCTTCTATCTCTCTGCTTTCTCTCATTCCAATTCTGAGTGTTGTTTTGTTTGTTGTTCCGAGCTCTCTTCCACGAGTGCACGTGTAAGAGAGTTATAGCTGTGTTAACCTTGGGGATCGAACGATTTATACTATTTGCACGATGGTAATACCGAAATTTTTCTTTCAAGGTAGTGCTTTTCCACGGATCAATCTTTTATTTTCCAACAGTTGAGAGCGAAAACTTGTTATGATAGCTATTCAAATTACTAAAACACTGCCTGACCTCTCCAAGCTAGAGCCACTTGATGGGACCAACTATAAATGATGGTCACAAAAGTTGCTCATATTTTTCAAACAATTGGACATGGACTATGTGCTGTTCCGAAATCCACCGAAAACTCTAGCAGATCTCTCCACTTTTCCATTACTACAGCAGCGATCTCCGTAGACGGGATGACCGCAAAATCTGAGGATGAGACAAAACTGAAATACAACAGAGATAATAAAACGATGAGAGGTCACCTGCTTAATCATATGAATAATTCTCTTTTCGATTTGTTTGTCAACTATAGGAGTGCCAAAGAAATCTAGACTACAATGGTGGAAAGATACAGAGGTGATGGTGCTGGAAGAAAAAAGTACGTCATCGATAAATGGCTTCAATTTCAAATGGTCGATGAGAAGCCTATAATGGACCAACTCCATGAATACGAGAACCTAGTAACTGAAGTCGTGAGCGAGGGCATGAAAATGTGTGAGATTTTACAAGTCAATGTACTACTTGAAAATTTCCTTCCTACTTGGAGTGAATATTGAAACCATTTGAAACACAAGAAAAGGGATCTAACCCTCCAAGAATTAATCAGCCATATGAGAATAGAAGAAGCAAATCGCCTGAAAGATAAGGAAACTTATCTCTCTTCTCTTTCAGTTAAAGCTAACCTTATTGACTCTGCTGGATATCTAAATAGGTTTCACCAGAATAAAGGGAAAGTTTTTCAAAAGAACAATCAACACAAGACATTGGAAGAACCTGATGGCAAGATCTAAAAGAACAAAATATCGTGCTACTGTTGTGGTAAACTAGGACACAAAGTGTACAAATGCTACCAAAGAAAGGATCAACAGAAGGAAAACCAAAAACCAACCACTGAATCTACTCCACAAGTCAACCTAGCCGAAAATGATGAGATCATCGATGCGGTAGCTGTAGAAGCCAACCTGGTAGATAACAAAGAAGACTGGACACTAGATATTGGCGCATCTAGGCATTTATGCTACAACAAAGCCCTATTTCATGAACTTCGTGATGCAACAGACGGCGAGTGTGTCTTCATGGGGAACTCTACAACCACCAGAGTCTTGGGTAAAGGAAAGATCTTCCTTAAACTTACTCCTGGCAAAACACTTACTTTGAATGACGTATTATATGTACCTTCTTTACGTAGAAATCTAGTTTCTGATAGTTTATTGAACAAAACTGGCTTGAACATTGTGTTAGAATTCGATAAGGTTATACTAGGATTTATCTAATAAAATCAAAAGACGAGGTTGCTGAAATATTTTTGAAATGTAAGGCTGAACTTGAAAATCAATTAGATAAGAAGATTAAAAGACTTAGATCTGATAGAGGTGGAGAATACAACACTAAATTCTTGAAAGAATTTTCTGAGATTAATAGAATAATTAATGAGATGTCTGCACCTTATACACCTCAACAAAATGGCATAGCCGAACGAAAAAATAGAACTCTAAAAGAAATGATGAATGCTATGCTTTTAAGCTCAGGTATGCTTGATAATATGCGAGGGGAAACAGCTTTATCTACATGCTATATCCTCCATAGACTCTAGTTTCTGGAAGGAAGCCATTAGAAATGAACTAGATTCCATAATGTTAAATCATACTTGGGATTTAGTGGATTTGCTTATAAGAAGTAAGCCTATAAAATGCAAATGGGTATTCAAGAAAAAAAATGAAACCACATGGGTTAATAGACAAATTTAAGGCACGATTACTGATTGTGGGTTATACGCAAAAGAAAGACATAGACTATTTTGACACATACTCACCTATGATAAAGATTACAACCATTAGAACTCTGGTTGCACTATCAGCTATTCTTGGCTTAATAATCTATCAAATGGATATAAAAATAGCCTTTCTAAATGGTGACTTGGAAGAAGAAATATATATGGAACAACCAGAAGGGTTTATGGTACCTAGCCAAGAAAATAAACTTTGTAAACTCAGAAAATTACTATATAGACTAAAACAAGCACCCAAACAATGCTATGAAAAGTTTGATCATACTTTAAAAACTAATGGATACAAAATAAATGTATCAGATACATGTGTATACTCAAAATTATTTGGGACAGAATGTGTTATTAGATGCCTATATGTCGATGATATGCTGATTTTTTGCAGCAATATAGAAATAATTGAGGAAACCAAAAGATTCTTATTAGCACAATTTGACATGAAAGATCTAGGAGAAGCTGATGTAGGCATTAAAATTAAAAAAATTGAAAATGGGTTCTCTCTTTGTTAGTCACACTATATAAAGAAAATCTTGGATAAGTCGGTGGTCAAGATGAGATACCAGTCAAAACACCTTATGACCCGAGTTTATGTCTCAAAAAGAATAAAAGTGATAGTGTGTCACAAGCTGAGTATGCAAAAATCATAGGAAGTGTCATGTTTCTCATGAACTACACTAGACCTAACATAGCTTATGCTATGAGTAGACTAAGTCAGTATATCCTTAATCCCAATAATGAACACTGGAATGCACTACATCGCTTGTTGAGATATCTAAAGGGGACAATAAACTTGAGTTTGCACATTAATTGATTCCCGCCAGTGTTAGAAGGATTTTGTAATGCAAATTGGGTTACCGATAATGATGAAGTAAGCTCAACTAGTGTATTCGTTTTTACATTGGATGGGGGAGCTATTTCCTGGAAATCTGCAAAACAAACTTGTATAGCTCGCTCTATTATGGAATCTGAATTTATAGCTCTTGAATAAGCAGAGTGGCTGAGAAACTTATTGGGAGATGTGCCCTTATGGGGGTTAACTGTGCCAGTGTCTATGCATTGTGACTCCCAAGCTGCTACTGAAATTTTCAAGAACTATGCTTACAATGACAAAAGAAGATATATTCATATCAGACATAAAAAGAACTCCTGAAAAATGTGATAATCTCCTTGGATTAGGTGAGGTTCGAGAGGAACTTGGCAGATCCTCTCACGAAAGGACTTATCAAGAGAATTATCTTTGAGTCTTTGAGAGCAATGGGGCTAAAACACCTTGATTGATAGAATATGGTAATGACCATATAAATCCATAGCCTTGTATATGGGTGGTCTTAATAAGGACTTGATGGATAACCCTGACTTTGTTCAGGAAGATAGCCTCATAGCTCAGTTGTTGAGTGGTTTATAGACTTGATGAAGCTATCTGGATGAGTGTGGAGGTGGGTCGCCTTCTTTTAAAGGAAAAATAAAAGTTCTCTCTAGAGCACTCATTAGAACCCAAGGTATAAGCGCAAGGCCATTAATAGCGCTCGGAACTTTAGCGTGGAACAACGAACACTAAAGAATTCATACGTGATTGTGGGGAGTCTCAATTTAAGCTATCGAAAGTTCAAGAGTCATATCACTCTCGTTAGCCAAATTGATTGCCTCACTTTATTACGCATTAATTCAATCGAAAGATATTAATACTTAAGTATATTTCTACCTTCACTTAGAAATCATAATCTTCATCTACATTAGTTATTTGTGGGAAATTGTTGGGAATGACTAATGCACTTGTCCCACATAGAAAATATAAACAACCTTTTATCTATATATATTAAACAATTTTGCTACTTTTGGAATGAGAAGTGTGGGTAGGTGGATTTTGGAAGAATCACCACACGCGCGCGCCCCCCATCCCTTCTCGGTCCGGACTAGGCTGGGACGCGTGGTTATATATATTTTTTGAGAAAATTACATTCAAATTCTTCTTTTTTCATATTTTTTGACTCCTAGGTGACCTAGTCTCCTCATTAGCCCTCATTGCCGAATTTTTTGCTTCTGTTAATTGAAAGATCCGAAGGTAACTTTGTGTGGCTGGTATAGAGTCCATGGTTCTCCAGCAACCAAGTTGTTCGTCTATAAATAGGCTCAGCTCTATGCATTTGCAACACACCAAAAATCCGAGAGCCTCTTCTATCTCTTTGCTTTCTCTCCTTCCTCTTCTGAGTGTTGCTTTGTTCGTTGTTCCAAGATCTCTTCTACGAGTGCGGGTGTAAGAGAGTTATAGTTGTGTTAACCCTGGGAAGCGAACGGTTTATACTATTTGCACCATGGTAGTACCGAAATTTCGTTTTCAAGACAGTGGTTTTCCACGACACAGTCTTTTATTTTTCAACAAATGATATGTACAAAGTATTTATTTATTTATTAAAATGTATCTCATATATATATAGACAATGCATTATCACAAGGAGTAAATTATTAACTAATTATTTCATTTTATAATTTTGATTTTAAAAATAATAAGAAAATCATTAATGAATTTAATCAACTAAATTGAGTAAAGTTACATTTTCTGGCTTGGGAGTTACGTTGTTCGCATGAGGCTCCTACTTGCACTTTGACATCTTTTCGTCAGCTGTCATCAGCCGTGAGGCGCGAGGTCTTCTCTATTCTAGGCCATGATGTACGAGGCTATACTGTTGTACAAATTCGGACAGGACCTGATGCGCCATAGTTTTGTGTTTTCTTTATTTCGAGTTCTAGTTCTAAGTTGTGGTTAGGTTAGCATTTGTTATTAGCAGTAGTTTCTAAAATTAGTGTTCGAATGGGTAACTAGAAAACTAATTGGATTGGTGGTATTCTGAACTATTTGAGTGATCTTTATTCAAGTAATATTGCTTCTATGAGTATGGAAGTATTCATCTTTGGTATGTGTCTGTTATGCTTACCAATTACATTAAGCATCACTTTAACTTCACGACAGATGCCTCCTCGAGATGAATGAGGCAACGCACATGAACGATGGCAGGGGCCCAGGTAAGGTTCATATTTGCGCCTTCAAGATGAAAATAAGGAGTTACTCGGAGATTACTCACCACAAGTTGAGGATAATACAAGTTCTAATTCCATTGAAGAGGTGCTTGGACAAAACTAATATTTTTCCAAGGGGACTGAAAAGTCAAACGCAAGTAAGAAAATTTTGCAGATTTTTTTTTTATTATTATTATAACTTTCTTGTGAATTCGATTCATCCCCCAAGTTGTAGGATAAACAATGACACAATACTTTATATCTTCTTTATTATAGGTTAGTAAGATAATACCTTCAAGATTTGAAAATAAACATAGTACAAAACAAAGTAAAAATATTATATCACATGGATGTCGATTGGGATCCAATAATGAAGTTTAGATCCCAAATCATCCAAGTAAAAGGACAAAAGTGACAGTGGTTAATAATCGATAATTTCGAAGCTTCTAAAAGTTTGAGTTGAATGTATTGATAAATAATGTCAGCTCCATTTCTTACTTTTATATATTGTTTAAATTTATTCACAAAAAATAGATTTATTGAAAGTAGTGTTACACGAAATCTCACAAATGATATTAAAAGAATTTTCACTGAGCTATGGTCAAGATGGAACCCAGTGCCAAAACCATCTAAGATTTGGTATGGGATAACTTCAAGGTAATATATACTATTTATGTATAATTTAATTTATTAATTGCTAAATTAGAAAACATTCTTTTATAAGTATTTAATGTTATTGACTATTTTGAAATGTGATAGTTGAGGTACTGGTGGTATACTCAAACAGACGAAGAAATGAGAAAGGTGTGGAATGAAAAAAATGTGAGTGATCGATTCAAAAAAATGATGTACAAGGCTAAACAAAAGGCACCAAATGATGCTCTCAAACAGTTAGATATAGAACCAGATATGAGAGATATGATTGATAGAGGTCTTTATTGGATGAATAATCAATTATGAAATGAGCTGGTTTAGAAGTATTAGGCTTAAAAGGATTACGTAGGAAAATGTCGAACGGCCCAAAAAAATCATTTCACTGAAGGTGGTTCCCGTTACAAAACACACTGCTAATTCTATTCCTATAGGGGAGCAAAGGCGGAAAATTGTAAGCTTTTAGATATCTTATATGTAATTTTTTGACATGTGAAGTAATATTGTTTGGAAAATTATTATAAAAAAGAAAAAAAATCTTCGTAGAGAAGTGACTGATCTTGAGGTATTTCAAAGATGCCATAGAAAAAACAAAGAAATTGGGGAGTTAATTGACAACAAAATCCAAGGAATTGGTGTAATTATCATTTTTCATTAATATTTAAATATTGGTTGATATATATATTGAGATACTTTTTGGAATTTTATTACATAAATGGACATCCTTTATATTTAATGTATTTGTACAGGAAGAATACCTGACAAAATGGGTTGTACCAATGTTTCTTCCCAGTCTTCGTTCAATCTCTCAACTTAGTATGATGTAACAGGAGTTCCTTTTAAAGGACGCTTATATGGATTTCAGAGTAACTCGTCATCTACAAGTGCAAGTTTAGTCAGTTTTACTCTTAGAGGATCTAAGGAGAAGCTTAATGAGTTAACAAAAGCAGTTAAAGGATATGCGTTCTAATGCGACAAAGATGGACGAAGAATTTTCAAGACGAGAAGAAGAAAATAGAAAATTGCTTGAAACTGCTCTCGAAGAAGCTCGAAAGAAAGAGGAAAAGTCTCGAAAGAGGGAGACAACCCTACAAGAATTGGTTTATAAATTGCTTCAAGATGTGGGACATAAACCATCGATTTGTTGGTCTGGACAGCAGGAGCAACAACATTCTATGGAAAAACATTAGGTTCTTTTGTTGGTGGTTATTGACTCAGGTTGTGTTGTTTTTTATTGTATTGTGAACTATTTTCGTAATTGTTGGTCATTGTTGGTTCTGGATTTTCGATGTTGAGATGATTTGGTTGTGTATGGATGATATAACGACTTAATATTGGTCGTTAAGTGTTGGTTTGGGGACTTCAGGCATTGATAATATTTAGTTGTGTTTCGATGGTATAATGACATCGATTATGTTGTTGTTGGTTGTATTATGAGTGTCTTTTTTATTATTATTTTTGTTATTGTTGATTTAGGAAGTTTAGATTTTGATAGTCATTGATGTATTTGTATGGCATAATGAGTAGGGTATTAATTTGGGTATAGAAATTTAAAACTTTTTCAATTCAAAAAAAAATCTGTCAAAGAATAATAAGAGACGAAAATTTTTTTGGAGTTAGAGACAGATCACAAACAAAAATTTGTAAGGATTTACAAACAGAATTAGAGACGGAAATCACAAACAAAATTTTTCCCTTTAGAGACGGATTAAGATGGATTAGAGATAAAAAGTACTTTTATTTATCTACGATAATGGAGACGGATTATTTTAAAACATTTGTTGGTTATTGAGATGAATCAGAGACGGAAATATGCCGTCTCCAAATCAGAAACGGAATATTTTCATTGCAAATAATTAGCTACGGGAGCCACAGAGTGAGGCGATTGATTTTTCTGTTGCTATTTATTTTCAAAGATGGAATTCTTGATTTCCGTCTCTATTTTCTTATAATGATCCTCATTTATAAAAATAAAAAAGAAATAAGAAAATAAAAAGACATAAACTTTTTGGAGGAAATAAATTAAGAAAAGCAGGAAGTATGTAATGTGAGGGGCAAAAAAATGTTACATATTCTATCGATAATTATAGTGAGGAATTATAATAACAGATAAAATTTCTTCACAATTGATGCATGCTACTATGAGAAAATAAAAATTCGTCACAATTTGCATTATATAATGTGATGACAATTTATATCGTCACATTTAATATATTACATATGATAAAATTTAGTTTTGTCACATAAAATTGGTCACAACAAAAGTCATTTTTTGTAGTGTGAATTCCAAAATTTTCTTCAATAAAAACTTGGTTTGAATTCCATTCTGTGTGAGCATAGGAAATAAAATGCAAAACGAGTAAAATTAAATAAGTTGTAAATTCGATAAAATTAATCCATAATTTGGTCAGAATACTAAATTGATAAAGGGTATACTTACAAGATAAAAAATTAATTGTGCATGGACTACAAAAATATCTTTCCTAATAGGGAAAAATATTATTTTAATCCGCTAAATATGTGTAATTGTAATTTTAGTCCGATAACTATGTTCATTTTTGTTTAGATCTAATAACTTACGAAATTGATTACTTTTTAGTCCTCTGGTAGATTTTCGGACAATTTTACCCCTATGCAATTTTTGAAAGGCAATTTTAGTCCATCTACACTCATAGGGGTAAAATTATCCGAAAATCTGCTAGAGGACTAAACGTAAGCAATTTCGTAAGTTACTGGACCTAAACAAATATGGACATAGTTATCGAACTAAAATTAAAATTAGGCATACTTAGCGGACTAAAATAATACTTTTCCCTTCCTAATATAATGACAATAATTATGTATAAAGTTGTCACTTTAGATAATTAGAACATAACACATCTGTAGTGGCAACATAATATTATGACAATAAGTAATTATTGTCATTAAATTGTTACTAGTTGTTTTTAGTGATAATTTCATTAATACACCGTATTTTATCACTAATTCCTATTTTTCAAAAGAATTATCACTATTAAAATTTTAAAATATATTATTGTCACAGAATAAAAACTCTTGTTAAATATATGTATATTAACAATATTAAAATTGTCACTATTTTTTTTTTTGTTGCTAATTTTCTATTTTCTTGTAGTACCTAGTTAGTATTTTTTTTAAAAAAAAAAAAACATGTTAATACTTATTTTTTGCAATTCCTAATTAAGACAAGTTCATCAAAAATTTTAAATTAACATTTTCAGCTATAGAAATAATTATAGTAGAATATAAAACTTATATGTGAAAAATATAGTGATTTTTATAATTAATTAAATGTGTTATAATTTTTCCAGAAAGCATAAATTTGAAAATAAAAAAAGTGAGTAAAATGTAACTAAAATACCATCTTCGATAATATGGTCAATTGTGTCACTACTGAAAACAGAAGCCAAACTTTGAAATTTGTTGTTTTCCGTGCGTAAATAAACCATTTTTTTCTATAAAAACAAAATGTACGCATTGCATTAATTTCAACCTCATAATTAAGATTAATTTGGTCGCAAATTATTTCAAAGTTATGCATTCACGTGACTATATAACAAAGTTATCTATAAGTTATTATTGTAAATAATTATCCAATTAGTTCTTAATTTAAACTCTTGTTTTTCCTGTAATTAGTACAGGTATGGGTGCATTTTGATATTTCTTATAAAATTATCAAAATGAAATCTATTTATTTGGAAATACATATATGAATTACTAATTAAAGTTGGGAAAAAATATTATTTTAGTCCGCTAAATATACCTAATTTTAATTTTAATCTGATAACTATGTCCATTTTTGTTTAGGTCTAGTAACTTACGAAATTGCTTACTTTTAGTCCTCTGATAGATTTTCGGACAATTTTATCCCTATGCAACTTTTGAAAGGCAGTTTTAGTCCATATGCACTCATAGAGGTAAAATTATTCGAAAATCTGCCAAAGGACTAAAAGTAAGCAATTTCGTAAGTTACTGGACCTAAACAAAAATGGACATAGTTATCGGACTAAAATTAAAATTAGGCATATTTAACGGACTAAAATAATATTTTCTCTTAAAGTTGTGAATATAAAAAAAAATAGTATTAAACATTAATTTTTATATACAATTGAGAACAAAATTATATTTTTCAAAAAAACAAATTCATTATTTATGACAAAATAGTTTAAAATTAGCTTTATAGAATGTGTATTTTCTTTTTTTAGCACCTAATTCCAATATTTGATTTGGGCACGTAATTACATCTAGATGTGCTTGATTACATCGCGACACCTTTTCTACTGTACTTAATAGGATACCATATACTTACTAAATATGCCACGTACTATATATAGAAGATACCAATAGAACATTGTACCGACATCCTCGATGCGATAATTTGAATCAAATTTAATTATTCTTAGTCAAAATACCAACCTATTAATTCAGAATTTGGCAACACTATATATATATTTCTAAAGTTCAAAAATTAAATTAAAACATAAATTTTATATATATATATATGGTTAAACGCAATTTAACCCCTATAATATATAATTCAATCCAATAAACTAGCTACAACAATATATTGTAGAAAACTAATTAATCACGGAAAAAGAGAAAAAAATAAAAGGAATAAAAAAAAATGCAACCATATTATGTAGCTAATGTACATAATCTCACATAAATTTCTATTAATTAATCAAACCAAATCCAACTTCTATAACCTGAATAATGGACCTAAGTACAAAAAACCATGAGGGTCCATTGTAGCTAAGTTCATGACTGAAACGAACTTCAGAGGAGAGTATTTACATGAAATCAGCCAAGTCTAAACACTCTGGAATGTCAAACCTCAACAGGCCACTGCAGAGGCTTTCCCTCTCATCTTCTGTGCTCCCATTGATATACGTCGAGGCCGAATTTAGAGGAGCCGGGCTGGATAGAACTGAGTCGAAGCTCGAATTTTCCGACATGTCTGCCTTCATTTGATCCGAAACTCCATAGAAAAAGCTTGACAGATCAGTAGGAATTAGGCTTCCACTAGTGGTAGTAGGAGTAGTTAAGTTTTCTTGGAAAATTTGGCCGTTTGAGTGATCGGTAGAATTCATGGGAAACTGTCCCATGTTCCCTTGAATGCATTGGTCTTGGTTTGGAAATGAGGGGGTTGTAAGAAGATTTGATGGGGTTTCTTGGCTGACAATGTTTGCGAACTGACTAGGTTGCAAAGCTGTACCGTCCTGGTTTTGGAGCTGATGAGGATTCAAGAACGTCTGGTTTTCTTGCAGCTTTTGCAGTAAACCATCAGGGTTTCCACTGTTTGCTGCCACGAGATTCAGAGCAAGAGTTAGGGCTTCCGGATTCAGGAGAGTTTGGAGGCGGAGGAGGTTCGACAGGTTGAGCTGCGGTGATGTGAGGATCGATGATAGGTCTAGAAGGTCGAGCCGTGGAGCATGAGTCACCGGATCAATCCCCATTCTTAGGAGCCTCTTTCTGATGTGTGTGTTCCAGTAGTTCTTGATCTCGTTGTCTGTTCTTCCGGGCAATCGTGCTGCGATAGCCGACCACCTAGTTTGGATCGAAGAATATGCGTAAGACCCTTTAGCGTTTTTGATGATGTGTAAGAGAAAATGGTTGTCTAATTGATTTAACTTACTTGTTGCCAAGAACACTGTGGAGTTGGATAATGGTTTCCTCCTCCTCGAATGAAAACCTCCCTCTCTTGATATCGGGCCTTAAGTAGTTCGTCCAACGCAAACGACAACTCTTCCCACATCTTTGTAGCCCTGCACATAAAAAATGATCATATGTAAATTCGGGGTTTGGGAACGTAGATTTCGACCACTTTTTCGTTTCATAACCTCATAAAAACAAAATCAATGTTGTGTGTGTGTGTTTGTGTATGCATACCTGCATTCTTTGGAAGGGTTCTCCAGTTGCCAGGACCATGAGTCTGAATGTATTGAATGAGCTTCGTGTCTTCTTCCGGTGTCCACGGTCCTTTCTTGAGGCCATTCTTATCGCAACACGGTGATCTTCCCATTCTTGATGATGCTTATTAGTGCTATGAAGAAGATAACTAATATAAGGTAGTAAGAGATTGAGTTCGATTTTGCAAAGAAAACGAGAAGTTTTAAGACAAAGAAGTGATCAAAGTTGTATGTAGGTCCGTACTGATAAGGTGAAAATTAAACCCCCTATATATATAGATGATAAGAAGCGTGTCCTGTGTGTGTACATGTTTTTGTGTTTGTGTCATGAAAAGATTGAAGTCAATAGGATTTGGCGCCGGCCCCCGGTCTATGTCACTCTCTCTCTCTCTCTCTCTGTGTGTTGTGTGTTGGGGGGTGAAAATCTTGGACAATTACATAATATATGAAATAAGTCGTCAGGGGGCTAAGGAAAATTGATGTCTAAAGATTCCTTTGGAAGTTTTGTTTGGGAAATTTTACCTTTATATCTTATGAATATAATTATGTATTATTTAGATTAGCATTCAGCCATTCACATTGACTTTTGTAATAGTTATCTTTTCTTTTGTGTGTAATAACTATTTCCGAAATTGGAGAATTAATGTGTTGGTTTTCTTTATTTTGCTTTCTTCAATGTGAAAAGTTTCAAAATAAGTAATCCTATTCATCAATGTTCTCGACCATAATGTTATATACCGGGAAATTCTGATTCAAACTTGACTCGATTAAATTTGTACTAATCATAATATATTTGTCATGTGATTAGTGTACTTTTCAAAAAAAATGACCAATCACAGAATAAATGTAGAATTGATTTGATTCGATCACATTTGATTCGGATAAAAAATTTTCATTATGTATATTGTCTGAAATTTGATGCATCATGGCATAATTAAAGTTTAAAACCTACATACATAACTAAAGTAAAATCCAAAAATAGAACAAATCCCCTTAAACACAAAAAGTGATTGAATCAAGTGTATTTCCGAAAAATGCAATTAATTCTTGGAGAAATTAATTTCTAGGGTAATTGAATTAGGAAAATTATTATTTAAAATAGGTCTGGTTGAATCATACCAATCATATAAAATTTGTGATGCACTTATCATGTGATTAGTTATTCTATTTAAATTCTACACCAATTACATAAAAAAAAAATATCATATAAATTGTTTTAATTTCACCAAATTTGATCTGGGTTAAAATCTACGCATAACTAAAAACCAAAAATTAAGAGCCCGTTTGGTTGTATTTTCATTTTCATTTTCAGTTTCCAACAATTGAAAATGTGTAGAAATGATTTATTGATTTTTGTGCGAAAATTGAGAATATGTTTGGATTAATTATTTCCAAATATAGGTATATAGGTGTGAGAATGTTGAATATAGGTATATGTATTTTTGATGTGACAGATGACCAAATTGATTGAATATGTGAAATTATAAAATAATCAAAGTGAGCCTTGCCATTTGAAATAATTTTAATTGATTTGAAACAAGAAAAAATATGCTGACAAGATAAGACAAGTACAACAAACCCATGTGACCTATAATTTCAAAAAATTGAGAATTAAAATAGGAATGCATTCTCAATGAAAATGGTTTGACCAAACAAAATCTTAACTACCCAAATAGTGAAAAGTGGAAAAAATCTTATTGAAAACACAATCAAACGGGCTCTAAGTGTTTAATTAGCTCAAGGTAAATTTGTGAGTAGGGTTTAGGGACAAGTGGCAAGTAAAAGATGGCTTTGACCTTTGCCAAAAGTCTTGAAACAAAGACTATTAGTCGGTATGGTTGTTACATCCCCTACCAATTATGAGGAAATAAATGTATCTTAGCTTAGTGTCATTTCGTATATGGATTGCTTCAATGGACCAAAAACCCTAACTTTTTGAATTTAATTTAAGGATTGTGAGACCTCAGAATTTGGAATATTTTGCCCCTCCTATCATCACTCATCCACCATAATTTTCAACTATTTTACGTGATACTTTTCTGGACATGACATAGAAATTCAGTAGAAAAATAATAAAAAAAATTAGATTATTAATTCATTTCCATACCTTAGTCAGAAATTTTTGAAAATATCGAACTGTAATAATTTATTCTTTCTCAGTTCCGTAATCAACAAAAAGAATTTATAACTAAACATTAAATAAAATTTGAATATGTTATTTCATCCTAGCTATACTCAATTAAATTGATAGTAATTTGTCGGACCTATATATAATATTAGAAAACTATAGGATATAATTTGTTTTATAGTGCAATTATTAAACTACCTTCCCCAATCAAGAAAAAAAAACCCAACTAAATAAAAATATATATATAATTGAAAAAAAATTAAATAATCTTAATAACATCGATTACTGTAAATTCAGCATTCAATTTTCTCAAAAGTAAATTTTGGAGTTCCGTTTTATATATATTTTTCCTCATAACGTTTCTTGCAATCAATTTATTAATTGATAATTAGTTTGAGAAGTGATGATCAGTCGACTCAATAATAACATCTAATTTATGTGTAGAAAATCAATTTCGACCATTCTTTGTAAAAAGAAGAGTTTGCTGAGAAGAAAATTACTAAATTTGGTGAGTAATTCCAAAATAAGAATGAATTAATAAGTTAAGACAACCTTATTGACACATTTATATCGTGGTCATAAAAGTTATGGCCCATCATATGAAAATAACTTTTCCCATTTTCCAGAACCTTTTTTCTTTTCTTTTTTTTTTGTTTTTTTTTTGTGTGTGTGTGTGTTGTCTTATTGGGGATTTAAATGTTAGAGGAGGAGGATAACACGTGTTTACCTGTATTTTCCAATTGGGGCGTTCTGTCTATCCACGTAAGTCATCATGACCAATTCTTCTTTCTATCTCTGTTAATCATATAAGTCAACAGCCCCCTTTGCTGTCGGGACATCATCACTCCAATTATTTTTTTATTTATTCTTAAATACATACAACGTTTTTCAGCTTCATCTTGCTGTACAAATCCACTTAGAAAGAGGATTTACTCAAACTACAGTGTTCAGAACAATTGTATTTTCTTTACATAAAAATAAGAAAACAAAATTAATTTTAGTCTTATAAATATATATGTTGAAAATTCGGCTCGTACTTATCATTTTGTTCTCAATATTTATTTTTTATTAGTATTCCAATATTTAATTTTTGTTGAGTATGTTGCCAACTAGAGTTCAAAGTGAGTTAGTTTTCTTCTATAGCTAGAAATCTATTCTTTATATATAGTTTCACACTCTGTAATTTTAAAACTAGAGAGTTTAGATGAATAAAGCACTAGAGTTTTTAGATGAATAAAGCCTAGTTTTTTCTTCTCTAATTTATTGCCATGAATATACTCTGTTCTCCACACTACAAATTTTAACATGATATTAGAGCAGATTTTTCAAAAAAAAAAAAAAAAGAGGAAAAAATTAGAGCCCTTTGAAACCCTAGCACGTTGCTGCTGACATACTTGCTCGCTGGCTTTGAAGCCCTAGAGCACCGCCGCTGAAACTGCATTCATCGATGGAATTTCAACAGAATCGAACTCTAATGATCTCCTTCTTCTTTCTCTGAAATTCGTCTATGAGCCTTGATGGCTTTGAATATTGGTAGAACTTTTGTAGTTCTATGAGCCTTTATGTTTGAATATTGGTAGAGCCTTTGTGACTTTGAATATTGGTAGAGCCTTTGTGGCTTTGAATATTGGTGGAGCCTTTGTAGTTCCATAAGCCTTTGTGACTTTGAATATTGATGGAGCCTTTGTAGTTCCATAAGCCTTTGTGGCTTTGAATATTGGTGGAGCTTTTGTGGCTTTGAATATTGGTGGAGCCTTTATGGTTCTATAAGCCTTTGTGGCTTTGAGTGATTTGTTCAACTGTGAAGTGGTTGTGGCCTTTGGTCTTAGTAGGCCTTGGGTATTAAGCTCCTGAGCCTTCAGTTTGTTCTATGTCCCCATGTTCCCTTATTTTACAGTTTCTGGTCTGATCAAATTGCCGATCTCTTTACCAAGTCCATTCATGCTGCTGACTTCGGACTATTCCTTTGCAAGCTGGGCCTCGCTTCCTCGGCTCCATCTTGAGAGGGCTGTTGAAAGTTCTGCTTGTACTTATCAATTTCTGCTCGTACTTATCATTTTGTTCTCAGTATTTGTTTTTGTTTAGTATTCCAGTATTTAATTTTTGTTGAGTATGTTGCCAACTAGAGTTCAAAGTGAGTTAGTTTTCTTCTTTAGCTAGAAATCTATTCTTTATATATAGTTTCACATCTCTGTAATTTTAGAACTTGAGAGTTTAGATGAATAAAGTACTAGAGTTTTTAGATTAATAAATTCTAGTTTTTTCTTGTCTAATTTATTGCTATGAATATACTCTATTCTCCACACTTCAAATTTTAACAATATGAATGGCAATTGTAATTGTGTTGGATTTCATTTCGACAATTTGAAAATAATTCTGATATAAAATTTATAAATTGCCCCAAATTTTTGAATTAGCTTGTGTTATGTGCACGACACAAGTCAGAATTGCATTCAAATTGTCAATATTTTTTAATTGTATGACCAAATTGTCAAAATTAATTTTAACAGAATTAAAATTGCTTCCCCTTAATTATACTTACGGGACTAAATTTATCACTAGAAAAAATATGTTAGTATATATATTAATATATATTGTATTTTAATTTTTAAATTAAAATGTATATCTCTTCATGTTCCTCCTTTTGAAGTTGAGGTCAGTGGATGTTTATGGCTATAATATTTGTAATAATATTTCTTCAATACCATCATTCCACTACTTCACCATATTCATTCCCATTACTAGCCACTTATCACCATTTTCTTTTACATATTTCCACTAATTCACATTAAGATGGTGGATGATTTCTACACCTATAAAATGGGATCATACTACTTGTTCTGTGACACACATATACAAATATACTACATGCAATTATAAGAGATCGTTATATTAGTTGTTGGAATGTGTTTTCTTTTTTTTTTTTTTTGGGAGCTTTGGACCCTATTACTTGTCCAGAGTAAGTTAGAGTTGTACGATGTTGTTCGGCTGTTGTATCCTGAAGTGGACAAGTCAAGAGTGATACTGCTGGACTACTAAGAAAGTTGTTGTATTGGGTTTGAATCTCCTTAAAGAGAGCGAGATATCCACGCCTCAACCTGAAGATTTATTCTTATATTTCCAACTGTGAGTTGTTATTTCTACAACAATTACTATAACTAAAAGAAGAAAATTAGGGTAAAGTCAAACCAACCATGGCTTAAAATTAAACTATATTTTTACAAAATAGAATTTTCTATTTAAAACATTAAGAAAAATAAATAGAAGAATGTCAAAATTACCATTTCTAACAATAAAGTGTACAAATTGTCTTGAAAATTCACTTTATTGACTAACTTTTATCCAACATTTTCTGCTATGTACATTCAATTTGATATCCAAGATTTTCAGTTAGCCATATATTTAATTAATAATGTTGAGAAAGTTCCGATCACGTACACAAGCTTGAAACTCGAACAAACATTGGGAAATTTTGCTCGATTTGCAGTGTATCAAATTTCAAAGTCGTTGGATTTCAGGTAAATTGATTCATCAACTCTTAGCTAACTAGAAAGATTTTGGTCAAATAATTTAATATTTCTATCGAATCTGCATTTTCAGCTCTGAGGTCAAAACTCTTCTCTTCTTTAATAATTAGCTTTCTTGTCTTACATGATTACCTATTTTAATATTTACCATTTGCCCACTGTTCTAGAACGAGTCTTTGCATTTATCCATTTCATGACGTTAGGGTAAATAATTACAATGCCAGTCCTCGTGGCTCAGTTAGTAAAATTGGGCATTTTCAATTAAATATATTATTGGTTATATTTTATTTGTAGATATAAATATTGTATTGATGAGTAATTTATAAATATATATTCATATAAATAATATATAGTCTAAAGGATCCGTCTGTCCTGACTAGTGGTGATGTTGAGGTTAAAGTCGTTCAAATTAGAGAAAAGTATTATATTAGTCCGCTAAGTATGCCTAATTTTAATTTTAGTCCGATAACTATGTTCATTTTTGTTTAAATCTAGTAACTTGTAAAATTGCATACTTTTAGTCCTCTGACAGATTTTCGGACAATTTTACCCCTATGAGTGCATATGGACTAAAACTGCCTTTCAAAAATTGCATAGGGGTAAAATTGTCCAAAAATCTGTCAGATGACTAAAAGTAAGCACTTTCGTAAGTTATTGGATCTAAATAAAAATACACATAGTTATCGGACTAAAATTAAAATTAGGCATACTTAGCGGACTAATATAATACTTCTCCCTTCAAATTATTACTGTACAAAAAAAAAAAAAAAAGCATATTGATTGAGAACTAATAGTAATTTAGGTCCTTCATATGTGACATGTCATGTTACCCCTAGTCGATGAAGTGAAAATATCAATTTTACTCTTGTTGAAATTTTAATTTTTTAAAAAAATATTAAAAGAATATAAAATTTTCTGATGCTGTACGGACGTTATTATAAAAGAAATTATAAAAATATGAACTGATGTTATGATAAATATATATATATATATATAATTCTTTTTTTAGAAAAATATGTAAATTTATAACTCAGGATTTAAAAGAGAAATTTGGATAATTCGATATAAAATTTTGATAAAATCCTAATGAAAGCTAATAGAATGGATAAATTATTTGGTCTTATCATCATAAAGTATTTGTTTTTTTATTAATATTGTAAATTGTTAGATTTTATCATCATAAAGTATTTATAATTTTTTAAATAATATTAATAAAGTATTTATAATTGTATTAAATTTTATAAAATTCAAATTACCCTAATATTTATGCATCCAACACGTGTAATAAAATCTCAACATGCTGATCACAGGACTTGCAATAATTTCAAGCTGGCTATTACTGAAGTTGCAAAAACGTTTTCACCTATGGAAAAGCTCAAGAAATCAAATCTTGAGAAAATAAAGCTCTCGATCGTGTCCACAATATCAAACTGAGGACGACTGTGTGTATCTACACTCTTTCCATTTTTGAAGATGGGGAATTAATTGGTGTCATTAGTCCCCTAATTTTTTGCCTCATTTTTGTTTTACTTGAATTAAACCTTTTTTTATCAAGTTTTTTAAAGAGATAATTGGACCGTACTCCTTAAATATTTAGTGTAATTATACGTAATTTTTTTATTACTTAAAAAATAATATGTAATATCTCTAACGTTTGTTTTTATATGACAAATAGATCATTTTATTAGTATAAATTTATCGAATTTGCTATTATTAGCAACAATAATTGAATGAAAATTCATATTTGTTACCGATGGACTTATTACTAATTTATTACAAGTTAAATAAAATTTTTTCTCATCACCCTTATAAGAGTGGAAATATACCTCTTCATATACATTAGCATGTGGAGATGTATAACGGTATTTTAGTTAGAAATGATTGACTTGCAATAAGTCAATAATAAGTCAATTAAGGGCAAATATGAATGTTCATTTAATTTCTTTTGCTAATATAAGCGACATAGATGAATTTTGACTAACGAATGGGTCTATTTATCAGACAGATCAGATCAGAAATACTAGATATAAATTTTCAAACCATAAGAATCTATATATAATTTTATCAAATTTCAAGAGAAGGCAATATAGTTATCCCTATTTTAATATTATATTCTCTTTCCTTCATTAATCAAAAGGGAAATCAAATGTAATTATTTATACTTTAGTTTTGATAAACATGAATCGCTGATATTTGTACAAATAATTCCTCTCATGCTCGATTCAAATATATATATATATATACATATATATATATATAAGTTCAACGATCATCTCATCCAAAAATTTAATCTATTAGACAGAAAAATGATTTAGTATATATTAATGTCTTTAATACGTCCTCTCACGTGCAAATTAAACCCTGCATGAAATATTTCTTTCAAAAATAGATTAGCAATATTGTCCGAATCTAGAAATTATGATATTATTTTAAATAATTTATTTATTTAAAAACTTAAACTGTTATAGAGGTGAATAATTTAATATTAATTTACTTATATTGAAATATTCGTATATATGCAGAAATTTAAATCGTCAAAACCATTTGTTTTTAATATTTGCTGACAGTAACATGATTATATATATATAATTGACGTAAGTTCTGAAAATGACGTAGATGCATGCATGCATGCACTTGCTGCAGTGCGAACACAATCTTTGAAATATAATCCATTATATATTAGGGTTACGTCGTCGTCTGCTCCCTTGTTAGGGTCTCATGAGACATGTTCATGTTAATCTCTTCGACTGCACTCCTAATTGTTAAAATATTTCAAAATAAGTAATTAATAATGGCAATGGATATTAATAACAATTAAGAGCTATAAACGTCATTAGAATAAATATTTAAATATTAATTAATTTAATGGATAATTCGTCATTACCACTGAAATCTAGGATTTGCTTACGCACTAATAATTTATTTAATTTTTCTTTTGGTTCAACTCTAGTATGAGGTGTTCGATAACCCTTAACAACCTTTGAATAATAGTTGCTTCCTTTATTAAATATTTTCCATGCTAATAAATATAAATTAATTTGAATATTTTATTTCGAGCAGATTAAATCGAATCCCATGTATCGAAATTAGTCAAGAGTCTCCGCAGTCCATGGTAAATACATTTTAAATACAGATGTAACGATCGTAAATGACATATATAGTAATTAATTATTTGAGTAAATATATCTTAATTATAAGCAATATTATAAGGGGAAACAATGTAATTATTCATTTAATTAGGAATCATATATAAACCGTTGACTTAATTAATTACCTCAAATTAATTAGCGTTTGTGCATGCAAATACGTGTATGCTTGGTTGTTTGGGGACATTAATTGTTAGGCCTTGTTGTTAATTAGAATGAAATTAAAGGTAGATAGAACTATGGATACAGATGTGTACATGTTAGCAAAACCACGTATAGATCAGATTGTGGTGTGCTTTAATTAATTGATAAGATCATTCTACGAGACAAAAGGGTGAACACTTGGCTTAATTAGTTGAAAAATAACATTAATTTAGGATAGATATATATAATTAAGTGTTTAATTGGTATCAGATTACTTATATCCTAGTGTTGAAGTTGTATAATAAGAAAAATATTTTATGTAAAATAGTTCTTTGTTGGGATAGATAGTATGATTTAATTTGTCAGATTGTTTTTAGATTTGGTTCGGTGTTAAACTAATGAATTGCAAATTAATAATGTCACACCACAAAAGAATAGAATGTAGGGGACTAAAGTTATATTAATACTCTTTTTGTCTTGTTTAATGCAATTTATCTCTCTAAAATATAAAAAATAAGTAAATTATTTTCATATAAAAAACAAAATCAGTTTACACATGTTAAGCCAGTTGTAGAGGTGGATGTATGAAAAGAATTTGTCGGGGAGGATGGGTTTTATATTGGAGTTTGAAGATGGTGTACTGCATTTCTATAATGGGCCAAGTCTCAATATGCATATTTGGACGATGAGAATATTAAGTGTTCGTGTCGAAAGTGCAAAAATGGAATTTTTAGAACACCAAACGAAGTAAATTTTGACATGTAAATAAAAGGATTTATGCGGTAGTATTATAATTGGATTTCCCATAGCAAACAGAGGGTTCATGAGTACTCTGATGTGTCACCAAGCCCTTTATACAAGAGGAGCAAATTCCTCCTGCTTAGGAAGAGAGTAGTACACACTGTAGTGATGTGGCGCAAATGGATTGGAAGCAATTTGATGCCACTGGGCTGGCTTTTTGGTCTTCTAATTATAACTAGGAGATGTGTGTGATGATTATACGAGATCCTATCTTACTGATGCCGGACCTAGTTCATATTACGACAGGAGGCCTTATGATTATGTGTCCAGGTTGTCAGATAATTTTTTCGAAGTAATTCATGCTGTCGACCAACCTTTCTGGAATGGTTGCACCAATCTCAGTTGGCAACGGTTGCTGGTTTACTGAAGATCAAGGCACAGAATAATTTTTCAGAGCGAGCATATGATCAGGTGTCCTAGTGAACTAATAAGTTATTGCTCCGCGATCACACCTAGCTCTCAATTACTATAGTACGAAGAAGTGATAAAAGGCTTGAGTTTACCTGTTGAGAAGATTGATGTTTGTAAGAATGATTGCATGTTATACTAGAAGATGACATTGATATGGATTACTGCAAGTTTTATGGAGAAGCTAGGTACAAGTGGACCAAGGAGCGAAATCCTAACCGCAAGAAGAATTTATATGCCATTCTTAGATACTTTCCATTTATCCCTCGACTGTAGATATTGTATGCTTCGAAAGTAACTGCCGAGTACATGATGTGGCATACCAATCATTAGATGGAGGAGATATCTATGTGTTATTCGTCCGGTACAAAGGCATGGAGGCATTTCGGCTGGATATATCCTAATTTTGCAACAAAGGCCTATAATATCAGACTAGAGTTGTGCACGAATGCGTTCGTACCGCACGGGCAGTACAATCAGACTTACTTATGTTGGGTCATTATAGTTACATTATACAATCTTTCATGAGGAATGTGCATTTGTTCTGAATATATATTCCTGACGATGGTGATCCCTGGACCTTCCAATCCCAAGCGTTTGATCGATGTATACCTGGAGCCATTGGTCAAGGGGATACAAAATTTGTGGCATGTGGGTGTATTGATGCATGACAATGTCACGAACCAGATATTCATGATGTGCGCCGCATTGATGTGGACCGCGAACAAACTACCCACTTATAGGATGATGTCTAGATGGAGTACGACTGGTGTTATAGGGTGTCCAATTTGTATGGATGATATACAGACATTCCTTTTGTAGCACGATAGAAAGGTGTGCTATTTTGGCTACCACAGAAAGTTTGTCGCCAAGGACCATCCATACCGAAAGAAAAAGAAAACCTTCACTAAGAATCAAGTGGCAAGGAAAGTTGCACGTCCAAGGCTGACTTGAGATTACATCCGTGATTGGGTTGCAAAGTTTACTCCTACAGTTAAAAGACTGTTGACACTCCCACTAGTCTATGGTAGAGAGCACAAGTGGACGAAGAAAAGCATCTTTTCAGAGCTCGAATATTGGGGGACGCATTTGATTATCACAATCTTAATGTCATGCATATTAAGAAGAATGTGTCTGACAACATATTCAACACCTTAGCGCTTATAAAGGAAAAAATGAAGGACAATCTGAATGTAATGAAGGACTTGAAGATCATATATAATTGATTGGAGCTTGAGGAGGATTAAAGAAGACCAAACATGATGCCCAAAGCCCCGATGAAGGACAAGAAGAGGAGGATATGTGGTTGGATTCATGCTGTTGAGTTTCTTGATGGGTATGCATCTAACTTCGCTCGTTGCATTGACATGAAAGAGCTGAGGATGCAGGGTATGAAGAGTCATGATTGTCGCGTCTTTATCCAGAAGTTGATCCCGGTTACCTTCTGTGAGATGCTTCCTGAGCATATGTGCAGTGCATTGACGAAGGTGAGCTTTCAATTCTAGATTCTATGCTCGGCCACGCTAGATGTCAACAAGATACAAGAATTGAAAAGTAGTGTTGTGGTCATCTTATGCACCCTTGAGAAAATATTTTCTCCACCTTTCTCCTACTCAATAGAGCACCTAATTGTTCACCTGCCATATGAGGCGCACGTGGGAGGACCCGTGTAATACATGTGGATGTACCCATTTTAGAGGTAAGTACACGAGAAAATTTTGGATTTTTTAATTGTTCTAGTGTCATCCGCATTTTAATAAGTATTTGTATCAATAGATTCCTCTGCGATTTGAAGAAGAAGGTGAAAAACCAACTATACGTCGAGGCGTCAATTGTGGAGACATACATTGTCGAAGAAACCAGGCTGTTTACTTCTATTACTTCGAGCCGCACATTAGTTGCAAGCGAAGCAGGCCTGCTAGAAACGACGATCTTATGAGCAACAATGATCGTATCTAATGGTCTATTTTCAACCACCCTAGCCGAGCAATTGGTGCCTCAAAGAAGAGATAACTGAGTGATTTAGGACTTCACATAATCGAGACATACGTCTTGTGTAACTGTGAAGTAGTCATGCCATACTACGACTACGTATATAGACAATGATAGTTTTTTCAAATCTTTGATGAGGATTATGAGACTGAAAATAACCATGATTGAGTGTTTAGTGTTTAGCTATAGTTCCTATTTGTTATGAAAATTTTAAGTTTATACGTTCTATAAATTATAATTTTTTAAACAATAAAATAATGTTAGAATGTTTTTTAAACAAAATGATTTAAAAATACCGTTCCAAACTATATGGTACTTTGGTTAAATTTTCAATAGGAACGACTTTTTTTAACATTATAGTTCCAACACAAATCGCTCCAAACTGTATGGTATTTTGGTGAAATTTTTAATAGGATGATTTTTTTAACATTACCATTCCAACACAAACCGTTCCAAACTGTTAGGTTATTTGGTCAAATTTCCAATAGGAACGGTTTGTTATTAATTTACCAAAGTACCCATTTCACTCCTATAAAAATAAAAAAGGAGAAAAATTCGAATATTGGAACAGTTATTTCAGTTTGGCCATTCCAAGAAGAGTTCCAACATAATTTAATTTGGGCGCCTTCTAAAAAATAGGTGAAAAATTAAAATTTGCAACGGTTATATGTTATAAAATCGTTTCTAATGATACTTTTTAAATAACTGTTCCAAAATGTGTATAAAAAATATCTAGTAACATTCCAGTTATGAAACTTTAAGATCTATAAGTTTCCGTATAGTTGAATGTATCTAGCGGTCTGATTTAAAATCAAATGGCCTAATTGAAGGTTGCACTATTTTGAATCTTATTACGAACTAAATAAGATATATCAATATCCGTGTACAAAAAATGTCTAAAACTGCGTCGAATGTAGTTTTTTTTTATCTATTTAGTCATAGATAACGGTTTCATTAAAATTTTAGCGATCTGATTAGGTGATGTAGTACAAAATATAAGTCGCTAGTAATATCTGTGTAATACTAACAAATTTGAATATACACATATACTCATATAATGAACACATATTAATCTCATGAAAAATATTTTATATTTCCAATTATCTTAATCGACACAATGTATATTTTTTTTTGCTCATTAAAGTATCCAGAACGGGTTTTTCTTAAATTTTTATTTATTTTCGTGACAATAAATTATTATTTGCAACATTATTAAGAACAACTGTCTAACATAATAGCATTGTAACGTACGGATCTATATACGACTTCGTTTGTCTGACTTCAAACGATTTCTCTATTAAATGACCATTCCTATTTGTTTTAATATAAATCGGACAGAATAAAACATGGTCATTTTTTACATAAAACAACGTCATTTTTCTTTTCTTTCTTTTGCAATTGGAGCGGTGTTTGGGATGGTCATAATTAAATATGAACTTTCCAAAATTTTAGTATAAATCTATCTTTTACCAGATTTTTCACTCTTTCACCCCAACCACCACCTGCCCCTGCGTGCCCCCTCCACCTCACATCAGCCTCCGATTCATCTGAACTCTACCCCCCCCCTCCCACCAAGGTTTAGTATTTTGTATTTTCTGAAATTAGCAAGTAGAAATATATTGTGGGTCTTTTGAAAAATTTTCGTGAATTTTCTAATTTTTTTGTGAATTTTTTATTTATTTCTGAAATATTAAAAATCAGTTTTAAATTAAAATATTAAACTTTTTTCTAAAATATTAAAATTTTCTGAAAGTTTAAAAAATACTCTGAAATAGTTTTTCAGAAAATATTATGAAATATTAGAAATGCATTTTAAAATTAAAATATTAAATTTTTTTCTAAAAAATATTAAAACTTTCTGAAATTTTTAGAAATATTTTGAAGTATTAAAATTTTTCTGGAATATTCTGTAATATTTTTTTTAAAAAAAAATGTGAAATTTTATTAATTTTTTTTCTGAAATATTTGTAATTTCTAAATTATTGAATATACATTTTTTTTGTGATTCTCTTATATTTTTCTGTAATTTTTCTATTTCTTTTTTCTGGGCAATTTTGGTATGATATGAATTGTTGGGTTGGTTAGATTGATATGATATTAAATGTTGGGTTAATTAGTATAGATATGATATGAATTGTTGGGTAAATATATCTGCAATTTATTTTGGTATGATATGGATTGTTGAGTTAATTAGTGTTGATATAGTAATTGGTTAATTGTATGTTTAATTGTTGATGAAATTAGTTTAGAATTCATCGTATAAGTTTTTCTAAAATATTTTTTAATTTTTATAATTTCTAAAGAATTATTTCTGAAAAATATTAATTCTGTAAATTTCTGTAAACTTTAATTTTTGAAAATAATAATTTTTCTTAATATTTGGGAATTATGCTATTTTATCCATTTTAAATATTTTATGAAAAGTACACATTTTAGAAAAATTATTGAATTTAGTAATTTTAGGAAAATGAGATTTAGTACATATTTTAAAAAAAATTATTGGGTTTTAGTACATATTTCAGGAAAATTGTTGGGTTTTAGGGAAACAATAAAATGGTTACAGAAATTTAATATTTATATAATTGATTATTTACATAATAATTAGAATAATTATAAAATTAGGATAATTTAATATTTTCAATAATTAAATTATTTACATAATAATTAGAAAATTAGATAATTATTATAATATCAAGATAATTAAAATTATTATCAATTTTGGAAAAATTATGATAATTAAAAACTTTTATTAATTAAATTAATTATAAAAATTTTAAAAACTTATTATTTATTATAATTTTATAGATCATGCCTAGTAGTGGTCCGGCTCCTCCAGGACGTGGATGAAGGGGTCGTGGCAGTGGCCACAGCCGTGGCCTGTTGATTCCACCATCGGCAGGTGATGTTTCCAAGGTTGTGGAAGCAGTGTTCCAACCACCCCGACCACCTGACACGGGTGGCCCTTCAGTCGCCGCACACAGTCCAGATGAGACTGACCCGTCTTCTGTTGTACCTGTCGCAGATGAGTTCAGATAGTCTACTGCCCCTCAGGCGGCAGATCCTGCCTATCCGTGGGCTGCACCACCACCACCAGCAGTCCTCTTACTATCAGCACGCCAGTATATTAGCCTCGATGATGCGAGGTAATTTTCTTTTATTCTGTTATTTTTGTATTATTTTATTTTGAAAATAACTAAGCGACATGTTATTTTAGATCTTATCACAAATTTCATGAGAGCGTCAGCGATGGTGCTAGGGCATTATCCCCACCGTTGGGGATGTTTTTGGCAGGTGTCACCAGAGCATCAGTAGTTCTAGTTCGAGAGCTTGAAGGTAATTTTTTATTTCAAATTTTTTTATTATCATGTAATTTATTTTTTTAATATTTTAATTTTTTTTCTTCTTCTATGATATTGCAGTCGGCGTAATGGTGAGATTGTGACTATGAGTGCATGTTTCGGGTCTTCTATAAGCCGTTCACCATCGCCAAATTCAATTGAACAAATTGGTGTGGCTGACCAATGAGGTCTGGCGCCAGATGCAGCTCTACCGGGCCAACGCGGACTTTAAGGATGAGCCCACCAAGAACAAGGCCAGCCAGTCGTCTAATCACGCAGCAACATCTATTGTCTATCGTAGGGGATCTTCCTTTATTAGCATGCACAAGATGAAGATGGTAAGTAATTTTTATGTTTTTAAAGCTTTTATTAATAATTTATAAATATCTTGCTAATTGTTTTTTCTTGTATAGGAGGCAGAGCCCAGTCGACTTGTGAAGCAGATGGAGTTATTCGCCGGATAGTACAAAAAGAAGGTCGACGACGATTGGAGCAGCCCGAGGACAACGGAGGTGGTTGTAGTAATAATTAATTAAAATATTTTTTATTTAATTTTTTGGAATAATATTATAATTTTGGTTTCCTTTGGAGGAGATATTTTTCAAAAGCTGCTAGAGGGTCACTACCCTCAGGCCACAACTGATGGCCAGAATACTCCGCCCGAATTGGATGCTCGGTGGCTATGACCGAGCAGCAGCTGTGGGTGGCAGTGGTGGGGGAAAAGAACAATAGCCGTGTATTCGGCTTTGGTTCTAAGGCCCACGCCTCAAGTCGGACCTACTCACAATCGCTACCGCTACCAATATTTGTAAATGTATAACTTTTATATTAATAAAATATTTGATTTTGTAATTATCCATTTTTTAATGTAAATTGCATTCCATTATTCAATATTTATTTAATTAATCAAATTAAAACAAAATAAATAAATTTACTAATTAATTATACTTATAAAATAATTATTATTTTAAAGCTAATTATTTTAATTTTTTTTATAATTTAGGAATAGGCTTTTGCACGGTGTTTGAACGTGCTTAGGCAAAATAAATGCCATTCTAGATTTAATTACTAAATATCAAAGTAATCGTTCCAAAACAAATCTTAAAATCATTGGAAATATGTAGTCCAAATAAAGGACACTGTCGTTTCGAAGTATATTCCAATGAAAGAATTAAATTGTGCTCCAATGTTTGATCCAAAAAAATTTTAGAAAAAATATCGTACCCAATTTAATGACTAAATACCATAGGGACCGTTTCAAAATAAATCATATAACCGTTTCAAATATGTATTCCAAACAAATGACACAACTGTTCTAGAGTATAATTCAAGGGAAGGTTCAAATTGTGATCCAAAATATATTACATGGACATACAACAGTCGTACCAAAATGTATTTTTAAAAGAGTGGGAACATGCGTCTTTGTTACATTGAAATTTATGTACTTAGTATTATAATAACCATTCTAAAAATATGTTAAAAAAGAAAAAAAAACCAAAGAACCATTCCAAATAGAAAAAAGATATTCCGAAAAGAAAATTTATATTTTTAAATAGTAGATGTATTTAGGAACGGTAGAAGAACAAGTGGAACAAAATTCATTACAAATTCAGAACGGTCAGCATCCAATTGTTCCAAATAATTAGGAACACCATCTATTATGATAGAAGAACTCTCGTTCCAAGGCCGTTTCAAACTCCGGTCCAACAGTGTCAAAGCTATTAATTTGTCGTTCCAAGAAAAAAAAATTCCTAAACCCACTCTAAATATCGTACTTTTTTTGTACTGATTTCTAAATAAATATATAAAATATTTTGAATGGTTAGAAAATTATAAATTGATATTAAAATATAACTATAAAATTCAAATGTATTATATATATATATATATTAAATAATAATATACACAAAAATAATAATTGAAATACTAAATTGTTGATTATACTTATTTTTTTATAGATATTGAAACACCATGCTTTTATGATGATAACAAAATTAAAATATGAGATACTATATGAATATCACACTAATATATTGTAAATATTTTTTTATTTTATAGTGATATACAATTATATGTGTAATTAAATATATAAAACAATTGAAATAATAAATATAAAATAATAAAAAAAGCTCGCAACTTTTGAATAGGAATATGTTGGATCGAGCTTAGCTCATCAAGGAGCTCGAGCTTGAGCGAGCTCGATGTTAGAATAGGTGACCTAAAATCCATTATATTGGCATACTTGTAATTCATTTTGATAATAACTCGATTCTATGTAATATTTTTCAGTAAATAAATGAGTATTGTGCTATTGGCATTTCACTTGTGCTCATTACATATATATTTGTATTTTTTTTAAACATCACAACAAAGCCCACAGACCATTTTGACAACCGTGGAACAGTTTGACTGCGCATTGGATGGTAGTCGTGAACCAACTGCCAGAGTTGGGTCTGAAATGTTCCAAGTCGACTATCTCGTGAATGGGCATCAAGTGTCCTATGGAGACTTGCATTGAAAGCCGCATTCATTTGATGAGTGTTTTATTGGCGATTAGACTAGTTTCTAGTGCTATGGACCATTGCTAGATGATCACCCATGGTGGCGGTCTTTCTTGATCAAGGTTGATCGAGAATATTAATTAAATTAGATGTAATTAATAATACTGTCTGACACTAGCCCATGTCTAGCTGAAAGCCCAAGTCTAGATGAAAGGTGAACCTAAAGAGTCACACACAAATCACCGAGAAGGAACAGAAATTAATCGAAAATTAATTCCATAAGTAATTGGATTACTTATAAACAAGTGGGATCCATTGGATGTAGCAGCCCAAGAATAAATTAATAGGATTAGTTTATATTTGACTTGCCCTTATAATTTAATAAGTTGGACTTATTAATTAATAAAGCCTTATTTGGCTCATGTATTTAATTGGATTAAATATATGATGGACTTAATTAGGTGGATTTTAATTAACTTGGGTTTAATTAAAACTAACTGAGCCTTGTATTTTATGTTAATAAAATTGGTGAAGCATCTAATTAAAAGTTGTTGGAAAATTATAGGAAAGTATATTATTGACTAACAATTATCACTTTTCGAAAGTGCTATGTTAGTCATTCTTTATTTGGTATAAAGAATATATTACCTTATGGATTGTAAAATGAACCTAGAAAGATTCTAGTACATCCATACAAGGTATATATATGTATATTACTTATTTGGAATAACTAATAAAAATATAATAGAACACAAAAAATAATTTCCTACCCTAGAAACCCCATTCGACCGCCCCCTTTGTCAAGAACACTTGGTGTGTTCTTTCTTTTCCTAGTTCTTTTATAGCAAATTGAATTGAGGGATCCCATATTCCAGTGTGGTGTGGACGTGTCTTTAGAGGGCTTCTATGTTGAAGTCTCGCGTGAACGGATCAAATGAAGGAGGTTTGAAGTAAATCAAGTAAAGAGTTAAGTATTTTAAGAAATTTGGATTCTCTGATAAAATACTTGGTTTTAGTTTTTGTTTAATGTGTGGAAATAAAAAAAAAAATTGGTAGTGTAGCAGTTCAAAGCCAGTGTGCGAGCGGGCTTGCGCGCGCAGGCAGTGGATGCAGCGCGCGTGGATGTGCACACACGCTGTGCAGACCTGCACACAGGCGCGTGTGCTGGCAGGAGATCCAGTGAGCACGCCTGTGCGACCAGCTATGCAGCCCTAGTTGACGGCCAACGACTAAGCCGTTTTTCGCCGTTTCTTTCGAAAAATTGGATTTTCTAGTTTTTGCACATTTTCTGAAAAATATTAATTTTTGCTGATAACTTTGGATAAAATTGGATTTTTTTAGAATTAAATTATTTTAATTAATGTAATTGGTTTGCGTGCATTAGATGCACGGGGATTTATCATCACTTTGAATTGTAAATTTTAAGCTTGTTGTTTTTTGCATATAATTATTTGTCGTGGTATTGGATGTCATGATATTTTGTTGAGATGTTCATTTTCTTATCTAGAATGCTTAATTGATATTTGGGCCCGTGATCATCCAACAGTGGTATACTTGGTTTCATTGCATGAGAGGCGTTTATTAATGTTTAAAATATTTGATATTTATGCATGCAATGTTAATATGTGATTAGGTCTCGGTTTAAAACTCAATAATAACTCTCATTTAGTTTGACCAAGTTAAATATTAGGCCCATAATGGACTTGGATCAAAATGGTTTTGATCTGTCCAAGCCTTCCACCCACAACAATGTGGTGAGGAAGCTATCGATACCCAAGTTTGGTCTCACGAGCTGTGGCAAATTTGGGATAGAGGAAAGCTGCACTATTATTGCAAAGAAAGGAACATATTCACCATTTTCCTGTCTCATGAGTTGTGGGGGCAACGAATGAAATGTGATTTGGTTGATGGGTTGGGTCTAACATTGAGTAACATGATTCGCTTGGAGTCCTCATAATCATGTGAAGAGGTAAGGCAAAAGATCTTGAGAATCTAATGGAATGAGAATGGTATTGATACCTCCCACGAGACTTTTGCCATGTGAATCGTAAAAGCATGTCATTGAAAATTCGCTCGTGGATCCCAAGTCAACTAGAAAATGTTATTCCTGAAACCCCATTTGAGAGTGGTGGGCTTTCGTATAAATAGTGGGAGAGTTAAAGACTAAAGACGAAGTCTTTAAGCTTAATTCATAAATATTACAATCATTTGTTAATTTCTGTTTAATTTTCTATTTTTTAGAAAATGTCTAAAAACCCTTTAACCATGATAATGGAGACTAACAAATTCAATGGCACAAACTACAACGACTGGCTGCAAAATCTGAGGATTGTCCTAGATTCCGAGAACCAAGGCTATCTCTTGGACAAGTTACTCCCAACGGCCTTGCTGGAAGGGTTCTCGACCGAAGAACGTGTCATGTTTGAGAAGTGGCTTGAGGACAACCGCAAGGTTCGTAATATCATATTGGCTTCAATATCTAGTGACATCCAAAAGCAATATGATAGGCTGGATGATGTTCCCTCGATAATGCTCCACATGAAGGAAGTTTAAGCGGTTCCCGATAGGGATATGAGATATGCCGTCACAAAAGCATTCTTCGGGACCAAGATGGTCGAAGGATTGTCTGTACAAAGTCACAGAATTAAAATGTTATCTCTAGTGGAGAAGCTCGAAGACCTTAAAGTTGGGTTTGACAATGACACGTACATTGACCTGATCCTTCAGTCACTTCCTCCGTTCTACGACCCGTTTATTATTAACTACAATATAAACGGACATGAAAAGTCTATTCATGAGTTAATTAATATGCTGGTCCATACGAGGCAACGACCCAAAAGTCTACGCTGGCGGTATTGGTAGGAGAGGCTTCAACCTCGAAAGCAAAAGGTAAGAGAACTGGATGCTAGAAGAGGAAGAAGGGCAAGGGAAAAGCTATTGTAGCCATTGCTAGCGCTCCGAGCCCCCCTATTGCCCCAGTGGGAATGGGTAAAGGGAAAGGAAAAGTTGGCGATTCTCAGCGGTTGAAGGCAAATGATGTCTGCATGCATTGTCAAGAAAAGGGGCATTGGAAGAGGAAATGCCCACAACTCCTCTCCAACCCAGGTATGTTTGTGATTGAAGTGAATATGATAATTAATTCTGCTTCTTGGATATTGGATACTGGTTGTGGAGCTCATATCTACAATAACTTGCAGATGCTGGAAAGAAGCAGAAAACTAAGTAAGGACGAGATGATTCTAAGACTAGGCGATAGGAAGACCATCACGGCTGCGGAAGCCGTGGGATCTCTCAACTTAGTTATTGGTGATCATATTCGGATAGAATCAAAGGCTGTTACTATGTACTGAGCATGATCAAGAATATTATTCTCATTCCTATTTTAGACAATAATGGTTACAAATTTGCGATCGAATAAAATGATTTTTATTTGATGATTGATAATAACTCTCATCTACTTGGTACATTAGTCAATGGTCTTTATATTCTCCAACAGTATAATTGGATTATGACTGCCCAACACAAATGAAAATTAGATAATCATGAAAACACACAGTTATGGCACGCAAGGCTAGGACATATCTCGAAAGATAGGATGAGGAAGTTGGTAGACTCAAAAAATCTAGAGGTAAATGATTTGAATACCCTACCAACTTGTGAATCCTGTTTGAAAGGGAAAATGACCACGAAGCCTTTTGTTGGACAAAGTGCACTTGCCAACAGTCTTTTAGATTTGATCCACACGGACATTTGTGGACTATTAAATACTTTGGCTAGAGGAGGATACTTGCACTTCATAACCTTTACCGATGATCACTCACAATATGGTTATGTTTATCTAATGAGGTACAAGTCTAAGGCCTTTGGAAATTTCAAAGAGTACATACTTGAAGCCGAGAATCAAACTGGCTATAAAATTAAAACCCTTCGATCAGACCAAGACGGATAGTATTCAAGTGATGAATTCATTGATTACTTAAAAGAGAATGGGATTCTGTCTCAATGGACTCCATCTGGAACGTTACAACTTAATGGTATGGCTGAAAGGAGGAATCGAACCCTTTTGTATATGGTTAGATCCATGATGTCTTTTATAAAATTGCACCCCCCTTTCTGACGTCACGCTCTTGTGACAGCGGCAAATTGCTTAACATGAGCTATCTAAAACAGTGCCCCAGACACTATATGAGATATGGCATGACAAGCCTGGCGTCCTACAAGTACTTGAGAGTGTGGGGCAGTCCCACATACGTCAAGAGGCTAGTGGGAGACAAACTAGATTCAAGGTCTAGTCTGTGCAGATTTGTCGGATTTCTGAAAGAAACTGCGGGATACTACTTCTATGATTTGTTTGAGCAAAAAGTTTTTGTCTCAAGAAACGCAGTGTTTTTGAAAAACGGTTTTCCTGCGGATAGTCGACGTGATGAGGTGCTACTTGAAGAAACAAGTGAAGTACCTCAGTAGAATGAACGAACACCATTTGAGCTTATAGTTTCCACTGATAGTGTCCCTGTCCTCCGTAGGTGACTAGAGAATAACGACCGCCTGATAGGTATGGGTTCCTAGACTGACTAATCAATTGGAAAATGATCCAAAAACATACAGAGAAGCTGATGTCAGATATCGATCCGGATAAATGGTTTGAGGCCATGATATTCGAAATAGACTCGGTGGGTTCAAAGTAAGCTTCCCAAAGCTGGAACACACGTTTTGATGAAGTTATACGGGGTTGTGATTTCATCAAAAATGATTTCGATCCTTGTGTATACAAGAAGATCAGTGGGAGCACGATTGCATACCTTGTGCTTTATGTAGATGACATCTTGCTCATTAGAATGCTTTATGGAAAATTGATACTGTAAGGCTATAGCGAAGCTAGCTTCTAGTTGGGCGATGATGATATCAAGTGTCAATCAGGTTTTGTATTCAACCTAAATGGTGGTGTGGTTGCTTGTAAAAGTTCCAAGCAGGATACTAAAGCGGATTCACCATGGAAGGTGAATACATAGCAGCTCTAGAAGCAGCTAAGGTAGCGGTTTGGATGAAAAACTACATCCAAGAGTTGGATGAGGTGCCTAGCATTGTTGAGCCCATATTTATCTTTTGCTATAACGGGGCGATAGCACAAGCAAAGGAATCGATATCTCATCACCATTCCAAACACGTTCTTAGTTGCTACCATATTCTTAGAGAGATGGTGAGCAGAGGTGATGTTAGGAAGGACCGAGTCAACTCAGTAGAAAATATAGTGGATCCACTTACCAAGCTGATGTTGCAAATTGCCCATACTTGGCATCTGGATAAGATGGGTTTGAGGTCGATGGCTGATTGACTTTAGGTCAAGCCGGAGATTGTTAGAATAGATGACTTGAAAGCCAATTAGATTGGCATACTTGTAATTCATTCTGACAATAACTCGATCCTATGTAATATTATCAAGTGAATAAAATGAGTACTCGCTATTGACATTTCACTTGTTATGCTCATTATATGTATGTTTGCATTTATTTTAAACATCACAACAAAGCCCACATACCACTTTGACAATCGTGCAACAGTTGGACTGCGCATTGGATGACAGTTATGAAATAAACTACCAAGGGTTGGGTCTGAAATGTTCTATGTCGAGGACGTCGAGAACGGGAATCAAGTGTCCTGTGGAGAGTTGCATTAAATGTCGGATTCATTTGATGAGTACTGTATTTTATCGACGATAGATGTGGGAGGTCTATGCGATCTTAGTGAGTTGATTGACTAAGTGTCAAATCTACTAAACTGACTTGCGGGGATCTTCATATTGAAGCCTTGGAGGCTTGGTTGGTATGACTCGAATCCCCGGCTTCGATAGTACAGGAGTACTCCTCAAACTTGAGAACCACGGCAGTCACGTGCATGCGATAATTGTATCTTAGATTTGTGCGAGAGGTGATCGAGTCTGACATGGTCATCATAAGTCTTGTCTAGTGCAGTCAAAGCATGTAGGAAGGACGGTGAGTTTCAAGAAGAGGATCCGTCCCGTGTCAAAATATGACAGAGGTATCTCGTATGCACTTGGAGATGTGTTTAAACTCTATAAACCTATGGCTACAGTCATTGATCGAATAGAAAAAAGAGGTTTTCATGTCGAGCAATTTGGCATAACGTGATTTCAATTATTAAGCATAGACGCCTAGTCTAGGATGGGAGCCGACACCCAATTCCATGCCCTAAACTAAGGTTGGGAGACGGTAGATAGAATGACCATACCCGTAACTCGAGAGCCTAAAAGTTTGCATGGATATTGGCCTAGTCTCTAGTGCCATGGACCGTTGCTAGACGGTCACCCATGGTGACAGGCTTTCTTGATCAAAGGTTGATCTAGAATTATTAATTAAATTTGATTTAATTAATAATAGTGTTTGACAATATCCCAAGTCTAGTTGAAAGGTGAACCTAAAGAGTCACACACAAATCACCGAGAAGGGATGAAGAATTAATTAGTTAATTCCATAAGTAATTGGATTACTTATAAATGAGAGGGATTCATTGGATGAAGAAGCCCAAGGATAAATTAATAGGATTAATTTATATTGAGCTTGCCCTTATTATTTATTAAGTTGGACTTATTAATTAATTTTAGGCTTATTGGGCTCATGTATTTAATTGGATTAAATATATGATGGGCTTAATTAGGTGGATTTTAATTAAATTAGATTTAATTAAAATTAATTGGGCCTTGTATTTTATCTTCATAAAATCGGCCAAGCATCCAATTAAAAGTTGTTAGAAAATTCTAGGATAGGAAATTATTGACTAACAATTATCACTTTTGGAGAGTGCTAGGTTACTCATTCTTTATTTGGAATAAAGAATATATTACCTTATGAATTGTAGAATGAACCTAGACATATTCTACTACATCTATACAAGGTATATATGTGTATATTAGTTATTTGAAATAACTAAAGAAAATATAACGCAACACAAAAAATAATTTCCTCCCATAGAAGCCCCATTCGGCCGCCCCCTCTCTCAATAACACTTGCTCTATGTTTGGTTTCATTTTTGAAAAATCTTTGAGATAAGATAAAACACACCTAATGTTTGTCTTTTTATTTTCACACCTTGTTTGTGTGTTTTTATTTTTAAACTTTATGTATATAATAGATATATACACACTTAAATATACAAATATAATATAAGAGAAATAGTAATTTTTGTCTCCAAAAAATACAATATTAAACATACAATACATATATTGATATATAAAAAAATATATAAAAGAGACATGATTTGACAATGAACAGTGACTTTGTCTCCCAAAACCCAACAACAAACATATACCACTTATTTTAAAATATTTTAAATTTCCTCTAAAAATAAATTCAAACATACACTCTCTCTCCAACACACACTTATTTATCTCTATTTTTCTCTCTCTATCTCTAAAACACAAAACAATACTCCAAAAACAAAAGCAAACATAATGTTAGTGTTTTCTTTTTCTCCCTAATTCATTTTTAGAAAATTGAATTGAGGAATCCCATATTCCAATGTGGTGAGGACGTGTCTTTTAGAGAGTTCCTATGTTGAAGTCTCGCGTGAACGGATCAAACGAAGGAGGTTCCAAATAAATCAAGCAAAGAGGTAATTCTTGATTTACGATTTTTGTACCTCTCGTTTTAATTTTATTATTAGCCCCGTTTAGTTTTATTATTATTATTATGATTAACTACCTCGATCTCAGGGGAACTGCAAGGGTACACCCCTTGGAATTATGGTATTATTATGTTCGGCTTTTAGTTTTATGATTTACCGCTTCCGCTTGCGCGTTCTCGGGTCGATCCACTCGCATTTTTGTTACTTACAAGTAGTATTAGAGCTTGATTCGATGTAGGAGCTAAAATTTTATTGCTTTTGAAGTATGATATTTATTTTTTGCTTATTCTTGAATAATTTTATTACTCCCCTAGTGTCATTCATGGCTAATCGTTATTTCTTGGATAAATTGCATAAAACTCCCCATATATTTTAAAAACTCAGCAAAAAACCCCCATCTAATTTAAAAATAACCAAAACACCCCCTGTATTTTAATAATTCAGCTCACTCTCCCTTTTTTGACTAAGGTCTAACGGCGTTAAATTTTATCACCGCTTGACCGTTGTACCCTTATATTGACTGGCTTATAGTATATATAAATAATTTTGAAAAGTAATAAAAAAATTATTATTATAGATAATTTATAAAAAGAAAATCCTACTCCCGCCCAGCCCTGCTACCTTCCCCCCGCCACCCTAAACCCCCACCACCAACCCAAATCCCCACCCCTGCCGCAGTTGTCCCCCGATCTGAAGACGTAGCTATCGCCCAGCAAAAAAAGCGATGGCCGATCGTTGCCGATAAAAAAGGAAAGAGGGCAACAGCCGGCCAGAAAAAGAGAAAGAGCAATGTCACTCCCAAATCTATATATATTGGATTTTAAATAATTAAGAGCATTTTTCTTAATTTTTCTTAAGAGGGAGACGGCTGCGCCCCATCGCCCCCAAATTTTACTTAAAAGCATTTTAAACAATTATAATAATTATCAGATATTTAATTAATTATTTTGTGTGATATATATATATATATATTGGATTTCTTTTTTCTTTTATATATACATAATACTAATTGAAGTCTGAATATCATTTATAAAAAACAATATAATTAATAAAATATTTAACCTAAATAATAATTTAAATTAATTTATAATTTATAATTTTTTATAATGTTTAATATTTATATTCTTGTACATGTCTAAATTTGAAAAATAAATTGTAGAATATATTCTAATTTTTTAGTATTCTATATTTGATATAAATATATTTTTATAACCTTTTGAAAGAAAAAAAAGTAATGTATATTAAAATGTATTTTATGTTTTTGGTACTTTTAAAAACATTTCAAATAAAAAATAATAATGTATAATTTTTATAATTTTAATATATTTATATATAATTTATTTAGTGTTTTTTAATTATATAATAATTAAATTAGTTAATAATGTATAATTTTTATAATTCATTAATATCCATATTTGTTAAGATATTTAAATTTTATAATTGTGATTTTAATTTAATTTTTTAATTTAAGTTATTAAATATTAAAAATTTTGATATAATTTTTTCGTATCTTTAAATAAATATATCTAAACAAAATTTTTTAATTTTTTAAATAGATGAAAATAAAAAGAAATACTCACAAAAAGTTAAAGATCAGTTAAAAATCTCCTAAAACTATTATGTAGTCATAATAGTTGCTTTTTAGTAATAATGGCAAAAATATGCACATAAAACAAGCCAAAAAGGCTTAGTTTAATATATAGACATATAAAATTTTATGCTGTAATAGGTGACTAAAAGCCAATTAGATTGGCGGTTTTGAAAACTATTCAAGCAATCTTTATTTGAGCAATATTGTCCCGACGAATATGGTATGTATTCGTTTTTAGCCCATGTGTCTGTTGTTCTTAATAAATTACATCAAACACTACTTTGACGTCACAACAGATGCCCACAGACCACTTAATAACCCATGTAATTGGACTGCACATTAGATGGCAGCTAAGAAAACAACTTTTGTGGGTTGGTCTGAAATGTTCTAAGTCGAGAACCTCGAGATTGGACATCGAGAGTCCTATTGAGTTTTGCACTGAGTAATGCATTCATTAGATCAGTGCCGCGTTTCATCGGCGATAGACGTTAGAAGTTTATGCAATTTCAGTGGGTTAGTTGACAAGTTGGTCAACTGAATGAACTAACTCGATGGGATCGTCATATGGAAGCCTTAGAGACTTGGTCGGTATGACTTGAGTTTCTAGCTTCAATAGTACGGGAATAGTCCTCAAACTTGAGGAATCACGATAGTCACGTGCATACGATAATTGTATGTTGGGTCTATGCGAGAGGTGATTTGTGTCATAAATACGATCATCATAAGCCTTATCCACTGCAGTCGGAGTATGCAGCAAGGACGGTGAGTTCCAAGAAGAGGATCTGTCTCCTATCAGTATATGACAGAGGTATCTCCTATCCACTTGAAGATTCATTAATGCTCCCTGAAACTGTGGTCACAATCGTTGATCGGATAGGAAAAGGAGGTTCCTATATCGAGAAACTTGGCGTAATGAGATCTCAAGTGTTAAGCATAGACGCCTAGTTCGGGATGAGAACGGACACCTAATTCCGTCCCCTACATTAAGGCCTGGACACGGTAGATTGAAGGACAGTACCATATGGACTCGAGAGCCTAAATGTTCACATGGTAATTCACCTAGTCTCTAGTGCCATAGGCTATTGCTTGACGGCCACCTATGATAACTTGCTTTCTTGATTAAAGGTTAATGAATAATTATTAATTATATTAGATTTAATTAATAATAATGTTAGATACTAGTACAAGTTTAGGTTAAAGGTGAACCTAAAGAGTTACACATAAATCACCGGAAAGGACAAAGATTTAATTTAAAATTAATTCCACAAGCAATTGGGCTACTTATAACGAGAGAGACCCATGGGCTTGTCCTTATTATTTAATAAGTTGGACTTATTAATTAATAAGGACTTATCGGGTTCATGTATTTAATTTGATTAAATATATAATGGGTTTAATTAGGAGGATCTTAATTAAACTGGATTTAATTAAAATTGGTTCGGCCTTGTATTTTATTTCAATAAAATTGGCCAAGCCCATTAGCTTGTGCCCGTGGAAAATTACATGGAAGGAAATAAATGACTAGCAAATTACAATTTTGAAAAGTGCACTTTTAGCATTTTTGGGGAACTCTTTATTTGGAATAAAGAGAACTATACCTTGTAGATAATAGAATGTATTTAGAAACATTCTTAATTATCAAACAAGGTATATATATGTGTAATATAATTATTTGGAAAATAATTATAATCACAATTACACAACAAAAAAATATTTCCCCCCTCTTCCGATGGCTCTCGGCCACCTCCTCTCTTTACACATTGGTGTATTTTTCTTCTCTTATTTTTTTCTAGCAAAGAGGATATTGAGATTCCGACTCCGGTATGATGTGGACGAATTAGAGGGTTCCTGCATTGGAGCCTAAGGTGAAGAACATTTCAACCGAACGATAGAAAATGAAGGTACCGTTTTCACCCTTTTATCGATTTTTGTGATATTTTCATCAGCCCCATTTATGTTTTATTTTGTAGTGCATCAAACACCCTGGAGCTCTAAGGGTACACCCTTTGAATTCGTTTAATGCTCACATTTAATTTTTGTTATTATGCGTTTTACTTTTTCGCTTTCGTTAGCGCGTTCTCGGGTTATACCATGAGATCCTTTCATTTTAGTCTAAAATGATCTAAAATATTGACCAAAATGATAGAAACCGACAACCAAGCGCACCACCCGCACATCTATACCACACTCCATCAATTGCTAACAGAATGAATTTTTTTTATTGGGGTTTCGAAAACATGAAGTGGTTTTTCACCTATTTCCAAAACATGGGACTTTTTTGCTAATTTAACAAAACACAGGGGGTAAAGTGGAATTTAGCCATGTTTCTTTGTGTCTATGTCATTGATGCTAAACGCAATTTCTTTGTGTTTCTTTGTCATTAAGATCTAAATCTACAATCAGCAACAACAAGACTCGCACTCAACCACCTCACAGTATTTCACACCCACCATTCCTGAACAATCATCACAAAACAACGGGTGAAATGCAAAAATGGTACCGTAGTATAGGCCATTTTGCGATTCAGGTATCATACTTTCTAAAATATCCAGATCTAGTACCACTTTTGAAGATTTGGCAGGACTGGTACCGTAGTTAACAAAAGTTGCAATTATAGTAAGTTAGAATATATTTTGACACTTTTGATACTAGACCTTAACTTTTGATAATATCATTTCAGCCCCAAAAAGATTTCGGTTTTCGCAGATCTAATCGGATTGCTGACAATGGTATTAGAGCCTAGGTTTAGTGAAGAAATATATATGTTATATTATATTTACATAGTATACACTAATGGAGGAGACTTTTAAGAGAATGCAACCGAACGAAAGTTTGAGTTACAACAGGGAATACTTTCAAACTCTGAAAGATCAAAGATGGATTTCTTTATGGAAATTTTGGAAAAGGGAGCCGATTACTTCCAAACATTGAATGATGGTTTGATTGACAACCAGGAATATTTTCAGATATTGGAAGAGTGAAAAAAGAATTTCGTCTTAGGAATTCTTAAGGAGGAACAAAAAGAATGGTGGAGAATTTACCAAATCCAGAAGGTGTTACAGGAAATATGGTGAAAAACATATACGCAACCTAAAGACCAACAAAAAGAAATGGAACAGGTAATTTTCTTCACTAATACAGTTTTGTAAATTGTGATTAAAGGGATATGGTGAAAAACATTTACGCAACCCGAAGATCACCAAAAAGAAACGGAACGGGTAATTTTCTTCACTAATACAGTTTTATAAATTGTGATTAAAGTGAGTGATTGGAAAGAACTCAAGCCGGATACCCCGAAGATCTCTCAAGATCTAAGAGAAATTCAAAAGACAGTTCAAGACTATAGACATAGGTTGATGCATATACCTATGAAAATAAAAACTTTGAACCAAATGATGGACAAGATCCTTAAGATCCCTCCAGATCTACACAAGAATCTTGCAGATTTGGAGACAAAAGTTACAGATCTGAAGAAAAGCCCTGACACATTTAGATCAGAACAAGAATGGATCAGGGATGCCCTTGGATCAGTATCTCTTGTATATTAGAAGGGAAAGACAATGGAGATTCCAAAGCCGAAGACAAGAGATGATCTGATTATTGAAGCCATCAAATCTATAAAATAATGGAGGTAATTAGGGCAGATCTATTAGATCTACAAGAATTAGTTGAATCATTTTCCCAACTTGGGATTGTGGACTCAGTCAATGTTCAAACCAATGAAATCATTCCAGCACCACCGTCAGGGAAGTATTGCTTCTAATGACCCTCCACAAGATCATCCAATAAGGGAAATTACAAATTTCCCCCTAATGCAACACCAACATTTGTGGGAACCAGGCTTAGAGAAAATCCAGAAAGAAATCCGAGGAAAGCGCTTGACAGTACACCCTTGAGGAAGGACCTATTATCAACTTTTAGAACATCGAGAAGCTTATAGATGAATGGATTGCAACCACAAAAATAACAACAGCCACCCTAGAATTCAAAAAAGAAAACTTCATAAAACTAGGGGAGTTGAGCTTGGAGGGTTCTGTGAAGATCGGATGGGATAATAATCCAAGATACCAAAGCTAGTATCCTTGCCGGAGATTCGAAGAGCGAGATAGCAGATCGGCTAGGGAGGGTTATCAAGATAAACTTCATCGGAGATGGATACTTCGAAGGAAGTAGCGTAGAGAAGGCTAAAGAATATGTAAAAGCCCTCTTTGGCCTCGAACTAAGAAGCAACAAAAGTAGTAGATCCAATGTTTCGCAAGTATTTCTTCCAGCTTGAAGTAGCAACAAAAGTAGTAGATCCAATATTCTTTGCAAAAATCTGCAGTCCATAGAGGGAGATGTTGATCCAGTCATACAAAGTACTTGGAGGATGGCTAGATTCAATTGCAAAGAGAATGTATTTTCTTAAAGATAAGGTGAAGGATTGGTGTTATCAAGTATATGTCCAGAAAAACATGAAGAGGCTGAGAGGTAAGACTAAACAAACCCCTCTTTGTGTCATAAATTCATGTTGGAAAATACAATATCTTTACATCCGGGCACCCGATTTATACCAAATTTAAATATATGCAAATATGTGTCCATTAAATTATATCTGACAGTAAGATTTTAAATCACATGGCCTGTAGAAATACATCGATTTGAATGATTCCTCTAATGTTCCAGGAACGATATGTCAAAATTCGTATACCCAATAAGCTTACAACTTGGCCGAATGGATTTTCTGGTAAGTGTGATCATGTATGACGATTTGATCTTAATTTTGATGGCCCGATTAACTCATACAGTTCAACACTGTAAGACGACAATTACATTAACGTAATACTAACATTTATGTATATACAAATTTATTGCATACTGCGTACATGTATCAATGTCGAATGATGTTTTATGTTATATTTCAACTATATTATTCCAATACATTCCATATCATTAAATCATCAAAATCGGCATCTTTTTTTAAATAATTTTCAATAAAATTAATTAATTAATTGTAACGGCTTTTGTAATGATTTCCGCAATGGAATTTACTAAAACAATGTCGTATCATTACATTGAGATGATCTTTGTAACAGTCTTTTAGATGGATATCTTAGACTATCTAATTTGTAACGGTGTTTCTGATAATTTTTTGAATTTTGTAACACACATGCGAACGGCTTTTTGAATGACCATGGCCGTTCCAAAATAATATATATATATATATATATATACAACACTTGCAGTTTTTTCTTCTTCCCTCTTCCCTCTTCTCTCTCTCTCTCTCTCTCTCTCTCTTCAGCCGCCTGTCGCCCCTTCTGCTGGAAAAAGGTAGGCCTCCTCCCCCCTATTCCCCCTTCTCTCCCCCCGTTCCCTCCCCCTCCCACCCCCTCCCCCCATTGGTTTCCCCATCGTTTTTTTATATTATTTTTTAATTTTTTTTAATTTTCTAAAATTATTATGTTAAATTGTATTGTTAATTTTCTCAATGTATGAAAATATATTTTTAATTTTCTTGAAATTATGTTGTTAATTTATATAATTTTCTGAAATTATGTTGTTAAATTTCTGAAATTTTGCTGTTAAATTGTTTGAAATTATGTTATAAATTTTTCTGAAAATATGTTGTTTATTTTCTGAAATTATGTTGTTAATTTTTCTTAAATTTTGTTGTGCATTTCTATAAATTTCTGAATTTTTTGCCCAATTTCTGTATTTTTTTTTAATTTTTTTGGGGAATTTTTGTAATTTTAAAATAATTTCAGAAATTTTTGAAACTTTCTGAATTTTTTTTAATATCTGTAATTTTATAAAAGTTTCAGAAATTTTCATAATGTTTGAATTTTTTTAATTTCTGTAATTTTATAAAATTATTAGAAATTGAAGGACTACAATGAAATTTTTAGGGAAATTATGAACCTAAAAGAAATTTTTAGAAAATTAGAGGACTTTAATGTAATTTTAGAAAAATAAAAACTTTATGAAATTATTAGAAATTTAAGGACTATAATGCAATTTTAGGAAAATTATGAACCTTAATGAAATTTTAGGTGCATATTAGAGGACTTTGATGTAATTTTAGAAAAATAGAAATTTTATAAAATCATTAGAAATTTAAGGATTACAATTCAAATTTAGGGAAATTATGAACCTTAATGTAATTTTAGCCGCATATTAGAGGACTTTTATGTAATTTTAGCAAAAAAGGAATTTTATGAAATTATTAGAAATTTGAGGACTACAATATAATTTTTAGATAAATTATGAAACTTAATATAATTTTAGGCGCAATTGGACTTTATTGCAATATGTAGGAAAATTATGCATTTTCAAAAAATTATCGACCTGAATGCAGTTTGTTGGCAAATTTCGGACCTTATTGTAATTATTAGACAAATTACGAAAAAATATAATTTATTCAACGTTTTGAATTTTAATGATTTTTAATATTATAGATATTGATGATTAGTGCTCCGTTAACCCAGGTCGAGGTCGTGATAGGGGCCGCGGTCGCGCCACTACTTCTTCCAGTGACGCAGAGGCGTTTCATCAGTTTCCAAGATGCGAGGTACGTATAATATTTGTTGTTAATTGATTTAATATTATTTTTATTTTTGAATTAATTTTAATATTTAATTATTTTTTCAGGTCCGACCACAATTTCCATACGACCATCAATCTGCGGTCAATGGGCATTATCCTCATCCTTGGGCCAACGTATCGCAGATGCAACAGGAGCACCAACTATTTAGGTTCCAAAATTGAAGGTAATAGTAATATTATTAATTTTAAGTAATATTTATATTTTTAAAATTAAATATTTATCTAATATTTTTTTGTCCATTTCAGATGTCGTACTGGTGGACGAGTCGAATCTTATAAGAGTATTACTACAGTGGCTTCTAAGATATTAACGGATCAAAATGTGATGAGTTGCCATAGAGTTCTTGTGACTCCATCAAAGTTTTACTGCTTGGGTCCTCAACTCGTAACCTCCAACTTCATTGTGAAGAACTTTCCTTGGTGTGCTTCAGACTTCCTGCGACTTGACGAGCTTGAACTTATAATAATTTAGATTAGGAATTTTTTTTTGGTAATTTGTAAAAACACAATTTTGTAATACTATTTTAATTTTTCAAATAAATTTATTTTTTTGTATTATGTGTTTTTTATATAAATACTTACTTTTACAAATTTTTGTATTAAAAAATAATAAATTTTGTAACTGTATTTGTAACGGATTTTGTAATACACCAATAAAAGCCGTTACAAAGAATGTGTCAAAACCAATTCCAAATTAAAACCCAGGTCGTTCCAAAAACAGTTACAAAAAAAGTGAAAAAAATAGTTACAAATGCAGTACCAAAATAAATACAAATATAATATAAAACAGTTACAAAGAGTATTACAAAATCGTTTCAAATATCTGGCAAAATCATACGTAAATGTGTTACAAAGGCCATTATAATAACATTTACATCAAATCCAACCTAACAGTTACAAAAGTCGTTCCAACTTATTTTTTTTTTTCATGTTATTAGTTTTGTAACGGCTACAATAGACCGTCACAAGAGCCATTACAATTTGTAACGACTTTTTGACAAGCTGCTACAAATACTTTGTAATGCCTCGTTTAGCCGCGGTAGGCCTAGCCGTTACAGAAGCCGTTACGAATAAAAAAAAAACATTACAAATTTAAAAAAAAAAAGCCGTTCCAATAAAATAAGTTTTTTGTAGTATTTGAAATATTTTAATAAACATTGACCACAACTTATAATAAAGAAATCTTATTTTTGTAAAATAAAAATTAGATAAGTTTAGTTTTACAAAAATGATAGATTAGTTTTAAAGTATAATTATGATTATAATTATTTGTATTTAGATAATATTAACCTCTTTTCATTATTTTTTATTTTGACTTATTGTTTGGTTTATTAATATTCTGATAAACTTTGACAAACAAATAAAATTTACTTTTTACTAAAGGGTAAAATACACTTTGCTCCCAAACTATTTTTGAAGTAATATTTACCTTTCTAAATTAACAAATTTAACATTTACTCCCTCAGTTGGACAAAAGTGCCCGTCATGCCTTGACAATTATATTATTATTATATTTCAGTATTTTGCACATTAAATTATTATCAAATTATTTTTTAATAAATAAACAATTTAAATTAAAACTATAGTATAAATTAATATGTGTAGATACACAACAAGTATAATATAACAACAACTCATATATGCTTTTTGGAAATAAATTGACAAATATATATGCTTAAAATAAATAAATAAATAATATATTCTATCATATTTATTAAAGAAAATATATTCAAAAAATCAATACATAATTAGTTACTTATTTTTATCTAAAAAAATAAATAATTAATAACTCAATTTTGATCGGAATAATAGTTTTTCTTCAACTTGTTTGGTATGATTGGAAGAGGAGTAAATTTCAAATATTTTTCCTTGTTTAGTATAAAGAAAACAAATTATGAAGAAAATATTATTTTTCATAATTTTACTGAATAACTCTTCTCTTCGTTTTGTATTACAAAATAAAAAGTTTAATATCATACTAATATAATTTTAGTTTATTAGAAATTTAAAAACCTTATTAATAAAAATATTTATCATACAAGATCAAAAATATTATTTATTAAAAAAGAATTCATCGTTGACTTCGATATAGTATATTTTCAGTGATTTTGTTATCTTTTCTCTAACAATTATATACGGTATTATCAGTGGGAAGGAGAACAGAATTGAAAAGAAATTCTATATATGAATAATAGAATGAACAAAATTATATATTTTGGTACTAAAATTATTCACCTCCGAAACTGGGGGTCCGAACACTCCTAACAGTGAATCTATAAATGCAATTTTTCTTATATTATTTATTTGACTCTTTGTCGAAGAACATGAACAATTTGTCCTCGTAACATAATTTTCTGAAGTCTCTTTCGCCGGGTAATCTCTTGCCCGCTCCACCGATCGACTCTACGTAAAAAGACCTACTTACGCTTTTCAGAAACATTAATAAAAAATTTGGACTTCGTAATTGCGTTGGACTGTCACAGTTTGATAATTGTTGTTGAAGTTTGAATGGACAACTCAAGGGAACAATATACTTATACTCCCCATAAATAATTTGGTGGCAGTGTAATTGTTTAAAAACCCATTCCAACTTTTTCATGTGTTCGTTCCATGCATTTGGAGATGCGTTTACACTCTATAAACCTGTGGTCACAGTTATTGGTCGAATAGAAAAAAGAGGTTCCTATCTCGAGCAATTTGGCATAGCACGGTCTCAAGTATTAAGCTAGATGCCTAGTCCAGGATGGAAACCGACACCCAATCCTATGCTCTGGACTAAGACCGGGAGACGGTAGAGGGAAGGACTGTACCCGTATGTGTTAGAAATTGTGACCAAAAAGTCAACTGGTTTGGTGGTTTTGGGAAGCATTTAGCTATCCTTATGAATTGATATTATTTTGATGAATGTAGTAAGCATTCATGTGTGGCACTATATGTTTGTTGTTCTTACTATTTACGTTAAACGGATTTTATCGTCACAACAAATGCCCACAAACTAATCGAATAACTCATGTAGTTGGACTGCACATTGGATGGCAGCTATGAAATCAAATTCTGAGGGTTGGTCTGAAACGTTCCAAGTCGAGGACCTCGAGACTTGCACTAAATATTGCATTCATTGGACGAGTACCATGTTTCATCGGCGACAGACATAGGATGTCTATTCAATTTTAGTGGATTAGTTGACAAGGTTGTTAACTGATTGAACTGACTCACTGGAATTGTCATATGAAAACCTTGGAGGCTTGGTCAGTCTTACTTCTCCGGGTCCGGTAGTACAAGATTAGTCCTTAGACTTGAGAAATCATGGCAGTCGCATGCATATTTTGGCTATATCTTGGATCTGACGGGAGATGACTGTGTCTTCAATGTGGTCATTGTAAGCTTTTTGCAATGTAATTGGATTATGTATTAAAGACGGTGGATTTCAATATATGATGGATATATATTCTATGCGTTTTGAGAAGATTTAGACTCTCTAAGTCTACGGCTATAGTGATTGGTCGAATAGGAAACGGTTTTCTTTATCGATCAATAGAGTGAACGCATCTCAAGTATTCAGCATAGGTGCCTGGTCCAGGATGGAAACTGACGCCAAATTCCATGTACTAGACTAAGGACGGGAGATGGTCGATGGAATAGCTGTACCTGTATGGAACTCGAGAGCCTAAATGTTCAGTCCAACGTTCACCTAGTCTCTAATGACACGGACCGTTGCTAGACGGCCACCCATAGGGAATTTCCAATTAATGGTTAATTAAAAATAATTAATTAAATTAAATTTAATTAATTATTTATTTTGGACACAATGCCCAAGTCTAGGTAAGGGTGAACCTAAAAAGTCACACACAAATCACTATGGAACTGGTGGAATTAATTTAGAATTAATACAAGAAGAAACGAATTAATTTAATTTGATTAAATTATTTCAAAGCAAATACATAAATGATTGGATCATTTATTTCATAATCTATTAGATGGATGAATCAAGAATTAATTAATTGGATTAGTTAAGTTTGGGCTTAACACCTTTAAATTAATTGGACTAATTTATTAGGTTTTGCTTAATTATTGATTGTATCAATTAATTACTGTTTGGGCTTAGATTTAATTAGTTGGATTAAATGAATCTCTAGACTTTGTTGGGCTAAAATTAATTTAATTAATTATATTCCAATGAACTTTGGTTGGACTTGATTTAATTTGAATAAATCAAGCCTGGTGCATACTCGAAGTCCAAGCCCATTTCAGGGAGATTGGAGCAAAGAAGGAGTTGAAACTCCTTACCATGATCAACATAATGAAGTGGTTATTTCATCATGATTGGAGGTTATATGCATGTGTGTGTATAGATTGCCTTGGAGGTAAACTTGGTAGTTATTGAATTTTGAATTCAATTGTATGTAATATAAAAACTACACACATATCATGCATAACCAACATATGACGCACGAAATTTGCTGAATTTCTCTTTCAAAATATTCTTCTTTTTGTTCTATATTGAATTAGATTCAAATAAGAACATAAAACAATCCAAAACCACTAAAGAATAGTATTAATTTGGAGTTGTTTTTCTTCTTATTTTTTGAACTATCTAGCAACAGAAAAAGAACAATATCTATTCCGTATTGTGGTATTGACAAATTAGAGGGTTTCTAATTTGGATCCTAAAGTGAACGAGAGAACATAAAGGGGACAACACAGGTTGGTGCTCAACTATAGAAACAAAACGTAATGTTTCATATTTTGTTTTTATATTTTTTGTTTCATCCTCTAGCCACTTATCCAGCATGTCTAGTATGTTTATTATTATACTTTTGAGAAACACCAGACAGCCGGGAATTTCAAATTGAATACTCCTTTGAACCGTTTTAATTGATTTTTTTTTTATTTCATGCTTCCGCCGCTTTCATGGGCCATGCCCATTCTTACGGTATTGACTCGAGAGCTTAGAAGTTCACATGAATATTCGCCTAGTCTATAGTGCCGTGGACCTTGATAGACGGTCACCCATGGTGACGGACTTTCTTGATCAAGGGCTAATCCATAATTATTAAATAAATTAGATTTAATTAATAATAGTATTTGACACTAGCCCAAATCCAGCTAAAAGGTGAACCTAAAGACTCATATACAAATCACCGAGAAGGGATGAAGAATTAATTGAGAATTAATTCCATAAGTAATTAGGTTGCTTATAAATGAGAGAAATCCATTAGATGAAGGAGTTCAAGATAAATTAATCGGACTAATTTATATTATGCTTTCCCTTATTATTTAATAAAATGGACTTATTAATGAATAAAGACTCATTGGGCTCATTGGGCCTTGCACTTTATCTCCATTCTAGGAAAGAAAATTATTGACTAACAATTATCACTTTTGGAAAGTGCTATGTTAGTAATTTTTTGTTTGAAATAAAGAATTTATTACCTTATTGATTATCAAATGAATCCAGACACATTCAAGTATATCCATACAAGGTATATATATTAGTTATTTGGTATAACTGATAACATAACATAAAAAATAATTTTCCAACCCTAGACATCCCAATCGGCCGCCCGTCTTCTCTCAACACTTGGTGTGTTTTTTTTCTCTAATTCTTTTCTAGCAAATTGAATTAAGGGTCCCATATTCTGGTGTGGTGTGGACGTGTCTTTCGAGTGCTTCTACGTTGAAGTGTCAAATGAACGGATCAACGAAAAGGAGTTTGAAACAAATCAAGAAAAAGGTAATTCTTGATTTACGTTTCTTGCACTTCTCGCTTTATTTTTACCATATGCTCCGATTTATGATTTATTGTTATTATTAACTACATAGAACCCCCAAAACTCCAAGGGTACACCCCTTGGAATCATCGTATTATTATGTTCGACTTTTAATTTATAAATTTTTTATTATTGCTTCTACTTGCGCATTCCGAATCCGATCCACTCGCATTTTTCATTGCTTTTAGTGGAAGCATTAACACGACCGTCCCCACCACGGGAGCTTGCTTCGGTGCGTCAAACCCCCCAGTGATCTACTCATAGCGGATACATCTACTATAGGGGCCAGTGCCCCCTGCTCGTGGAACTTACCAGCACCATCACTAGTGCCACCATCATTTGCCATATATACATATATTAGCCTCACCACCGCGAGGTAAGGTCACAAATTTTCTAAAAATTATTTTTATTATATTCTTTTAACCAAATATTACAAATTAATTGAGTTTTTAGGTGAAATCGAGATTTCGACAACACCAACATTGATGTGGTGGGAGGCCATTTTCCCCATCCCTAGGGATGTAGGTGAAAAATTCCATTGGAACACCAGCGGTTCTGGTTCGATAATTCAAGGTAAAAATTCAAAAAATAATATATTTACATTTCCAAATGTTTATTTTATTAGTTACTTAGAATTAATTTTTGCCTACGTGAAATTGTAGCTTACTTGCTGGGGGGAATCCAATGATGATGCCTTATTCAAAGTGGTCCAGATATTCGGGGCGAGGTTTCTACGGAAGTGGTTTGCTGACGCCAGGGCTCAGCTGGTTCAGCTAATGTGGTTGGCCGACAAGATTCGACGAGGTGCAGGAGTAGTGGGCTAGCCCAGATTTCCTAGACGAGGCTGCCAAGAATAACTCCAATTAGGTGGCCAACACGACGACACAGTTACCGCTTGCTGCAGGGTTCATCCTCTGAGGCTGCCATTATTTATGTTACTAATGGGTTTTTTCATTTCATAGGAGATCTTTTAGAAGATGCTAGAAGAGCAATTGGCTCACACAATGGTCGATGGGAAACATCCTCCAACCTTTTCTAAAGCCTAGGTGGGCAATACCGAGTAACAACTGTGGATGCCAACAGTGGGCGGTCGGAACAAGGGATTTGGTTTCAGTGGCACACAAATCGACTTTTGGACCATCGCAGCCCAATCAGATGCATATACTGCAATTGCCACCACCACTAGCACGCCCAGATCTTGATGAACGGGTTATGAAGCTCAAGGAGATGTTAATGCATGTGATGATGAACCTACCCATTCCTCCATTGCCCGATTAGTCCCGACCTCAAGTTGATACCCTGGTCCCTATGACGATGCACAAGACGATGCAGACGCTGCTGATGGGGAATTTGATTTAAATTAGGGACCTTTTATTGTTTTCAAATTGTATCAAATTATAATTTTTAAATTAATAATATGCTTATTTCATTTTGTTACTTATGTTATTAATATTTACTTGCATTTGAATTTATTTAAATATTCCAAATTTATTTCAAAACAAATTATAAATTAAAAATTGAAAGAAATTATTAGAACAAGAAATATTAAATTAGTTTAAATGAAAAAAGTATTTATAAGTAATTTAATTTGTTCTAAAAAATATTTTATATTTGTATAGAATTTTATAACTGGTATTGTGATATAATTTATCACCACCTAACCTGAAATTCATTATAAAATTGGTTGCAAAAAAGTAAAAGGCCGTTCAGATAAGCGAAACAAATTCCATTCCAAAATGAGATACATAAACTGATTAAAGAAGAGGTGACAAAACCCGTTCTAGAAAGTGGATATAAAACCACTCAAAAAAGCAGAACAAAACTTATTACAACATGGCGTACAAAACTCATATAAAGGGGGTACAAAACATGTTCCATAAAATAGGCCAATTCTATTTCAAAATGAGGTACATATCATATTTCAGAAACGTTAAAGAATGAGAGATTTTGTGTTTCAAAAAGCATTCCACAATGCGAAGCAAAATTTTTAATTAATTTCATTCCAAAAGAAGATACAACGTGGATTTTGTTTACCGGTTAATGATTATTACGGATGTCATAAACTTTTACAAGAGTCAACCAAACTTTATAACGGCTTTTCTGAAGCCTTTACAAACTTTTTGTAAGGCATATGCCAACTACCGATATTTTCCTATTATAAATGCTGTTTCCAAATATAAAAACCTATTGCAAATAATATTATACCCATTTCAAAAATTCATTCCAAAAAAATATTCTTTTTTATAATAATTTTAAATAACAAGAAGGTAATTATAATTATACCTATTGATGACGACAGTTGCTCTCTCCATTAGTCAATACAATCAAAATAAGGGTAAATTACATTTTTTGTCTCATAAGTGGAGCTATTTCAAATTTTGGTCCCACACTCAGGCCAATTCGCTCATTCACGTGTGGGACCAAAATTAGAAACAGGTCCACTTACGGGACCAAAAATGTAATTTACTCTTATTTTGATTGTATTGACTAACGGAGAGAGCACCTCCATTTTTATTTGGACGAAAATCCCTAAATAGTCCTCAAATAGAAAAAAAAACCACATATAAGACTCAATGTGCGAATTGGTCTGAGTGTGGGACCAAAATTAGAAACAGGTCCACTTATTAGACCAAAAATATAATTTACCCACTAGGTATATTCCCTTTTTCTCTAGCAAGGTGTTGTTTCATTCGCTTATTTCATCTACCCTTAAAGAAGAGTGGCAAAATTCACAAGTCAATGTCTTTCTTCATTCACTAATTGTCATCTCAATAACATATTTTCAAATTCTATCTCTTTTTTGTCATGGAATTACTACAAAAAGATTATTTCATTGGACCGGCTTTTTGTAATGGCCAACATTAAAATTGTAATCGCCTTTTAAAATTTGGAACAACTTTGTAACAGACGACCCCCGTTCTTTGAATAAGTGTCACAAAAAAGTTGTAACGGCCCTCCCTAAGGGCGTTCCTAATTGTACCGGATTTTGTAACGGCGTCAAGGGCTGTTATAATAGTTGATCTAATACAAGAAAGGACTTTGAAACTCTTTTTGGAACGGCCACTTTCAATTGGGTAGACATATTATTGGAATGGCCATTGTAACACATATAGTTATGAGAGCATATCCTTGTTGAATGGTCATTTCAATTATTTTGTAAAGGCCGTCCCTTTTCTGTAACGATTTTTGTACCACAATTTGTAATACAATTGTTAGCACATAGTGTAAAGGCCTTAGTGATGCCAGCTGGGACCGTTGCTTTTAGTGTTTAAACAGCCTTTGAAGCGATTTTTGTCCTATTTCAGTAGCGAACTTTTGGACGCCTATAGGAATTGGTTCCTAGTTGTATGCTAGTGAAATTTATTCCAAACACCGTCACAAGCTGTTACAAATTGAGTATATTTTTTATACAATTTATATATATTTAATTTATTATAATATTTATTTTTATAATATATTGTTGATTTTTTGTTATAAATATTTTTTCAATATGTTAAATGTGACATATTATATAGAAAACCCTAACGAAATTCCTATACTACTCTCATTACATCTTAAAAAGAAACCCCGATCAGAAGTCAATGGAGTATATAAGGAGGGAGATAACAAGCCTTATTATACCAAGGCCAAAAACAAGAGGGAGAGAGACCATAAACGTAAACATACAAGAGGTCGTGGGCTTCATGATCATCCATCCATACATTTCATACATCTCATGTAATATTACTCTCTATGATATCCAATATCACCAAATTAATTATATGAAGAAAACACAAGTTCGAAATTTGCAATCAAAAGGATGATAAAAAATATGTGCATTCAATGCACATAATAACTCCAATTAATTATGAAATTTTAATTTTTGAAAAAATCCAATTTTATCTAAAAATTTAGAACAACATAATCAATAATGAAGAAAAATTTCAGAAAATCAAATTTTCGAAAAACAGCGCGCGTGCATGCAGGCTTCCCCCATGCGCGCTTTGTCGCCGGCACGCGCTGCATGCGCGTGTAGTGCGTGCTAGCCCAGACTGCATGCAAGTTCCCTTGCCTGCGCACGCGCCTAGTTGTGTCCCAGCAGCAACAGTGCTGCTGCGATTTTTCTCCCTTTTTATGTGTTCAATATAAAACAGAAAAAATAAAGTATAAACCTAGAAAATTCCAAATTTTCATATGCTTTAATCATCCATAAGTTTGCAAAAATGAACGAGCTATTTTCATAATATAACTACTAAATAAAAAATGATAAATGCATGCTTCAAAAGCCGTAAAAGCACGTTAGCATGCAAATTCACATAACCATCAGCCCATACATCGAACTGGACTCCGACACCACTTGAAAGATCGCGTGGTATGGCCCTGCAATGCACTATCAAAAGCGGTAAATTAAAATGCATAAAAATAAAAATTAAATGAATCTAAGGAGTGTACCCTTAGAGTTCCCGTGTGTTCGATGTACTAAAAAGAAAACGAACATGGGGCTAATGTAAAAGCTTAAAAAACGATGCATTCGTTTTTCACGACCATTTGAAATGCTCTTCATTTGAGGCTCCAACGTACTAGCCCTTTAACTTGTCCACACCACACCAGAGTCCGGATTCCTATTTCCTAGAAGAGAAGATGAGAAGAAAATTGCATCTTGGTGCAAGAGAGAGGGGTGGCGAATTCTTGTGGAAGGAGGGGGATTTTTTTTTGTTGTGTTGTAATGATTATAATTGTTTCTCAAAAAATTATATTTTATATACATATCTTGTTTTGATAATTAAGAATGTTTCTACATACATTCTATTATCTATAAGATATATTTTCCTTTATTTCAAATAAAGAAATCCCCAAAATGGCTAGAATTGCCTTCCATGGAATTTTCCATGAGCTCAAAATAGTTAGGCTTGGCCGATTTTTACCCTTAAAAATACCCAATGAATATTTATTTAAATTCAATTTAATTGAGCCCAATTTGTGTTTAATCTAATTAAATACATAAGCCCAAATTATTCTTATTATTTCAAAAGATCCAACTTATTAAATTATAAGGACAAGACCAATAGAAATTAATTCCAGTACTATATCTGGCCCTTTTTCAACCAATGGACCTCTCTTTGAAAGTAAACAAATTAATTCCTTGTTCATTCCGATGATTTGTGTGTGACTCTTTAAATTCACCTTTCATCTAGACTTGGGCTAGTGTCCAACACTATTATTAATTAAATTCAATTAATTTTTATTAAGCCTTAATCAAGAAATCCCGTCATCATGGGTGACCATCTAGCAACGGTCCATGACACTAGAGACTAGGTGAATTATCGTGTGAACATTTAGGGTTTCAAGTCTATAGGGGTACGGTCCTTCCATCTACCGTCTACCGTCTCCTAGCCTTAGTTTGAGGCATGGAATTAGGTGTCCGTTCTCATCCTGGAATAGGCATCTATGCTTAATTTTTGAGATCGCGTTACGTCAAGTTTCTAGACATAAGAACCTCTTTTGCTATTCGATCAACGACTGTGGCCAAAGATTCATAGAGCGTGAAGCATCTCCAAGTGCATAGAAGATACCTCTTTCATATATTGATAGGGGACGGATCCTCTTCTTGTAACTCACCGTCCTCGCTACATACTCCAACTGCACTGGTCAAGGCTTATGATGATCATGTCTGTGATACGACCACCTCTCGCGCAGATCCAAGACACATTCATTGTATCCATGTGACTGTCTTGATTCCTTAAGTATAAGGACTACTCCCGTACTATCGGTGCCAGGGATTTGAGTCATACCGACCAAGCCTCCAAGCATCCATGTGACGATTCCCGTAAGTCAACTCAGTTGATTTGACACTTAGTCAATCAACCCTCTAACATTCCATAGACGCTCTGCTTGGTGGGATGTAAGACACAATACTCAACAATTGAATGCGACTCTTAATGCAAATCTAAATAGGACTTTTGATGCCCATTCTTGATGTCCTCCACTTGGAATGTTTCAGACCCAGCCTTTGGATAGTTGGTTTCATGACTGCCATCTAGTGCACAACCAAACTACATAGTTGTCAATGAGTCTATGGGCTTTGTTGTGATGTTTAAGTAAAAAAAAATATATATATAAAATGAGCAGAACAAAGTGAATGCCAAAATAAGTGAATACTCATTTTATTCACTTGAAATAAAATTACATTATATGATTGATTTGTCAGAACAAAATACATCTTAGCTTTTGGTCATTTATTCTAAAAGGCTAGGTCATTGCTGCAAAAGCTATAAGACTAAGTGAACTTAGCCATTAGTATTCATTTAAGATAATATACAATTATATAAACCAGCATGATCAAGTTTTTTGTTAGTCAATTGTTGGACAAGTTAGACTACAAACTTGATCAATAATTTTTTTTTTATTTGACGATAACTCTGCTGAGTTATAAATTATCATACTCCATATCATAATAGGATTATATACGCTCAAAACAAATAACTAAACGGATTGTCAAGGACCAAAACTTATAAAGAATCGAATGGATAAACTAAATATCCCTTTAGTTAAGATAAGTAGGTTGGTGAATTCAAAGAGTCTATCAATAGATACTTTGAGTTTGCTATCTTATGAATCCTTCCTGAGAAGGAAGAAAGTCATCAAAGCATTTTATGGGACAAAGAATTCTTGTAAAACCGATATGTTGGATTGGCTCCAAATAGACATTTGTAGGTCACTAAATACACAAAGACCAGTGGACGGTTCATAAGTCTAAGGACTTTTAGAAATTCATCGAATTAGACTTGAAGATTGGTTATGGAGACAAACCCTTCGATTAGATCGAAGTGGTGTGTATTCAGTAGGAGTTCTTGAAGTATGTAAATGCGAATGGGATTTTCATTTAGTGAAATTCTTCCTAAAGAGATGATGTAGAACTGTCTCTGGTGAGGAAGAAATCGAACCTTGATTGGACATGGTTTGGTCAGTATTTCACTGAATCACTTGGCCCATCTGAATAATAAAAAACACGGTATTTTCTTAAGGTCCTGATCCAGACACCATATTTGATATGGATTGGCAAGCCTGTGTCCTACAAAAGGTTTTGAGTATGAGGAATGGTCTTCCTTGCGCCAAGGGACTATATTTGTACAGGTTTGTTATGAAAAAATGCAAACAACATTCGCAATCAAATTTTCATTAACAATATTTAAGCTCTCCAAAGGACAATCAGAAAGCTCCAGTTACCTGAAAGGTACGAGTTTTTTAATCTAATCGGATTAGACGAAGCGATGCAAGTCATCGATCTCGATAAATATCTTGGAACCATAATATCCGCTATGGAGTTCAAACTAAGTTTGAACATCCTGTATCTGGAATATTTATATTGACAAGTTTATTGGACAATCATTTAATCCAATACGGTCCTTCTGTCAACCATCTGCTGGCCATAGTCTAGGGTATGAAATTGGGCGTTACTTCCCATCCTTGACCAGGCCATTATGTTGAATACTTGAGATGCGTTTACTCTATTGATCGACAAAGAAAACCATTTTCTATTCGTCCAATCGCGAGTAGCAGATATATCCATCATACACTGATAGGGAATGGGTTATATCTTGAAATCCTCTATCGTGACTACATACTCTGACTACACTAGATAAAGCTTATAAGACCACATCGAAGATAGAGTCATCTCTCGCCAGATCCAAGATATAGCCATCATATGCATGCGATTTCCATGATTCCTCAAGTCTAAGGACTAATCCTGTATTATCGGAGGCCAGAATTCAAATCATACCAACCAAGCCTCCAAGGCTTCCATATGATGATTCCCATAAGTCAGTTCAATTAGTTAACTATGTTGTCAAGTAATCCACTAGAATTGTATAAACATCCCATGTTTGTCGTCGATTAAACATGACACTCATGCAATTAATGCAATACTTAGTGCAAGGTTCTCGACTTGGAACGTTTCAGATAACTTTCAGAAGATGGTTACCAAATTGTTGCAAGGTTAACTTTCAGATAACTTTCAGATAACGTTGCAAGGTTCTCGACTTAGTGCAAGGAAATGTTTTCAGTTCAATTAGGACTCTCGATGCCTAGTCTCGAGGTTCTCGACTTGGAACGTTTCAGATTACTTTCAGAAGATGGTTTCATAGCTCTCATCCAATTCGCACAACAACTACATGGGTCATTCAATTAGTCAGTGGGCACTTTTTGTGACGTTAAAATACGTTTCAACGTAAATAGTAAGCACAACAACCACAAGGTGCCACAGATGAATGCTTACTACATTCATCAAGATAATATCACATTCATAAAGATTGCTAAATGGTTCTTAAAAATTGCCAATCCAATTGGCTTTCTGGTCCTATTCTAATAATTTCTGAGTGAGAAATTTGGGAACAACTCAGTCTCACTGGTTTACCATATTTTCTGCCGAAATGTCATGGTCCAACTGTACGTCTCCTCTTCCTATCATCATTCGAAACTGATGGTGGCGCCTAAGAATATTCCTTGGATCTGTGATGAGATCTCGGCCCATTTGCTTCTGTCATTCCCTAGTTGTTATCATCCAGGTAATTACTGGCTTGGCCATGCTAGGCTCCACGTTGAACCATTAGATGTGGTTTTTTTATCCAAAATACTTCCTAAGCAACTATTAAGTGTTGGAATGGGTGACCAAAAGGCGATTGGATTGGCATTTTTTGAACCATTCAAACAATCTTTATTTAAGTAATGTTATCCCGATGAATATGTTAGGAATTCATCATCGGCACACCTATCTGTTGTGCTTACCAAATTAATCAAGCACTGCTTGGATGTCACAACAGATGCCCACAGAACACTTTAACAATCGTGCAACAATTGGACTGCGCATTGGATGACGGTCATGAAACCACTGTTTATGGTTAAGTCTGAAATGTTCCAAGTTGAGTACCTCGAGACTGGGCATCGAGAGTCATATTGAGACTTGCATTAAGAGTTCCATTAATTTGATGAGTGTCATGTTTCATCGGAGAAGACATGGGACGTCTTTGAGATCTGAATGGGTTGATTGGCTAGGTGTTGAATTGACTGAACTGACTCGCGGGATGGTCATATGGAATCCTGGAGGCTTGGTCGGTATGACTTATGTTCCCAGCTTCGATAATACGGGTCGAGTCTTCAGACTTGAGGAATCATAGCAGTCACGTGCATGCGATGATTGTATCTTAGCTTTCTGAGATAGGTGATCGTGTTTCAAACATGGTCATCATAAGCTTTGTCTAGTACAGTCGAAGTATGTAACGAGGACGATGAGTTCCAAGAAGAGGATCCATCCCCTGTCAAAACTTGACAGAAGTATCTAGTACTTGGAGATGCATCTATGCTCTATAAAGTTGTGGCTATAGTCATTGGTCGAATAGAAAAAAGCGGTTCATTTTTCGAACAATTTCGAGGGAGGAAGAGACTGAAGGATCTCGTCAATATACGATTTTTTTTCAAGATCAGCTTTGAGGTCTTTGAGCTTCTCTACAAGGGATAGAATCTTAACCCCATGCTCCTGTACAGAAGACCATTCAATCATATTGGCACCGAAAAATGCTTTTGACACAGCATATCTAATATGCCGGACCAAAACCACATAAACTTGGCTCATGCGAAGCATTATCGATTGGACATCATCATGCCTATCGTACTGTTTTTGGATGTCATTGGTCATTGACGCCAGTACGATATTGCGAACTTGCCGGTTGTCCTCATGCCACTTTTCGAACATGAAACGCTCTTCAAATGTGGACCATTCCGGCAAGGCCTTAGGAAGAGACCTATCCAGAACATAGGTCTGGTTCTCAAAATCTAGGAAAATCCTAAGATGTCTCAGCCGATCATTGTAGTTTGTTCTATTAAATTTATTAGCCTCAAGAATTGTAGTGAGTGGATTCTTAGGCATCTACATCAAATGTAAATAAAAATTTAGTAGATTATTGTAATATTAAATATCAATTTTAAGACCAGGTCTTCAGTCATTAACCCACCACTATTTCTTCAAAAAGCTCACCACTCTCAAGTGGGGTTTAGGAAAATCATTTGCTAGTGGGCTTCGAGTCCACAAATGCAATTCTTCAGGCCCTGCTTTTATGATTAACATGATAAAAAGCTTTGTGGGAAGTAACCTATACCATTCTCATTCAATGAGATTTCCTAGTTATTTTACCACGTCTCTTCACGTAATCTCGAGGACTCCAACCAAATTATGCTACTCTGCATTATGACCCATCAACCAAATGAATATCTCAACTGTTGCTCCCCACGAGATGTGAGACAGGGAAATAAGAGTATATTCCATTCGTTCACAACAATAGTGTAGCTTTCTTTCATTCCAAACGTGCCACGACTCGTAACACCACGAGAAGTAGCATCCACACCACATTGTTGTGGATGGAAAGCTTGGATTTAATCAAATCATTTGAATTTTAATCCATTATGGGACTAACATTTAATTTCGACCGTCCAAGTGAGAGTTAAGATTGTTGTAATCTAGACCTCATCATTATAAGATTTTTGCATGTATATCAGTTTTATTCATTGAGTATTAAAAGATGCATTCCCAACACATCATACTTCAAATATTCAAACATAACACATGCAAAAAATGAACCTAACACGCCCCTATTGGATGATCACATGCCCAATCCTAAGTGACTCATTGAGCCTTGTGTGTCGATGGTCAATCTAGGGTGTGGCCTAACTATTACAGAATAGTAACCTATTATCATTCTAATGGACCTGCCTCTTTGTTCTTCCATCGTAAGCTCCGTCCAACGGGCCTAGATCTTCATCTCCTTCCAAGCTTACATTTATTCAAAATAAATAAAACCTCGCGTTCCTAACTACATTCATTACAACTGAAATTAGAAACTCTAGTCAAAAGTTGGGGGAATACAAAAAAGGGAGAAAGCAATCCTTATTATTTTAAGTTTGAAAACGAAAGAAGGAATTAAAACAAAGAGTATTTAACAATAGATATCCGATATCAAATACCCAAAAAAGAATTATGCAGAAACTAACATACTAATAATGCAATTAAAAAATGGATATCAACCATACATCCAATTTACAATTTTTTTTTTGTTTATTTGGACATCATTCCTACATTAATTTACGGCACAGTATAATTTTAGAAAAATCCAATTTAACTAAAATTAAAATTTTCCAAAATTAATAATTTCAAAAAAATTGCAGAAATCAGGAAAATCCAATTTTTATAAAAAAACGGCAAAAAAACGGCCCAGCCGTTCGGAACAACAGACGGTCGTCTGTGTTAGAATAGGTGACCAAAAATCCAATTGAATTGGCCTTTATGTAATCTGTTCTGACAATCTCGATGTAGTTATAGCATTGTTTACGAATAAAGTGAGTATTCATTATTTGGCAATTATATTTGTTGTGTTCACAGATTATGTTTACAGACTTAATATCACAACAAAGCCCACAAAACAAATTGTACAACCTATGTAGTTGGGTTGCGCATTGGATGGTGGCCATGGAACCAACTTCTGAAGGTTAGGTTTGAAATATTCGAAGTCGAGGAGCTCGAGAATGGATATTGAGAGTCCTATTGAGACTTGCACTAAAATTGCATTCGTTAGATGAGTATCTTATTTCAACGGCGACAGACGTTGGACGTTTATGCAATGTTAGTGGGTGGTTAACAAGGTTGTCAAGCCGACTGCACTGACTCACGGGAAGTCGTCATATGAAATCCTTGGAGGCTTCGTCGATATATCTAGATCTTCCTGGCTCCAATAGTATGGGATTAGTCGTTGGACTTGAGGAACTATGGCAGTTGCATGCATTTGATTGTTGTATCTTGGATTTGACAAAAGATAACCGTATCTTGAATGTGGTCATTACACGTCTTGTTCAGTGCAATCAGAATATGTAGTGAAGAAGTTGGGTTCCAAGATAGAATCCGTCACCTGTCAGTATATGACAGTCGAGTCTCCTATTCGCTCTGAGATGGTTCGTGCTCTTAGAGTCTGCGGCCACAGCGATTGGTTGAGCAGGGAATGGTTTCCTACGTCAATCAATAGAGCAAACGCATCTCGAGATATCGAGCATAGTATCTTGTCCAGGATAAAAACCGACGCCCAATTCCATGCCCTAGACTTAGATCAAGAGACGGATGATGGAAGGACCGTGCCCATATGGTACTCGGGAGCCTAAATGTTCATACTAACATTCACCTAGTCTCTAGTGACATCGATCGTTGCTAGACGGCTACCCATGATGACTGAAATTTCTGATAATGGTTAAGTGTAAGTAAATTAATTAAATTAGATTTAATTAATTATTGTGTTGAACACAAGCCCAAGTCTAAGTGAGGGTGAACCTAAAGAGTCACACACAAATCACTACGGAATTGGTGAAAATAATTTAGAATTAATCCAAGAAGAAACGAATTAATTTAATTGGATTAAATTAATTCAAGTAGAATATATATAAATGATTGGATCATCTATTTAGCAATCCATTTGATGGATGGCTCAATAATTAATTAATTAGATTAATTAAATTTTGTGCTTAACACCTTTAATTTATTACGTTTGCCTTAATTAATTGATTCGATCAATTAATTAGTATTTGGACTTAAATTTATTTAATTGGATTAAATGAATGAAGCCCGGTGCATATTTGAAGTCCAAGCCCATTTGAAGGTGGTTGGAGCAAGTTAAGAAGGAGTTGAAACTTCTCACCATGATGAACATGGCGGAGGAGTTATTTCGTCATGGTTGGGGTTATATGAATATGGTTGTATAGGTTGACTTGGAGGCAAACTTAGTAGTTATTGAATTTTGAAGTTATTGTATGTGATACACAAAACTACACACATATCCAACATAACCATCACAAAAGCCATGAATTTGTTCTCCATTTTCTCTCAAAAATATTCTTCCTTTTGTTCTATATTGAATTTGATTCAAATTAGAACACAAAACAGTCCAAAATGCATTAAACAATAGTGTTGTCTTTGAAGTTGTTTCTTTTTTTGTTCTTTGTTCTATTTAGCAATAGAACAAGAACATTACCTTTTTCCCTTTGTGGTGTGGACAACTTTGAGAAATTCTAGTTTGAATTCTCAAGTGAATGGAACGGGAGAACATAAAGGGAACGACGCATGTTGCAGTTTTCTAAAGAAACAAAAGGTGAAGTTTCATATTATGTTTCTATACCTTTTTGTTTCATCTTCCAGCCACATGTCTAGCATGTATATATGGTTATTATTATGCTTTCGACAAACACTGAACGCTCGAGAATTTCAAAGGAAACACCCTTTTGAATTGATTTTAAATTTTTATTTCATGCTTCCATCGCATTCCTGGGCCATACCGATTCTTTCAGTGGTATCAAAGCCCCGTTCGCTGTTGTGGCTGGGCCGTTTTGTGTCCTTTTTTTTTTCGAAAACTTGGATTTTCCTAATTTCTGTAATTTTTGTGAAATTATTAATTTTGGCTTATTTTAATTTTAGTTAAATTGGATTTTTTTAAATTAAATTCTGCCTTAAATTAATTTGAAAATGGTTTCCAAACAAACTAAACAAAATTTGTACGTGGATGTATGGATGATATCCATTTTTTAATTGCATTATTAGTATGTTATTTTCTAAATTTAATTATGTTTTATTTTGGTATTCGATATTGGATATCAATTGTTAAGTACATGGATTGCATGTATTTGTTTAACATGTTTATATTAGATATAAATGTGTTAATTATTATTTATTGGATAAACAATGGGAATGATCACAAAGCATATCTGCTGATGGATGGTTTATTTTTATGTTTGGTGTGGCCTGTGTGCCTCTTTGTTTTAATTCATTCTTTCGTTTTTTTTTAGCCTTGGAATAATAAGGTTTGCTTTCTTCCTCCTTTTGTACTCCCCCAACTTCTGATTGGGGTTTTTATTTTCGTTTGTAATGAGTATAGTTAGGAATGTGAGGTTTTATTTATTTTGAATAAATGTAAGCTTTCAAGGAGATTAAGGACTAGGCCTGTTGGACGGAGTTCAAGACACAAGAAGAACAAAGAGGAAGGCACATTAGAATGGTAACGGGTTACTATCTTGTAATAGTTAGGCCACACCCTAGATTGACCATACACTCACTGGCGGCTCAGTGGGTCATATAGGATTGGGCTTGTGATCATCCAACAGGGGCGTGCTAGGCTTATTTTTGCATGTGGTAAATGTTTTAATTATTGACATATGATGTGTTTGGAATGCGTTTATTCTCAATCATTAAAACATAGTCATGCAAAATGTTATAATGATGAGGTCTCGGTCACAACTAACTTGAACTCGGTCACAACTAACTTGAACTCTCACTTGGATGGTCCAAGTAACTATTAGGCCCAAAATGAAATTAAATCAAATGGTTTGATAATTCCGAGCCTTCCATCCACGATAATGTATTGTGGATGCTACTTCTACCCTTTTTTGTGGTCTCATGAGTCGTGGCACATTTGGGATAGAAGAAAGCTACACTAGTATTGTGAAATAATGGAATATGCTCCTGTTTCCCTATCTCACGAGTCGTGGGGGGCAACAGTTGAGATATTCATTGGTTGATAGGTTGGATCTAACGTTGAGTAATGTAATTCGCTTGGAGTCCTCGGAATCACGTGAATAGGCGAGACAAAATATGTTGGGGATCTCATTGGATGACATTAGTAATATGGTTACCTCCCACAAATCTTTTTCCTTGTGAATCGTGAAAGCGGGACATGGAGAATTGTGTTTGTGGATCCCAAGCCCACTAGGAAATAGTTTTTCGAAACCCCACTTGAGAGTGGTGGGCTTTTGAAGAAATAGTAGGAGAGGTTAATGACTAAAGACCAAGTCTTAACTTGTATTTAATGTTACAATCAATTTGCTAATTTCTGCTTTATATTTTGAATATAGATGTGTAAGAATCCATTAACCATGATTTTGGAGACAAACAAATTTAATGGAACAAACTACAATCATTGGCTTAGAAATCTAAGGATTATCCTCGATTTCAAGAACCAAACTTACATTCTGGATAAGTCTTTTCCTATGACCTTGCCGGAGGGATCCACATCTGAAGAATGTGTGACGTTTTAAAGGTGGCACGAGGACAACCGGAAGATCCGCAGCATCGTACTGGCATTGATGACTAACGATATCCAGAAACATTATGATAGGCACGATGATGCCGTGTCGATAATTCTCCGCATCAAAGAGGTTTATGCGATTACGGATAGGCGTATTAGATATGGCGCCGCAAAAGCATTTTTCAACACCAAGATGACTGAGGGATCTTCTGTGCAAGAGCATGGGAACAAGATGCTTTTCCTTGTGGAAAAGCTCAAGGATCTTCAAGCTGGGCTTCATAATGACACGTATATTAAAGTGATCCTCCAGTCACTTCCTCCCTCTTACGACCCATTTTTCGTATACTGCTGGAAAAAGGGCAATAAGGGCAAATGATCTCTCCATATTTTGCTGGGAAAAGGGCCATTGGAAGAGGGAGTGCGCCAAGCTCCTCTCCAGTGCAGGTACATTTGTTATTGAGGTTAACTTGATAACCAACTCTACTTCTTAGGTATTGGATACCAGCTGTGGAGCTCACATCTGCAATGATTTGCATGTGCTGGAAAGAAGCAAAAGCTAAGTAAAGATGAGGTGGTCCTGAAGCTTGGCGATGGCAAGGCTGTTGTTGTTGAAGCTATAGAGATAGTTTGCTTAGTTGTTAGTGATCAAGTTAGGATAAAATTGAAAGATTGCTATTATGTACCTAGCATGATCAAGAATATCATTTCAATTTCGTTGTTGGACAATGTTGGTTTTGAATTTATGATAAATAAAAATTGTTTTTATTTGACGAAGAATTGTTTTTCACATCTGCTAAGCAAACTTCATAATGGTCTTTATATTCTCCAACAGCATGATTTCGTCATGACTGCTCAAAATAAACGTAAAATGGAAAAACAAGAAAATGTATAGATTTCACATGCAAGGCCAGGTCATAACTCTCAAGATAGAATTAAAAGGTTGGTAGGCTCAAAAAGTCTACATAGATGAGGACAAAGAATCCTTTTACGCCATGTTTACTACGGTGGATAAAGCAGTATATATGGAGTAATCCTGGTCAATAGAGCGTTTACTTGCGAATAAGGCGGCCCGTTACTACCTAGTGAAGCCCGGGATGAAGTGGGATTAATCGCCTGATAAGTATCCGGCCAATTGGGGTGGGATTCGCATCCGGAGAATGTATCCCAACGTTCAAGATGTGTTGCTTTGACTATAATACCCTCAAATTAGCACTTGAATTGACACTGTTGGCCTTGTACACACCCCTACCGCCTTTACTTTGCTCTCACTTTTTCATTTGAAACCATCATCTTCTCCATGTTCTTCAAAATCCCGCTTTAAGGACAAGTCTTTCAGGTAGCTACCGGTATCATCGCCTCGAGGTGAGTTCAACATCACCAATGTTTGTCAGTACGTTAGTTTGTATCTACGTATCTTACTGTTCAATCACTGGGTTGTATGGTATCTTGTCTTCGTTGTCCACTTTTCCTAAATTGGAAAATTCATGTTTTTTTTTTTGGTCTTTTTGGGAGGGGTGCAGGAATCATACCCGGAGGTTCCATTTACGCTGTCCCGTGAGTTGTTTTTCGCGAGAATCGTTGTTGTTTGTGGTTCGCACTTTAATCGTTCGCGATTTGAAGGAGGGTTTCTTTCAAGCCATTACTTTCTCACTAGAACATTTCAGTACTGTTGTGCCTTATACTCTTTACCGCCGTCAAATTGTACTTGGGTCGAGCACACTATAACATTTAGCTAATTAGGTTTGGTCGTTTTAATATAATGGTTACACGGGTATGTGCCTTTGTTGTTCTTTAGTGTTTACCATATTCGCCCAAACAATGGCAATTTGTTGCATGCAATTCTGCCTATAATTTTTAGATTCTGTACCTAGGTTATTTATAATATAGCAATGTTCTGCGTTTTATGCTGTTGTTTACCTAATGTTTGGTGATTTTCCATTGTCCTTGCCTTTGCAATCGTCTAAACTATTGCCATTGTGAATAAAAGTTTTTTTCATATTTAGGATGAGGTCATTTCAAAGAGTTACTTTGACTTTAACTATTTTACAACAAATCCTTGACGAGCTTACAATCACTCTCACTATGTTCACTTATGTTACAAAACACCTGAACGCACGTAAACCTTGTCGTCCTCGGATTGGACCTCCGAGATACATAACCAATATTCGGGTACCGGACCAGATTAGTCACCTTCACCGGGTAGTTTCTGTTTATGATGAGTCATGCCTGCACAACTTACGTATGGACCGTAACGCCTTTGGTCGGCTGTGCTATTTGCTCCAATATTTCGGTGGGATTTCTGAAAGCAAATTTTGTACCGTACCAGAGCAAGTCGCTATTTTTCTTAGTGTTGGGGCCCATCATAAACAGATTTGTGTGGTAAAGCATGATTTTCTACGTTCCAGCCGCACGATCCACAAACATTTTCATCGAGCCCTTAGAGCAATAATCAAATTGTACAACATATTCCTAGCTCGATCGACGCCAATTATCGACAATTGCGTGGACCCACGTTGGAGATGGTTTAAGGTACTAGTAGACAATATTACCTTTTCCTTAATTTATAAAAAATTTAAATATGATCAGTTTCAACTTCAATTTGCTTCTTATATATACCTTACATTTGTGATTGTCTTACTCGTCGTAGGGTTTTCTCAGGGCGTTGGATGGAACCTTCATTGACGTCCGGGTACCTGAAGTTGAAAAGTGACGGTATTGAACACGCAAAGGCCACGTGGCCGTGAATGTACTTGGTGTCTGCAATCCTAATATGCAATTCATATACGTTCTTTCTGGTTGGGGGGAGAGCGCAGCGGATAGTCCTGTTTTACGTGATGCCATCCACAGACAGGGTGGACTAAGAGTTCCTACAGGCGTCACCTTCAGCTATACCATCCACCTTAGCCCATTCAATTACGACCTTTTCTTCTTCTAAATAATTAATTCACTTTGTGACGTTCAATTACACATTATGCAGGGCAGTACGACTTATGTGACAAAGGCTACGCGAATGCTGAAGGTTTCTTAACCCCATACAGTGGTGTACGGTATCACCTAATGGGATAGTGGAGCTGGTGGACCGCAAAATAAACATGAGTTTTTCAACTTAAAGCACTCTTCCGCGCGCAAGGTTATTGAGCGTACGTTTGGTCTACTGAAAATGCGATGGGGAATTCTAAGGAGTCAATCATTTTACCCCATTAAGGTGCAAAACCGTATCATCTTGGCTTGTTGCTTGTTGCACATTTTTTTAAGGACCGAAATGCCCAACGATCCGCTGGCCAACGAGTTGCCCAGTCATGGTGATGAAAGTGTGGAGGCTGATGTCGATTGCATGTGGAACATTGAGAGGAACCCCTCATGGATTTCTTGGAGGGATACATTAACATGAAGGATGAAAGATCGGTTGTATTTGTTCCGTCCGTTGACTGTACCTAGAGTATGTTGCCCTCTTAGGTGTGGGAGGCGGTTGTGTCAACACGCCATGTTCACATAAAAATTACGACCTTGTTAGAGTCTGTTGTTCTATTTGTTCTTCTTTAATCTATACTAGCACACAAAATTACATTTCTCTTATTTGTTTTTTATGGGATATGGTCATGCGACATATGTAGACATTATGTGTTTCCGTACATTTACGTTTTTTTTACATGTTCTCTCATGATATAGTACTAAACTGCTATGAGCTTTTTAATATCCACAGAATTTCTTCGGTGCAGGCTGCTGCAGTATAATGTGGTGAATCAACTATACGATCATGGACATGGGATCCGATGAAGGTACCAGCAGGTTGCGATGACGCGGAGGGAACAAAGTTAAGCTATTAAATTGTTGAATGTGGACGATTCTCGAAGAAGAATGTCTGGTAGCAGGACTTAAGAATCTGGTAGTCACAGGCTGGAAAAATGCGAGAATGAGTTTAGGAATGGTTATCTAGCCCAACTAGAGGCATACGTTGCAAAGAGTTTCCCAAATGCTGACATCAAAGCTGAACCACATATTACTTCCAAGTTGCATGTATGGAAGAAGCAGTATTCGATGCTAACTACCATGCTGACGCGGTAAAGATTGGGTTGGGATGAGAACCGGAATATGGTCACAATGGAAGACGACAATGCTTGGGACGATTACGTGAAGGTATTAAACCACACTTTCAATGATTTTCGAAAATTAAACCAAAAGATGTATTTTAGTTATGAACAATTTTCACCTTCCTTTATTTGATGTTACAGATGGATCCCTACGCAAAGGGAATGCGGTACAAGACATGGGCTTTTTTCAGAGCATGGCGAGAAATATTTTGCAAGGACCGTGCAACGGGTAACCGTAGCGCGGATCCATTCAAGGATGCAAATGACGTTAAAGATGAGCAGATTGCCGACATGCAAGAATGCAACCTACCGAACGCTGAATGGAATCCAGATATAGGTGTAGTCGGGTTGGATGAAGACCCTCTGTGCTCGTTCAATGTAAATGTCGATCCCGTAACGAATTCATCTAGTGCTGCGAAACGGGCGGGTAGCACTTCATCAGGAAAACGGAAGAGAACCGACGCAAGCTTTGAGATTCCAAAGTTGATTGAAATGGTATCTACATTTTGCGAGTCAGCGAACACGCGTTTGGCAATGCTGACGAGGGTCCATGAAAGCGAATTCGGTCACCCCGAACATCGCGTGATGATCCTGGAACAGGTTAGAGAGCTTGACTCATTTGATGAGAATGAACACCTCATTGTTGCAAACAGACTTGTTAAGGACCCAAAGGAAATGGAGCTTTTTCTTGCTTTGTCGAAGGATTCCAGAGTGAAGATGGTACAGCTAATGCTAGCAGGTAACATTGAAGGGCAAAACAGATTCGAAATGGTGAAGGCTTTATTTTTTGTCCGTATTTCTACGTAACAATATGCAAAAATTGCTGCTAATCATACGTATGGCTTATGTATTGGTTTGGAATTTTTGGTCCATACAAAATCGTCGTTTTGAAGTAGGTTGTTTGTCTGACGTTTAAATATTTCTTCTTCTATTGTATGTCTAATATAATGCATACTTTGCATTCACGTGGTTTGAAGGCTAGTGAACCTCAATTACTTTCGAAAGACACATCAAATTATATATCAAGGGAAGAAATTGTTGCTTAATATAATGATGTTATGCACCAACTCGTCTTGCACGTTAAAGACAAAAAGCATGTCCACTTCTATAAGGTTCAATATTACAGCACGCATACTAACTTGATGCCTTAAGCCTCATAAAAAATAGCACAAACCTAATAAAAATTTTAAGTGGTATGCTACAAAAGTACATACTGTCGAAAACGGAAATTAAAAGATGAACAGGGACCAATCACAAACTACTTTCAACCATTGCCATTCGACCAAAACAAGATGAAATATCCGTCCATACCTTTTTATGGAACATGATTACTTATCTTCTGATTGTGTAAGGGGATTCAGTATCTGCAAACGTTCCTCTTCATGGCACTTGTATGCAGTGCTGTCCGATTCATCATCGGTGGACTCGTACAGTCGCGCAGTGTCTTCACTCGATGAAAGGACGTCGCCTTCCCCACGTATCTCCTTCATCTGATCCCACTTTCGTTCACCACAATAGTAATACGCCTTGGCAAAAGGTCTTTCCTGCGTTGTACCAGTATGAATATTAAATCTGCATATTGGGTAGACGATTGTATGTGTTGTCCATATGAAAAGGTAAAGGTTTGGAATTCACAGACTCATACTCGTATTATTCTGTTCCATTCCTTCCGCTTGTCGAGTATCCTGTTCGTGTTCTCATTCCAGGAGATGGATCTATCGGCAAGTACTTTACGGAATGTGTGATACCGAACCCTTAGTACACGCAATTTTTCTTTAAAGAAATACAAGTGCCAGTTTTTTCCGGCGTAACTGTTTACCTTATCTGCAGCAAAGTTCAACGAGGGGAGATCGCTCTGATGTCGATTTAACTGGTTTCTTCCTCTGGCAGCCATGAACGAGAGGGCGTCAACAAACACATCATCCACATCCTTTGTCTAAGTTCTACTGTAGAAGTATCGTCCCTGTCCCATGGGTTTTTTCCTTCTCGCCATTTCCTCCCTTCGATCGATTAGTAATGAAGGAAAAACGGGCTTGACGTTCGGAAAGAGGGTTGGGGAATTAGGGTTTCGTAGAAGTTGACACAGAAGTTGAAAGAATGCGTAGGAGATGTTTACGAAACTTGGAAGGGTGCGTTTACAGATAATAAGTCTTACTACAATCCACAATTTATGGCATTTGTTCCTCGGTGAGTGGAAGAGACACCCTGCACGTGCTTTGTAAACTAAAATTGGTTGAATGCATGGCATGGGTCAGTGGTAGATTTCACAATTTTTATGCCTTAAGTGATTGTGTGTGTTGTCTTGTCTTATATGTGCTACAGTCAACCCCCAACTAAGGCTTTATTACATATACCTTCTGCAACGGGTCCAGTTTTTAAAATGTAGTGAAAATTTATTTTTTTGTTACATCCTGCCAGTATAAGTATATTACATACATGTATTAACTCATTTAAGTTGGGTTAGATTCATTTCTTACGTATAATTAGTCATTTAATTTTTTGGCTAATTAATAATGGAAAATGAGTTGGGTTAGATTCATTTCTTACATATAATTAGTCATTTAATTTTTTGGCTGATTAATAATGGAAAATCGGCCGAAAAAATTATCAAATGAACAAAGGATTACAATAGTTTGGCCATGCGAACTTTCAGAAATGTAAAACCACCAATCATTCATATTTTTCAACATAAACTTAAAAATAAAAATAAAAAAAATGAAATACAGAAGCATGTCGACCATCATCAGTCAAGGGAAAATTTTTTCAGGTCTCCTTCATCTGCAAACCCGAAAAGAGAGACCCTCATGTCCAACATCACACATAGTACAATTAGCTTTCATCCTCACTGGTAACTAGATCAATCACCTCTGGCTCCTCATCTGGTTTAACCCCCAGGAACAGCACGACTGAGTTGTCTGACCCATCCAAACTGAAGTCACCAAGGTCCTCGCTTGTCTTGCTGTACGGCGGGCAACCACCAAAGATTTCCTGAAGCTGCTTCATTTTGGCTCACCGAAGTAGTAATACGCCTTGGCGAAGGGATTCTCCTGCATCTCTTAGTGTTTTGTAAGGGTGCAAATGCACCGGCGTACATAAAAAGTGGGTACAAAATGCAAAGGAAAAATGCTACACCCGCATGATTCTGCGCTAGTCTTCTTTAGTTCCAGACATCCGGTTGGCCTCTTCGTTCAATCTGATATTAGGTTCCTCAAGCAGTTCTCGAAAGTGTCGTGTCGCAAACATAACAACCTGAGTCTAGATCTAAAGAAATCATAAGACCAGGAGCGTCGGGCGTATTCATTGTCGGCATCCACCGCGTTTCGGAACGTAGAGTTTAGCGGGCATAGTGGGGTTTGTCTTTGGGCTGCCCATTATGACATGGATGTGCAGGTAGGTACAGAATGCATTGTCCACCTTCTTCGTCAAAGTACCAGTATGAAAATAGCGCGAATGATCCATTGGGTATTTCAGACGAGGTATTTTCTCAAGTTCTTCGCAGACGCCGGTGGTTGAAATGGAAAGAAGGATAAGGATGGTGACTAGGGTTTGGGAATAGATATTCACATCTTTTCAGATTCTAGCAGCGAGCTGTCCATTTATATAGAAACGGACTTGAAGCCTTTCGTATGCCACCAACAATTTCCACCTTCTCATCATTGCCTGCAGTGATTTGTGAAAAGGTGCTTTGGAAACGAGCATTATTTATGGCGTGTTAGTCATATGTTTTAGGATAATGCACAATTAACAATGGATACATCACTTCACATTTCAGATACAGCATTAACTTTGTATGTGATAGGTTTTTTATACTAAATTATAGATTAAGTTCAACAGTTAAAACACCCAATAAATGATTGGGCTGCTATGTGCACGTTATGCAATAAAAAATAATGATATTTGGCCAATAATAAAGAAATTGAATAAATAAAATACATATAAATACAGTAAAGTTACAATAGTTGACAAATAGAATTTTAATTTGAAAATATCACATAATTACGCTACATTTAAAAAAAAGGGATAAACAAAACATTAGTCCTTTATCTTTCTCACAAATTAATTTTGGTCCTGTAACGTTATCAATATTAGATTGTCCTTTATCTTCCAATTTGGCGTAAATCAGGTCCTTCAGCCTATTTTATAACCATTTTGCCCTTTCAAAGGAAATAGCTAGATAATCCATTTTCATGCTCTTAATACGGCCCAACATGCTTCCGAAATAAATTAAGACCCCATAAATTGATACCTTGCTTTGACCACTCTGTTTTCGGGTATTCCAAGTCCTCGGTTTTACGGACTTCTTCCAACCACACTACAGCAGTAGATGGTTCGCAGGAACTTGGCTCCTTCAGTAACAAAACAGCACAACCCTATTCCATTTCCTACCTTTGGGCATAAAAGGGACTCCAATATAGGAAATTAATAAAATTTTGGACAAACAAGTTAAACAGAAGCCTAACTTTAATTGAAGAAATATATAGAGAATATTACATAGATATTATTCCTCTGTTGGAGGAGACAACTATTTAGCCTCTCATGGTGTAGCGGACTTGTCTTGTTTGGGAAACCCCCAGAAACTGAAAATTTAAAGTACTACAGAAGATTGAAAATACTAAGAACTCTAATGCTTTGAAGAGTAGGAGAAGTTTTCTGATGTCCCCCTTCTGCTTTATTACATCTTTATTTATAGGCGTCCGCCGACTTGAAATTCGGACTCCAAACGTGTTTTGGATTTGCCCAAGATCTTTGGAATTCATTTCTATTTCTCCTGTCTTATTGATCAATGGTATGCCAAATGGTCCTCTTCAAGATCTGATATCGAGAAATCCTGCAGTTGCCGCTGCTAGTGCTTTCGTAACCGTAGGTGGTATGCGGGAATCCAAATGATGAACAAGGTCCTAGGCACTTTATGGGCAGCTAAGGCTACGAGACGGCGGCTATCGCTCTACAAAAGTCTAAAAGGAATCCATAATTTGCGTATTAAGAGAGAATAGCTTAACGTGACCTGCTGTGCCGGTCGAGGCTCAAAATGAAATCCTTTCAAGATCTTCGCCGGGAAGCGAAGCTTCTGTTGGCATGTCATAGGCAGTGACGTTTGCAAGGCGATGCCTTATGTACTGCCAAGCGGGATACGATTTCCTCACCTTCTTCTCTTAGGCACTCGAAGCATAAGAAAATATCTCGAGAAATCTATGAAGATAGCGTCAATGCCTGGAGACTGAACAAGATTTTCTATCCTGTGAAGGATGTCACGAGAAGAGGGCTTTACAATCCGTTCCCATGCAATAGTCAGGAATTCTTGACGGAGCTGGAACAACCTGTACCTCTACCACGCCCACTGCTTCAGTGAATTCCACCTCCAAGTTTAGGAACCTAGGTAATAGTATCCCGATCAAGGGGACCGAACGTTGGCAGGTAGTTGTCAGCGGGCGAATTGGGGCTTTAAGTTGGTAGAAATGATTCCTCTTTCTTCCACTCCAAAAGTGGAAGCGATTTCAGTCTTCCGGGCCTTATGGAGTATTACGTTGGATGAAGAAGATGGCTCCATACGGGATGGATGTCTTGTTTTTGAGAAGAGAATACTTCCGATTCATTCCGGGTGAAGGATGGAAAGGGAAAGGAACCTCCTGCTTTGTCCGAGATAGACGTTTTTTTATTTGACTGATGAGGCCTTTCTATTCAAAAGGCGAGCAGCTCTTAAACAAAAAGGCCGGATGCCTTTTCGCAACCAATCCAAAAAAGGTTGCCACCAGTAAGTCAGTTTGGGGGACCGAAGGCAGTCGGATGACTAATCTCATGGTTAGTCAGATTGCCTTGATGTCATAAAGGTGCCCAGCCCCATTTCCTCGGAAAGCCCTTTTGCCAGTCCCCAAACTTCACTCTTTCAACACTTGTATACCAAAGTCTAGCCCAAGGAAAGGAAGAAGGAAGCTCAGAAAGATGGGGAGGAAAGTTCTATCCAGTTGTTGGGTTTCCCGTTAGCCCAAAAGCGTTAGGGGAATTGGGATGCCCACCTCCTCCGCACGTATAAGAGAAAGGCGCTCCATTTGAAATTTGATTTGAATCAAAGGTAATATCAAATAAATCATTTTCGTCTTTGGTAAATTTACCAAGAAGTCTCTCAGTAACTCTTCACTCTATCTACGAATTGGGCGATATTATTAATGAATTAAGGACGCTGGCTTTGAGGGAGAGTCGGTAAGATGGCAGCCAAAACTACTAATGCTAAGAATGCTTACCCAAACCTTACGTCTTAGGTACCGAGGAGGTGAAAAGGAAGTTTCCTTAACCTTAACTGGCCAAAACAAAGGATTCGATTGACTAGCAAAAGCCATCGTTTAATTTGTACTTCTTTTGGTAAATATTTTTCTCTTTCCCTTGTCTTAGTCCAGTTCGGATTTATTTTTTGTGACCTGAATCTTTGTTTCGAACAGGGGCTTTTCTTGTTTTTCGCAGCAAGGGCACGAATAGTTATGCCATTGCCCAACATACAACATGTTGCACGTTTTCATTCTTGTGATTTCGGTCGCTGGCAGCTTACTTTCCCAAATTAACATCCTCTTTTTCTCGAATAAGCTTTCTGCGAACTCAGTACTTTTTCCTGTCATGAAATTTAACAGGAACGATCCATTCACTTTTTTTGAGAAGATTTTGAACGGATACTTGTCTTTGTCCATCTCCATGAGACAGACCTATAAACTCCAAACTCTTCTAGTGGAGATACTATCTTCAGTAATGGCCGATATTAGGGGAGCTACGCCTGAGGCAACTTTGATTTTGTTGAAAGCTACTATATCTAGCCTTTGTAGCTTCATGAAATGGAATGTTGGATGAGACCCTTTTCCTGCAGTTTCTGGAGCTACTGAAACGAATTTTATCTCCAGAATGTCGCCTTTCTTTAAGTGGGGGTTGTTTTACCATGAATCAAAGACCGCCCCAATAATCCACTCTGGAAGTTTTGATATTTTCGGAAAACTTGGTGACATAGTATGAACTGAAGCAAGAGCTCCAAAATCATACCATTCTCGGAGATCTTCTGGTTTAGACCCCTCCAACATCCAGACTCTATTATATTTTTCGGACGTTCCGATGATGGCATTGCCTGAGTTTACTCCTTTGTGGGAAATTAATTTTTCCCACATACGCTGGTAGTCCTACTAAGCAGAAGAAGATATTAACTCGTTAGTATTAACCTTAGAGGTGCCAGTCATCGTCCTAAGGCTAATCTCTCCCTCCTTAACCCGGAGGTGCTGGGTTGACTTGAATCAACACGAGTTTGCACTTCCTGAGACTCAATTGTTGCCGTTTCACCAAAGTTTGGTGATGGCCTTGTGCAATCGGTACTTGAATCCGACGCTACAAGTCTAGAGCCCTGCACTCTAAAGGAATGTTTTGGGTCGCTCCCTCAATTCGTGAGTCATCCCCGAAGGTGACGCCTTCTGAATCGTTCTCGTAAGTTGTTCCATAGCGAGGTGGATGCTAATAAGGAACTCTTTATTGCGACCTGGACAGTGTCTAGATCGGCTCTTTGAATTTGTCCGGCAACTTGGCCATTAACTGCTAGCTGTCCGAACTTTCTGTCAAGCTCCTCGAGGTTTTCCCAAAGGTGCTTGAGTCTCAACATGATGGAGTTTGCTTTAGATGCCTCCATCTCTCGTCAGAAAATCGGCAAGAACGTTTTCATGAGATTTTGTAATGATAATATTATAACAATAATATTGGCATTCATCTTGTCATCTGATAATACGAGCTTTCTCTATTTTTTATTCTAATTTATTCTTTAAGAAAGCTTTCACATTAGTATTATCAACTTTTAAAGTAGATTCTTTAGCAAGTAAAAATAAAGGCCATTTTTTAAAAGCCTTCCAAACCGCAAAGAATTCTTTCTAGTTGATGTGCCAAATTTTGGCTTGTTGTTCTTAGAACAGTCCTCCTGTATATCTACAAAGTTCTTCCCTTGTAGTTGTCTTCTTCATGAGCACTGCTGCCCATCTGTAATTATTGGCATCTGTATAGACTACCAATTCATCCTTGTTCTGCGGTATAGCAAGCTTGGGTAGGTTACTGCAAACCTGTTTCAGCTCACGAACCCTTTTTGTGTGGATTTCTTTCCATTTCCACTTTGAACTCTCCCTTTCTTTCAAGAGTGGTCGGAAATCCTTTGTATATCTTGCAAGATCCTTAATGAAGATACCTGCAAAATTAACAACTCCCAAGAAGCTCTGCAGATGCTTCTTGTTTTTGAGCACGTCTGAGAAAGTGCAGATTTTCTCCACAATATGCTCCTGTAACTCAATCCCTATTTCATCAATAAGAAATTCCTAGAAATTCAATTTTATTGAAAGCAATAGTAGCTTTCTTTTAAGAAAGTACTAAACCTTCTCTATGACATGCATCAGAAAATATTTTAAGATGTTTAATATGTTCTTTCATATTTTTTGATGCAATTAGTATATCGTCAATATAGATAAGCATGAACTCAAAATAATCTTTGAAAAGATTATCCATTTTTCTTTGAAATATATGTGGTGCATTAGCTAAACCCATTGGAAGCACATTCCAGATATACTGTCCTTGTGGTGTGGAGAATGCAGTAAATTTTTTGATTCATTCTCCATCTTAATCTGATAAAAACCATATTTGCAATCGAACTTAGAAAATACTTTTGCCCCTTTAATGCAATCTATTGAGTGTTCTCTACTAGGAATGTAATAACCATCAAATTCTAATATCTTATTAATACCTTGTTAGTTAATAACCAACCTGGGTTTACCTCTCTTAATCTCACCATAGTTTCATACCAGAAATCTAGGGTTACTGTAGGTAGAGACTTCGGGTTCAATAAGTCCAAGACTGATATGCTCTTTGATTATCATCTGCATATCCTTCCTATCCTCCATGTTCATCTGGATAGGTTTGTATCGAACATACTCGTATTTGCATTCATCTTTGACGTTCAGAGTAGCTTCGATCTTGTTCCTATCCCACCAAGCCAGAGGATTTTCACTGAAGTTCCTCTGGATAAGCCTCTTGACATTCTCAAGAGAAAACCTGCTCTCTTCGCTGATGTCTAGCAATTTCATTTCCAGTAGTGCTTTTTTAAGGTTCAGAATTTCCTCCTCGGATTCCTTATAGAAGCTATCGCTGTCCATAAGTCCCTGCTGCCTGAGAGACAAAAGGACCTTAAAACTTCTCTTATCCTGCATTTTTGGATGAGTTAATCTAGCATAAAAATCACCATGTTTGCTGCGAAAATTTATTGGCATTATCCTATTAAATGCTTTTTCTCTTCCCAACACTTTTATCTCACTACCACAATTAGTAGTAAAGATTAACAGATTCCTCTGATTATCCTGCATATATATTATAAATGTTTGAATGAAATTGTTACCTAGCAAGATATCGGCCCCCGTATCATAAAAGTATATAGGAGGTGTTTTTACCCTAAACCAGGGTGATCTAAATGCTCCTCTAATCATGATTTTGGCTTCTCGTATTCCCTTATTGAGTATCAAGATTTTTTGCGAAAAATCCCTTCCTTCAATAACGGGTAAGGTTTCCCTTGCTTCCTTAGGGAACACTCCAGGTTTTGCCGTGCAAATTCTTGATCCTGAATCAATATAAACTGCTAAATACTCTTTCTTATATTGACCATACAACATATCAATAGATATGTATATAGAAAAGGGACTCGTCATTAAATCCTTATGGTAACACATCAAGACTGAATTCCATTCCATTACCTTTTCTTCCGCATGGTTTATGATCTACAAGGAAACTTAACCCCAAAGTCATACTTCCGTTTTCTCGCCCTGCAACACCTACAACTAAAATTTCATGGCCTGCTATTTCTGGCATGCCCTCATATTTTCTAACAACAGGTTGCTGTAAATGGTATAAGTCATCACAAGGAAAAAAATTTCTTTTTCAGTAATGTCAAATATAACTTGTATTTCTTTCCATCCTTGAGAGTATCTAAGTTTTACGTTATCTAACCTAGTTTCTTGAGGAGTTAAAGCTTTTAATAACTCTTTCTCCTTACCTCTGTACCCTGTAATTCTATCTTCCGAAAAGGACATCCGACTACTAAACTCAGTCTTAGAGCTAAGTGTTCGATCTAAAACTTGATGATCTTTTATAACAATATCAACACCACCTATTCTAGGTATCCTAATAGGATCTGGTGTCATTGCCTTGGCGAATTCTTTGAAAATTCTAGAAATCTCAATATACTCTTTGCTAAGAAATAAATCTGAATGATGCGTATTGGAAAGGGCATAAGCTATTCTATAAGTTATAGAATATGGTCTATTACCTTCTTTCATTAGATCTTTTCTTTTGAAATCTTGATGAAGGGTTAAGACTCTACTAAAATCTTAGGATGAATATCAAACATCAGTTTTCCTGCATACGAATTTCCTATGATTGTTCCATGACAACCATCTCTCAAGTTATTGATTATTCTATCCATTATCGATAAATGTATTTTTGAACCAATTCTTTCCTTAAAAGTTGCTTTTATTACTACTTCAATAGTTCCTATGTGGATCCATTTCATAGTAATAGCTACTTCTTCCTAGCTTACTTAATTCTTTAAGAATTTCTTTTCTAGGAATCAATTTCATCTCTATCACACTACGAGTAAGTTCCATGTGTATAGCAAACTCACATGAACTTACTTTGTAGATTATGTGATGCTTCCTTTGGTTCAGTCCTATCTGGTTCATAACTTTCCCAATCCCTCCAATTCTAAATCCATCGTATGGGCCAAGGTTGGAATCTTGTCGCATAATTCTTTCCATGGTTTTGTTTGACACCGTCATTCTAGAAAAGAATCCTGATAGGTTTTCGGAAGTTTGAAGCCTATCTCCCTCGTTGTAATTATTCTGACTCGGTTGAAGATCCATCCAAATCAGTCTCTATTTCCTCCTCATAGACGCTTTCGTCTGAAGGAAGATCTTCGAATTGGTAGATGGGTACCAAATCGCCATAATAAACTGCATCTAGGATATCATCCGTGGCTTCAAATTTTCTCAATTCACTACGTTTCTGCAGGCAATCGAGAGATATATGTCCTTTTGCTCCACAAGTCCAGCAATTGCAGTCTTTGAAACTTTCATTAGGGTATGGGCCCGTCTAAAAGTTCTTCTTATAGGAGTTCTTCTGGTGGATCTTGCATCTATTCGTCTGGATCCTTGGGATGAAACCCTTGTTGGTCCTGTTCTCTGTCCTGATTTGAATGTTTTGGCTTTGGACTTGGACAACCATGATCTCTGTCGGGAAAAGGTTCTTCTGGAACTCCTGGGGTAGGAGTCCCTATTTTGCTTCCTCCTTTTCCTCGGCTCGCTTGATTCTCCTATAATAGTCGAAAAATCATTGTTATCACAATAGAGAGGGGTTCGTTTGATTTTACCTCTCAGTCTTTTCATATTCTTCTGGATGGATGCTTGATAACACCAATCCTTCAGTTTGTCTTTAAGGAAAGACATTCTTCGCGCCACTGAATTTAGCTATCCTTCAGGTACTTTTTATGATTGGATCAACATTTCCCTCCATGGACTGCATATCTTGGGGAAGAACATTGGAGCTGCTACTTCCGTTGCTACTCCACTCTAGAAGAAATACTTGCGAAACCAATAGATGTATTCATCTACTTCGCAAATACTCCTAAGTTCAAGGCTGAAGAGAGCCTGTGCATATTCTCTAGCCTTTTCTGCTCTACTTCCTTCAAAAAATCCATCTCTGATGAAGTGTATCTTGATAAGTCTACCTAGCCAGTCCGCTATCGCGCTTTTCGAGTCTCCGACAAGGATGCTGGCTTTGGTATCTTCTGGGGTATTATCCCATCCGGTCTTCACAGATCCCTCGAAGCTCAACTCTACAAGCTTTATAAAGTTTTCTTTGTCGAGCTCTAAGGTAGTTGCTGCTATCCTGATTGCTGCAACACATTCTTCTATCAATTTCTCGGTATTTCGGAAATCGATAATATTCAGGTTCAATATAGCGTCATATGGATGTAAAGGCTGGAGCATGGTCCTCGCTCAAGGTGTATTCTCCGATACTCTTTTTGGATTTCTTCCTGAATTTTCCTTTAGCATGGTTCCCACAAATGTTGGGGTGGCATTAGTGTGGAAATCCGCACTTTCTCTCATTGGTTGATCCTGTGGAGGATCATTAGAACATGTACTTCCCTCGGGCGGTGGTATTGCTGGAGTGATCTCATTTGTTTGAATATTGACTAAATCCACGATCCCGAGTTGGGAAAAGAATTCTGCCAATTCTTGTAGATCTGATAGATCCGCTCTTGTTACTCCCATTATTTTATAGATCTAATAGAAGCAACAATCAGATCTTCTCTTGACATCGGCTTTGGAATCTCCGTGGCCTTCTCCTTCTGTTGTAGAAGAGGTACTGTTCCAAGGGTGTCCCTGATTCTCTCCTATCTGGATCTAGATGTCTCAGGGCTCTCTCGTTGATTTCTCTTTAGATCTGTAATTTGTGTCTTTAGAATGTAAGACCCTTGTGTAGATCGGGAAGGATCTTAAGGACCTCGTCCACCTTTTGGCTCAAAGATTCTATTTTCATAGGTATATGTATTAACCTATATCCATAGTCTTGAACAGTCTTTTGTATCTCTCTCAAATCTTGGGAAATCTTTGATGTATCCAGCTCGAGTTCTTTCCAATCAGTCATAATTTTTAGAACTGAAATTATGTAGGAATTTACCCGTTCCGTTTCTCCTTGCTGGGATGCTACCATGGACTTCAGTTGAGTGTAGATGTCTCACTGCATTTCCTGGTAGTACTTGTCGAACTTCAAAATTTCTCAGCCACTCTTGTTTTTCTTCTGGCGTGAGAAGTTTTGGATCAATCCTCTTGGGACCATTGTCACATTTGTCAAGAATTTCCATGAGAAATTCTCTTCTTTGTATTTCCAGGATTTGGAAATATTCCCTGTTTTCACAATAACTTGAACTTTCGTTCGGTTCCATTTTCCTCAAAGAGTCTCCTCCATTAGGGGATAAATAATATCAAAATGTAATATAATCATATATTTATTCAATAAACCTAGGCTCTGATACCATTCTCGTCGAGCATGGGTGAAAAAATAGAATTTTGGTGTAAATAGACTAAAATAGCTCTTTTAAAACTGTTCAAGAGTAAAAATATCCAAAAATCTATCTGTGGTCCCGATTTATGCCATTTTGAAATTTATCGGATTAAATTGAAAATGCGCAAACTTAAAGGCCTAAAATTAATCGTATGAAAACTTAAAGGACCAAATTGATCTTTCTCCTAAAAAAAAACTTTCCGTTAGTTCATTTATTGGACAGCAGTACAACCGCCACGATTAATACATGCAGGTGGTCCACAAAATCCATACAACCCATGCAATCATATAGGAAAAAACAATACCACCTGCAACTGTCATAAACAAACATTCCTTGCCTAATACACATTAATGCATTATAGGCCTACTAAAAAGAAAAGTAAAATAACCTTCGACGATATGAGAAAATGTTGCAAAATACAACATTATTCCCGACAAACTTTCGCAAACTTTTTAATACATAATTAGATATAAATATATATATATATATAAGTATATGTACGTAATATAATAGAAAACATCCCATGCAAGCAAGACAACCACCTTAGACGGCCTTCTTCCTCAAAACTCTTTCACGTAAAACGTCCACACACAACGCACACAAACTTTTGCTGCCTCAATCTTCCTTCTTTACCGGAGTGCGATTTGATGCCGAGGAGCTCGCTTGTTCTTCGGACCTTGCAGCGACAGGGCTTTCCCACGGCTTAATTCTGCTTTTCTGTTCAGCGCTTGGAACACCCGGCAGTGGCTGTAAGGAATCCACGTCATCCTTGCAACCGTAGAAATCGTCAACGAAATTCCATAGGGAAGAACTGGAGGTCAGGCTATCATAGATATACCTGTAAGGACACGATCACCCGGAGATTCGATTGCTTCGACGACGGCAGTCTGTTCCTTGGAATCCCCTTCATTGCATTGTAGACCTTCATCATCAAAAGAAACAGTATCTGAGTCGACCGGTTGCGCAAACAGCTTACATAAGTCATCCCACATATCTTCATAGGCATTCACGTAGCATTTGCCGATGTGAGATTCCTATAAGGAAGAAATTATATAGCATCAACAACAAAAGTACACAATGTAAGTGTTGTACGTAATATACTAATATAACATCATGTACATACAAACATTAAAAAGAACAAATCACCTTGCAGAATTCCTTCCAAGTTGAGAGACCGCAGTTACGAATCGTAGCCTAGTGTTATGGACAACATCCCGGCGGGCAATCAGCTTCCCAAAAACCCCATGTCTCTCACGAAGGAACTTATGGACATATTTCCCCCAGCCGAAGTCAATCTTGCCTCCGTGACATTTTTGCACCTCTTCCAAAGCATCAGTTATCGCAAACTTGTTCTCACGATCAGCGTGAAAACGTCCTTTCTTAGCATGATACAACAATTTACTAACAAAAGTTTTTTCTATATCATTTCTCCATTTGTCACAATAAAACATGTACCTTTGAGAGTAGACGCAATCAGGCCACATCATTAACTATCTTCGGCAAAAGTAAGCTGCTTGGGCATAAAATGGAAGTTGAGGATGTTGCAATGAGATGGATTCAAAAATTCGGTGACATTTATAGTGGAAAGGAGGGAAGTGTGATATGATGTGTTAGCCAATGACTTGCAAAAACTGTACATATCGTATTGATGAAAAGTAGTAGGCCCACATACATTAATTCATGTGTCTGTTGCATTAAATTATGGTAGATAGGTTTAACTAATCCTACATTCTGGCACAATCACTGGGTTTGGAGCGGCCTTAGTGGTAAATGCATATGAAGCGAATGGAAACAATGGGATCCCGCCGCCTATTTCTATCATTCGCATCAAATTTAAGACCGTGATCAGATCCCCAATTAATGTTGAAAGTTCTGTCACGGTAAATGAAGTAGTTGGGGAGACAGGCAGTTGGATGAATGAATGCCTGTGCATCAATTAAATTCGGATTTGAGGGAATAGTCAGGCTAATTGGGAAAAGTTAAGGGGCAGCTATTTTCATATATATGATGTTAAGTAATGTAGCGTTCACCATACAATGGAAGTTCTTGGTATTAACTAGCAAGTCAACTAATATAATTGTACAATGTACTCAGAACACATAACATATATTTAAAACGCAAAATGACACCATACGAATGCTGAGCGAGATTTATGCTTAAATATAATAAGTTACGGAATGCATTTGAGATGTAAAGATATGTATGTTGCAAATAAGGTAAACCAACGGCCAAAGTAGATTATTAATCTTTTGTGAAGTGATAATAATGAGAAATGAAAAATAGTACACAGGTGACAAATAAATGATTTGAGAGAATGTACAGTACAACATCAAGTAGGCAAAATAATTTAAATCTGGCAGATTTAGGAGCACTTACTTGTCATTTCACCGCATGCGATAATGAATATTGCATAAATCAAAGCGTGGATGCATACTGTAGTTAACAAAGAAATATACACAATACGAAGGATTAAGCAAGGTTAGAAATGAAACGAATACAAATAGTCATTAGCCAAACAAATATTTTAAGACAATTAAATAATTTCTTAATGTAGAACGGCGCGTCTCCTCCACTTGTAGCCGTTCATTTAAACGTTTCATCCAACTTTCATATTCGGAAATTCTGTTCAACAGTCCAGGAATAATCTCCTTAGACCTTCAGCACATTGGGGGGCTCAACCCATTGGAATGTACCGCAGTAATGACCATGAAAAATAAGAACTGCATGTAATGTATATGTAGCTATCCTCGATAATGGAAGACCAGCGAATGTAGGGATAATTCGTCTACGATTGAGAGTATCATATACGAATTATCCCCTAAACATTGTTTGCAAAATTTAAATATTTATTTTATTAATTAACGAACCTCATTGCCGGGGCACCCGTGAAATCTTCTACCTGGGTTTAAGGTGGTCCATGAAGTGCATATGACCACATCCCTACCACAACAGCAAAAACGCACAACTTGGTCGTTTGAGGCAGAAGAGCGGTGCCTACTACCCGTTCTAGCTTCGGAATTATTACTACTAAAATCGTGTTTGGAACAAGAGTTCTCCATCTACGTTGCCCTATGGAATGAAAGTGAAAGGATGCAACATGATGATCCAAGGAAGTCAATTGTAAGATAAGCATACGGTAATAGTAACATATATTATTGACAAACAAAGCAATTGACCTGGACGACAATAATCAAATTATACAGTAGTCACAGTCGGCAATCAACTACATTTTTTAAGGAATAGAAAAAACGCATTAGACAGATGACATTACACTTACCAGGTGTATTCCAGGATACTGAAAAAAATCAAGGCAATTAAATTGCACAAAATATAGGTAACAACAGCAAAAAAGTATTGTATGTGATGTAGTAGTAGTAACTTATTTTTAAGAAAATGGATAAAACATTTTGCGTATCAGAACAGCGGACAGAAAGGCGAGTAAACAAATTCAAGAAAGGGGAACAAGTTGCTTTGGGAATAAATGTTAACCTCATAGTATTATGTTCGGAAGCGGTTAGGAACCCACGGAATTAGCCTGTTGCACGAAGAGGATCGGACACTTGAGAAACCTTAGAAATAAAAATACGGTTTCGTCAAAACATTTTAAGCGGTACAAAAACTAGGTACCAGCATGCGGATAATGTGCAGGTGACGGTTAACTTACCCAAAATATGGTGGTTCACGTCGTCGTTTTGAAGTAATCGGACAGAATCTCGTCCTTTGCTGCAAAACGTCGATAAATCAGATTTAGGGGAAAAGGGAGGAAAGAGAAATGAAGAACGGATAAGGTGACTATGTAATTTCATAATTTGAAGGGGGCAAAAAGGTAAATGTACTAACAACTGCTGTATATAATCCCTGCTAGTAAATAGATGCATAAGGATATGTTGTGATTAATGTCCTGAGTAGTAAACATAGCATTACATTGTCCGATACTGTGCAATCCCATTACCAATCCCAAATGAATCCCAATGCCGGATAGGGGAACCGGGTGGGTAAACATGACCTTATAGGAGAAAGTACGCTTGCTAGTGGTCTGTTGGATTTGATCCATTCATACATCTGTGGGCCAGAGGTGGATTTTTCTACTTCATAACCTTTACCGATGATCACTCATGGTATGGATATGTTTACCTAATGAGGTACAAGTCTGAGGCCTTTGGAAGGTTTAAAGAGGTCAGACTTGAAGTTGAAAACCAACTAATCGAATTCTTAGATTACCTAAAATAGAATGGAATTCTCTCTCAGTGGACTCCTCCTGGAACGCCACAACTTAGCGGTGTCTTTGAAAGGAGGAATCCAACCTTGTTGGACATGGTTTGATCCATGATGAGTTTTACCAAACTGCCCTTATCCTTTTGGGGATATGCTCTTGAGACGACAGTTGTTGAACACGGAGCCTTCTAAGATCGTGGCCCAGATTCTATATCAGATATGGTACGACAAGCCTGCGTCCTACAAGCACTTGAGAGTGTAGGGTAGCGCCTGCATATGTCAAGAGACTAGTAGGAGACAAACTGGACTCAATGTCTAGTTTGTGAAGTTCGTAGGTTATCCTAAGGAAACTGTGGGGTATTATTTCTATGATCCCTCCAAATTAAAGGTTTTTATCTCGCGAAAAGTAGTGTTCTTGGAGAAAAGGTTTTCCAGCGGATACCCAACGTGAGGAATTGTTCCTTGAGGAATCCAGCGAGGCAGCACCTCAAATCGATGTAGTGACATCATCTGCACCTATAGTTCCCACTGATGATATTCCTATCCTCTGAAAGTCAACTAGATTATCCCAACAGCCCAAGAGGTATGGATTTCTGGGTTTGACTAGTCAATTGGGTAATGATCCAAAAACCTATGGAGAAGCAATGTCGGACATCGATTCTGGAAAATGGATTCAGAACATGAAATCCGAGATGGACTATATGAGTTCAAATAAGGAATGAACGTTAGTTGACCCACCCAAAGGTGTTAAACCTGTTGGGTGTAAATGGATCTACAAACGTAAGCTTAGAGTTGACGGAGAGGTTACTACCTTTAAGGCCAGGCTTGTAGCCAAAGGGTATACTCAACGACTTTGTGTCGATTTTGAGGAAACCTATTCGTCTGTAGCCATAGCCAAGTCCATTCGGATTATGCTCGCCGTATCTGCATGGTATGACTATGAAGTATGGCAAATGGACGTGAAAACAGCTTTCCGTAATGGCTTCATTGAGGAAGGCATCTATATGGATCAACTAGAGGGTTTCACATTTGTTAGAGAAGAGCAGAAAGTTTGCCACCTGCAGAAGTCCATTTATGGTCTCAAACAAGCTTCTTAAAGATGACTTTGATGAGGTCATACGGGGTTATAATTTCATCAAGAATGACTTTGACCCTTTTGTATATAAGAAGGTCAGTGGGAATTCAGTTGCGTTCTTAGTGCTTTACGTGGACGACATCTTGCTCATTGGTAATGATGTCAACATGTTAGGTGACACTAAAGCATGGTTGTCTACACAATCCTCCATGAAGAATTTGGTTGAGGTTTCCTACATACTAGGCATCAAGATTATCCGGGATAGATCTAAAAGGATGTTAGGAATGACCCAAACCTTGTATGTTGAGAAACTCTTAAAGAGATTCAAGATCGAAACACCAAATGAGGATTCCTTCCTATGAGGCATGGGGTTAAGTAGTCCAAGAAGCAGTTTTCTAAGACTGATGAGGAGCTTAGGGAAATGTTTGACATAGCTTATGCTTCAACTGTAGGCAACATACAGCATGTTGTGCAGTGCACAAGGCTAGATGTCGCTTTTGCTTTGAGCGTAACAAGCAGATATCAGGCATGTGCCGGTGAGGCTCACTAGACTGCAATCAAGACCATACTTAAGTACCTGAAAAAGACCAAAGATATGTTCTTAGTTTACGGTGGTGGAGAATTAATTCTGGAAGGCTACAACGACACTAGCTTCTAGTTTGATAAGGATGATGCCAAGTCTAAATCAAGATTTGTATTCAGACTGAATGGTGGTGTAGTAGCTTGAAAAAGCTCCAAGCAGGATACCACAGTGGATTCTACCACTGAAGCTAAGTACATAGGGGCTTCGAAAACAGTTAAGGAGGCAGTTCGGATGAAAAAAAGCTATATCCAAGACTTGGGTGTAGTGTCAAGCATTGTCGAGCCAGTGGTTATCTTCTGTGATAAGATCGGGGCTATAGCGCAATTGAAGGAACCGAGATCTCATTATAGATCTAAGCACATTCTTAGACGTTACCATCTACTTAGAGAGATGGTGGGAAGAGTTGACATTCGGATGAACCGAATCACATCAACAGAAAATATAGCAGATCTATTGACCAAGCTGGTGTCGCAGATTGCTCATGCTCAGCATCTTGGAAAGATGGGGTTGAGAACAATCAGTGATTGGTTTTAAAGTCAAATGGTAGTTTGTTAGAATAGGTGATCAAAAAGCCAATTGGATTGGCCTTTATGTAATATGTTCTGACAATCTCGGTGTAATTGTAATATTATTTATGAATAGAGTGAGTATTCATGATCTAGTAATAGTATCGATTTTGCTCAATGATTATGTTTATAGACTTAACATTACAACAAAGCCCACAAATCAAATTGTACAACCTATATAGTTGGGCTGCGCATTGGATGGTGGCCATGAAACCAACTTTTGAAGGTTAGGTTTGAGATATTCCAAATCGTGGACCTTGAGAATGGGCATCGAAAGTCCTATTAAGACTTGTACTAAAATTGCATTCATTGAATGAGATCGTGTTTCATCGACGACAGACGTTGGACATCTATGCAATGTTAGTGGGTGGTTGACAAGGTTGTTAAGCCGATTGAACAGACTCGCGGGAAGTCATCATATGGAAGCCTTGATAGCTTGGTCGATATGACTAGGTCTTCCTAGCTCCAATAGTACGAGATTAGTCCTTGGACTCCCCATCCAGTTGCATGCATGTGATGGTTGTATCTTGGATTTAACAAAAGATAATCGTATCTTGATTGTGGTCATTACAAGTCTTGTTCAGTGCAATTAGAATATATAGTGAGGACAGTGGGTTTCAAGATAGAATCTGTCACCTGTCAGTATATGAGAGTCAAGTCTCTTATGCGCTTTGAGATGGTTCGTGCACTTAGAGTCTGTGGCCACTGCGATTGATTGAGGAGGGAATGGTTTTTTGAGTCAAACAATAGAGCAAATGCATCTCGAGTTATCAAGCATAGTATCTAGTCCAGAATGGGAGCCAACACCCAATACCATGCCCTTGACTTAGATCGGGAGACTGATGATGGAAGGATCGTATCCGTATGGACCGATCAAGCCTCCAAGGCTTCCATATGACAATCCCCGCGAGTCAGTTCAGTAAATTCGAGACCTAGCCAATTGACCTATTAAGATCACGTAGACATCCCACATCTGTCGCCGAAGAAATACGACACTTATCAAATGAATGCGACTCTTAATGCAAGTCTCAATAGGACTCTCGATGCCCAGTCTCGAGGTCCTCGACTTGTAACATCTCAGACCCAATCCTAAATAGTTGGTTTCATGACCACTATCCAATGCACAATCCAACTGTTGCAAGGTTGTTAAAGTGGTCTGTGGGCATTTATTGTGACGTCCAAGTATTGTTTGACGTAATTTGGTAAGCACGATAGATACGTGTACCGACGATGAATTCTTACCACATTTATCAGGACAATATTGCTTAAATAAAAATTGCCTTAATGGTTCCCAAAACCGCCAATCCAATTGACTTTTGGTCACCCATTCCAACAATCTCCCGCTTGACCTTAAATCTAATTACTCATGTCTCTCAAACTAAATTGATTATGAGCAATCTGTTATATCGCTAGGTCTTATGGCTCTGCTTTTTTATTCTGCCAATGTCCAGTGGTCTGACCGCATGCTACAACTTCTTATCATTGCTCCAAGCAAATGATGGTGTGTAAAATTTTTCATTGGACCTGTGATGAGATTTCGGGCCTTCACCTTGTGCCATAGCCCAATTGTCATCCTCCAAGGTGATACTGGTAGGGCTATGCTAGGTAGCGCACTCAACAATTGGGCGTTGTTTTTCGGTCCCAACCATTTTCCAATATAAATTTAAAATTGCCATACATTTAATTTTCTATGATAAAGTTCCTTGTGGTATTCCATTTGGAACATTTCCAATTTTACCACATTATCATAAACATCGAATGTACGTTTGTTTTGAGATTATATATTATTCATATGATCCTAGAAGCTCGACTGCTATAGCCTTCGAAAATCAACTCTCCATTTATGTGCGCCAATGGCTCTTTTTCAATCCTTATTCAGGTATTACAGATAGCCCCTCAACAACTATTTGTTGCCTCGTCGTTGCACAATTGATATCTGTTCAACTGTCTGTTACCTTAATATCGATGGAATTATTACTATGTGTTATACATGATTGTAAAGTATAGACATGAGGGGTATGATTATGTGATCGTATAATCGATTGTTGAATGAAATTAATTGAGAAGTTATTACTGAGAAAGTAATTATTATAGAAAATAGAATGGTGAAGTTAGTGGTAATACTATTGTGAATTGAAATAAAAGATGATGCTTACCTAGTTGGGAATATAATCAATGATTTACGATAAGGTGATTGATGGTGGGATATGAAAAATAAATGAATTAAGCTAGGTAGCATGGCGTGTAGGGTACCGGGGTATTTCGGGTAGCTGGGAGTATCTTGTGTTGTTAGCTACACACTGGGTGGGGGGGGGATGTCATGTTTGTTGTGATGTCCTTTACTGATATTGTTATGCACTAGGGTAGAGAGTGTGGGGATATCATCTACAACGGATATCCTATGCTATATAAATATGACATTAACTGAGATGATGATTGCTGGCAAAACCATTGACTGATGTACTACAAGTAGAGTAACTAAGGCCTTAGATAATAAACGATAACGTCAAATACTATGTCGTGGATTGATTTACAGTCGTGGGTATGTATTATTCTTTACATCTGTTGTTTCTATATGACATATCTTTTAGTTGATGTGATTGCATTTTACGTGACTTGTTGACTGTGTATAAATATATATAGACTGGTTAGCTATACTTACTGAGTAGGCATGTCATTCCTTGCCACGTACTTTTTAGGAGATAGGTCATACTGACTAACCACATTGGACTTTGAGCTGTGCCATTATTCTTATTAGGTGGATCAATTGTGACATCTAAAACTGGGACTTTTAGTTGTTTGGTTGTTAAATATTCTAGTAGTTTGTCGGGTTTGCGTTTAAAATTTTGTACGGTTGGTTGTTACGCTATTTTTCCTTTGAGGTTATGTGTATGAAGAAATCTGGTGAGGGTAAAGATAAACTTTTGGCAATATTGATTATCTTTTGTGATATTTATATATTATATTCATAGAATAGAATTTATTTTACGAATTGAAAAGAAATTACTTATAGAATGAGTTGTAATTAAGGAAATGATTAAATAGTGATAATTAAATATAGTCAGTAGGGGGTGCTACATTGGGGTAAGCACATGGCAAGGAATGAACCTCCTACTCATTAAGTATAGCTAACCAGTCTATATACACACAAACAACAAGTCACGTACAATGCAATCACATCAACTAATAAATATTCGTCATATAGCAACAGTAGATGTAAAGATTAATACATACCCATGACTGTAAATCAATCCACGGCATAATATTTGACTTTATCGTTTATTATCTAAGTCCTTCCTTACTCTACTTGGAGTACATCAGTCAATAGTTTTGTCAACTATCATCATCTCAGTCAATGTCATATCATATACAGCACAGAATACCTATTGTATGTGATATCCCCAGACTCTCTACCCCAATGTGTAGCAATATTAGCATAGGACATCACAACAAACATGGCATAAAGGAACTATACATTTTTAAATAATTAATGAGTACAATAATAAGTTCATGATAATATTTCCAGTGTTTCAGAATTAGTATATTCTTTTTTATTTACATATTAATGTCAATAATCGCAAAATTTAGACTAATACTCCTTAATAATTTCTTTAGATCGTATCTGGTGGTAAGCCTCCTATAGCACATGGTCGAGGATGTGGTGATGGTCATGGCTGCGGTCGTGACCCGCCACTTCCAGCAGCGCCGTCAGATGCTTTTCAGGTAGGGGAAGTAGTTCTTTGACCACCCACACCACCTAACACGACCGCACTATCCTCCATCCCGCAGACTCCAGATGATGCTGGAACATCTAGAGCTGCGTCGACAGCTGATGAGAGGATACCGCAGTCTGCCACACCAGCGGTTGCTCCACCACCGCCACCACCATTAGTTCTCCCACCATCAGCACGCTAGTACATCAGCCTCGATGATGCGAGGTAAATTTATTTATCAAATTTTTTTAGTATTATTTTATCTTGAAAATGTCTAGTATTATATGTCCTTTTAGGTCTAACCACCGCTTCCATGAGCACATAAATGCGATATCTGAGGCAAGCACCGCCAGAGCACCAGCATTTCTAGTTCGAGAGCATAAAGGTAATCAATTTTAAATTAATTTAGTTTTATCTAATAATCTAATTTTTTAATAAATTTACTAATATTTTGTTTAATTTTATTATTGTAGATGACCTAATGGTGGGAGTGTGACGATAAGCCCATGTTCTGGGTTTTTCACATGTGGGCCTACAAGTGCATCTGTAAGATATTTTCCATCATCCGGTTCAGCTTGGCCTGGCCACTCTAGCTGGCCAGCGAGGTCTGGCTCCAACTCCAAACGTACTGGGCCACCGAGGATAACTTGTTTTGTTAGGACTAAGATTATTTATTCTTAGAGTTACTTTTTTTTTCTCTTTTGTGATTCTTTCTATTTGATTTCGAATTGTACTTGTTCTATCAATCAGATCCTTGATTTTTTTTTCTGTCAATAAAGAATTTGTCCAACTCGGAGATGCAATTTGACTAAATGATTCGTGAATCATTTGATTGCTGATTATGGAATCTTTTTCTTCTTTAATTTCACTCGATTCATATACTTCTACTTCGCTTAATCCAAATAATAAAATTGGATTTACTTTTGACAGTTCTTTTATTATTTTTTTTTTTATAAAAATCACACCTTTCATAACCTATTCTTTTGTTTCTTTTGAAACATTTTCAAGTAATTTTGTTTTTTCTTTGAGAACTATTAGAGCTCGAAAATACTTATTTTTTAATTTTCCAATTTTTTTTTTGAGTTCCTTAAAAATGGGTTTAAAAAAGGTAGGAGTCCTCGAAAAATAAGGTGAATTGGGCGGCGAACCCCATAGCGTCCTCGACTGTGTATTGGGGGGAGGGTCTTCCTCTGTTGGCATGCACATATGAGGAAGTTGGTAAGTAAATAATAGTTATGCTTTATCATTATTTTATAAATAAGATACTAACTATTTTTTTCCCTACAAGAGATAGAGCTCGGTCGGCCTTCCAAGCAGATGGAATTATTTGAGAGGTGCTACAAGAAAAAAGAGGACGGTGGTTGGAGCGGGGTGGTGGGGGTGGTGGTAAGTAGCTAAAATTATTACTATTATGTTTTTTAATAATTAATTCTTCGTTAAAAGTACTAATAATTTTGTTATTTTGAAGGAGACGTTTTAGACGCTGCTGGATGATCGTCAGCCTCAGCCCACAGTCGGACCATGATGCCCCTCTTGAATTGAAGGCTTTAGTGGTGATGACGGAGCAACAGATGTGGCTGGCTGCAATCAGGAGCAAGAACAAAGGTCGAGTATTCGATCTTGATTTTGATGTCCACATCTCCAGTCGGACCTTCACATCACCATCGCCACCGCCGAACCCGGCTATGGAGGACTGAATCGGTCACCTTGAGATCATGATGGCTGACATGATGGCCAGGATGAGGAAGATGTGGGCCTCCCCCTTGACTGCAACACCGCCTTCAGCAGACCTCCCAGCCCCGAATCAGGACAACATGGACGTTGCTGACAAGGAGTTAGATTAAGTTTTAATTTATTTTAATTTCTGCAATTAGAAAATTTTTTATATTAAAATAATAGTTTTTCTTAATTATTCATATTTCATAATGTTTATTACATTCCATAATTTCTTATTTATTCAATTAATTAAATTCAAAAATATAATTAATAAAAAATTTATTAGATTAGTTTAATTATATATGAAAATTTATTTATTTATTCAATTTTATTAAATATATTACTAAGTAATATAATATAAATAAATTATAAAATTCATAAATTAGGAACGATTTTAGTAATGTTAAAGAAAATATTAGAAGTTTAAATAAATAACTGCTTCAAATAGCATTACTAAAATAGTTCTAAACACATGATCCTAAACTGCACTAACCTTTCCAAATACCATTGCTACAACCATTTCCAACAAGTATTTTCTAATTAGTGGCTAACTGTTCCAAATGCCATTGCTATTTCAGTTTCTAATATGTGTTCCAAACTAAGCAAGACCATTCCTAATACCATAGTAAAACAGTTCTATAAACGTGTTCCTAATTAAGACAACCCGTTCCTAAAGATGTTGCATAATCAGTTCTAAAAATCGTTCCTATATTTATCACCAATACAAATAAAAATAGTTCCAAAATTTCAGGCACGAGTATTACAAAGACCATTCCTAAAGTTTCCTAACAAAATTAATGTTGCTAAATTTTTGTAATGCCATTTGTAAGGACGGATTTTGAACCGTTCCAAAATCCACTCCAAATAAGTTTGGTGTTCTGGAAACTATTCCAATGACAAAAAAAATATCGTTTGAAAAACCGCCCCAAATCCCACTTTTTTTTGTAGTGATCCAAAAAGAAAAAAAAAGGTAAAGATAAAAGTTTGTCAACATGTTAGGAATAGCTAATAACTTGTTGGAGGGAACGACATATATCTTACCCAAGGGTGTATTCCGATTTGAAGGATGGATTTAGAGAAAGGATTCCAAATTAGTCCATGTGAAATGAATTTGTAATTCATCCATATTCATCCAAATTTAATTCAAAATTAAAATAAAAGGATTTAAAATCCTTTACATCAAGAATTATCCAAATTAACATATCTAAAAGATTTGCTATGAAGGATTTGAAATCTCCTTCACTCCGAATGCAACCTAAGAGAATAGGAATTGTCATGAGAATAAGTTTTCCTACATCTAAATCATACGAATCATAGATGTAAGATTGAACTTGCGAATATTCATTCCAATCCCACACTATTTCTACATATCATTCAGCCCTTTGGAAATAGCACATAAAATCTAAATTACTAGCTAACCACCACCAGCTATACTACTAGAAAATAAGGGGTGGTTTTGTGTCTTTTAATTTCAAAATTATCACGCAATTCAAAATTGTTGATTACAGAATTTCATACCATTATCAGATCTTACTACTTTTAATTTCTTACCAGTCTAATTTTCCATTAAGGTTCTTCAATTTTTGAATTTTTCAAAATCTTCAGACTTTTGTTTCATTAAGAATACAAAAAGTTTACTAAAATATTTATCAATTATAGATAAGAAATACTTATGTCCACCATGAGTGGCAGTATTAGCAGGAGCACATACATCAGCAAGTACATAATCCAGAATACATGATGATGATGAGGTGTTAGGGTAAGGTGATGCAGGAAAATACACTTTGTGTTGTTCTTCCAAAGCACATTCATGACACAAATCTATTGTACTTATCAGATAAAATCCCATTTTTAGGCAATAACTATAGGCCTTTAACACTTATTTGGCCTAATCTATTATGCCACAAATTAGTTTTGTCATTTTTCTAAAACAGTAGCAGCCACATAATCATATTTCACAGAGCAAATATATACGTTTCTTTCCTTTATACTTTGAAAACAGTCAAAGATCCTGTCATGATTTTCCGAATACCCCTTCCCCATTTTTCCTCAAGCCCTTCTTCTTCAAAGAGAGCACAAGAAATTAAGTTATGACATAAATCGGGGACATTCCTTACATTTTGCATGGTTAACTTCTAACCATTCTCAAAAGTTACATAAATGTCACCAAAACCTTTCATTTCACAAAGCCTTTCATTTGCCATGGACACAAAACTCAAATTTTTAGATTTATAATTTGTAAAATTTTTTTAAAAAGACTGATCATATGAAAAGCACAACCAGAATCATTCAACCATTCATTTTTATTAGAAGAAGACTGAACAACATTTACATTAGAAACCTTATATACTTCTTTAGAAGTTTCCTCTGTTATTACATTAGCATCTTCCTTATTAATATTATTATTATTATTATTATTATCATCATCATTATTATTATCATTATTATTTCTATTATCTCTTTTTGGTTTCTTGCAGTCTTTGATATAATGTCCTTTACCTCCACAGTTATAACACCTTCTTTCTCTAGGTTTTTCATCCTTAGATCTATATTTTGATATACTTCTACTTTTACTTCTACTTCTACTTCTACCATGCCTTCTGAATTTATAATCAGAATTCTTGTTCTTAGTCTTACCCCTGACATAACTAACTTTATGTAATTATGACTAGGTAGTCTTAAGGTCTATTTTTTGGCTTTTAAGGATATTAATAATATTATCTAGATTGAAATTATCCCTACCGTATTTTATGGTAGCCTTTACATCACTATAGGTTTCAGGGATAGCATTTAATAAATTAATTGGAGAATAGTCATCTATATTTTTATCACCAATTAGTTTTAGATCTTAAATTAACTTTGTAAAATTATCTTAATTTTCCTCAATATTTTTGGACAAAACTAATAGTAAAAATAGTTTACTGGGCAAGGAGGTTTCAATAAACAGTTCCTCTAATTTATCCCATGAATCTTTTGATGAATCTTGTTTTTCAACTTTTCTTAAAACTATATTAGACAGATTTAGAATTATATAGGAGTAGGCATATTTATCATTTTCAAGTTTCTTTTCTTCAGAAATATTTTCTGCATATCTTCCATCAATTTCTTTGAGAACCTCTTGTTGAATTAAAATACCTTTTATTTTTTGTTGCCAAATAGAAAAATCAATTTTTCCATCAAAGGGTTCCAGATTATAACCAGTCATAATGATAGAAATCTTAGTAATGCAGAAACAATAAAAAAACAGACTATCATAGAGTACATCGAACAGATTATTATAAAAAATAATTAGCAGATACCCAACAGCCTCAAGGGCTTGGCCAGGTGAGGGACTAGCAAGGGATTTTGGTCTGCTTTGCTGGAATAATCAATAAATAGAGAATAATCGGTTAAAGAAATAGTTATAGCACCAAGCAATAATAAAAATTCGACAGAAGAACTAAAGAGAAAAAATGTTTAGATCTTACCAAAACATCATAGACGAAGGAATCAGAACCAAACCTGGCTGTGATACCACTGTTGGCGATAAACCCTTCAACAGTCAGACCAGAAAATTGAACCCTTACTCAACTATTACAAGAATAATGGATTACGAAAAACTCTTAAAGAATAAAAACTAGTATACAATATAAACAGATCTAAAAGAATAAATTTACAGATCTACCAGCAATATTATAGAAATAGTAAGACAAAGATTAGGTTTAGAGAGCTAGATTCGTAGAGCAAAAGCCCACGCTCACAAAGATCGACAGCCTCTCACAGGTGCTCAAGATCCAAACAACAATCAAGCCACACAGACCCATTTGAAACCACAGAGGTCTCCCAGAAAAGATGGTTCACAAAGAACTTTCCAAATGGAGCAGAAGAAGGAAAAGGAATTTCTTAAAATCTTGCTTCTATATCAAACCAAAAGCCATGGAGGGATTTTTATAGTGGTTCGTGATTGGAAACAGAGGTTGAAAGAGGCAACGGAGAAGGATTTTCAAAGCCATAAGAACGGTGGAGAAGACACACACAGAGAGAGAGAGGAGAGAAACCAAAGGGAAGGTGGTGGAAAAGACGAGGGGCAGAGATGAATTAGGGTTAAGGTTAAGGGGGTATTAATATAATACCAACCAGGTGGGACAAAGTGGGTCAAGTTAGTGGACTAGAGAGTGGGCTGAGCCAACAAGTGGGCCGAGTGGTAGAGAGCGTTGACCCATCCAGGTGAGAAGAAGGGCAAATTGGGCTTGGGCCTACCAATAGATCATAAGTCATTTTTCTCAATAATAACAAAATCATAATAAAACGAAACATTGAAAAATATCATTAACATATTATTAATAAATCACTTTTCTCTTATCCAATGAAATAACTTCAGGACTAATTAGTATATGTACTATTCATGACTTCTAATCTATTTAATTTGTTACTTCCATTTTCTTTCTGGACCTAATGTTAAAAAGTAAGTCTTAAATTTTCTAAAATGAGAAATTGTTTTTTTTTCTTTCCATAGAAAAAAACAACTGTATTATTAATTCAGTATTGTTTTTGAAAAAATGCAAGTAGTGTTTCTCGAAGTTAGAGAAATAATTTTGTATAAAAATTTATTTAAGGCCAACGCTATTATTACAACATTCAACACACAATGCATCTCAACCTTGAGATCTCAACATTCAACATTCAATATGTATATACATAGAACTCGAACCACAAAGTTTTAATTGTAAGATCTGAACCTCATCACTCATGCAATATTATAGTACCCTACCTTTGTTCTTCACAAAATGATGAAATTACAAGTGAGAGATTGCTAGAGATAAGAGGATGAGTGATGGGAGGAGACTGAGAATTCGAAACGGTGTTATCAAGAAAAGACTAAGACTATTTGCTACATAGTGTGAATTTAGGTTATAGACCGTAATTGTTAAATAAATTGCATTTGGGAATAAGGGCAATGTATGCAAAATTCAATTTATGAATATATATATATATATATATATATATATATTATTCAAGAAGAATAAGAGTTCGTTCCTTTCAAGTGGAGGAAAATGGAAAGTGGAAGGCCGTGATTGTTAAATGCATTGCATTTGGGAATAACGGAAAAGTTTGCAAAATTCATTTTATGAATATATTATATATGTAGGGTTAAAAGTAAAATGCCCCTATAATATTGATGAAGAGCAAATTACCCCTCTGTATTAGAAAAAAAGAACATAAAATACCCCCTGTTAATTAAGCATTGTAGCACACTACCTCCCTACACGAATTAGACGTTGGTGAGAAGGGTGAAGACAAAAATACCCCTCCTTATATTTGAAAATGCTGACTGCTAGTCAAATTTAGGATTTTCATCTATTGTCGATTTTGTTTCTAGAGAGAAAGGAAGAGAGGCGACTGAGAGGAACCTTAAATACGAAATCCACTCAAATCGTTGAAAATCCACGACCGCCGGCAGCGAAATCCACTCAAACGCCGTTGCCCGCTGCTGCGACATCGGACAACATCAGTGCCGATTTTTCGAGCTCCAATTTCCGCTTCTTCTTCTTGAAAATCCTCCACCGCCGCCGGCGAACTATTTTCTTTCATCTCCCACCAAACACCGTCGCCCGCGGCTGCGACACCGAACACTGTAAGTCTCGATCTATACAGCTTCATATTTTGAACAGTCAAATCCACTTTTTCTTCTTGAAAATCCACCGCCGCCGCTGGAATATAATAGAGAATTTCTGAAAATAAAAATCTTCTTTGCCTGGGGTGGGTAGTTTCATAGGCTTGTACTGCAATATGGAGTTTAAATAAGAAAATAAGAATCTTCTTTCCAGTTTGGCACTGGGATGGGTAGTTTCATAGATATTATCAATCTAATTACAGAACTTAAACATGCCCAATACATTAATTTATTTAGCCTAATGGTACCTTTAAGGTATGCTTTAACCCACGTTAAGCTTTTAAAAGCTGGGAAACCAATAGATATCCATAGACTTGTACTGTTATATTTTTGAATATTTTTTTCTTTTCATGAGTTTTGTTGCTAACTTTTGTGTTTGTTTTTTACTTTAACGGAGGTTTTTTGTGAAGGGAAAAGCTGAGCAAGCATCAGATTTGAAAGCTAGTTAAGCTAGATCTTTCTGTCTATACTGCTTTTTTATTCATTTGGTTGGGATTAGGGTTTAGTATATTTTATTTCATTTTTAGGGGATTGTAGATTTTGTAATGCTGTCCCAACTGTGTTCGGTGTATGTATATTAATTTCTGGTCCACTTTGTGGTCCCGACTGTGTTGGGTCTATTTTTGGAGTCAATACATGTTTTAATTAAATAATGCTATGCTTTTATTGTTATATGCATGAAAAGCACCCTGCGTTAGGGTTTTGCTTCTTGCTGAAGCATTATTGATTATTTTTTTTTTGTTGGAAAGTTACTGTGCTTTTATTGTTATGTGCATTTGTACCCCTAGTGTTATGATTTTGCTTCTTGCTGAAGCATTATTTTTTTCGTGGTATATTTTATTTATGTGCAGATGTTACACATGACATAAATTTTTGGTAGGGTGGAAAATTTGTAAAACATCCTAAACTTAGTTATGTAGGAGGGCAAAAGAAAGTATTTGAGAAATTGGATTTGGATTATTTGGTTTTATATGAATTAGGAGAAATGTATTAATAGTGTGGGGGGAAAAGTTAGTACTTAAATGTTAATATAAAGATCTCACTCTACCATTAGAATGGGACATAAGACAAATTGAAGAAGAATGTCCTGATATTTGTTAGTTTGACTTACAACATTGTTATAAAAACTTGAAGGTTCCAGTAAATATTTATGTAGAGGAAGAGGATGTTGAACCTATTGAAGTCGTAGATAGTCAAGGTAATCCAGTTGAAAAGGAGTAGGAAAAAGAGATTAGATACTTGGTAGATGGAATAGATTTTGATGAATTAAATGGGGATGGGAATGAGAGTGAAGGTGATGGGAGGAAGGACTATGAGGGGCAGGGGTTGGGGGGGGTTGAGTGTGAGGGTGATGGGAGGAAGGACAGTGAGGGGCAGGGTATAGAGAGTCAAGGATTGGATGGGTTTTGAGAGTGTTAACTATGATGGGCAGGGGGGTGTGGCATTGGGAGATGATGTTCCAATAACTGAAAATGCTGAAAATCAAAGTGAGGATTGAAATTTCATTTCAGTTTTAGAAAATGAACCAAATCCACCTGAAAATGAACTGAATTTCACTGATGTTCCAATTACTGAAAATGTTGAGGTTCCAATTACTAAAAATTTCACTGATGTGCCAATAACTGAAAATGTTGAAAATCCAACTAGTAATTTCACTAAAATTCCAGTTCAAAACAATTCTGAATGACTGAAAAGGGAAAAGGAAAGATGCATAAAAGATTTTTGAATAAGTTCTCATCGAAATTTGATGATTCATCTGATGAGGACTATGTGTAAGGTAGTGAGGGGAGTGATAGTGAGGCCCCTAGTGTGGTTTTAGAAGATATTGAATGTGAATCTGATGATGATATTTTTCTGTCAAAAAATCCAACAAAAAAAGACTTGATGAAAAAATTGAAAAGAGTGATGAAAGAGAAAAATAGAAAAAAATTGCCTACAAGAGTTGAAATTGAAGTTGGAGAAAATGAATGGGCTAATGATGATCGAAATGAGGATGATTTGGTTAACTTAGAAGGTAGCGATGATAATGAAAATGAAAAGCATTCTATTTTTAAAGAACCTGATTCAATGAAAAATGTAAATCTGGTAGTTGGGTTGAAATTCCGAAATGCTGCACAGTTTAGGGTGGCTTTGAGGGACTGGTGCATACGGCACTGGGTAGATATTGAGTTTTTAAGAAATGAAGCTGCAAGAGTGACTGCAAAATGTAAAGTGGAGGGTTGTGAATGTAGGATCCATACCTCACCAATACAAGGTGGATCTATATTCCAAATTAAAACAATAAAGGGCAAGCATACATTTGTAAAAACATATGAAAATAGGCTTGCCAATGCATCTTATCTTGCAAAAAGAATTGAAAATGCAATAAGAGATAATCCAACAATTCCTGTTCAACAACTCAAAAATAGAATTCTCTCAATATGCAATGTGGATGTGAGTAGATTTATGGTGATGAGAGCCAAAAAAGAAGCTTTAGAGAGAATTAGGGGGGATGATAGAAAGCAATACAAACTGTTGTGGGATTATTGTGAAACTGTCAGAAATTGTAATCCAGGGTCTAAGCGCATACTTAAAAAACCAGAAAATTCTGATCCCCTAATTTTTGATAGAATGTATTTCAGTCTCCATGCTTTAAAGAAGAGGTTTATGGAAGGGTGTAGGCCAATCATAGGCCTTGATGGCTGTTTCTTAAAAACTGTTTATGGGGGTCAATTGCTTGTGGCTATGGGAAGGGATGAAAATAATAATATGTTCCCAATTACGATGGTTGTAACACAAGTAGAAAATAAGGACACTTGGGATTGGTTTGTGAGTGAGCTTTTGGATGAAATAGGGGGTATGGGCACCACAAAATACTCTTTTATTTCTGATACACATAAAGGTCTGTTGAGGCCTTAAAAGATTTGGTGCCAGAGGATAAACATAGATTTTGTTTGAGACACATGTATGAAAATTTCAAATTGAAATTCAAATATGTTGAACTGAAAGAATACTTTTGGAAGGCAGCCTCAACTACAACCAAAAGGGAATTTGAGGGTTTTATGAAAAATTTTGAAGAACTTGATCCAAAGATAAAAGTTGATGTAGAAACAGCTTCTGAATGGCTAAGAAAGACAAATCCACAACATTGGGCAAGATCACATTTTTCAGTTCATAGCAAATGTGATATTTTGGTGAATAATTTGTGTGAAAGCTTTAATAATTACGTACTACAGGCAAGGGACAAACCAATTATAAATATGTCTGAGTAGATTAGTATAAGATGATGTCTAGGTTGCAATTGAAAAGAGAGGGAATGGAGAAGTATGGAGAATCAATTTGCCCTAACATCCTAAAGAAGATAAACAAGCAACAAAATGTTGCAACAAACTGTTTTATTAGGTGGTGTGGTGGGGGAGAGTATGAAATTGACCACTTCTTTAGTAAGTATTTTGTTGACTTAGAGAAGAAACCATGCAGTTGTGGCATGTTTCAGTTAACAGGATACCCATGTTGTCATGCTCGTTCAACAATTATTTCAAAAAGTGCTAGAATAGATGATTATGTGGATGATTTTTATAAGAAGACAGTTTACCTTCAAGTGTATAATAACATGATACATGCTGTCCCTCGGGCACAAAATTACATAAAAACCAGTTTTCAGCCCTTTAAACCTCCTAAGATTAATAAGAAGAGGGACAGACCTAAGAAACTTAGGGGAGGTCCTAATGAGCTGTAGTCAAACATATCAACGCGAAAAGAATTAAACGCATACCTGCAGTAAATGTCTTCAAATAGGCTACAACAAGGGCAGCTGCAAGAATGAAAAACATCCAAAGTCAGGGTTTTTCAAGGTTTGTATCAGTTTTTTAATATGTTATATAATAATTTTAATCTGTTATGTAACAAAATTATTTTTTTGCAAGCAAATGTTGTTGTTTCTAAAGAAATCCCACATGGATCTCAAGCCCCCCACCCCTTTAAGCTAGGAGCAACCAAGTAAAAAGGTAATATCAAGCATGTTCAATTAATTATGCTCTTTCTATTTTATCCCTTCATCTTTTTTTTAAACTCATTTCTGATCACATTTTGCAAGCTACAGCAAAAGGAAAGAGAAAAAGCTGCAATCTAGTACAACCACCTGTACTTACACCAGGCTTTGCAACCCAGGTATGTTCTTCTTTATTAAAATATTTTCAAACCAACCCAACTACAACAAATATTTTTCTAAGTCCAAATTTAATGCAACAACAAGTAGGCTATCAAGGCCCTAGAAATGCATCCTTGTTGGGGAATGATATTCTAGCAACTTTTTCAATACCTACAACTAGGAGATACTACAAGAGGCCAACTATTTCACAAGTTTTGGACAAGCAGAAGGAAAGACAACAAGAGTAGTTCAGACCGCATCTTCATCTTGTAAATGGCCTTTTTTTGGGGTAAATGGCTTGTTCCTTTTGTAAATGTGAAATTTTTTTTCTATAATATGGCACTCAATGTTCCTTTTGTAATGTAGTAGTAAAAACAATATCAGGTTTCAATCCTTTCTAATGGAATGCAATTTTATGTTTTTGTCAATTTTGTTTAATGTTGATGTTTATTTTTTCTGTACATTTTCAGCTTCTATTTCTAAAATTTAAGCATGAGGAATCCAGTCACAAAAATGCCAAAAAAGTTAAAATACTTAAACATTAGAGTTTTATAAGTTTAGTTTACATTGTCTTCATTTTAACAACGAAACTACACTAACACAAAAAGAACACTGCCAACACAAATCGAAAAACTGACATTTCTACCAAGTGTTTCTTCTTTGATGTTAACACCAATAGATCCACCAGTCTACAAGTTTGACACAACTTCCTCACCATCGTCCGGAGCGCACTGTTCATCAAAGCCAGGAAAAAATTCTTCGCCACTGTGTACTTCAGCATGAAATTTTAGAGGAAACCCACTAGGTACCCATGTAGCTCTTTCGTGCTCCAACCAACGAAAAAATCTACAAACTTGATATCTGGAACAATAATATAACTTACCTTTCGAGGGTTTTGTTTGTGACTCCACTACTCTAATTTCGGCCTTCAAATTGCACAACATAAAGGCGTAGTTGAAAATCTCAGATCTAGTGATTGTGTGTTTTGCCTTGATTTGCTTTTTCGGAATAGGGAAGATGACCTTGACATTTCCTCTATTTCTGGAGAAAAAAACATGAGAAACAAGTGGAAGAAGGAGAAATTGCAATAACAGATGAGCAAGCTGCTGCACTTTTATTTGGGAAAAAATGCAGGGGGGTAGTTTGCTCTTTACACTAACACAGGGGAGTATTTTGCATTTAACCTCTTTCATTTGATGAAGAAGGGGCAGAATTGTAAAAAAAAATAACATAAATATGGCTTCCCAACCGCAATATTTTCGCTTGCTCCACACCTTGGACTCGCAGGGTCCAATTGCTACAATAAATTTTCACAGGGAGGTAACTTGGTATGTTTGTATCACAGGGGGGTATCATGCACATTACCTATATCACAGGTGGGTACGCTACACTTTTCCCTGTATATATATTATTCAAGAAGAATAAGGGTTCGTTCCTTTCAAATGGATGAAAATGGAAAGTGGAAGGAGAGAGGGAGGAAAAGAATAAATCTCAAATACTTTCTTGTTTGATACGAGATAAATATATTCAGAAGAGAACACTAATCTTTATAATTTTACTGAACAACCCTTCTCTTCATTTTGTATTAAAAATAAATAAATTAATAATATAATTTAAGTATATCAAAAATTTTAAAACCTTATTAATAAAAATATTTTATCAAATAAGAATGAGAATATTTTTTATAAATAAAAATATTCATGAAAATGAGTATTATTCATTTATTTTGAATTGTTTAGTATAAATAAAATAAAAATTACTAACAATATTTTCAACTAATGAATTCAAGTTCAAACATCAGTGTCTTGATTGATGACAGAAACAACTTTGGAAGAAAATTATATATAAAGATATATATGGGTAATAGAGTAAAAAAAATTTGTACTTTTTATCTTTTCGATCTTATACTTCCATTTTCTACCTAATTTTGAATGAAGACAAAGTTGGACCTCCAAGGGGTTTCATATAAATCGAGTGTCATTTCACCTCCATCTCTTCCCCATAACCAAACATCAAATTATGACTTATACAGTCATTTTAATTTCTATTTGCCTTATACTCCCAATTTTCACCCCAACCAAATGCATACTAAGAATAAAAACTGGCTCAACAAAGTCTAAGATTCGCTAAGAGAGTGTTTGCGCATATTTTAGAAAAGTGTTGTTCAGCTTCTTACTCCAAAAAACACTTTTAAAGTGTTTGAAAAACCAACTTCTGCTTTTGAAATGACAAAAAAAAGCACTTTTAAGTCAAAAGTTAGAAGCACCTTGGGAGGTACTTTTAACTGTAAATAAATCCAACTTTATGTTAGACTACTTACTTGTTATTAAAATAATCTTAATTCAACTTTACCGTTTTTAATTTATTTTTAAAATTATATATTTAAAGTTAATATTGGAGTTTTCAAATAATTTAAATTTTAACAATAATTAAATTTACACTTTCACATATTTAATATTTTAATTTTTTTATGTTTCATGTGCTGTATCATCTAATTATATTATTTTGTTAACATATTATTATTTCATCAATTAATAAATTAATTTTTTTTTGCAAACATGCAAGTTTAATTATTGTATATGAATCAATAATTATATTACTTATGAGAGCATTATTAAATTAAATATATTTTTAATATTTTTAAAAATATATATATGAAATACTTATAATCGAATAAAACTTATGATTCTTTATGAAAAAATAATTAATAATGATAAACAATAAATGAAATAATAGGAAAAAAGACAGTATTTTTTAACACAAAGGGACAAAACAATCTTTCATCTAAGTTTATTTCAAAAGTGATTTTTTCTCCAAATATTATCTAATTTAATTTTTATATGCTTTTCACTTTTTTTATAAACACTACCCACTTTTAATTCTATTATAACTTTTAGCTTTTCTTTATAAAAAAAAAACACTTTTAAAAATGTAGAAGTTTTTGCCAACACTCACTGGTTATTGCAATTGATCTCCTATCTAGACATTGTTTGAGCATTGGGATATCAAAATAATTGAGGTTCTATAAAAAAAAAAAAAGAAAAATAATAATTGAGGTTATAATTGTCAGGTCACGTCAAACAAGTATTGATGGAAGGGTCAAGAGACCCACAAGTATTTATGTTCACAGCAATGAGTACTATAGTTTATTGAATGAGGGATCGAACGAGCCGACCGAACGGGTGCCCACCAAACTTCATTGTCTGTCGAAACGTGGTAATTGGTATTTATTGTCTTTTTTTATATTTGTTTTAACTTGTTTTTAATGATTTGCTTTAAGGTTTATTTGTTTTAACTACTTTCTACTTTTTTTCTTTTTATCACATGTTTATTACCAATTACAAATTTTAACTGTCATTATTGAAATTTCATCGACAGTCGACGTAGTGTCAGTATTCCTCTGCGTTATTGCGTTTGTTGGGTGAGTAAAATATATATATTTTTCGTTGGTATTGAGTTAACGTCAAAATTCAATTCTAGTAAAAAATACAGTTAATTCGATGAATACTGAAATGTTATTATATACTGATTTAATTAAAACACCAATTACATTGAGAGTTTGAAGTAATTATTGAATTGACTGAATTTAAAAAAATACTTTTGTTTTAGTATTTGTTGCATCAATTAACTAATATCAAGTAGCGATTTTTTATCTTTAAATATGGTGAATTGATATTGTATGTTAAATTAAAATTTAAAATTGTTGATTTACAAAATTTGACCAAGTCTATAATAATTATGACATTGGTGTTAAAAATATATGAAATGTGTGGAAATAAGCTAAAGAGACTGAGGGAGTGACCCCGAGGCCACCGGTGGACACCTGCTCGATTGGCATCAACCGAGCCGGAATCCATCTAAAAGCTAAGCAGTTAGAAAAACAAATTATTTATTATTTTTAACATATTCTTTCACATGCAGGTGAAACTCTTAAGTGAAAACCAAATTATTTAAATATATTTGTCGAATTTTGCATGGGAAACTTTATTTTAATCAATTGATGACAATAAGATCTGAATACAAGATCTTTGTTTGACCTGATTCGGTATTGATCCAGGTCGGTTATATTGATTGGGTCGGATTCCTTGCTGAATAAGGGTCAGGTCGCAGGTGATCATAAGCTACAAGCGATGTAGATCCTAAGAACAGAGAAACTTGTTATGCTAGTTGGAAAGCCCCCAACTAAGGATTTTTGATACTTAAGTTAGAATGGATGAAGTCGAAAACGATCTAGAGGGTTTAAATGAAGTCCAAAGAGCAATAAATGCAACATACCATAAGTAATCCTGAACTGCATTATTTATAAGTTCCCATGCTTGTATAGGGTAGATCACGTGGCAAAATCTGGTGGAATGCCTACTAAAAGATCCAACGGCTAATATTCGATTCTTAATTCCGGGTTGGATTGGGCGAGTAGGTCCAGTGACTCGACCCTCTAGAAAGTGTGCGGATCTTGGGACATTCTTTTTTATTTTTTTGTATTTGAGGGGCATTCTTGTGTTTGTGGATCCCAAGCCGACTAGGAAATGATTTTCTTGAGAGTGGTGGGCTTTTGAAGAAATAGTGGAAGCGGTTAATGAGCAAATCTTAACTTGTATTTAATGTAATAATCAATTTGTTAATTTCTGCTTTACATTTTGAATGTAGATGTCTAAGAATCCAATAACCATGATTTTGGAGACAAACAAATTTAATGGAACGAACTACAATGATTTGCTTAGAAATCTGAGGATTGTCCTTGATTTTGAGAACCAGACTAACGTTCTGGATAATGTCGCTTCCTAGGACCTTGCCGGAGGGGTCCACATATAAAGAACGTGTAACGTTTGAAAGGTGGCATGAGGACAACCGGAAGGTCCGCAGCATCATACTGACATCGATGACAAACGATATCCAAAAATAGTACGATAGGCACGATGATGTTGCTTCGATAATGCTCCGCATGAAAGAGGTTTATGCGGTTCTGGATAGGCATATTAGATATGCCGCCACAAAAGCATTTTTCGGCACCAAGATGACTGAGGGATCCTCTGTACAAGAGCATGGGATCAAGATGCTTTCCATCGTGAAAAAGCTCGAGGATCTTCAAGCTAGGCTTGATAATGACACGTACATTGACGTGATCCTCCAGTCACTTCCTCCTTCTTACGACCCGTTTGTCATAAACTACAACATGAATGGACTTGAGAAGATCATAAACAAGTTGATTAACATGTTGGTCCAATACGAGGCAACGACCAAAAACTCTGTGCCTTCGGTGTTGGTCGGGAAGGCTACAACCTCTAAAGCGAAAGGCAATGGGGCCAGACGCTGGAAAAGGAAGAAGGGTAAGCCAAATGCCGCTGCAAGTACTTTGAGCGCTTCTATTGCCCTAGTGGGGATGGGCAAAGGTAAAGGGAAGGTGGGTTCCAAGTCAATAAGGGCAAATGATGTCTGTATGCATTGCCGCAAAAAGGGCCATTGGAAGAGGGAGTGCCCCAAGCTCCTCCCCAGTGCAGGTACATTTGTTATTGAGGTTAACATGATAACTAACTCTGCTTCTTGGGTATTGGATACCGGCTATGCAGCTTACATCTGAAATGATTTGCAGGTATTGGAAAGAAGCAGAAAGCTAAGTAAAGACGAGGTGGTCCTGAAGCTTGGCGATGGCAAGGCTGTTGCTGCTGAAGCTGTAAGGATAGTCCGCGTACCTGCTAGTATCAAGTTCGGATAAAATTGAAAGATTGCTATTATGTACCTAGCATGATCAAGAATATCATTTCCATTTCATTGTTAGACAATGTTGGTTTTGAGTTTATGATCAATAAAAATTATTTTATTTGATGAAGAATTGTTTTTCACATCTGCTAGGCAAGCTTCATAATGGTCTTTATATTCTCCAACAGCATAATTTTGTCATGACTGCTCAAAACAAACGTAAAATGGAAAATCAAGAAAACGCACAAATCTAACATGCAAAGCTAGGTCACATCTCTCAAGATAGGATTAAAAGGTTAGTAGACTCAAAAAGTCTATAGATAGATGATTCGAATCACCTACCAGCCTGTGGGTCTTGTCTGAAAGGGTAGATGACCAAGAAGCCTTATTTAGGACAAAGTACGCTTGCTAGTGGTCTGCTGGATTTGATCCATTCAAATGTTTGTGGGCCACACTGATTACACAAACCAGAGGTGGATTTTCCTACTTCATAACCTTTACCGATGATCACTCACAGTATGGTTATGTTTACCTAATGAGGTACAAGTCTGAGGCCTTTTGAAGGTTTAAAGAGTTCAGATTTGAAGTTGAAAACAAAATTGAAACCCTTTGGTGGGACCGAGGTGGTGAGCATTTAAGTGGGGAATTCTTAGATTACCTAAAATAGAATGGAATTCGCTCTCAGTGGACTCCTTCTAGAACGCCACAACTTAACGGTGTCTCTAAAAGGAGGAACTAAACCTTGTTGGACATGGTTCGATCCATGATGAGTTTTACCGAACTGCCCTTAACCTTCTGGGGATATGCTCTTGAGATGGTAGCCATGTTGTTGAACATGGCAACTTCTAAGCCATAGCCCAAACGCCATATCATATATGGCATGACAAGCCTGCATCCTACAAGTACTTGAGAGTGTGGGGTAGCCCTGCATACGTCAAGAGATTAGTGGGAGACAAACTGGACTCAAGGTCTAGTTTCTGCAGGTTCGTGGGTTATCCTAAGAAAACTGCGGGGTATTATTTTTATGATCTCTCCCAACAAAATATTTTTATCTCGTGAAACGCAGTGTTCTTGGAAAAAGGTTTTCCAGCGGATACCCAACCTGAGGTATTGCTCTTTGAGGAATCAAGTGAGGCAACACCTAAAATAGATGTAGTGACATCATCTGCACCTATAGTTCCCACTGACAATATTCCTGTCCTCCGAAGGTCAACCAAATTGTCCCAACAGCCCAACAGGTATGGATTTTTTGGGTTTGACTGGTCAATTGGATAATGATCCAAAGACCTACGGAGAAGTGATGTCAGATATTGATTCGGGAAAATGGGTTGAGGCCATGAAATCCGAGATGGACTCTATGAGTTCAAATAAGGTTTGGACGTTAGTAGACCCACCCAAGGGTGTTAAACCTATTGGGTGTAAATGGGTCTACAAACGTAAGCTTAGAGCTAATGCAGAGGTTACTATATTTAAGGCCAGGCTTGTGAAAGGGTATACTCATCAATCTGGGATCGACTTTCAGAAAACCTATTCACCTGTAGGCATGGCCAGGTCCATTTGGATTATGCTCGCCATAGCTGCATGGTATGACTATGAAAAATGGCAGATGGACATCAAAACGGTTTCCTTAATGGGTTCATTGAGGAAGACATCTATATGGGTCAGCTGGAGGTTTCATATCTATTGGAGAAGAGCAGAGGTCTGCCACCTCCAAAAGTCCATCTATGATCTCAAACAAGCTTCTCGAAGCTGGAATATCCGTTTTGATGAGGTCATACGAGGTTATGATTTCATCAAGAACGATTTTGACACTAAAGAATGGTTGTCCACACAATTCTCCATGAAGGATTTGGGTGAGGTTTCCTACATCCTAGACATCAAGATTATCCGGGATAGATCTAAAAGGATGTTAGGAATGACCCAAACCTCGTATGTTGAGAAAGTTTTAAAGAGATTCAAGATGGAAAACACCAGACGAGGATTCCTTCCTATAAGGCATGTGGTTAAGCTGTCCAAGAAGCAGTCTCCTAAGATTGATGAGGAGCTTAAAAAAATGTTTGACATACCCTATGCTTCAGCCGTAGGCAACATACAATATGTTGTACAATGCACAAGGCCAGATGTCGCTTTTGATTTGAGCGTAACAAGCAGATATCAGGAATGTGCCGATGAGGCTCACTGTACTACAGTCAAGATCATACTTAAGTACATGAGAAGGACTAGAGATATGTTCTTGGTTTACGGTGGTGGAGAGTTAATTTTGGAAGGCTACAGGGATGCTAGTTTCCAGTTTCATGAGGATGATGCCAAGTCTCAATCAGGGTTTGTATTCAGGCTGAATGGTAGTGTAGTGGCATAGAAAAGTTCCAAGCAGGATACCACAGCGGATTCCACCACTAAAGCTGAATACAAAGTGGCTTCGGAAACAGCTAAGGAGGCGATTTGGATGAAAAACTATATCCAAGACTTGAGTGTAGTGCCTAGCATTGTCGAGCAGGTGGTTATCTCCTGTGTTAACAACAGGGCTATAGCACAAGCGAAGAAACCAAGATCTCAGCATAGATCCAAGCACATTCTTAGACGCTACCGTTTGCTTAGAGAGATGGTGGAAAGAGGTGACATTAGGAAGGACCGAGTCACATCAGCAGAAAATATAGCAGATCCTTTGACCAAGCCGGTCTCGCAGATTGCTCATGCTCAACATCTTGGAAAGATGGGTTTGAGAATAATGAGTGATTGGCTGTAAGGTCAAGTGGGAGTTTGCTAGAGTAGGTGACCAAAAAACCAATTGGATTGGCCTTTATGTAATCTGTTCCGACTATTTCGGTGTAATTCCAACATTGTTTATTAATAAAGTGAGTATTCATTATCTGAAAATTGTGTTTGTTGTGCTCACTGATTATGTTTATAGGCTTAACATCACAACAAAGTCCACCAACCAAGTTGTACAACCTATGTAGTTGGGCTGCGCATTGGATGGTGGCCATGAAACCAAATTTTGAAGGTTAGGTTTGAAATGTTCCAAGTCGAGGACCTCGAGACTGGGCATCTAGAGACCTATTGAGACATGCACTGAAATTTCATTCATTGGATGAGTGCCATGTTTCATCGGCGACAAATGTTGGATGTCTATGCAATGTTAGTGGGTGGTTGACAAGGTTGTCAAGCTGACTGAACTGACTCGCGGGAAGTTGTCAAATGGAAGCCTTGGAGCCTTGGTCGGTATGACTAGACGTATGGGATTAGCCTTTGGACTTGAGGAACCGTGGCAGTTGCATGCATGTGATAGTTTTATCTTGGATTTGATGAAAGATGACCGTATCTTGCATGTGGTCATTACAAGTCTTGTTCAGTGCAATTAGAATATATAGTGAGGACCATGGGTTCCAAGATAGAATCTATCGCCTGTTAGTATATAACAGTCAAGTCTCCTATGCGCTCTAAGATGGTTTCTGCTCTTAGAGTCTGTGGCCACAGCGATTGGTTAAACAGGAAATGCTTTCCTACGTCAATCAATAGAGCAAACGCATCTCGAGTTATCGAGCATAGTATCTAGTCCAAGATGGGAGCCGACGCCCAATTTCATGCCCTAGACTTGGGAGACGGACGATCGAAGGACCATACCTGTATGATACTCGGGAGCCTAAATGTTCATGCCAACATCCACCTAGTCTCTAGTGCCATAGACCATTGCTAGATGGCCACCTATGGTGACCGAAATTTCCGATTAATATTTAATTAAAAATAATTAATTAATCATTGTGTTGGACACAGGTCCAAGTCTAGCTAAGGGTGAACTTAAAAAGTCATACACAAATCACTATGAAATTGGTGGAATTAATTTGGAATTAATTTGAGAAGAAACGAATTAATTTAAGTGGATTAAACTAATTCAAGGAGAATATATATAAATAATTGGATCATTTATTTAGCAATTCATTTGATGGATGGATCAAGAATTAATTAATTTTTTAGGCTTAACACCTTTAGATTAATTGGATTAATTTATTAGGTTTGACTTAATTAATTGATTGGATCAATTAATTAGCATTTGGGCTTCGATTTATTTAATTGAATTAAATGAATCCTTGGACTTAGTGGAATAAAATTAATTTAATTAATTATTATCCAATTCACTTTGGTTGGGCTTGATTTAATTTGATTAAATCGAGCCCGGTGAATATTTGAAGTTCAAGCCCATTTGAGGATGGTTGGAACATGTTAAGAAGGAGTTGAAATTCTTCACCATGATGAACATAATGGAGGAGTTATTTCATCATGGTTGGAGGTTATAAGAATATGGCTGTATAGGTTGCTTTACAGGGAAACTTAGTAGTTATTGAATTTTGAATTCAATTGTACGTGATATATAAAACTACACACATATCCAACATAACCACAAAAAAAAAGCCACGAATTTGCTCTCCATTTTCTCTCAAAAAATATTCTCCTTTTTATTCTATATTGAATTGGATTCAAATTATAACACAAAAACAATCCAAAAGCACTAAACAATAGTGTTGTGTTTGGAGTTATTTTTCTTGTTCTTTGTTCAATCTAGCAATAGAAAAAGAACTATATCTTTTCCATTTTGTGGTGTGGACAACTTAGAGGAATTCTAGTTTGGATTCTCAAGTAAACGGAATGGGAGAACATAAAGGGAACAAAAGGTTTTTCTAATGAAACAAAAGGTAAAGTTTCATATTACGTTCTATACTTTTTGTTTCATCCTCTAGACACATGTCTAGCACGTTTATATGGTTATTATTATTCTTTTAACAAACACCGAAAGCCCGAGAATATCAAAGGGAACTCACGCATCCATCGCATTCCCGGGCCACACCGATTCTTTCATTAATGGCATGGCTGAAAGGAGGAATGGAATCCTACTGGGCATGGTTCAATTCGTGATGAGTTTTACAGAATTGCCCCCTTCTTTCTGAGGTCACGCTCTTGAGATGGTAGCCAAACTAACTAACATGGCACCATCTAAGACAGTGCCCCAGACTCCATATGAGATATGGCATGGCAAGTCTGCATTTTACAAATACTTGAGAGTGTGGGATAGTCCCCCATACGTTAAGAGGCTAGTAAGAGACAAAGTAGATTTAAGGTCTAGCCTATGCAAGTTTGTTAGATATTCGAAAGAAACTGGGAGATACTACTTCTATGATCCGTCCGAGCAAAAGATTTTTTTCTCGAGAAATGCAGTGTTCTTCAAAAGGATTTTCCTACTAACCGACGCATGCTACTTGAGGAAACAAGTGAAGCACCTTAGCAGAATGATGGAACATCATTTGAATCTATAGTTTCCAGTGATAGTGTTCCAGTCCTCCGTAGGTTGACTAGGGAAGAATCACGACCACCTGATAGGTATGGATTCTTGGAACTGACTACTCAGTTGGAAAATGATCCAAAAGACATATGGAGAAGCGATGTTAGACATCAATTTAGATAATTGGCTTGAGGCCATGAGGTCCGAAATGGAGTCGATGAGTTCAAATCAAGTTTAGACCCTCGTAGACCCACCTGAAGGTGTTAAACTTGTTGGATGCAAATGGGTTACAAATGTAAGCTTGGAGCTGATGGGGAGGTCAGAGCAATCAAGGCTAGGCTCGTGACAAAAGGATAAACTCAATGACCCGAGGTTGATTTTGAGGAAACCTATTCACCCGTAGCCATGACCAAGTCCATCCTGATTCTGCATGACATAGCAGCATGGTATGACTTGAGATATGGCAAATGGATGTGAAAACGATCTTTCTCAATGGTTTCGTTGAGGAAGAGATCTACATAGATCAGCCGGAGGGTTCCACTTCCGTTTGAGAAGAACAGAAGGTCTGTCGTCTCCAAAGGTCCATCTATGGACTCAAACAAGCTTTCCAAAGTTGGAACACGCTTTTTGATGAATTTATGGGGTTATGATTTCATAAAAAATAAATTCAATCCTTGTGCATACAAGAAGATCAGTGGGGGCACAGTTGCGTAGCTTGTGCTTTATGCAGACGACATCTTTCTCATTGGGAATGATGTCAAAATGTTGGGTAGCTTTAAAGCATGGTTGTCCACACAATTCACCATGAAGGATATGGGTGAGGCCTCTTACATCCTTGGCATCAAGATCTATAGGGATAGATCTAGAAGGATGTTAGAATTGACACAATTCTCGTATATTCAGAAAGTTTTGAAGAGATTCAAGATGGAGAATTCATGACGAGAATTCCTTTCAATAAGGCATGGGATTAAAATGTCCAAGAAGCAGTCTCCCAAAACTGATGAGGAGCTTAAAAGGACGTTGGACATCCTCTATGCTTCAACCCTAGGAAGCATTCAGTATGTTGTCCAGCACACTGGGCCCGATGTCGCGTAAGCTTCGAGCGTGACAAGCAGATATCAGGCATGTGCTGGGAAGGCGCATTGGAGCGCAGTCAAGACCATACTTAAGTACCTGAAGAGGACTATGATAGAAACGGTATGGCCCGGTAACGCAGCAGAAGCGTGGAGTAAAAAAAATTATTTACAACGAATCGAAGTGGTGTTCCCTTTGAAATTTTCAGGCGTTCGGTGTTCGTCAAAAGCATAATAATAAATGAAATAAGCATACTAGACCTGTGGCTAAAAAATGAAACAAAAGCATAGAAATACAATATGTAACTTTACCTTTTGTTTCTATAGATGAGCAGCAACGTGGTCTGTTTTCCTTTTTCGTTTCTCTTTCTTTCACTCTAGAATCCAAATTAAAACCCCTCTAATTTTTCCACACCACACTAAGGAAGAGATATAATATTTTTTCTATTGCTAGATAGAACAGAAAACAAGAAGAAAAATAACTCATACTAACTCTATTGTTTAGTGCTTTTGGAATGTTTTATATTCTAACTTGAACCCAATTCAATGTCGAACAAAAAGGAGAACATTTTTTGAAAAAAAAGAGAGCAAATTTTGTGGCTTTGGTGTTGGTTATGCATGAGATGTGTGTAGTTTTGTATATTACATACAATTGAATTCAAAATTCAATAAATACGAATTTTGCCTCCAAGGCTACCTATACACACACATGCATATATAACCTTCTTAACTTGCTCTAACCTCTTTCAAATGGGCTTAGACTTCAAGTATGGATCGGACATGACTTAATCAAATTAAATTAAGCCCACAAAAGTCCATTGAACAATAATAAATTAAATTATTTTTAGCCCAACATAGTCTAAAAATTCATTTTATCCAATTAAAAAAATTTAAGCCCAAACTCTAATTAATTGATCCAATCAATTAATTAAGCCAAACCAAATAAACTAGTCTAATTAATTTAAAGGTGTTAGGCCCAAAAAAAATTAATCTAATTAATTAATTCTTGATCAAATGGCCAATTAAATAAATGATCCAATCATTTATATATTCTCCTTGAATTAATTTAATCCAATTAAATTATTTCATTTCTTCTCGAATTAATTCCACCAATTCCATAGTGATTTGTGTGTGACTCTTTAGGTCACTCTCAGCTAGGCTTGGGAATTGTATCAAATACAAATAATTAATTAAATCTAATTTAATTAACTATTTTTCAATTAACAATTAATAAAAAATGGTCTTAACTTTGGATGGTCGTTTAGCAACGGTCCATGAATCTAGAGAGTAGGTTAATGTTGGCGTGAATGTTTAGGCTCTCGAGTTCCGTACAGGTACTATCCTTCCGTCAACTATCTCCCCGTTTTAGCCGAGGGCATGGAATTGTGTGTCGATTCCCATCCTGGACTAACCAAGTATGCTGAATACTTGAGAGATGCCTTTACTCTATTGATCGACAAAGGGAACCATTTCCTATTCAATCAATCGTTATGGCCATAGACTTAGAAAGTCTAAACCATTTGAAAGCGTATAGAAGATATATCCATCATATACTGATAGGGGACGGATTCTATCTTGAAATTACTATCCCCAATACATAATCTGACTACACTAAACAAGGCTTATAATGACCACATCGAAGATACAGTCATCTCTCGTCAGATCCAAGATATAGCCATCATATGCATGTCACTGCCATGATTCCTCAAGTCCAAGGACTACTTCTGTACTATCGGAGCCAGGAATTCAAATCATATCGACCAAACCTCCAAGGCTTCCATATAATGATTCCCATGAGTTAGTTCAATCAGCTAACAACCTTGTCAACTAGTTTACTAAATTTACATAGACATCCCATGTTTGTCGTCGATGAAACACGACACTCATTCAAATTAATGTAATTCTTAGTGCAAATCTCTATAGGACTCTCGATCCGCAGTCTCGAGGTCCTCGACTTAGAATGTTTCAGACCAACCCTCAGAAGTTGGTTTTGTAGCTACCTTCCAATGCGCAGCCCAACTATATGGGTTATTCAATGGTCTGTGGGCATTTGTTGTGATGTTAAAAGCCCATTCAATGTACATAATAAGTACAACAAACACATGGCTCTATAGATGAATGCTTACTACATTCATCAAGATAATATCACATTCATAAAGATCGCTAAATAGTTCCCAAAACCGCCAATCCAATTGGCTTTATAGTCACTATTTCTAACAAACTAAGGATATGATCTTGATTTACAGTTGTGGAGAATTGATACAAGGCTATAGCGATACTAGCTTCCAGTCGGATGATAATGATGCCAAGTCTCAATCAAGTTTCATATTCAAGCTAAATGGTGGTTTGGTTCCTTGGAAAAGCTTCAAGCAGGATACCACAGTGGATTCCACCACTGAAGCTGAATATATAGCAGTTTCAGAAGTAGATAAGGAAGTTGTCTGGATGAAAAACTACATCCAAGAGTTGGGTGTGGTACCTAAAAGAATCGGTATGGCTCGGGAACACGGCGGAAGCGTGAAATAAAAAATAATTAAAATGGTTAAAAAGGGTGTTCCTTTTGAGATTCCCAGGGGTTCGTTATTTGTTAAAGCATAATAATCAACATATAAACATGCTAGACATGTGGCTAGATGATGAAACAAAAGATGAAACTTTACCTTTTTGTTTCTATAGTTGACCAGCAACGTGCATTGTGCCCTTTGTGATCTCCCGTTCCATTCACTTTAGGATCCAAATTAGAACCCCTCTAACTTGTCCACACCACACTAAGAAAGAGATATAGTTCTTTTTCTATTGCTAGTTCAAAGAACAAGAAGAAAAATAACTCCAAACTACCACTATTATTTAGTGCTTTTGGAATGTTTTATGTTCTAACTTGAATCCAATTCAATGTTGAACAAAAATGAGAATATTTTTGGAGAGAAAAGAGACAAAATTTCGTGGCTTAGGTGTTGGTTATGCATGATATGTGTGTACTTATGTATATTACATACAATTGAATTTAAAATTCAATAACTACCAAGTTTGCCTCCAAGACAACCTATACACACACATGCATATAACCTTCAATTATGATGAAATAATCACTCCATTATCTTCATCATGGTGAGGAGTTTCAACTCCTTCTTAACCTGCTCCAACCTCCCTCAAATGGGCTTGGACTTCAACTATGGACCGGGCTTGATTTAATCAAATTAAATTAAGTCCAACCAAAGTCCATTAGAAAATAATTACTTAAATTAATTTCAGCCCAACTAAATCTAAATATTCATTTAATCCAATTAAATAAATCTATGCTCAAACTCTAATTAATTGATCCAATCAATTAATTAAGCCAAACCAAATAAATTAATCCAATTAATTTTAAGGTGTTAAGCCTAAACATTAACTAATCCAATTAATTAATTAATTTTTGAGCCATCCATCAAATGGTTTATTAAATAAACGATCCAATCATTTACATAATCTCCTTGAATTAATTTCATCCAATTAAATTAATTCGTTTCTTCTCGCATTAACTCTACATTAATTCTGCCAATTCCATAGTGATTTGTATGAGACTCTTAGATTCACCCTCAGTTGCGTATTGTGTCCAACACAAATAATTAATTAAATCTAATTTAATTAATTATTTCTAACTAACCATTAATCAGAAACGCCTGTCATCATGAGTGGCCGTCTAGCAACGGTCCATGGCACTAAATACAAGGTGAATGCTGATATGAACATTTAGGGTCTCGAGTTCCATACAGGTACTGCCGTTCAGTCGGCCATCTCCCGGTCTTAGTCTAGGGTATGGAATTGGGGGTCGGTTTCCATCCTGGACCAAGTAATAATGTTGAGTACTTGATTGATCAACAAAAGAAATTATTTCCTATTCAACTAATCGTTATGGTCATAAACTTAGAGAGTCTAAACCATCTCAGAGCGCATAGGAGATGTATCCATCATAAACTGTTAGGGGACGGATTCTATCTTGAAATCCACCGTCCTCAATACATAATCTAACTACACTGAAGAAATCCTTAAAATGACCACATCGAAGACAAAGTCATCTCTCGCCAGATCCAAGACATAGCCATCATGTGCATGTGACTGTCATGATTTCTCAAGTCCAAGGACTAATCCTGTACTATCAGAGTCGGAAATTCAAATCATACCGATCAATTATAAGTCTTAAGACCAATCCTCAGAAGTTGATTTGATAGCTGTCATCCAACGCCCAGCCTAACTATATGGGTTATCCAATTGGTCTGTGGGCATTTGTTGTAACGTTAAAACACCGTTCGACGTAACTAGTAAACACAAGCAGGATACCACAACGTATTCTACCATGAAAGCTGAATACATAGTCGCTTCAGAAGTTGCTATGCAAGCTATTTGGATGAAAAACTATATCGAAGAGTTAGGTGCAGTACCTGAAAGAATCGGTATGACCCGCGAACGCGGTGGAAGCATAAAATAAAAAACTAATTAAAATAGTTCAAAGGCGTGTTCCCTTTGAGATTCCCGGGAGTCCGGTGTTTGTCAAAAGCATAATAATCAACATCTAAACATGCTAGACAAGTGCCTAGAGGATGAAACAAAAAGCAGAAAAAGAAAATGAATCATTACCTTTTTGTTTCTATACTTGAGCAGCAACGTGCATTGTTCCCTTTGCGTTCTCCCGTTCCGTTCACTTTAATCTCCAAATTAGAACCCCTCTAATTTGTCCACACCACACTAAGGAATATATATAGTTCTCTTTCTATTGCTAAATAGAACAAAGAACAAGAAGAAAAACAACTCAAAACTAACACTATTGTTTAGTACTTTTGGAATGTTTTATTTTCTAACTTGAATCCAATTCAATTTAGAAAAAAAAGGAAAATATTTTTGGAGAGAAAAGAGAGAAATTTCGTGGCCATCCATGATATGTGTGTAGTTTTGTATCTATTACATACAATTGAATTCAGAATTCAATTATTATCAAGTTTCCCTCTAAGGCAATCTATACACACACATGGATATAACCTTCAACTATGATGAAATAATCACTCCATTATCTTCATCATGTTGAGGAGTTTCGATTCCTTCTTAACTTGCTCCAACATCCCTCAAATGGGCTTGGACTTCAAATATGAATCGAGCTTGATTTTAATCAAATTAAATTAAGCCCAACCAAAGTCCATTGATTCATTTAATTCAATTAAATAAATCTAAGTCCAAATACTAATTAATCGATCCAATCAATTAATTAAGCTAAAGCCAATAAATTAATCCAATTAATTTAAAGGTGTTAAGCCAAAAAAATTAATTAATTCTTGAGCCACCCTTCTTCCTCTTCTAGCATCCAGCCCCTTTGCCTTTTGCTTATGAGGTCGAGCCTCCCCTACCAATACCGATGGCGCAGACTTTTCAATCATTGCCTCGTATTGGACCAACATATTTATCAACTCATGAAGGTCTTTGTCAAGGCCATTCATGTTATAGTTCACGATAAACGGGTCAAAGGAGGGAGGAAGAGACTGAAGTATCACGTTAATGTACGTCTTTTTTTCAAGATCAGCCTTGAAGTCCTTGAGCTTCTCCAAAGGGATAGCTTCTTAACCCCATGCTCCTATACAGAAGACCCTTCAATCATCTTCAATCATTGTCACAGCATATCTAATATGCCGGCCCAGGACCGCATCAGCTTGGCTCATGCGGAGCATTATCTATTAGACATCATCATGCCTATCGTACTGTTTCTGGATGTCATTTATCAATGACCCCAGTACGATACTGTGAACCTTTCGATTGTCCTCATGCCAGTTTCTCAAACGTCAAACGTTCTTCGCATGTGGACCCTTCCGGCATGGCCCAAGGAAGAGACGTATCGAGAACATAGGTCTGGTTCTCAAAATCTAGGACAATCCTAAGATTTCACAGCTAACCATTGTAGTTTGTTCCATTAAATTTATTAGTTTCAAGAATTGCAGTGAGTGGATTCTTAGACATCTACATCAAATGTAAACAAAACTTTAGTAGATTATTGTAATATTATATATCTAGCTTAAGACTTGGTCTTCAGTTATTAACCTGTCCCACTATTTCTTCAAAAAGCCCACCACTCTCAAGTGGGGTTTTCGGAAAACCATTTCCTAGTGGGCTTGGAGTCCACAAACGATCCATGCCCCACTTTTATGATTCACACGGAAAAAGGCTTTATTGGACGCAACCTATACCATTCTCATCCAATGAGATCTCCAAGTTATTTTGCCTCTTCTCTTCACGTGATCTCGAGGAATCCAACTGAATCACACTACTTCGTTAGGCCCGACCCATCAACCAAACAAATATCTCAACTGCCGCCCCCCACGACTAGACAGGAAAATAAGAGTATATTTCATTCGTTCACAATAATAGTGTAGCTTTCTTCCATTCCAAACGTGCCACGACTCGTGAGACCACCAATGGATGAAAGTAGCATCCGCACCATGTTGTTGTAGATGGAAGGCTTGGATTTAATCAAACCATTTGAATTTCAATCTATTATGGACGTAATTTTTAACTTAGACCATCCAAGTGAGAGTTAAGTTTTTTATAACCGAGACCTCATCATTATAAAATTTTGCATCCATCAGTTTTAATCATTGAGTATAAATAGATACATTCCAAACACATCATACTCCAATATTAAAATATACACCACATGGAAAAAACAAGCCTAGCACGCCCCTGTTGGATAATCACAAGCCCAATCCTAAGTGACGCACTGGGCCCGCAGTGAGTCTTTGGTCAATCTAGGGTGTGGCCCTAACTATTACAAAATAGTAACCCATTATCATTCTAATGGGTCTTCCACTTTGTTCTTCTTCCATCATGAGCTTCGTCCAATGGGCCTAGGCCTTCTTCTCCTTGGAAGCTTACATTTATTCAAAATAAATAAACCTCACAATACTAACTATACTCATTACAACTAAAATTGAAAATCCCAATCAAAAATTAGGGGGAGTTCAAAAGGAGGGAGAAAGCAAGCCTTATTATTCCAAGGCTAAAAACAAACAAAGAAAATAAAACTAAAAGACACGCAGGCCTCACCCAACATAAAATTAAACCATGTATCCAGCCGATGGGCTTTGTAATCATCCCTGTTGTTTATCCAATAAACAATAACTAATACATTTATACCCAACATAAACATGCTAAACAACTAAATACAATCCATATATTTTAACAATAGATATCAAATATCTAATACCAAAAACATAATTAAATGTAGAAAATAACATACTGATAGTGTAATTAAAAAATGGATACCAATCATAAAAATCCAATGTACAATATTTTTGTTTGTTTGGAAATCATTTTCAAATTAATTTAAGACACAATTTAATTTTAGAAAAATCTAATTTAACTAAACTTAAAATTTGCCAAAATTAATAATTTCAGAACAACAGGAAAATCCAATTTTTTGAAAAAACAGCACAAAACGGCCCATCTATTCGGACAGCAGACGAGCTTCTGTTGTTGGACTCATGCGCGCGCGCAAACACCCCTACCTGCCGCGCGTGCGCACAGTGGCCAATGACTGGCCGGTAGGTCAGCAACGAACTTAGAGCTCAATTTTTTAAATTTTTTTTTAAATTTTTGCAATTAAAAACTGAAATAAAATCATGCATTTACAGAAAATCCAATTTTCAAAACTGCATAGATATCCATAACTTAAAAGCAAAATTAATACATATTTTCTAAACACACAATCATACTACAAAGCCATAAAACATGTTCCAAAAGCATATTAAACACGTTGTTCATGCTGAACACATAATAACATGTTAATTCCAAAGCCACAAGACCGAATCTGGCTCTAATACTACTGAAAGAATAGGAATTGCCCGGTAACGCGGCGGAAGTGTGAAATAAAAAATATTTAAAATGGTTCAAAGGGTGTTCCATTTGAAATTCCCGGGTGTTCGGTGTTTGTAAAAGGCATTGTAATCAACATATAAACATGCTAGGCAAGTGGCTAGAGGATGAAACAAAAAGCATAGAAACAAAAATGAAACTATACCTTTCTGTTTCTATAGTTGAGCAGCGACGTGTATTCTTCCCTTTACGTTCTCCCGTTCCGTTCACTTTAGGATCCAAATTAGAACCCCTTTAATTTGTGCACACAACACTAAGGAAGAGATATAGTTATTTTTCGAATGCTAGATAGAACAAAGAACAAGAAGAAAAATAACTCCAAACTAATACTATTGATTAGTCATTTTGGAATATTTTATGTTCTATATTGAATCCAATTTAATATAGAACAAAACAGAGAACATTTTTGAAGAGAAAAGAGAGCAAATTTCGTGGCTTAGATGTGGTTATACATGATATGTGTCTAGTTTTGTATATTACATACAATTGAATTTAAAATTCAAAAACTACCAAGTTTGCCTCCAAGGCAACCTATACACACACATGCATATAACCTTCAACCATAATGAAATAATCACTTCATTATCTTTATCATGATGAGGAGTTTCAACTCCTTCTTAACTTGCTCCAACCTCGCTCAAATGGACTTGGACTTCAAGTATGGACCAGACTTGATTTAACAAAATTAAATTAAGCCCAACCAAAGTCCATTAGACACTAATTAATTAAATTAATTTTAACCCAACTAAGTCTAAAGATTCATTTAATCCAATTAAATAAATCTAAACCCAACCTCTAATTAATTGATCCATCAATTAATTCAGCCAAACCAAATAAATTAATCTAATTAATTTAAAGGTGTTAAGCCCAAAGATTAATTAATCTAATTAATTAATTATTAAGCCATCCATCAAATGGATTATTAAATAAATGATCCAATTATTTATATATTCTCCTTGAATTAATTTAATCCAATTAAATTAATTCGTTTCTTCTTGAATTCGTTTCAAATTAATTTCACCAATTCCATAGTGATTTGTGTGTGACACTTTAGGTTCATCCTCAGCTAGACTTGGGCACTGTGTCCAACACAAATAATTAACTAAATCTAATTTAATTAATCATTTATACTTAACCATTAATCAAAAACGCCCGTCCCTATGGGTGGCCGTCTAGCAACGGGTTCATGGCACTAGAGACTAGGTGAATGATGGCGTGAACATTTAGGCTCTCGAGTTCCATACAGGTGCAGTCCTTCTGTCGACTATCTCCCGACCTTAGTTTAGGGCATGAAATTGGGCGTCGGTTCCCATCCTGGACTAGCCTACTATGCTGAGTATTTGAGATGCGTTTATCTATTGATCGACAAAGAAAACCATTTCCTATTCGACCAATCGCTATGGCCATATACTTAGAGAGTCTAAACCATCTCAGAGCGCATAAGAGAATATATCCATCATATACTGATAGGGGATGGATTCTATCTTGAAATTCACTGTCCTCAATACAAATCCGACTACAGTGGACAAGCCTTATAATGATCACATCGAAGATACAGTCATCTCTCGCTAGATCTAAGATATAGCCATCATATGCATTAAACTGCCATGATTCCTCAAGTCAAGGACTAATCCTGTACTCTTAGAGTCGGAAATTCAAATTATACTGACCAAGCCTCCAAGGCTTCCATATGCCGATTCTCGTCAGTCAGTTCAATCAGCTAACAACATTATCAATTATTCTGCTAAAATTGAATAGACATCCTATGAATGCAATACTTAGTGCAAGTCTCTATAGGACTTTCGATGCCCAGCCTCGAGGTCCTCCACTTGAAACGTTTCAGACCAACCCTTAGAAGTTGGTTTAATAGCTGTCATCCAATGCGCAGCCCAAATACATGGGTTATTCAATTGGTCTATGGGCATTTATTGTGATGTTAAAACACCGTTGAACGTAAATAGTAGCCACAACAAACACATGGTGCCACAGATGAATACTTACTACATTCATCAAGATTGCTAAATGGTTCCCAAAATCGCCTACTCAATTGGCTTTCTGGTCACCATTTCTAACAGTTGGAGTAAGTTAAGAAGGAGTTGAAACTCCTCACCATGATGAACATGATGGAGGAGTTATTTCATCATGGATGGAAGTTATATGCATGTGGTTGTATAGATTGCCTTGGAGGCAAACATAGTAGTTATTGAATTTCGAATTCAATTGTAAGTGATATACAATACAACACACATATCCAACATAACCACCACCAAAGCCACGAATTTATTTCAATTGTCTCTCAAAAATATTCTCCTTTTTGTTCTATATTGAATTGGATTCAAGTTAGAACATAAAACAATCCAAAAGCACTAAACAATGGTATTGTGTTTGGTGTTGTTTTTATTCTTGTTCTCTGTTCTATCTAGCAATAGAAAAAGAATTATATCTTTTCTATTTTATGGTGTGACAACTTAGAGAAATTCTAGTTTGAATTCTAAAGTGAACAGAACGGAAAAACATAAAGGGAACAACGCATGTTGCAGTTTCTCTAAAGAAACAAAAAGGTAAAGTTTCATATTATGTTTCTATACTTTTTGTTTCATCCTCTAGCCAAATGTTTAGTACGTTTATATGTTTATTATTATGCTTGTGACAAACACTGAATCCCTAAGAATTTCAAATGGAACACCCCTTTGAGCCGATTTTAAATTTTTTCTTTCACGCTTCCATCCCATTCTCGGGCCATACCTATTCTTTCGGTGGTACCAGAGCTTGGTTCGGTGTTGCGCGGCTAAGGAGCCCATTTCGCATATATTCGTTAAAGGTGCAGCAGTGCGGGATGTGTGGCAGCGGTTTGCTAACATCTTTGGGCTTAGGCTTTGTGAAACAGGGGACCTTCTTCGTATGGTGCACTTGTAGCGTTACTCCACTCCATTTCACTCGGATTTACATATTCTCACTTTGGTACAATTTATGATCCTATGGTCTACTTGGACGCAGCAGAAATGCTGCAAAATATCGTGGGGTACAATTTATGGCCACAAGCATCATATTTGAGGTTCAGCGTCCTCTCCGCGAACTGTATGCAGCACGGATCTTGACGACCATACAGTTGTAGGGTGACTTGCATCAGGAGTTGGCTATGTGCTTCTGCTTCAGATCGATGGTGCCTCAGGCACCCAGAGTGGTGCATTGGAGTAACCCCTCTCCAGCGTGGTGCAAACTTATCTCGGATGGGTCCTCGCTCGAGAACCCCGGGCCGGCAGCAGCGACAGACATTATCCGCAATGTGGTTGGACAGGTACGACTCGCATACCAATTTGCTTTGGGCACAACCACTAGTGTGCTTTCAGAGCTCACTACTGTCTAGCGTGCTTTAGAGCTTGTCCTAACGCACGGTTTAGCCCCCATAGTGGTTGAGGTGGACGCTACTGTAGTTCTCCAACTCTTAGAGTCACGAGCGTCAGGGATGTGGGAGGTGTAGCATTTGATCATGCGCATTGTGCAGCTCCAAGAGGAATTAGGATTGGACGTTCGATATATTCTTCGAGAGGCTAATGGAGCGGCTGATCATCTTATAAAGGATGCCGCTTCTCGACAATTGACTCGGGTTTTGTTTTAGGATGACATTACGGGAGTACTACGAGACATTATGCTACCTGATAAACTGGGAATTCCCTACCTTCATCGGTGAGCTTGTGTGACGCTTTCAGATTGTGTTCTGGTCAGGCATTGGGGGAGAGATTGGTGGGCACAGGAATAGGTAAAGATGGATGGGCACCAAATAGGTAGGGATCTTTTTGTTTCCTAGGCTCAGATAGACCTTGTTTTTGTAGTATTACTCAATGATGTCACAAATAGATTAGAATTTTTGACTGTAAAGGGAGTAAGTACTCCTTGTTTACTGTTTTTCAATTGTACACACTATAAATTTTTTTAGGTAATAAACAGGTAGGGTTCTGCCCAACCCACCGCCTAGGCAAAAGCCACTCTTTGAAAAAAAAAGCATTAAAAAAATATTTTTTTCCCATCCCCATCCCATGGTTAAGGAAAGTATTTCGAAGCAAAAAATAAGACTACTCTGCAGGAGCAAGGGGGAACACATTTACTGGCTACCCCACATGTAAGGCATTCCCTTCCTTGGTAGCGGCATCTTGCTCAGATGAGGCTAGGGTCGCTCGGGCAGCAGCTCTTCCTAGGGGATAGGAGCATCCTCCACGACAGGCTTGGGGGGCATCCTCCATGACAGTAGAAGGCATAATGGCTAGGGGAGGGGGGCTTCTCAATCCGCCTTGACCACACAGGATATGATCCAGAACATCATCTGAAAAATATTGCTAAAGTGACCTTAAGGGATAATAAGGAATAATTAATTAAATTGAATTTAATTAATTGGGTATGATTTGATAAAATGAGCCCAAGGTCAGTGAGAGTTGGGTTGAGTTCCAATGAGTTTAGTGTATGAACTTTTTACTCATTTAGAATGAGGTTAAGATGTTTAGGAATCACCAAGACACAAATAAAATTATTTACGAAACTCTCCATAAAAAGAATTAGATTCCTATATATATTAGGAACGAGCTGTTTAGGAATCAGTCCAAGGAGATTGATGAGAAAACTCAAGTTTTTCGAGACTCAGTCTTGGTTGACTGATAAGAAAGCTTAAACTGTTCAAGACTCAATTGCGTTCAACTTATAAGAAAGCTACGATGTCTTGGATATCCCATATGTCTTTTTCGTAGGCAACATGAAAGTGTTGATTCGTATTGTTGGACCTAATGTTGTGTATGCTATGGGATTGATGCAACGACTACACTAATATGGTATTAAATAGTTGTCAAGAGCAGTCTTTAATACTTGAACAAGGATTAAAGAAGTGCTCCTGACACACAATTTGTGGAGAGTTGATTCTGGAAGGCTAAAATGATACTAGCTTTCAGATTCATGTGAATAATGGATAAGCCCTTAAAGGATAAGCACGTTTGGACTTGATGGCAGGCATGGTAGCTTGAAAGGATTTCAAGCAGATGTTCCATCTTAAAAGAAGAATGTGGTATGACTTTAACAAGTCAGTTCTGGAAGTGGTTTGGATAAAAAAACTGCATCTATTGGATTGATGTGGTGTCTAGCACGGTCTAGCCAATTATAGCCTTAGAGGCAAACGACAACGCTGCGGCGAAAATGTTTGGGCCCGATATCTAATCACAAGATCCATGAAAATTCTTAGATAACAGCCATCTGTAGGCAGCGCTTGTGAAAGAAATACACGATCGAACCGTGTAGCTCAAGCAGAAAATAAAGTGGACCCACGACACCAAGCCGATATCGTAGATTGTTCATGCTTAGAAGGTTTTGAGGGATATGGCTAATTGGCTTAATAGTCATGTGGGAGATTGTTGGAGTGCGTGACCAAAAGTCAATTGGATTCAGTGTTTTCCATTCGCCAATGTTTATCAAATAATATTGAGTTGATGAATATGGTAAGAATTCATCAACTTAGCAGTGTGTTTCGTTGTGCTCACTACTAATATTGAATGGGGTTTCACTGTCACAACGAAATGCCATAGACTGAAAGGTTAAAACCTGTGGAGTTAGGTTGTCCGTAGGTTTGACAGCTATGAGACCAACTCCTGATGGCCGGTTTGAAATGTTCCAAATCGAGGACCTCGAAGTTCCTATAGAGACTTGCACTAAGTACTGCAGTCGTGTTTCGTCGGCAAGAGACGGAGGTCGTCTGTGCAATTTTAGTGGGTTAGTTAGCGAGGAAGTTGACAGACTAAACTGACTCACGAGAATCATCATACGGAAGCCTCTCAAAACTTGTTCCATATAATTGGGATTTTCGGTTCCGGGAGTAGTAGATTAGTCCTACAACTTGAAAAATCGTGGCAAACACATGTATATGAAGACTATGTCTTGGATATGGCGAACGGAGATGTGTCGTGAGGCTTGGTCATCATAAGTCTTATTTAGTGCTGTCGGAGCATGTGGCGAAAACGGTTTCCAAGATATATAGATATGTACCCTATCAGTATGTGACAGTGAGTTTTTGTATGCGCTCTGAGATGGTTTAGACTCTAAAAGTCTTTTAGCCAAAGCAATTGATCGATCAGAGATAGGTTTCCTAGATCCGATCAGTAGAGTAAACTTATCTCGAGTGTCAAGCATAACTGCCTAGTCAAGGATTGGATCAGATGCCCACCCATGCCCTAAACTATGGTTGGGAGACGGTTGACAGTAGAACCATACTTGTATGAACTTGGAGCCTAAATATTAATGCGGCTATTTGACCTACTCTCTAGTGCCATGGACTATTGCTAGACGACCACCCATGATAATGGGATATTTCCAGTTATGAGATAATAAAAAATAATTAATTAAATATAATTAATTAATTGTGTTGGTCACACACACCTAAGTCTAGCTAAGGGTGAACCTAAAGAGTTACATAGTACCACTGTAACGGGATGGAATTAATTCCAAATCAATTGCAGAAGAGTTGGATTAATTTAATTAGATTAAATTAATTTTTGGAGAGAATAAATGATTGGATCATTTATTTAGTCCAATCCAGTGGATCGATAATTTGAAACTTAATTAATTGCATTAATTAGAATTTTAACTTAGCCATTAAAATTAAATGTAATTTCATTGGGCTTGGTCTAATTTATAAATTGAATTTTTAAATTGAAAGAGAGGGCATGGAATTAGGTCTTTTAATTAGATCAAAAGATGAGGAGTTTAATATTGGGCTTGTAATTAAATTAGATTTATTTCAGTCCGTTAAACACAAGCCCATATTGAAGAATGATACCAAATTCTTTGAGGTAATTTTCGTGCATGTTGGGGGCTAGGGTTAGGGTTTGATGTTTTGGAACCTAACGGGACTACTTTATGACTAGGTCATATATATACGTACATAAAACCCTAGCCTCACACACAACAGACACTAATCTCTACACCTCTCCAATTCGTCTCTCTCTGTCTTTATCAAGCTTTCCCCATCTCTAAGTTTTGTCTTTTGGTCTTAGAGATTCAAAACAAAACAGATCAAAACACGTCAATTGATCTCCACTCTTCCATGATCATTCTTGCTAGCACGAGGGCGTGATGGGAGGGTGGACGATTTTAGAGGATCTCATTGCCGAGATCTAACCACGGACGGATATGAAAACGGAAGGAATCATCTCTTGTAGCCGTGCAAGGAAAAAACTACGAGGGTAAAATTCCATTTTTGCGTTTTTGCATCTAGTTTTTCCTTGCGATCCATGGCCTTATTGATTTTATTTGTACATCGAACGCCTAAGGAAGATCAAGAATGCAACCCTTGATCGGGATTTTTTTATACTTTAAATTATTAATTTTTTTTACTTTTCATGCTTTCGCCGCGCTTCCCGGGTCCAGTCACTTCACACCGACCAAGCCCTCAAAGCTTTCACATGACGACTCTTTTAAGTCAGTTCAGCTAGTCGACTACCTTGCTAACGAACCCACTAAAACTGCATAGACGACCTACTTTTCCAACCAATGAAACATGACTTTAGTACTTAGTGCAAGTCTTTATAGGACCCTCAATGCCCTGTCCTGTAGTCCTTGACTTGGAACATTTCAAACAGACCTTTAAAAATTGGTTTATTAGCTACCAATCCTATGTGCAACCTAACTCCATGGGTTTAACCTTTCGATGTGTGGACATTTTGTTGTGACATTGAAACTCCGCTCACCATAAGTGGTAAGCATAACAAAATATAGTGCCTTTTTGATGAATTCTTACCATATTCATCACACCAATATTATTACGATAAAAATTGTTCAACAATAACCAGCCAACTCGAATTGACTTTTGATCACCTATTCCAACAACCTCCTACTCGACCATTAAACCAATTACCCATGTCGCTCAAAACCTTATTGAAAGCAACAAAAAATGCGAGTGGATCGGCTCGGGAACATGCAAGCAAAACGGTAGTATAAAATTTTTAAATTACAAAAGAAACGTAATAATACCATGATTCCAAGGGGTATTCCCTCGGAGTTCACGGGCGTCTAATGTAGTTAATAACAATAAAAATAAAAGTAAATGGGGCTTATGGTAAAATTAAAATATGAGAAGTACAAAAACGTAAATCAAGAATTACCTTTTTCTTGATTTGTTTCGAACTTCATTCGCTTGATCCATTCATGTGAGACATCAACATAGAAGCAGTCTAAAGACACATTCACACCACACCGAATATGGGATTCCTCGATTCGATTTGCTAGAAAAGAATTAGGGAGAAAAACACACCAAGTATTGAGGGGAGAGGGGGGGCCGATTTGGAACTCTTAGGATCGGAAATTATTTTTATCTTGTATATTTTCATTAGTTATTCTAAATAACTAATATACATATATATACCTTGTATCAATGTACTAGAATATGTTTAGATTCATTCTACAATCCATAAGGTAATAAATCCTTTATTCCAAATAAAGGATGACTAACATAGTACTTTTTAAAAGTGAAATTGTTAGTCACGAATTTCTTTTTCTAGATTTTTTCAACAACTTAATTAGGGGCGGAGTGGCCGATTTTATTAAAAAATAAAATACAAGGCCCAATTAATTTTAATTAAATCTAAATGAATTGAAATTCATATAATTAAGCTCATCATATATTTAATCCAATTAAATACATGAGCCCATCAAGCCTTTGTTAATTAATAAGTCCAACTTTTTAAACAATAAGGGCAAGCCCAATATATATTAATACTATTAATTTATTCTTGGGGCTCATCCATCCAATGGATCCCTTTTATAAATAATGCAATTACTTATGGAATTAATTTTCAATTAATTCCTTATCCCTTCTTGGCCATTTGTGTGTGACTCTTTAGGTTCACCTTTCAGCTAGACTTGAGCTAGTGTCAAACACTATTATTAATTAAATCTAATTTAATTAATAATTCTCAATCAACCCTGATCAGGAAAGACAGTCACCATGGGTGACCGTCTAGCAACGGTCCATGGCACTAAAGACTATGCTCTCGAGTCTATATGGGCACGGTCCTTCCATCTACCATCTCTAACCTTGGTCTAAGGCATGAAATTGGGTGTCAGCTCCCATCCTGGACTGGGCGTCTATTCTTAATACTTGAGATCGTGCTACGCCAAATTGCACAACATAGGAACCTCTTTTTCCTATTCGACTAATGACTATGGCCATAAAGTTATAGAGCATAAACGTATCTCCAAGTGTATAGGAGATACCTCTATCACATTTTGACAGGGGATGGATCCTCTTCTTGAAACTCACCGTCCTTGCTACATGCTTTGACGGCATTGAAGAAGGCTTCTGATGATAATGTATGAGACACGATCACCTCTCGTACAAATTCAAGATACAGTTATCGCATGCACGTGATAGCCATGATTCCTCAAGTCTGAGGACTAATCCCATACTATCGGAGTTGGGGATTCGATTCAGACAGACGAAGCCTCCAACGCTTCCATATGACGATCCCTTGAGTCAGTTCAGTCGATTCGACACCTAGCAAATCCACCCACTAAGATCGCATAGACGTCCCACATCCGTCGCCGTTGAAACACGACACTCATCAAATGAATGTAACTCTTAGTGCTAGTCTCCATAGGATACTCAATGCCCATTCTCGAGGTCCTCGACTTGGAACATTTAGACCCAACCCTTGGCAGTTCGTTTCATGACCGCCATCCAACTATTGCACGATTGCGTAAGTAATCTGTGGGTTTTGTTGTGATGTTTGAAAAAAAATGCAATCATATGCGTAATGAGCACAACAAATGAAATGTCAATTGCGAATTCTCATTTATTCACTGAATAATATTACACAGAATCGAATTATTGTCATAATAAATTACAAGTATGCCAATCCGATTAGTTTTTAGGTCACCTATTCTAACACTTATTAGCATGAGCAATTTATGATATTGCTTGATTTCATGGGTCCACTTTATTTTCTGCTGGAACTATACTATCCAATCTTGTGTTTTCTTCACCATTGCTTCCTGCAGATGTTGGTTGTCTAAGAATTTTTATGGATCTTCTGATGAGATCTCGAGCCAAAAAAGCTATTTTCCTAGCCTTGTCGTTTGCCTCCAAGGCTACAATCGGCTCGACCATGCTAGGTACCACATCGATTTGATGGATGAGGTTCTTCGATCCAAACCACTTTTCAAGTCCAACTTGAAAAAATGTCGTACATTCGAGTTTTAAGATGAGACGGCTACTCAAAACCATTTAAAGTTACCATGCTCCCCATCAAGCCCAAATGCATGTATACTTCTAAGACTTAATTATTATTCACATAAACCTGAAAGCTAGTACTGCTTAGCCTTCCGGAATTAACTCTCCACAAATTGTGTATCTCAAGAACACCTCTTTAATCCTTATTCAGCTATTAAGGGTTGTTCTTGAAACTTTCTACTGCCTCATTGGTGTATTCCTCATATCCATTGTTGTCATGCCCAAAGCACACATAATATCAAGTCTAACGCACCGAATCAATGGTTTCGTATTGCATGCGGAATAGATGTAAGGGATGTCAGAGACATCTAAGTGTTGTCATTAGTTACACGCAATTGAATCTTGAACAGCTTAAGTTTTCTGGTCTGTCTCGAGCAATTTGCTGCTCAGGAATATCCTCCCCCATGAGTAGAGGAAATATTTCTTAACTTTAAGGCAATCCTTGATAGTGCCCCAAATCGTTGTGCAGCCCCTCCTCCAACCACTATTGAGCCTCATTTGTGGATTCAAATAACATGGTTGCCCGAATCTTATCACTCCTTACTGAGATTTTCAAATTGATGAATGACATAACTAGCAAGTTATTTTCAAATGAGGATCTGGAACACCTCCTGGGACAGTTATGTAAGAGGTGCAGTGCAAGCCCCCATCCGTGGGAGCACTCGAATAGCTATCGAGGTGGAAAACCCTAGAGAGCAGCCTTTAGTGCATTCTCTCAAACAAGTTTGCCTCATAGCCCTATCAGAAGAGCTAGCGGCGGGATTAGCTCTCCCCTTTCAGGCAAGAGACAGAGAAGGAGGAAGAGAAGACCCCGCCTGTGGGGAAGGAAGAATGATATGCATCCCCCATCTTTTGAGAAAAAAAATAATCTAGTTGTGGTACCCCTTGTTGTTTGTGATGAAACAATTTTTTCTTATTTTTTGCTTAATATTTCCTACCCCTTCAATCAGTTTGATTGGTGGGGTTTTATATGCATATGCTTTCCTTCATTACCTTTATCTGGAGGCTAGCTACCTACTTTGCTAGTTTGTAATTGTGCCTTGGTGCTTGCCGCCCTCACAATATTTTGGAATAGTTGACTTTTCTAATATAGGATAAATAAGCTAGAATAAAAGACATGATAGATCTGTAGGAGATGTACCTATAGATGTGAATTCCCTTTTGTCTTTTGGTCCCATTACCCTTTAGTTTTAGTTTGGTACGTGATGTTAGAGATGAAGGTTTTGAGGAAAATAGTGCCTGCTAAGTACAAGGCTTTTGCTAGTGATAGTGCCTATTTAGAAATAGAGCTTGTTGTATGAGTAATGTGCCTGCTTGGAGCTAGACAACTTGGTTTTTGAGATTGTGCCTACTTGACATTAGGGATTATTACTTACAAGCATGTAGTTTAGCTATAGTAAAGATAGATTCTACCTGTAGGCTTCAAAATTATATTTTGAAATGATGCCTTCTTAGGGGGAGGACTTATTTTCAGAAGGCCCCTACATGGGGCCAAGGCTTATTTTGAGAATGTGTCCGCTTAGGGGCAGGACTTACTTTGAGAAGACGCCTGCCCAGGGGCAGGATTTATTCTGTGAAAGCACCTGCCAGGAGGCAGGTCTTATTTTGAGAGAACGCCTGCCTGGGGGTAGGGCTTCTCTTGGAGAAGGTTTTTCTTACTTAAGTATAGAATCGCTTAAAATTATGTACATTCCATGATCGGGACAATAGACATCCTTCTTCGTATTCTAACTTATAAGCTCCATCTCCAAGTTCACCTTTGACTTTATAAAATCTTTTCCAATTAGGATCCAATTTCCCCTCTGGTTTTAAGGTGTCAAACCTTTGGAGCGCTAACTTCCCTACTTGGAAACTTCATGTTTTACCAACCTATTATAAGCGTTAATCACTATGCTTTCATGTTGTTGCATCTGAAGAAAAACCTTCTCTCGAAGTTCTTGGATGAGGTTTAAACATTCCTTTAGGAGGTTGATGTTACTCTTTTCTGACTAATACATCATCCAATGAGAAGGTATTCCCATCTCCGTCGGGACCACAACTTCCGTTCCATACACTAAGGTAAAGGGGCTTTCATAGTGGAGGTTCTTCAAGTACTTTGATAGGACCAGAGGACACTGGTTAGCTCTTCTGTGTAGTTCCCCAACCCGTTCCAACTCTTTTCATTCCCTATGCTGATTGTTAGAATAGGTGACCTGAAAGCCAATTGAATTGGTATGGTTGTAATCTATTCTGTTAATAACTCAATTTTATGTAATATTATTCAATGAGTATTCGCTATTGGCATTTTATTTGTTGTGCTCATTACATTTATGTTTGTGTTTTGTCAAACATCACAACAAAGCCCATAGACCACCTTGAACAACCGTGGAACAGTTGGACAACACATTGAATGGCGGTCATGAAACCAACTGTTTAGGGTTGGATCTGAAATTTTCCAAGTCGAGGACCACGAGAATCGGCATCGAAGTGTCTTGGAGACTTATATTAAGAGTCACATTTATTTGATGAGTATCGCGTTTCATCAGCGACAGACATGTGACGTCTATGCGATCTTTAATTGGTCGATTCACTAAGTGTTAAATCGACTGAACTGACTCGCGGGGATTGTCATATGGAAGCCTTGAAGGCTTGGTCTGTATGACTTCAGTCCCCGGTTCTGATTGTACGGGAGTAGTCCTCAAACTTAGGAATCACAACAGTCACGTGCATGCGATAGTTGTATCTTAGATTTGTGTGAGAGGTGATCGTGTCGCAAACATGATCATCATAAACCTTGTTTAGTGCATTAAAAGTATGTAGCAAAGACGGTGAGTTCCATCCCCTATTAAAACGTGATAGATGTATCTCCTATGTACTTGGAGATGCGTTTATGCTCTATAAAGTTGTGGCCACGATCATTGATCGAATACGAAGAAGAGGTTCCTATGTCGAGCAATTCAGCGTAATGCGATCTCAAGTATTAAGCATAGACACCTAGTCTAGGATGGGAACCGACGCCCAATTCCATGCCCTAGACTAAGGCCGGGAGACGGTAGACGGAAGGATTGTACCCATATGGACTTGGGAGTCTAAAATCTCACATGGATGTTTGCCTAATCTCTAGTGCCATGGAGCGTTGCTAGATGGCTACCCATGGTGACGGGCTTTCTGGATCAAGGGTTGATCAGAAATTATTAATTAAATTAGATTTAATTAATAATAGTATTGGATACTAGTCCAAGTCTAGCTGAAAGGTGAAATTAAAGAGTCACACACAAATCACCGAGAAGGGACGAGGAATTAATTGAGAATTAATTCTAAGTAATTGAATTACTTATATATGAGAGGGAACCATTGGATGGATAAGCCCAATGATAAATTAATTGGATTAATTTATATTGGGATTGCCCTTATTATTTAATAAATTGAACATATTATTTAATAAAGGCTTATTGAGTTCATATATTTAATTGGATTAAATATATGAAAGACTTAGTTAAGTGGATTTTAATTCAATTGAATTTAATTAATTAGGCCTGGTATTTTAATTAATTAAAATCGGCCCAAGCCCATTATTTAAGTTGGTGGAAATGATTGGAAAAGAAAATTATTGACTAACAAAATCATTTTCGAAAAATTCTATGTTAGTCACCCTTTATTTCGAATAAAGGATTATTACCTTATGAATGATTAAATGAATCTAGACATGTTTTAATGCATCCATTCAAGGTATATATATATGTATATTAGTTATTTGGAATAACTAATGAATGCATAACAAAGCAAGAAAATAATTTCCTCTCCTCCCTAATTTTTACACTCAGCCGAACTCCCCTCTTGTGCACACTTGGTATGTTCTTCTCCTCAATTCTTTTCTAGCAAATTGAATTGAGGAATCCCAAGTTCCGGTGTGATGTGAATGCGACTTTAGATGGTCTCTACTTTGCGTCCTTGGGTGAACGAATCAACAAAGGATGTTCGAAATAAATCAAGAAAAAGTAATTCTTAATTTACGATTTTCGTCCTCTCGTTTTTCGTTCTACCAATAGCCCTGCTAATTTTATTATCATTTAATTTTATTAACTACATTGAATGCCCAGGAACTCCAAGGGTATACCCCTTGGAATTATGGTTTCATTGCGATTTTGTTTTATTTTACGCAATTTATTTTAACTGCTTCCGCTTGCGCGTTCCGGGGCCGATCCATTTGCACCTTGCGGTGCCTTTCACTAATATGTTGTTGGTGATCTCTATTTGCCTATTAGCCTAGGGTGAGCCACTTAGGTGAATCTTTCCTTAATGGTAAACGTTTGCCCTAATCCTGAATTTTATGACCTAGGAATTGTCGACCATTATCTGAAATGATTTCTCAGAGGAGGCCAAAATGATATATTATATTTTTGCATATAAATTTCATTACTTCCCCCTAGATGATTCCGACAAGGGGTTCTACTCCCACCTATTCGTAAAATAATCAACGGCGACCAACAAAAACCATTTTTTGCTGGTGACCAAGGAGAACGCTCCTACTATGTCCATCCCTCACAAGTTGAAATGACAAGGGGAAAGTATGGTAGTAAGTGCAACTACAAGTTGATGAACGAGAGTCGAATATTTTTGGCATCATTTGCAACTGCTCACCAACTGCTGGGCGTCTTGTTTTATGGCGGGCCAGAAGTATCCCGCTTGTAAGGCCTTAGTTGCCAAGACCATGACTCCTAAGTAGGCCAGAAGTATCCAGCTTGGAAGGTCTTCCTGAGACATGCATCTTACGAGATGGTGTGTGAAGGACTTCTTGTATATGGTATGTCCTAAAAGTATGAATTGAGTAGCTTGATTTTTTAATTATAGCCACCTCCCAGCATCTATCCGGAGGAGCCCTTCTTTTAACAATGTAGCACCCGCCCTAAGAACACTATGACTATATCTCCACTAAATGTCAAACTTAAAATAAATTTTGTTTATGCATGTAATTATGTACATAATTCTGTCCCTACAAAGTATATATACACACATAATTCGATCATTGCCAGTAGCAAATTTATCATTTCACCAACAAGATTATACGTGTGTTACCAAATACCCCAAAATGGAATTGTTAGAATTAGTTCACATGCCATACTCATTTTTAATTCACATTTATACAACCCCAAAAAGATATTTCTATTTTTATTGACGGGCGATGGAAGAATTGCATGAGGCCCTACCTGATTGAAACACAACGTTTGGACCTAGTCCTCGGTGGCTAAAGATCTATACGTGAAATATGTTAGCATAGGAATGAGCCTGCAATTCAGTAAATAAACAATCGACATCACCTATACATGTACATCAAGTATAGTTTTCAAACAAAACGAAATGAGGAACATATGTAGAATATAATCAACTTTAATTTCTATTTAATTAGCTTTATTGCATACGCAGTCAACTCATAACAAGACAATCAACTAAACTCATACCGAAAGGTGATATAGTATTTTTCTCCACCATCTCAATCTCTCCATTTATTATATAATGTTTAAGTGAATCCCCTTAACACACCACGAAGGGCCATAAATCTCTTTTTGCATCATAGCTTTTTCAATTCACATCATAACTGGTTTCACATTGCATCATAGCTCTTTTTGTTTCATTTTTTCCACACAGGCTATTCAACAACATCAAGGGGTATTCACATCATAATTATGTTTAATTTCTATCACTCTCTCATTTCCATATTTCATTATTCTTGTAAGCAACTAGTAACGTAAATCACATCTCAACACATGTTCATTTGCAAACACTATAAGACATTATTCAACAAATAGAATATTTCAATACATTTCTTCATTTCACTTTCACAACATAATAATTCAAATTAAATCATCAACTACTCATACAATTCCATATACATTGCTTCCAGCACCAATCACAAACTTACATAAAAGTAATATCACAAAGAAAGAAAACATATATGGTTAAGTAATATTTCCTTTCTATCGATATTCGATTCTTCGTACTATATTTTTTCTAAATAACTAGACAATCTATGTTTCCTAAAGATACATATAGTTTTTTAATTAACTTAAAACATGTGCTTTATTAAACCTATCATCTTGTTATAGCTATCGTTCTTGATAACAATTATAGACTAAATTATCTAAAAAATTTAGTATTTCTTTTTTTCTCATAAATAGAATAATTTCAAAAACCACTTTCAACTATTACTCAAATATCATTTTCTAATGTTCCTATTCATTTTTATCACTTCCTCCTTATTATAACAATTAATTAAACACTTACTCATATAATTAAATATCTGATTAACTAATTCGATTAACTTAAACAAATCAAATTGTGTGTGCTTATGTTTGTATTTATGAAAATAAACTTACCTGAATATTTTAGACGAAACAGTGCTGTGTGTTTACGTTTGTATTTGCGTTGTGTGTTGCGTGGGGTGTGGTGTGTTTTAATTCTTCACTTTCTTATTTTTTTAAAATTATTTTTGAAAGTATCGATTACATTCTATTTTTATATATAATTTACTCCCAAATATTTGATAAAGCTCAAATTTGTTCCATTCAAATATTAATATATTCAAAATTTGAATCAAATTTTATTTACTAATTAACTAAATTTCATAAATATTTATCAATTAATTTCACAATTATCTATTAAAAATTTGTGGATGTTACAAACCAGGCTTGGATGGACAATCTCCAATCTCTACCAGGGAAGCTAGCCTAAATTTCAAAGGGGCAATGGCTCGGGGAGGAGTTGTACGGTGGTCTGTCTAGCTCTACAATCTTCTAGAGCACCAGCCAGTTTGGGCAAGTACTCAACTTTAGTGTTTTCTTCTCAAAAAATTTATGTAAGTTAAAATCCCGAATCTTACTTTCAACTCTTCGATACGTTCTAAGTATTGTACCATGCGATCATCTTTAACTTCATATATCTTTTCGATCTATTTAACCATGAGTTGGGAATCCGAATAAGATATGAGGCACCTTGCTCTGACTTACCAAACCATCTTTATGCCCATCGCAGGGGCCTCTTATTCAGTCTCATTATTGAGGCTTCAAAATCGAATCTGACTCCAAATTCTATGTCCTGTCCTCTGGGAGGAGTGATAACTACCTTGGCTCCACTCCCTTGCACCATGATGAATCTGGACAACATCAAATAGTTAGAATAGTCTAGCAATAATTTACAACACATAATTTCAATAATTCCACATAAAAGAAAAAAGAAATGGAAAAAGTAGGGGTATGTGGTTGCTTGTTTTTCCCTCATCACATCTCGTCACTATTAAAAAAATAAAATAAAATGAAATCAAATGAGTTTCGTTATAATGAAATTCTTATTGGAGCAGCAATTGTTGATATAATATACAAAAGATGTTAGGTAAAAATAATAACTATGGATGATTTGATATGTTTCTTTAATAATAATGAAATATTTTTAAGATAAAAAAAAATAGAGAAAATGCAAGCAACCCCTTGCGATATCATAAATGAGCAAATATCCCCTTATGCAAAAATAAATAGCGATTTACTTCTCTATATTTTTTAAAATACAACAATTTACCTTCCTAGATAAGGAGGTAAATTGCTTCATTTTAAAAAATATAAGAGAATAAATTATTGTATTTTTTTTATAAAAGGATAATTTGTTTATTTTTAATATGACGAAAGATAGATTACTTGTCACCCTAAAAAAAAAAAATCATATGAAACAATTATTCATACAATCAAATACTATTTTGACTTGGTAAAGTGAAGTCACGGGCAACCACAGCTTTAAACATTTAAGTCATAAAAGATTCACAGATATCCGACAAGAGAATACACAAAACTGAAAATAGAAAACGACAACTATTTATCTCTGTGCCACAATCAATTGCTAGGCCTCTTTGATGTCAGCCGTGGGCCTCTTTGCATTGGGAATGGGAACAACTATAAAAAATAAAAATTATTTAAATTTAGGATTAAATATATTTTACCCCTTCAATTATTCTTGAAGTAGTTTTCACCTTTTAAACTAATAAAATATAATTATTTACTCTCTCAAAACTAATTATTTGGATAAAATTACTCTTATATTATATATATGAAATAATTATATTCCTCTTCTCTACAAATTGATAATATTATATGTAAATTTTCTATAATTTATAAAGTTGTATTTGATATATTGAGATTTGGATCCCTTCAATAAATAGATTTTTCTATTTATTAAAATTTAATAAATTATAAAAAAAGAAAAACTTAAAATTGGCACTTGTGATGTACTCCTTGAGTAGAGGAGATTTTTAGCATATTCTGGAAAATACGAAAAGGTTAGAGATTATTATACTTTGCTCCCTTGAAATTTGGTGTAATTACATGTAACTCTCTTAAGTTTGAAAAATTACATCTAGCACTCTTGACGTTTGCTTCTGTCTGATAAATAAATCTCTCCGTTGGTCAAAATTCATTAAATTTATTGATATTAACAGAAAAATTGAATAAAAAGTGATATTTACTCCCAGTTGACTTATTACTAATTTATTGTAGCTCAAATTATTTTTTTCGAACTAAACTACCCTTACAACAGTGAAGATATACCTCCTTATATTTATTAATGTGTGAATACGTATGATGGTAATTTGTTCATTAAAAAAATTATTTAACCTTAAATAAGTCAGTAATAAGTTAATTCGGCGTAAACATAGAATGTTTTTTATATTTTTTGTTAGTATCAATTCAGTGAATTTTGACTAATGGGGGACTTATTTATTATATAGAAGCAAAGTTTGGGGGTGCTATAAATAATTTTTCAAACTACAAGAGATTTACATGTAATTACACCAAACCTTAAGAGAGAGGAGTGTAATTATCCCAAAAGATTATTTATACTTTTTCTTTTTAACAAGAAATATTTTTGAAAATTTTCATATTCAGAGGAGAGTAATTAATTGGGTTTAACCCGATACATTAATCTAATTTTGCACTCATCACTGACAGTCTTTTCTTTCCTTTTTCTTTGTTTTTGCACCCTATGCTTCAGTTTCAGATATTGCTTATCTTTTTCTATATATATTTAGTAACATTTCAATAATCACGAACTAAGAAGTTCAAGGGATGTTAGGCCCTTGTTACAAAAAATATCAGTTGTTATTGAATTAAATGTCCTTTTAAAATATTATTCTGAAATAATATTAGCTATAAATTATTTATTTTACCCACCATAATTTTTTATATAGTTTTAAATTATTTTTAATTTTTAAAAAATTTCGTCAAGAGTAAAATAGTAATGTCCAGTTCACAATTTTGGTGCTATATTATTTGAGAATGCATTAGTAATTATGTCAAACTTCAAGGAAGGTAGCTATAATTTAACCTAAAGTCTAACAGTTTGATGGTTGTTTTTTTTATTTTTTTTGGTTATTTTATAATGTGATTTATTATGCTAAACACTCTAATATCTTATAAGTTGGAACCTTTTATGTATTCAAATACTTTAAAAAGCTTATTTTTAAAATAAGAATTCAACATCTTTAAATTATTAGAACACTCTTAAATTACAAAAAAATGATAAGATGTTTTGTAATGAGAGGATCGATCTCCAGCAAAATTACAATACAAAATAATTACAGAAACTTAAATATAACTACAGGCCTTCCTATAACAAATTACAAGAATTCTAATACACAGAAACACTGATACAAGGAATAAACCCAGAAACTGCAAGATAAGGGAGCAAGGGGACATGGGACAATTTTACGGCTCAGGAGCTAAAAGACCCAGGGCCTATAGAGGCCAAAGGCCACAACCCTTACACGGTTCCTCAAACAACTTAAAGCCACAAAGGCTTTCTGAACCACTAAGGTTCCACCAAAATCCACAGAGAAAATGCCACAAAGGCTTTATCAGAGAACTACAAAGGTTTGAGCTACAAAGGCTTTTAGCGTATTTCAGAGAATAGAAGAAGAAGAGAGGACAGATTAACTTGTTAACCATGAGCCACAATAAACCAGTCATATAAAGAGGTTGTCCATTAATGGTTTGTTAACCGCCATTATTAGGGAAGGTAAGAACACAGAACCCCAAGGGTTATGGGGAGAACCCTAAGGTTCAGAGAAGGGAAAGAGCAATTTGTATATTCTGCTAATTTCTGATATTAAACCTTTTAACCAGATTGCTTCTTTTATTGCCTTAGTAGTGGCAATATATTCTACTTCCGTTGTGGAAAGTGCTACAATGCTTTGAAGTTGAGACTTCCCAACTTATACATGCATCACATAATGTAAAAACATAGGAGGTGGTAGATTTTCTACTGTCCTTATCATTTGCGTAATTAGAATCTACATAACCAACAAGTCTTGCACCATTAGGACTTTTTGAAAAGGTTAAGCCAAGATTTTTAGTACCATTTAAATATCTTAAAAACCATTTCAAAGCTTCCCAATGGGAAGAATCAGGGTTTGACATGTACCTACTCAAGCAACTTACAGAATATGCTATATTAGGCCTAGTACTAACCATTAAATACATGACAGATCCTATAGCATTATAATAAGGCACATTTTTTATTTTGTCTTTTTCAGCATCAGTTTTAGGACATTGGTCTTTGCACAACTAAACATGAGCAGCAAAGGGCATAGAAGAAGGTTTTGAATTTCCCATTGAAAATTTTTCAAGAATGCTTTGAATATAAGATGTTTGATTCAAGAAAATGGTTGATTTGGTCCTATTTCTTTAAATATTGATTCCAAGTATCTTTTTAGCATTTCCAAGGTCTTTCATTTCAAAAGTTTTGCGCAGATTTTTCGGTAAACTTTCAATCATGCTAAGACTAGGACTAGCAATTAACATATCATTCGCAAATAAGACAAGAAATAAAGACACATTATTTTCATACTTAAAATACAAACAAGAATCATATGCATTGTTTTTGAAAGCTAAAGAATGCATAAATTGATCAAACTTTTTATTCCATTGTCTAGGGGATTGTTTAAGACCATATAAAGATTTTTTAAAACAAACAAGATTTGGATTTTTCATATCAACAAATCCATAGGTTGAGATATGTAAATTTGCTCATCAAGGTTTCCATGCAGAAATGCAGTTTTTACATCCATCTGTTTAAGTTCCCAATTAAACAGAGCAATTAAAGCAAGTAAAATTCTTACAGTAGTAAATTTTACTACAAGAGAAAAAATTTCAGTATAGTCAATACCTTCTTTTTGTGTAAAACCTTTAGCTACTAATCTAGCTTTAAATCTTTTGTCATTATTTTCTTCTTTAACTTTAAAGACCTCTTTGCAGTCAATGGCAGAAGCATTTTTAGGCTTAGGGACTAAGACCAAGTTTTATTTTCTTTTAAGTCTTTCAGTTCTTCATGCATAGCAAACAACCATTCTTTTGAGTTTGAGCTATTTATAGCTTCTTGATAAGAGGAAGATTCAGAATTTTTAGTGTTTAAAGCTAAGTGGTAGTCTCTAAGTCTGGAAGGGATTCTACGTTCCCTAGGTTTCCTATCTCTTACTAGTTGATAGGTATTTTCAGTACTTTCATTTTGTATATCCTCATTATTATCTACTTGATTTTCTTCTCTATTTTCTACTTCTACCCCTTTTCGGCTATCCGGATTGTTAGGTTCCATCTTATTAAAGGTATTTTCAATGTTATAGTTTTCATTGGTTTTAGAAGTAGTATTTAGACATAGCATTTCAGATTCATTAAAAATTACATCTCTACTAATTACTACTTTAAAATCAGGTTGGTTTCTTAACCACAATCTATAACCTTTTATACTAATTGGATAACCAATAAACACACATTTTTGAGACCTAGGATCAAGTTGATCACCATTAACAAGACAAAAAGCAGAGCATCCAAAAATGCGTAGAGAGGAAAAATCAACATCAGAATTAGACCATAATTTTTCAGGAATATTACCAAATAAAGGCACAGAATGTGATCTATTTATCAGATAAGCTGCAGTTAAAAGTGCTTCACCCCAGAAAGTTTTTGGTAGACCAAAACTAATTAAAAGACACCTAACTTTGTTTAGCAAAGTTCTATTCATTCTTTCTGCTACAATATTTTGTTGAGGGGTGTAGGGAGTGGTTTTATGTCGTTTAATTCCATACTTGTCACAGAGTTCAGTAAATTGGTTATTGCAAAATTCTAAACCATTATCAGTCCTCAAAGCCTTAAGCTTATAACCAGTTTTATTTTCAACTAGGTTTTTCCAATTTTGAAACTTTTCAAAAATCTCAGAATTTTGTTTCATAAGAAAAACAAAAACTTTCCTGGAATAATTATCTATAATTGAAAGAAAATACTTATTACCACCATGTGTATCAATATTTGCAAGACCCCATACATCTGCATGTACATAATCTAATATGCATTTTAAAGAAGTGGGAATTAGATATGAGGAAGAAGGAGAACTTACTTTATGCTGTTTTCCTAGAATGCAGTCATCACAAAAATTTAAAGTAGCAGGTTTTACAAACCATTTTTATGCAATAATTCAAGTCCTTTTAAGCTAGTGTTGCCTAGTCTCTTATGCCACAAATCAGACTTATTATCTATAAAAATATTTTCAGAAAAAGAATCATATTGCACTTTACAAAGGTACAAGTTTCTTTTCTTTTCTGCTTTAAAAATGGTTAAAGACCCTTTAGTGATTCTCATAACCCCCTTACCCCATCTCCCTTCCAACCCATCTTCTTTTAGGGCTGAGCATGACAATAGATTATGGCAAGGTCAGGGACATATCTAACACCTTTAAGGGTAATTTTAGAACCATTTTCAAAGTTAAGTAAAACATCACCATAACCAAGAACATCACACAATTTTTGATTTGCCATAGAAACTGATCCTAATTTTTCAGATATGAAATTCATTAGATTTCTTTAAAAGGAGTCATATGGAAAGTAGATCTAGAATCAACAAGCCATTCAAATTTATTTGTATTATCAACAAAGTTAATATCAGAAATCATGTATACTTCATCTGAAGTTTCTTCAGTAAAATTAGCAGAATCGTTTTGAGAATTTTTCTTTGGTTTCTTACAATCTTTTCTAAAATAACCTCTACGCCCACAATTATAACATTTAAAGTCTTTCTTAGTGTTTTTATCATCATTTCTTTTATTATAATACTTAGTCCTAAAAGGACTTCTACCGCTGCTTCTATTACGACTTTTGCTATGTTTTCTAAACTTATAGTTATTATTATTATTATTATTATTTCTTGACTTAGGTCTTCCTCTTACAAAGTTCACTTCATTATTACTGGCGGAGCATTTGTTTTTAAATCCATTTATTTCATTTTTAATCCACTAATAACAGTTTCTAAACTTACATTATCACAACCATATTTAATAGCTGCCTTAACATCACCATAGACTCAGGTATAACATTCAATAAAACTATAGGAGTATAGTCATCAATATTTTTATTCCCAGTAAGTTTAATATCTTGTATTAGCTTTGTAAAATCATCAATGTTTTCTTCAATATTTTTAGAAAGATCAAGTTTATATCTAAAAAATTTTTCTAAGAGAAATAATTTACTGGGAAGAGATGTTTCAGTATAAAGTTCTCCCAATTTATTCCAAAGTTCTTTAGCAGTATTTTGTTTTCCAACTTTTCTTATCACAGAATCAGACAAATTCAAGATAATTGATGAATAAGCATACTCATCATTTTCAAGATGTTTTTCTTCAAAAATAGTTTCAGAGTATTTACCATCAATCGTCTTAAAAGCTTTTTGTTGTATCAAAATACCTTTCATTTTTCATTGTCAAATAGAAAAGTCAGATTTTCCATCAAAGGGTTGCAAGTTATACCCAGACATTATCACAAAATAACCAATAAACAACAAATCACAGAGTGGTAGCATCAACAAATGGCAGAGATAATGAAACAGAGAAGATATTCAACAGATAAAAGAATACTAGGACCTTGACTGCTTCCTCAAACCTAATACCCGATGGCTTCTCGAGCCCGGCCAGGAGAGGGAAAACAGTAAGGGATCTGGGTTTTGGGACAGAGAATTAAAAGAGATAGGGTTGAAAGGATATTACCATTTGTGGTGATTCAGGCCAGGGACTTAACCCCGCTCTGATACCACTGTAATGAGGATCGGTCTCCAGCATCATTATAATACAAAGAAACTTAAATATAATTACAGGCCTTACTATAACAAATTACAAGAATTCTAATGCAAGATAAGGGAGCAACAATTTTACGGCTCAGGAGCCAAAAGACCCAGAGCCTACAGAGGCCAAAGGCCACAATCCATACACGGTTGCTCAAACAACTTAAAGCCACAAAGGCTTTCTGAACCACTAAGGTTCCACCAAAATCCATGGAGGAAATGCTACAAAGGTTTTATCAGAGAATCACAAAGGTTTGAGCCACAAAGGCTTTTAGCGTATTTCAAAGAATAGAAGAAGATGATGAGGACAGATTAACTTGTTAACCATGAGCCACAATAAACCAGTCATATAAAGAGGCTGTCCATTAATGGATTGTTAACGGTTATTATTGGGGAAGGTAAGAACACAGAACCCCAAGAATTATGGGGAGAACCCTAAGGTTTAACAGAGAATGAGGGAAAAATAGATTAGGTTTAACAGAGATAGGGTATAAGTATTTAGGTTACCGGGTCAAACCTGATAGTGGGTCGGGCTAGTGGATTTGGTGGCCCAGTGGGCCTTAAGTAGTTTGGTAGTCCAGTGCAGGGCCCAACCTTTGGTTTGGGCCATAATTATTTAACATGTTTTAATTAAATTTAACCTAATTCCCTCTGAGTAACAAGGCATTTGGTCGCTGTAATGATTTCATACTTGTAATATATAATAACAATAACTACGTAAAAGCTATTACTTACAATAATTAGTGGAAAAAAGTTGTATATATAGATGTTATTATATCATAGCAAATTACACGTATTATCATAATTTCTATATTTGTGTTGTTCTTACTATGTTGTACTTATAAATAGGGCAAATTACAAGATGCTCTCCGTTTATCATAACTACATATATTCTTTTATTATTTAAAAAATTACAAATACGTCTCTAAAATTACAAATATTTTAACAAACACCCCACTGTAATGAGCTGTCATAAGGGGATATTTGTTAGATTATTTGTAATTTTTCATACAATAAGAAGATTTGTAATTATAGCAAACCTCAAGGAAGCCCGTTGTAGTTTATTCTTATAAATATGTCACTAGTTCTCTATGGTGATTGTTTTCACTATGACAAAGAACAATATCAGCGTTAGGGAATTAAATAACAATTTTAAGTGATAGTATATTTTTCTCCCCTGAGGTTTGGTATAATTACACATAAACTCTCTATAGTTTGAAAAATTACATCTAGTACACCTGAAGTTTGCTTCCGTCTAATAAATAAGTCATTTGTTAGGAAAAGATTCTTGAATTTGTTGATATTAATACCTAAAAAAATCAGATAAAAATTTATATTTATCCCTCATTGACTGATTATTGATTTCTTTTAGGTAAAATAAATTTTTATGGTCAAATTATCAGTATACATCTTCAATTAACATGCACGTGAGGAAGTATATCTTCAGCGTTATAAGAGTAATTTATTTGGAAAAATAATGTTTGACCTGCAATAAGTCAGTAATACATCAATCGAGGGTAAACATGAAGTTTTATTCAATTTTTTTTTAATACAAACAAAAGCAATAAATTTTGACTAATTGTGGGACCTACTTGCTAGATGAAAGCAAACATTAGGGGTACTAGATGTAATTTTAAAAACCACAGGGGGTGTACATGCTATTATACCAAACCTTAGGGGAGGAAAGTGTAATTATCCCTAATTTTAAAGTTTGATTTTAAATGATAATAATTTTGATATTATGACAATATAATTATAATAAATGATAAATATTGTGCATTAAATTATTATTCTAATAAATAATTAATAACATATTTATTTTAATTATTTATGATAATAATTTAGTGGTAACATAAATACGTTTAATTATTTCATAATTCTTTTATTAGTTGAGCAAATGTGTTGGAAAATTTCTTCATTGTTGTCAAATAAATAAATTAAAGACAATATTAACATAATGTAATTAAATATTTGCTCTTAACATAACTTACTTTTCCTATTTGATATTTTAATTTAGGGTAAAAAGTATAATTAGTCACATAAATTTGTATTTAAAATTACTTTGGTTCTTTAATTTTATTTTTACTTTAGTGTCCCTAAAATTAGTCTTTGTCTCCTTTTGATATCTCTAACCATTTCTCGGTGAAATATGACAAGATTTTGACTTTTTGAAGTATAAAATGATCAATTGAAGTTCACTTTCTTACTTTAGTTTCTTAAATTTGGAAAACTAACAAAAATCATTTTTTAGGAAGAAAAAGTACTTTTTATATTTTTGTACGTGGAATTGATATAATTATCTTTAATTCTTTAAATTTATAAAATTTTCAAATTATTTTTCCTAGTATTTTTGTCAATTACGGTGAATTTTTAAGAAATGTGAAATTTATATACAGGCCTACATATCTTTTTTATTGAAAATATTAGGAAAAGAACATTTATCCTAGAAGCAGGATAACGAGAATAATGATTAATTTTGTTTGAAATCGCAGAAATAAATAACACGTGGTTATTATGTTATAATTTACATAACATAAAGTGTCTGTATTTTTGGGCATCAAATGTTGGAAAAAGTTCTACAAACACTACAAAAAAATTTTATTACAACAGAATTTTGGGATGAATTTCTTTGAAAATTTGTCCTAATAAAATAATTGAGACGACTTTTGTAATTATGGTAAATTCCTCCAATTTGCGTCTGTCATTTGCGGCGATTGTGGGGATCAATTGCAGGGACGGATTTTGTGATGTACACGTATCCATCACAAGGTCGTCAAAGTATTTGTGACGACTTTGTGATGACTGTTTTGCTACAATTCAAATCCATCTCAAATTCATCAAAAAGAAGTGTATTGGATTTTGCGACGAATTTGTGACGACTATTTTGCTGCAACTTCAAATTCGGACAAAACTTATGACTTATTTTTTAACAAATGTGAGATGAATTTTGTTAAGCAGTTTTTGTTTTCAAATTATTTCATAAATTGAGATAAATAATAAATCAAAAAGTGCAGTATGTAAATTTTTTAAATACAAATTGCAAAAAATTAGAAATTTATTTAATGCAAAATACAAACTAGTTTAATTAATAATATATCCATCAAAAAATAAATTAGTAGGAGTATACCTAATGTGGGTTGGGCCAATTTATGTAATTTCTTGGCCCAACCCAATATTTCCGGTCTTTAGAAAGCTCTACCCAAGCCTAACCGACAATCATCAACACTGTGGTCTAATTGAGTTGGGGCGGTTTTTGCAGTCTTTAGTATAGAGTCAATCACCTATACAATTATATTAGTATTTTTGACGACTTATGCTTTTGTTACAGTTATTTTGTCATAACAAATGTATTTTTCTATAGTACTAATTATAATAAATAAAAAAATATGATATATCGATTACAATATGCAAAAAATAAACACTTATACATGGTTATATGTTTAGTTTAAAAGAATACAAATAAATATAAAAATATTTACCAATTTTTTTAATGAATTTTAATTAGATTGAGCCTGGTCTATTAAACACGAGCCCAAAACCTTAGATGACCTAGGTTATGTAAGGAACTCCTCCTTGGAGAATAGCTTGGAGACACATTTTTCGGCAATTGGTTGGATATAACTAGGTTAACTCATGTGTATATGACTAGGTCATATATATACCACATAAGCCAACAAGGCCATTTACTACTCTCTCCAAAGTTTCGGTTTTTCTCTCTTCAACACTCCATAGTTTTCTTAGACTTTTGGATAAAAAGAAAATTATGAAGATCAAATACCTTCATTCAATAACACTTATTTGATCTCCTTTGTTCCATGATAATTCTTGCTAGCACAAGAAGATCACGTCATTCGAGTGGAAGTTTCACCATTTTTAGGGGATCTCAACATTTCTCGGTTCAAAACTTCCATAGGACAGAAGGAATCAACACTTGTAGGTGGTTCAAGAAAACAACGAGGGTATGGTTTACTTTTCCTTTTAGCCCTCTCATTTTTCTTGTGTAGTTCTTAGCCTATGTTTGTTATTTGTACACCAAATGCTAAAAAAAGATCAAAGGTGTACCCCTTGATTGGGAATTTACATGCTTGTTTTCGGTTGATTTAGATTTTTTGCGCTTCCACCGAGTTTTCCGGGTCGATCCACTTTCTTCAATCAGTTCTTTCATGGACTTCAGCACCTCGGTGGGCTAAATTTTCCTGCAAGCTTGAGGATGGGAACCTGCAAAGCACTCCGACACCCAAGATAGGATCCAATATTGAAATAATAATACTAAAAGAGGATATTATGCGGAAAAAATAATGATGTATCATAAAAGTTGTGAATAAGAACAAGAGCGTGTCCTAAAAATCTCTTGTGAATGCTTTTAGATCCGTTGCACTCTTGAGGGGGCTGAACCTGATTTTTTATAGCCAAAGTTCCCCAGTGGTGAGGGAATCTAATCCCTAAGAGGGTCGAGGAGGCGGATGCCAATGGATAAACATCCCAAGCATCCTTATCTTGATTGTTGGAGAGATCCGTGGTAGTCCTTTCTAGTCTAGAGGCTTCAGCGGGATGAGTCAGTGGTCTTATCTTTCTTGACCTTCTCGTCATATCCTCTCCCAAATTGCATTTTGCCATTTTGATGGGATGTCCAATTATCTGCCAAAGTGGAATCGAGCTCTTTAGGCCTCTAGTGAACAAGTCCTTCCCTTGGGCCTTTCACTTTCTTAGGCCGCACCTAGGGGAAGGCATGTGAGGCGCATTCCACCCCTTTTTTATTCTTTAGACCTCTTGGTCTTGCTATAGGGTTGAGCACTGGACTTGACTTTTGGCTTCCTATTTGTGACCATATCAATAATATATTATTATCATCAACATTATAAACCTAACAATTAATAGAAAAAACCCAATGAATAATTGTCATTATGTGCATAAAAATAAATTGGACCAAGCAGCATAAAAAAGAAATTTAGGTCCATGGCGCCCTTCAGGGAACCCAGGAGACAGAGTTGGACAAGAAGGTATCTTCCGAAAAATATATTAGCAAAAACTAGTCCAGTCGGCCTATGTCCAAGAGGACTCTAATCCAATAAGGCTTCATATGCCTACAAGAAGGCTTCGGGACTTGAAGTCCCGCAACCAAAGTCAAAGGTCCTCCACATAGCGCCCATAGGGGAATTAGGTGGCAGCCATGTAGTGTTAGACAATTGGATTCGCGATTTTGAGAACTATTTAGCAATCTTTATGAATATGATATTATTTTGATGAATGTAGTAAGCATTCATCTATGACACCATGTGTTTGTTGTGCTTACTATTTATATTGAACGGTGTTTTAACGTCACAGCAAATGATCACAAACCAATTGAATAACCCATGTACTTGGGCTACGTATTGGATGGCAGCTACGAAACCAACTTTTGAGGGTTGGTCTGAAACGTTCGAAGTCCAGGACCTCGAGACTGGGCATCGAGAGACCTATAAAGACCTGCACTAAGTATTGCATTTATTAGATGAGTGCCGTGTTTCATCGGCGACAGACACTGGATATCTATCCAATTTTAGTGGATATGTTGACTAGGTTGTTAAATAATTAAACTGACTCGTGGGAATCATCATATGGAAGCATTGGAGGCTTGGTCGGTATGACTTGAGTTTTCCGCTTCGATAGTACAAAATTAGTCCTTGGACTTGAGGAATCATGGCAGTCGCATGCATATGATGGTTATATCTTGGATCTGGCGATAGATGAATGTGTGTTCGGTGTGGTCATTATAAGCCTTGTCCTATGTATTTAGCACGGTTGATTTAAAGATAGAATCCGTCCCCTATCAGGATATGATGGATATATGTCCTATGCGCTCTGAGATGGTTTAAACTCTCTAAGTCTATGGTTATAGCGATTGGTCGAATAGGAAATGGTTTCCTTTGTCTATCAACAGAGTAAACGCATCTCAAATATTAAGTATAGTTGTCTGGTCCAGGATGGAAACCGATACCCAATTCTATGCCCTAGACTAAGGTCGGGAGATGGTCGATGGAAAGACCATACAGTATGGAACTGGAGAGCCTAAATGTTCACGCCAACATTCACCTAGTCTCTAGTCCCATGGACCGTTTCTAGACGACCACCCATGGTAACGTGCATTTCGATTAATGATTAATTAAATTAATTATTTTTATTTGGCACAATGCCCAAGTCTAGTTGAGGGTGAACCTAAAGAGTCAAAGACAAATCACTATGGATGACTCAAGGATTAATTAATTGAATTAATTAATTTTGGGCTTAATACCTTTAAATTAATTGGATTAATTTATTAGGTTTGACTTAATTAATTGATTGGATCAATTAATTAGAATTTGAGCTTAGTTTCATTTAATTGGATCAAATAAATCTTTGGACAGAGTTGGGTTAAAATTAATTTAATTAATTATTATCCAATGGTCATTGGTTAGGTTTAATTTAATTTGATGAAATCAAACCCGATCCATATTTGAAGTCCAAGCCCATTTGAGGGAGGTTAGAGTAAGTTAAGAAGGAGTTGAAACACCTAACCATGATGAAGATAATGGTGTGGATATTTCATCATGGTTGAAGGTTATATGCATGTGTGTATATAGGTTGCCTCAAAGGCAAACTTCGTAGTTATTGAATTTTGAATTCAATTGTCTGTAATATATAAAACTACACAAATATCATGTAAAACTAACAACCTAATCCATGAAATTTGCCTCTTTTCTCTCCAAAATGTTCTTCTTTTTGTTCCATATTGAATTGGATTCAATTTCGAACATAAAAGATTACAAAAGAACTAATTAATAGTATTAGTTCGAAGTTGTTTTTCTTCTTTTTCTTTGTTCTAAGCAATAGAAAAAGAACTAACTCTCTTCCTTAGTGTGGTTTGAACAAATTAGAAGGGTTCTAATTTGAATCCTAAAGTGAATGGAAATGGGAGAATGTAAAGGGAACAATGCACGTTGCTAGTTAACTATAGAAACAAAAAAGTAAAGTTTCATTTTTGTTTCTATGCTTTTTGTTTCATCCTCTAGCCACTTGTCTAACATGTCTATATGTTGATTATTATGCTTTTGAAAAACACCAAACACCCGTGAATTTCAAAGGGAACACCCCTTTAAACTGGTTTAAATAAGTTTTTTTTTTATTTCACGCTTCTATCGCATTCCTGGGCCATTCCGATTCTTTCAATTTGCAGCTTCTACAACTGGTTCATTTGTAGATTCTTTGACAGGTTCATTTCTTCCCATAACCTGACATAACAACTATTAACAACTAATATGACATTAATAAAGCATTAATAAAAAAAATATGACAATTTCACCTGAAATAAAAGCCATAGGACCATATTCTTCTACACGCAAATCCATTTTAAGCAATGTCAAAAACCAATCCCATGTGTCATTATTTTCTTTCATCACCATACCATAACAAATGGGAAAGAAATTGTTATTCGGGTCAATAGAAACAGCAGATAAAAAAAATCCCCCATAAGCCTCCTTCAAATGACACCCATCAACAGAAATGACAGGTCTACGACCATTCAAAAAATTCAATTTTAATGCTTGAAGACAAACATAAAACCTGTCAAACATGTTTTGCCCCCTTTCTTACTCAGTCCTTCACAGTAGACCCAAGATTACTTCTTTTTATCTCATCAGTGTAGTCCCACAACAAGGCATACTGCTCACTAGCACTATCCTCAAGCATAAGCAACACAAGTCTTTTGGCTCTTACAACCTGATTTCTTGTTATATTGCATCTGATCTCTTCAATTGCATCAATCCCTTAATCCCCCTCCTCTTATCAGTTTTTAATTTATGCATGTATTTCTTTGAGAGCCATGTTGATTTCATATTTTTCACATGAAAGCTGATGTTACAGTGTGATTAGGGACATAATTCATAATTTGAAATGTCCATTCACTCTTCAAGACACAAGCATGAATTCTCCACATGTAGTCATTATCAGAACATTTTGCATGCAATCTCTCCTTGTCATTTTTTGCAATCCTTATGTTTCTTTTGTTTTTGATGACATGTCATTGAATAGCCTATCTCAATTCAGCCTTATTACTGAAAATCATGCCCAATTCAAATGTAGGTTCAAACAAATATGAAGGATTGAGAACAGAAAATGTGTTCTTTTTCCCTTCCACATCATATTCTTTATCACTTTGCAATTCATCCCCACTGCACACAATGTTCTCATCCCCAGACCACTCAATATCAGTGTCCTCAACCCCAACCTCTTCCGTAATAGTGTCCTCATTTTTTGTTCTTTCTGACTAATCTCAATCCCCTCATCATCACCCTGAAACACCCAATCATCTTCCTCATTTTCTATACTTTTTTCTTCAGGCTCCTCACTGATTTTGTATTCATACTCACTGTCATCGTCTTCAAAATTCTCGCCACTGGAGGTTGACTCTTCCCTTCTCTCTTATTCTTCGTTCTCCCATACCTCCCCATTTATGTAAATGTTTACCTCCACGTCATCCTCTAACCGTACAAGCATTTCTTGAAGAAGTGAATTGCAATTTTTGATTTTGAATCCGTTATTTTCCTTTATAAAGTATTGTTCTTTTTCCTTTAACTCCAACATTATTACTCAATTCACCAAGAACTTCAAGCCCTACATATTTGTACTCCATGTGGTCAAACTTATATTTAGACGACCCCCACATATTCACTTTCAATTAATTTACCAACATAGTGTAGGCCACTTTCTTTTTTATTTGTGCAGTGACAAAAAATAAGAAAAACAAAACAAAACAAACAAAAACAGAAAAAAATTAATACAACAATATAGGAACAACATTAAAAACAACAGTTACACAGGTCCCACAACATCAAACTAAATAAAAAAGCAAAAACAGAGAAATAAGAAAATATAAGGGGACTACTTCACCCCAGCCGCAAAGCATATATCAGTTCAAAAAGTACTAAAAAAAAGTTCAAATGCATTCGAGCGTGTTGTCCCTATTTCATGGACGACTTCAATAGTAAACATCTCAATTTGTCCCCATCTTATATAACAGTTCACCAAGTAGTAAAAAACCCACCAAAATCAGTGTTTGTCCCCATCTCATGGACCCCTTCACCCCAACCACAAAGTAAATAACACCAAAAATTACATCTCGCATTCTCGAAATTACCATCTTCTCGCAAAATACAACAACAAACAAGCATGAAAAAAAATACAGAACGAAAAACCTATTATATTTTGGTGAGGGCTTGTCATTTAGGGCTGGTAACGAATAACAAACATGGTATCTTCATCAGTTTCGGCAAGATTGTCGAACACGAAGAACATGTTTGATTTGGGGAGAAGATAGGGTTTGGTTTGATGTTTCTATTCATTACGGTGAAAAGGGGCACTCGAGGAGGGAGTGGCCACAACTACTCTATAACCTAGGTATGTATGTGATTGAAATAAATGTGATAACTATTTCTATTAGAATTAATGACAAAAATTCAATTGGATTGGCGGTTTTGGGAACCATTTAGCAATCTTTATGAATGTGTTATTATCTTAATGAACGTAGTAAGCATTCATCTGTGGCACCATGTGTTTCTTGTCCATACTATTTATGTTGAACGGTGTTTTTCAAAGCACCGCAAAATGCGAGTGGATCGGCTCGGGAATGCGCAAGCGAAAACAATAATACAAAATTACGTAAATTAAAACGAAACGTGATAAAACCATAATTTGAAGGGGTGTACTCTTGGAGTTCTCAGGCGTTCGATGTAATTAATAACAACAACAATAAAATTAAACGGGGCTAATGGTTGATTGAAAAACGAGAGGTGCGTAAAACATAAATCAAAATTACCTCTTTGATTTAATTTACTTTGAACCTCCTTCGTTTGGTCTGTTCATCCAAGGCTTCAATGTAGAAGCCCACTAAAGTTATGTCTACACCACATCGGAATTGGGATCCCTCAAATCTCTTTGCTAGTAGAAAATTAGGGAGAAAAAATACACCAAGTGTGTTTATGAGAGGGGCGGCCGAATGGTGCTTAGGTGTAGGAAATTATTTTGTGTTATTTTGTTATGTATTCATTAGTCATTTCAAATGACTAATATACATATGTATACCATGAATGAATGTATTAGAATGTGTTTGGATTCATTCTATCATCCATAAGGTAATAAAATCTTTTATTCCAAATAAACGATGACAAACATGCCACTTTCTAGAAGTGAATTTGTTAGTCAATAATTTCTCTTTCTAGATTTTCCACCAACTTAATTGAGGGGTGCTTGGGCCGATTTTATTAAATAAAATACAAGGCCCAATGATTTTAATTAAATTCAATTTTATTAAAGCCCACTTAATTAAGTCCATCGTATATTTGATCCAATTAAATATATGAGCCCAATTAGCTTTTATTAATTAATAAGTCCAACTTATTAAATAATAAGGGTAAGCCTAATATAAATTAATCTCATTAATTTATTCTTCGGATCCTCCATCCAATGGATCCCTCTCATTAATAAGTAATCCAATTAATTCCTCATCCCTTCTTGGTGATTTGTGCGTGGCTCTGAGATTCACCTTTCAACTAGATTTGGGCTAGTGTCAAATACTATTATTACTTAAATCCAACTTAATTATAATTCTTGACCAACCCTTGATCAAGAAAGCCCGTGACACAACGGAGGACGTCTAGCAACAGTCTATGGCACTAGAGACTAAGTGAAAATCCATATGAAGTCTCAGGCTCTCAAGTCCATACGGGTACTGTTCTTCTATCTACCATCTCCTTAGTGTATAGCATGGAATTGGGGTGTCGGTTCCTATCCTGGACTAGGTGTATATACTTAATACTTGAGATTGTGTTACGCCAAATTGCTCGACAAAGGAACCTCTTTTTCCTATGCAACCAATGACTGTCGCCACAGTTTTTCCATAGAGCGTTAACACATCTTCAAATGCGTAGGAGATACCTCTGTCACGTTTTGACAGGGAACGGATCCTCTTCTTGGAACTCAATCATCCTCGCTACATGCTTTGACTGCACTAAACAAGGCCTATTATGATCAAGTTTGGGACACAATCACCTCTCTCATAAACCCAAGATGCAGTCATCACATGCACGTGACTGCCGTGATGTCCTCAAGTCTAAGGACTACTCCCATACTATCGAAGCCGGGGATTCAAGTCATGCCGACCAAGCTCCAAGGGTTCCATATGACAATCTCCGCGAGTCAGTTTAGTCAATTCGACACCTAGCCAATTGATCCATTCAAATCGCATAGACGTCCAATGTCTGTTGCCGATGAAATATGACCAAATGAATGCGACTCTTAATGCAAGTTTCAGTAGGACTCTCGATGCCCAGTCTCAAGGTCCTCGACTTGGAACATTTCAGACCAACCCTCGAAAGTTGGTTTCATAGCCTCCATGCAATATACAACCCAACTACATGGATTATTAAGTGGTCTATGGGCATCTGTTGTGAGTCATAGATGTGCTTGCTGTAATTTCATAAGCACAACAGATATATGTGCCAAAGACAAATACTTACCATATTCTTCGAGACAATATTGCTTAAATAAAGATTGCTTGGATGGTTACCATAACCGCCAATTCAATTGGCTTTTGTGACCTATTTCAATCGTTTTAACGTCATAATAAATGCCCATAGACCAATTAAATAACACATGTAGTTGGGCTGCAGGGTGGCAGCTATAAAACCAACTTCTGAGGGTTGGTGTAAAATGTTCCAAGTCAAGAACCTAAAGACTAGGCATCAAGAGTCCTATAAAGACTTGCACTAAGTATTGTATTCATTGGATGAGTACTGAATTTCATTGGCGACAGATATTGGATGTTTATGCAATTTTAGTGGATTAGTTGACAAGGTTTTTAACTGATTGAACTGACTCACGGGAATCGTCATATAGAAGCCTTAGAAGCTTGGTACTTGGACTTGAGGAATCATGGCAGTCGCATGCATATGATGGCTATATCCTGGATCTGGCAAGATATGACTCTGTCGTCGATGTGGTTGGTATAAGCCTTGTCCATTGTAGTCGGAGTATCTAATGAAGACGGTGGATATCAAGATAGAATCTGTCCCCTATCAGTATATAATGGATGTATCTCTTATGCGCTCTGAAATAGTTCAAACTCTATAAGTCGAATACGAAACGATTTCCTTTGTCGATCAATAAACTAAATGCATCTCAAGTAATCAGCATAGTTGTCTGGTCTAGGATGGGAACCGACACCCAATTTCATGCCCTAGACTAAGGCCGGAGCATGGTCGATGGAAAGACCATACCTATATAGAACTTCGAGAGCCTAAATGTTCATGCCAACATTCACATAGTCTCTAGTGCCATGGCCGGGAGATTTATTATTTATTTATACTGGACACAATACTCAATTTTAGTTGAGGATGAACCTAAAAAGTCACACACAAATCACTATGGAATTGGTGGAATTAATTTGGATTGAATTTGAGAAGAAACAAATTAATTTAATTGGAGTAAATTAATTCAAGGAGAACATATAAATGATTGGATCATTTATTTAATAATCCATTTGATGGATTGCTCAAGAATTAATTAATTAGATTAATTAATTTTTGGACATAACACCTTTAAATTAATTTGATTAATTTATTAGATATAACTTAATTAATTGATTAGATCAATTAATTAGTGTTTGGCCTTAGTTTTATTTAGTTGGATTAAATGAATTGTTGGATTTTGTTGAGGTAAATTTAATTTAATTAATTATTATCCAATTGACTTTTGGTTGGGTTTGATTTAATTTCATTATATCAAGCCCGGTGCATACTTAAAATCCAAGCCCATTTGAGGGAGGTTCGAGCAAGTTAAGAAAGAGTTGAAACTCCTCACCATGATGAACAAGATAGAGTGGTTATTTCATCATGGTTGAAGGTTATATGAATGTGTGTGTATAGGTTGCGTTAGAGGCAAACTTGGTACTTATTGATTTTTTAATTTAATTGTGTGTATTATATTAGAGGGCTTCTAATTCAGATCATAAAGTGAACGGAAGACGCACGAAAAGAAAAACAACATATATTGCTACTCATCTAAAGAAACTTGGGAGTATGGGGAAGCCCCGCATACGTCAAGAGGCTAGTGGGGGACAAACTAAAATCTAGATCTAATCTATGCTGGTTTCTCGAATATCTGAAAGAAAGTGCACTATTCTTGAAAAGGGTTATCGAAAGGTCCAACTAAGGCGTCAAACAAGCTTCTCAAAGCTGTAACATGCATTTTTATGAAGTCATACGGGGGTATGATTTCACCAAGGACGAATCTGATCCTTGTGTATACAATAAGATTAATGAGAGCTCAGTTGCGTACCTTGTGCTTTATATTAACGACATCTTTGTCAGTGGAAATGATGTCAAGATATTGAAACATAAAATCACGGTTGTCCATTTAATTTTCCATGAAGAATATAGGTGAGGTTTCCTACATCATTGGAATCAAGATTTACAGGGATAGATCTAAAAGGATGTTAGGATTGACCAAATTCTCGTACATTGAGAATGTCTTGAAAATATTCAAGATGGAAAACTCAAAACGAGGATTCCTTCGAATGAGGCATGGGATTAAGCTATCCAAGAAACAGTCTCCCAATACCGATTAGGAACTTAAACAAATGTTGGATATCCCCTATGCTTCAACTATGGGCAATATTCAGTGTGTTGTCCAATGCACTACGCCCGATCTCACATACGCTTTGAGCGCAACGAGCAGATATCAAGTGTGTGCTGGTCAAGCACACTAGAGTGTGATCAAGACCATACATAAGTACCTGAAGAGGACAAAAGATATGTTCTTGATCTACGTTGGTGGAGAATTGATACTAGAAGGTTACATTAACGCTAGCTTCCAGTCAGATGATGATGATGCCAAGTCCCAGTCATGTTTTGTATTCAATCTAAATGGTGGTGTGGTTACTTGGAAAATTTCCAAACAAACTACCACAACGGATTCCACCGCAAAAGCTGAATATAGAGTAGCTTCAAGGAAGCAGTTTGGTTCAAAAACTACATCCAAGAGTTGGATGTAGTGCCTAGCATTGCTGGATCGATAGTTATCTTTTGCGATAACAATGGGGCAATAGCACAGAAAAAGGAACTGAGATCTCATCACCGTTCCAAATACATTCTTAGAGGCTACCATCTTCATAGAGAGATAGTGAGTAGAGATGTCGTACGGATGATCGAGTCAACTCAATAGAAAATACAGCAGATCCACTAACTAAATAGGTATTTCAAATTTCTCATACTCCACATCTTGATAAGATGAGTTTGAGGTCGATTGGTGATTGGCTTTAGGTCAAGTGGGAGATTGTTAGGATAGATGACCAAAAAGCCAATTAGATTGGCCTGGATGTATTCTATTCTAACAATTAATCGATATTATGTAATATTAGTTTATGTGAATAAATGAGTATTCGCTTATTTGGCATTTACTTTACTAGGCTCATTCTGTATGTTTGCATTTGATTGGACATAACAACAAAGCCCAAAGACTAATTAGAAGCTGTGTAGTTGGTCGCACATTGGATGGCGGTAATGAAACCAACTGCCAAAAGGTTGGGTCTATGATATTCCAAGTCGAGGACCTCGAGATTGGGCATCAAGAGTCCTATGGAGACTTGCACTAAGAATCGCATTCAATTAGTTAAGTATTGTGTTTCATTGGTGACAAATATGGGGAGTCTATGTGATCTTAGTGGGTTGATTGACTAGGTGTCGAATCAACTGAACTGACTCGTGGGGATTGTCATATGGAAGCATTGGAGGCTTGGTCTGTATGACTCAAATTCTCGGTTATGATCGTACGGGAGTAGTCCTCAAACTTGAGGAATCATGGCAGTCGCGTGCATAGGATGATTGGCATCACAACCCTTGTCCAGTGTAATCGGAGTATGTAGTAAGGACGGTGAGTTCTAAGAAAAGGATTTGTCCCCGTCAGTATGTGACAAAAGTATCTCCTATGTACTTGGAGATCCGTTGACGCTTTACGAATCTATGGGCACAGTCCTTGATTGAATAGTAAAAATAGGTTCCTATGCCGAGAAACATGGCGTTATGCAATCTCAAGTATCAAGCATAGACGCGTAGTCCAAGATAGAACCAACACCTAATTTCATGCCCTAGATTAAGGTCGGGAGATGGTAAATGGAAGGACCATACCCAAACCGACTCGAGAGCCTAAATGTTCACACGAATATTAACCTAGCCTCTAGTGTCAGGCTACCCACTGTGACGGGCTTTCATGATGAAAGGTAAATCAAGACTTATTAATTAATTAGATTAATCAATAATAGTATTAGGCACTAGCCCAAGTCTATTTGAAAGGTGAACCTAAAGAATCGCACACAAATCACCGAAAGGAACAAAGAATTAATTTGGAATTAATTCCACAAGTAAAATTACTTACAGATGAGAGAATCCATTGGATGGAAGGTCCAAGGATAAATTAATGGAATTAATATATAGTGGACTTGTCCGTGTTATTTAATATGCTGGACCTTATTCATTAATAAAGACAATGAGGGTTTATGTATTAAATTAGATTAAATACATTGGCTCAATTGGATGGATTTTATATAAAAATTAGATTTAAATAAAAATTCATTGGGCTTGTATTTTTAAGTATAATAATACATCCAATGTATAATAAAAACCATGATATCCAATATTTTAAAAATAATTATATACAAAAAACACAAGTTTAAAATTACAATTAAAAGGATGATTAAAATATGTGCATCCAATGCAACAAAATAAACCAATTAATAATGCAATCTAATTTTAGAGTAATCCAATTTAATGCAAAATGAAATTAGCAAAAAGTAATAATTATTAGAAAATGTGCAGAAATCAGAAAAAATCTAATTTTTCGGAGAAACAGCAAGAACGGCCCAGCCGACCACCGCCGCCTGGAGCTGCACAGTGCCTGTGCAGTGCACCTACCTGCAGATGCATACGAATTCGCGTTAGTTGTAAATCAAGTATTAGCTCTTTGATTGATTTACTTTGAACCTCCTTCGTTTGATCCGTTCACACGAGACTTCAACGTAGAGGCCCTCGAAAGACGTGTCCGCACCACACCAGAATATAGGGTTCCTCAATTTAATTTGCTAGAAAAGAATTGGGGAGAAAAACACATTAAGTGTCGGAAGAAGATCGGGAGGCCGATTTTTAACTCTAGGGTAGGAAATTATTTTTGTGTTGTGTGTTATGTCTTCATTAGTTATTCTATATAACTAATATACATATATATACTTTGTATGGGTACACTAGAATGTGTCTAAGTTCATTCCACAATCCAAGAAAATAAATCATTTATGCCAAATAAAGGATGACTAACATGGCACTTTCCAAAAGTGAAGTTGTTAGTCAATAATTTTCTTTTCTAGAATTTTCCAATAACTTAGTTAGGGGGTGCTTTGTCCGATTTTACTAAAATAAAATAAAAGGCCCAATTAATTTTAATTAAATTTAATTTAATAAAAATTCACCTAATTAAGCCCATCATATATTTAATCCAATTAAATATATGAGCCCAATAAGCCTTTATTAACTAATAAGTCCAACTTATTAAATAATCCCATTAATTTATTCTTGGAGTCCTCCATCCAATGGATCATTCTCATTTATAAGTAATCCAATTAGTTATGGAATCAATTCCAAATGAATTCCTCATCCCCTTCGGTGATTTGTGTGTGACTCTTTAGGTTCACCTTTTAGCTAGACTTGGGGTAGTGTCAAACACTATTATTAATTAAATCTAATTTAATTAATAATTCTCAATCAACCCTTTCATTAAGAAAGCCCGTCACCATAGATGGTCGTCTACCTACGGTCCATGGCTCTAGAGACTAGGTGAATATCCATGTGAACTTTTAGGCTCTTGAGTCCATACGGGTATGGTCCTTCCGTCTATGGTCTCCCGGCTTTAGTTTAGAGCATGAAATTGGGTGTTGGCTTCCATCCTAGACTAGGAGTCTATGCTCAATACTTGAGATCGTGTTGTGCGAAATTGCTCAACATAGGAACCTCTTTTTTTTATTCGACTAATGACTATGACCACAATTTTATAGAGTGTAAACGCATGTCTAAGTGCATCGAAAATACCTCGTCACGTTTGACAGGGGACGGGATCCTTTTCTTGGAACTCACTGTTCCCGCTACATGTTTTGACTACACTGGACAAGGCTTATAATGATCCTGTCTGAGACACGATCACCTCTCGAACAAATCCAAGATACAGTCATTGCATTCACATGACTACTGTGATTCCTCATGTTTGAGGACTACTCTCGTATTATCGAGTCGAGGATTCGAATCATACCGATCAAGCCTCCAAGGCTTCCATATGTCGATCCCCGCGTGTCAGTTCAGTCGATTCAACACCTAATCAATCGACCCACTAAGATCGCATAGACATCCCACGTCTCCGCCGATGAAACACGACACTCATCAAATAAATGCGACTGTTAATGCAAGTCTCCATAGGACACTTGATGCCCGTACTCAAGGTCCTCAATTTGGAACATTTCAAACCCAATCCTTGGCAATTGTGATGTTTAAGAGAAATGCAAATATATATATATATATATATATATATAATGAGCACAACAAATGTAATGCCAATAATAAATACTCATTTTATTCACTAAATAATATTACATAGAATCAAGTTATTGTCAGAATAAATTACAAGTATACCAATTCAATTAACTTTCAGATCACCTATTCTAACAGAAAAAATATGCTATATACTCACTTTTTGAAATGGGCATAGTCATTTCAAAGGTTGTTCCAAGTTAGCTACATGGAATCGTTTCGTTATGTAAACAAGGTCGTTTATTTATGTGCAGAAAAGACCGTTCCCAACATATTTGACAAATTTCGGATATGAATTATTTTTAAAATTCTAAATGATGATATTTTTTGTAAAGATGACAAATCACCATTCCAAATAATTAGACATTTGTTATGAAAACTGTTTAAAAAAAATATTTTTCTGTAAACCATAAAAAAAATAAAAGGAACTCATTTCCGACACATTAATGTCGAAGAAAAGTATAAACTGTGATAAATAATACAACAACTATATAGAAAAAATTTGAGTGAGATTGGTATATTTTCACGAAAATGAAATGAATTTTTATATTAATATATAGTTATATGTATTCTAATGATGTTATTATCATTTTATATTATTATATTATATTGCTTAATCAGATCATCTAATTTTAGATCAAATTGTTAGATACAATCAAACAGACTAAGAAACAAAATGTAATGAAGTTTTGCATTACTTTTATAGACAATTGTCGAGATATTGTACCCGAAATTCATAATTGATCTTTTTGATTGATGCATCATTAAATCAGCCCATCTAATTTTAAATCAAACCGTTAGAAATGATAAAATAGATAGAATCTTGTATATGTTGAAATTTAATATAAACCCGTCTCATGGATGTTGAGATTTTTGTTACGGGTAAATTTAAAATTTTGGAATGATTTTTGCATATTTCAATGGCCTAGTTATACATATTGGTACGGCTTTTTAAAAAATTGACTCCCACCATTTTTTGGGATTTTTGCTAGAAACAAAATAATTGAGAAATGTATTAAAATAACAGTTCCAAAATTTGAAATTTTCTCTAAATTCTGGATATGGTACCAGTTAAATTTTACTTTGTAACATCCTTTGGAACAATTTGTATAAAAAAATCATTCCAAATTTAATATTCCCACCAAAAATTTATATTTTCCGCCAAATATAGTTCTGTTTCATATGTGTTTTTGAATGGATATGTTAAATAAATCTTTAAATTTCTGGTCGGTTTGTAACTATTATCTCCACAAAACTTGCAGTACGCTAAATCAATATCGTTCTTCAAATATAGCATGCGACCATCTTTACATGTATTAATCTTCTTAACAGGTAGACCCAAATCCCTTATCAACCTCTTCGTACTATAGTAATCAGTAGGCAGGATGTAATCTCGAGGCAATATATTACTAGTCTGCTGGGACACCTAATCATTGCATCTCTAAAAAAAATTATTCTCATCATTGATGTTCACCAGTCCAATAACCGTTATCAGCTGAGGTTAGGTACAATCGATGCACAATGACTAGTCGACAACGTGCACTACATCAAAAAAATGACCGGCTAACCTCGAGAAGTAATCATAGGAGGGGCCCATCATACCACAAACTAGAACCGGTATCAGTAGGATAGGACCTTATACCCTCATCAGCTACACCCTCTTGGTAAGATAAAAAGAACCAGGCTTAGTCGCATCATAAATCATCCTCTATACCCAATCTACATGTTGGCCATCACCTCCCTGCGTAGTATCCTCCTAAGCAGCTAAGGTTCACTCCTCCTGCATTGCGGCGCGGTCATTAAATCAAAATACTCCTGCACCCTTTCTATGGGAAGTCGAATTAAAGTATTCCAGCATAAATATTCTCATACATGAGTTAAAATCTACCTCGTCTGGTATTGGAACCATTCGTTTGGTATTTTCTACATGAGCACCTAATCTTCTCATTGTTAATATGTTCACACTGACACTTGGTTCTTTCTAATACTCGCCCTCCGCAGTAAGTTTTTTTTATACATCCATCTCCTTAATTGTTTTAACAGAATAATCACTATACATGCATATATATATATATAGTATTAGTAGCAAGTAATATATAATTATACTTCAAGCTATAAATTAATAAATATTGCTTGCTACTAATACTATACATATATATATACTTAACATAAAAATACAAAAAAACTATAATATTAAATTGCAGTGTAGTTAACAAAAAAGGATTCAAGTTGTTACCTGATCAACCAGCTAAAAGAATTAATGGAGAATGATAAAATTATGCAATTCTAGTTGATCAACTGTATATGCTCGCAAATGAAAGAGAGATAGAGAGTGTATGTAGGTTAACAATTTATGACAATGAAAAAGAATGAAAAAAAAAATGCTATACACACACACATATACATATATATATATATATATCAGGTATTTCTAAACGAGCTTTGGAACAATTTTTTTGAGCGGTAAAAAGTAGTCATTAAAATATAACTGTTATGCTACAAAACACCTATTTTTGTAACACATTGAAACTGAACAAAAACACCTTTACAATTGATAATACTATTTGAAACGGTTTGTACCTGCTCCAAGACTATAACAATTTTTTATATACTATTGGAACAGAAGTTTTAGTATTAGCATAACCATTCCAATATAAAGCTAGCCGTTCTAAATGGTGTTCGAAATTTGGTACGTCCTTCATTTTGGAACAGATTTACGATCATTCACCTTTAAAAGTATTTGAAACGGTTCGTGTAACATATCACCCGGTACAAAAACACGATAATTCAACATAACGGCTATATGATGTCATTATTAATGATTTATTACAAAAATTTTACAAAGACATTCCAATTTGTAATGGATGTCACCCGTTCACATATCGAATTTTTTTTATAGTGAAATTATATCGAGCTTATATATATTGTAAAATAATAACATAATATATACTAATTTTGTGAGTAATGATATGATTTATATTAATATTTTATTCATGTAATTGAATATAAATATATAATTTTAAGGAGCATCAAAGTTTATTTTTATAAAATTACACAAAATGATAAATTTTAAATATTATTTTCTTCAAATAAGAATTCAAAATCACTAAAAATTAGTTAATGGAAAAAATTGGTGTTAAACATATTTTAAAGAGGTAATAAAAAGATCTTATAGAATGTAAATAGAAAGGGTGTTTTTCTTCTGTAAATGTTAACTTTTTTTTATTTTTTTATTTTTTTATTTTTGCATGGGGTTTTGATTACTTTTCAGTCATTAGTGGGGCGAATGCGAATGTATACTGAAGGGGTAAAAAGTGTAATTGACCCTTTTTTGTATTATTATGCATTTGCTGTAACCAAATTTTTGAGGGAAAATATAAACAACTCATTTCTAATATTACAAATGAATAAATTATTTTTTCTTGAAAAAAAAAATAATATACCTTTCTGTATTTTTTAAAATACAACAATTTATCTTTCTATATTTTTTAAAATGAAACAATTTACCTCCCTGTCTTTACTTCCTTAAACAGAGAGGTAAATTGTTTCATTTTAAAAAGCATAAAAAATAAATTGCTACTTTTATCCATAGAGAGATAATTTGCTAATTTGAATTAACAGAATGAGGTAAATTGTTATTCACCCAATTCTTGACAGGTATTTGTACGTTATTATGCTGTTACTGATAAAATATCATTAGTTAGGGATAATTTTAAAATTATCAATAAAATATATTTAACTACATAATAATTTTAAGTCTCATCATAATATAATCATTTTTTATGTCGGCACAACGTTTAATCAATTGACAATTTTTTATTCGTTGAGCAAATAAGTCAGAAAATGTCTTAATCGTTTTCTGAATATAAAAACATCAAATTAAATAAATTAATAGATAATATTACTATAATTTAATTAAACATTTACTCCCAACAAATCTTATTTCTCCTATTTGATATTTTTAGTTTAAGAATAAGCAGATTTCCCTACTTATCTATTGTGAATGTTCCATAGCTGACGGCAATGATACCTTATCATCATCGCACGGTCGCACCTAATACACGCCAAAATCGTGCTTCAGACAGGACGCCAGTACAAAAGCCAACTCAATTGGCCCCATCCTTTATTACTTATTTTACTTTCTATAACCATGCACGCTTTCAATTTCCCTCATCATTACTACAAATACAAAAATAAGGGAAATTTTAGAATCGACTCAATTTGATAAATTTTAAATTAATTATATAACAAGTGTAATATATTTATTATATATATTATGTAATTAATTTGGTCTGATCGAACTTAATTCAAGAAAAATTTTACCAAAAATAACAATGTATGCTTTGAAAGTTTCGCACAATGCGACAATGCTTGTGGAGAGCACAGTTGAAAAAAGACGAATCGTTTTTAATTTAATAATTATGAATTCAAATTTTTTAGTTAAAATGAGAATTATACTGATGAGTAATCCGTATATATTTTATAAATAATTTTAGAAACGTGTTCTTACTCATAATATTGATGGAATTAATTGAAATTATACAAATTTTATTATGCCCAAAAATAATTTATGCAACGTGCCAAACTTGCCCTACGTACCATTATTGCTTAGACAATGATGGATGCCATTGCAGTATATTAAGAAGATACCCGCCATTTCACCATCACCATTCACCACCACCCTGAGAATGACTTCCTCCACCCAAGTCACGGTGGTGGAACGCCGCCTCATCTCTCCGCCGCCGCGAACTGTGACAGCGACCTCTCTGCCTCTCACCTTTCTCGACATACCTTGGCTTCTCTTCTCCCCAAGTCAACCCCTCTTCTTCTATGACTTGCCCGTCTCCACAGCCGAGTTCATACAAACCATCCTTCCCAACCTCGAAAACGCTCTCTCCCTCACTCTCCAACACTTCTTCCCCCTCTCCGGGAAGTTGGTAACGCCGCCACTGTCCTCCATGCCGCCCCGTCTTGAATACACCGGAGACGACTCCATTTTCCTGACAATTGTTGAGGCCACGGCTGCTGACGCCGGAGATTTCAAGAATCTCACCGGCAACCACCCAAAATTGGCTCGAGATCTCAAGTGTCTTGTTCCTGTTTTGAGGAGTACCGGAGTAGGTTCAAAGCAGCAACTTCTAGCCGTTCAGATTACAGTGTTCCCTGAAGCTGGGGTTTGCATGGGCTTCGCGCTTCGCCACGTAGTAGCCGATGGGAGGACATTCAACAATTTCTTGAAGAAGTGGGGTGAACTTACCAAAACCGGTGGGGTTTGCGGGGCTGACGGGTCGGTGACCTTCCATGATAGGGCAGTGATAACAGATCCAGGTGGGCTTGAGTCAACTCTACTCAAAGAGTGGTCGAAATTGAAGAATTCACAAAAAATGGAAAATATTAATAAGGCTAATGGGTCAAAACACGATTTTTCAAGAGCCACATTCGTGTTGCGTCCACATGAAATGGAGAAAATCAAGATATGGATCTTGACCCGATCCGGGATGTTATTCGGGTCGAGCCAATTGCTCCTATCACCTTATGTCCTCACTTGCGCGTTCATATGGGCTTGCTGGATGAAAACTCATCAATTCACTTGTGAAGACGACTGTGGTGAAATCGTTCATTATTTTGGTTTCATTGCTGGTGGGATTACACGATTGCATTATACGGTCCCTAATACCTATGTGGGTAACTGTGTCGGATTCGGGCGATCGTCAGCTACTAGAAAAGAGTTAATGGGAGAAAATGGAGTGGTTTATGCTGCAAAAGCCATAGGGGACACAATCAAGAAGTTGAACGGAGATATGCTGGGTGGAGCCAAGAGTTGGATCTCGGAGTGGAAGGTCATACGTGAATCGGAGCTCCATGTAATGGTAACCGGGTCGCCGAAGTTGGATGTATATGGGTTGGATTTTGGGTGGGGGAGACCCGTGAAGATTGAAGAAGTGTCAATTGATACCACAGGTGTAATATCTCTTTGTGAAGGTAGAGAGGTTGTTGGAGCCATTGAAATCGGGTTGGCTCTCCCTAGGTCTAAAATGGATGTGTTTAGTAGTTTCTTCATTAAAGGAATGAATTCCTTTAGTATCCATTGTTAATGATTATTGAGTTTCTCCTGATTTGGTGGAATAAAACTAAATGCAGCATTGTACGAACTCCATGTTGGTCTTTTAGGATGTTTTATACTCTTAAATGTGCCATATTTTATATAAATGTGCATAATTTTTATAAAAATATTTTTAAAATTATAGTATTTATTTTTTTATAGAGTTAAAAATTACTTAAAATATAAAAGATAGTATATGTTTGTAAAGATATATATATATATATATAAGATGAAAATAAATGAGAAAAAAAATAACTATCAAAAAGTAGTTATGAAAAATCATGATGAGTGGGGAAGTTTAAAATAATTATTCAATTTTAAAAAAATTAACATACCTGATGTGCACTACTAGGGTGGCCTAATCAAAGATAGCAGGAAGGCTTGGGACGACCCAACCCTTGATTCTGAATATACTACCCCAAGTGGCCTGTATAACCAGGAGGCCTAAGAAGGAGGATCGAGACCCAAGAAACCTCAGATTCAGCCCATGGTCATTACCCAATAAGAACGATTGGCCCAAAAAGACCCAAAACCTGACAACTCCCTCTCCTACGTGGTGTACAACTGGCCCACCAATGAGCCGCCACCTCAAACCACGTCAGCCCTAGAAGATGATATATAAATGAAGGTCTCCCTAGCAACTAGGACTGCCTAGTATCTAGGACTCCTTGGAGGTGAGGGGTCTCCCTAGAGTGAAGGAGACTCCCATTAGATGCATCCAGTTACGAATAAGGATAATTTACTACTTATCCGGCTACCACAACTAATCTTCACAAAAATCTAGGAAAGTGGGATAAACCTCCAACAGACGAGGGTACTCCCCTATTATACAGGTTTGGTCTTCCAAATGGGGTATGACTCTCGGACTATATAAGCATTCTTCAAGCATCTTATCACGAATTCTCACATTCTTCTTAAAGCTCATTCAACATATCTCAATTTTCTATTGCAATTATTTACTTTCTTCCTTTATTTCACTTCAAATTCAATACTAACTTGGGCACCAGAGTGCTAATGTGTGTTTTTACAAGTCCCCTTCCCAAGATCCATAAACGTTTCAGCCCAAGCTTTGAACAATAGTACCCAATCTAGTGGGCCCCGTGCTATTTTTGCAAGCATCAAATTAGCGTCGTTTGTGAGAAAACAGAGTTGAAGACATGAGTAGCAATGGAAACACCCATCAATGCAACAAACAAACAGAAAGCCATGGAAACAACCGACAACTACCAGGCCTTGCAGGAGATGCTAGGGGAATCCCCAGCTCCAGCTAGGAGGATCATGATCCTAGGACCTTCCAGGCCCATTATGAAGAGACAAGCGGATCGGCTTAGGAACGCACTACAGGAAGCAAGTGAAAAAAATAATAAATGATAAAAATAAAATTATTCTACGACCAACCAAGGGGTGTACCCTTAGTGTTCCTGGGCGTTTGATATAGTATATGGATTTAAAAGTAAATAAAATAACGAATCCCAATATACAAAGCTATAGATTATAGAAACAAACAACAAGTGGTATTTAAATGAGATCTTACCTCTTTCGTTTGTTTTGTTTGAACCGGCAATCTTGCATTTGTTGGAATAGGTGACCACAAGTCAATAAGATTGGCAGTTTTGAGAACCATTCAAACAATCTTTATTTAAGTAATATTGTCTTGCCGAATATGGTAAATATTCGTGTTTAGCGCGTGTGTCTATTGTGCTTACCAAATTACATTAAGCATTGCTTTTAACGTCACAATGGATGCCAACAGACCACTTAATAACCCATGTAGGGGTGGCAGATGAGTCGAGCCGGCTCGCGAGCTCGGCGAGCCGGCTCGACTTTGAGCTCGACTCGAGCTCGAAAAATTCGAGCTCGAGTCGAGCCAGCTCGAGCTCGAGCTCCTATCGAGCTCGAGCTCGAGCTCATATGTGGTTGTTCACCAGCTCGCGAGCTGGTGAATATTTTTTTATTTTTTTTTATATTTTTTTTTATTTTTGAATTTTTTCTATATTTAATTTTATATTTAATATTCAATTAGTTTTATAATTAAAATTGACCATATATTATAATTGTTAATCAATATTATACATTTTATTTTAGATAGTAATAAATTATGTTACTTTTATTTATACATTTAATCTTTATATAAAAATAAATTTAATCAACAACTTAGTAAATTATAATTTTTTATAATTAAAATTATTATTTAATATGACATATATAAATTTTATGTTATATTTTAATATATATTTGTTTTATATTATATTTTTCTTAAATTGACAAGTAATTCACTTATAATTTTTTATTATTTATAAATTTATGTCAAAATTTAGTAATTCTTATGAATTAATCTAAAAATTATAATAATAATAATAACAACAACAATAATAATGATGATGATGATGATGGTGGTGGTTGAACAATTCTAATTATTATTTTATTATATATATATATAATGAGATTAAAAAATTTAATCAATAAGTACGATATCTTAAAATCCGGGCAACTGATTCATAAGAAATTTAAATATATACAAGACTGTGCCCATTAGATCATATCCGACGGTATGATTTAAAATCACATGGTCTGATTCAACGATACACCGTCTTGAATGATTACTCTTATGTTTCAAGTATGATATCTCAACATCCGTATATCCAATAAATCTAAAACTTTACCAAATGTATTTTATTGTAAGTTTTATCATATCTAACGGTCAGATCTGAATTTTGATGGCCAGATTAATCCATGTTTTTCAACAATGTAAGATGATAGTTAGATCAATGTTATACTAACATTTATAAATATATAAATTTTGCAAATTGTTAACATATATTAATTTCAACTATATCTATGTAAAAATTTGATGATTCGATTTTATTATTTAAAATAATAATAATAATAATAATGATGATGATGATGGTTGAACAATTCTAATTATTATTTTATTATATATATAATGAGATTAAAAAAGTTTAATCAATAATTATGAAATTTTAAAATTCGGGGCACCCGATTCAAATGAAATTTAAATATATACAAGAACAAGACTGCGTCAATCAGATCATATTAGACGGTATGAACATAATTAACTATATATATGTAAAATTTTATGATTCGATCTCATGATTTAAAGCAATAATAATAATAATAATAATAATAATGATAATAAATTAATAATAATAATAATATCAATAATAATAATAATGTTAATAATAATAAAAAGTTAAAAACCCTCTTTCTCTCTCTTTTTCCCGTTTGTTCTTCCTTTTTCTTTCTTGATCTCTCTTTCTCATGCTATCTCGTTCTTTTTCCTTCCCTTATTTCTTCCCCCCAAACGGCAAACCCATCCCTTAGAACCCTAGCCCCCAAATTCACGGCAACAACAAAGGAGTCGGCAACGAGGACACCGACGACGACGAGTGCGGCTTCGTTCAATTACTTGGAGTTGTTCTTCGGTAAGTTTGAGTTTTACTTAAGTTTTAGTTTGAGTTATTCAACACCTACTTCTCACTTTTGTGGATTATTTGCCTTTTGTAATGCGGGAATGGAAGATATATATGTTTGTATGACCTATCTTTGTACTGGGATTGTTGTTATATGCTATATATAATACTCCGTAAAGATGTATCTATTGCTATTATTATATTCCAGAGAATTTGGTTAGCTAATAATTGGTAACTTCAAGAACACAGCTAAATGTGTTGGGTTTAGTAAGTTCGAGATTATATGATGTCTTGATCATATTTATTCAAGTCAGAGAGGGGAAGAGCCTATGTCTATGATATCAGTAATGTGCTGCAATTTCAATTCTGATGTTATTGCTTGTGTAATTCGCAAATGCAAGTTGATTAAGAAGAGAGCTAGTACCTACATGTTGGTCATTTCTTTTGGTCAAGCACTATCTCCACAACTATTAGTATTTGAAGATGCTGGGTTGTTTCTGTTATTGCATGTTTCAGCTTCAGCATACCTGATTATGTATTTTGATATTGTCAAATTATATACCCTTGTACCTGATTATGTTTCAGCATGCTTCTGTAACAGATTAGTTGATTGCCGACTTCTGTAATTAGATTTTGCTTGCTAATTAGATTTTGTAATCATTTGCTTGCTAAAACGATTTTGGAGCATCCAAAATCATTGGCAAGCATACAGAATTAAATGATTACTCTGCTCACAACAAAGCCAAGTCTACATATTTGCTTGCTAATTAGATTTTGGAGCATCCAAAATCATTGGCAAGCATTTATGAATATAATGTCTTTGGATATGCATTTATGGTTATTTTTTAATGATAATAATTTCTCTAGCAAACTTCAAGGCAATAAGTATTTCCTTCTCAATGTTCAGATATGAATATATCAGCAAATACTTCTTTTTCTATAGCCGATTCAACTAGTCCAGTAATGCAAAGTGAGGACCAAACAACTAGTGCTACTAATAGAGTTGATAGGGATACTATTGACACAGAGAAGAACATTGAGGAGACTAGTCATGTACATACGATGACTGTATCTTGGATCTGCCCGAGAGGTGATTGTGTCACAGACATGATCATCATAAGCTTTGTCCAGTGCAGTCAGAGTATATAGCAAGGATGGTAAGTTACAAGAAGAGGATTCCTCCCCTTCAGTATGTGATAGAGGTATCTCCTATGCACTTGTAGATGCATTCACGCTTTATGAATCTGTGGCCACAGTCGTTGATCGAATAGAAAAAAGAGGTTCCTTTGTCGAGAAACTTGGCGTAACGTGATTTCAAGTATTAAGCATAGACTCTTAGTCCAGTATATGAACCACCTAAATTCATGCCCTAGACTAAGGCTGGGAGACGATAGACGGAAGGACCGTACCCGTATGGACTCGAGAGCCTAAATGTTCACACAAAATTCACTTAGACTCTAGTGCCATGGACCGTTGTTAGATGGCCACACATAGTGACAGGCTTTTTTGATTAAAGGTTAATAAAGAATTATTAATTAAATTTAATTTAATTAATTATAGTGTTAGACACTAGCCTAAGTCTAGCTGAAAGGTGAATCTAAAGAGTCACACACAAATCATCGAAAAGGAAGAAGGAATTAATTTGGAATTACTTCCACAAGTAATTGGATTACTTACAAAGAAAGATCCATTGGATGGAAAGGGTCCAAGAATAAATCAATGGCATTAATTTTGAATGGATTTTTTCTTATAATTTAATAAGTTGAATCTTATTAAATAAGGATAATTTGGGTATATCTATTTAATTAGATGAAATACTAGTTGGGCGCAATTAGATTGGATTTAAATAAAATTTAATTGGGCTTTTATTTATAAGCGTAAAAATAGGTCAAGCCCAATTATTTTGAGCCCATGAAAAATTCTATGAAAGGAAATAAATAGCTAGCAAATTCTAATTTTGGAAAGTGCAATTCTAGCCATTTTTTGGGATCTCTTTATTGGGAATAAAGAGAAATATACCTTGTAGATAAAAGAATGTATTTAGAAACATTCTTATTTATCAAACAAGATATATATATATATATATGAAATATAATTATTTTGAAAATAATTATGATCTTCATTAAACATAAAAAAAAATTCCCCAATCTTCCAAAGGGAGCATTTGACCGCCCCTCTCTCTTAACACAGTTGGTGTGTTCTTTCTTTCTCTCCTTCTCTTCTAACAAAGAGGACATAGAGATCTAGACTCCGATGTGGTGTGGACGAATTAGAGAGTTCCTGTGTTGGAGCCTCAAGTGAGGAGTATTTCAAGCGAGCGTGAAAATCGAAGGTATCGTGTTTCACCCTTTTATTTTTTTGGTTTTCGTGATTTTGCATCAGCCCCATGTTTGTTTCATTTTAAGTACACTGAATGCCGGGGAATTCCAAGGGTACACCCCTTGGATTCGTTTAATTTCTGCTTTAAATTTTTATATGCATTTTTATTTACCGCTTCCGCAAGCACGTTCTCGGGCCGTACCACGCGTTTGATCCTTCAAGTACTATCAAAGCACGGTTCGATGTAGGGCCGATGGTTATGTATAATTTGCACGTCAACGTGCTTTATGGCTTTTGAAGCATGCTTTTATCGCTTTTCATTTAGTAGTTATATGATGAAAATAGCTCCTTCATTTTGTAAATTTCTGGATGATCAAAGCATATGAAAATTTAGAATTTTCTGGGTTTATTCTTTATTTTTGCTGTTTTATATTGAACACAGAAAAGGAGAAAAATTGCAGAGGGGCCAACGCGCTGCAGGGTCGACGGCCGACGGCTGGGCCATTTTTTTGCCGATTTCAAAAATTTAATTTTCTAAAATTTTTCTTCATTATTAATTATGATGGTTTTAATTTCTAGATAAAATTGGATTTTTCTAGAAAAAGTAAATTTCCATAATTAATTGAATTTATTATGTGCATCGAGTGCACATATTTTTTATCATCCTTTTGATTGCAAATTTCGAACTTGTGTTTTCTTTGTATGATTAATTTTGTGATATTGGATATCATAGATTGTGATATTATATGGGATGTATATTATGAAATGTATGGATGGATGGTCACGAAGCCCACGACCTCTTGTATGTTTATGTTTATGGTTGGAATGCTATCTTCTCTCTCCCTTTCGTTTTTAGCCTTGGAATAAAAAGGCTTACTATCTCCCTCCTTATGTACTTGCCCCGACTTCTGATTGGGATTTCATTTTAAGATGTAATGTGAGTAGTATAGGAGGTGAGATTTTTTTCATTTTAAACCAAGCCCATGGAGAAGAAGATCCACGAAGGAGGAGGCCCACAAAAAAGTTACAAGGCCCATCTACATATTGATGGGTAAATTGCTTTTGTAATAGCATAGGACCACTTTAGACTGACCAATGACTCACTGTGGGTTGAATGAGTCGCATAGGTTGGGCTCGTGATCATCCCACAGGGGTATGCTTAACTGCGTTGCATGTGGTGATTTATTTATTGCTTTAGCACTTGATGCCATGCATGCAACATAATTATGTGATGAGTCTCGGTCAAACAACTCAAACATTAACTATCACTTTGTTGAACCAAGTTAATGTGTTAGGGCCCAAAATGGATTTGGATCAAAATGGTTTGATCTGTCCAAGGTTTCCATCCATAATAATATGGTGGGAAGCTGTCACTACCCAAGTATGGTCTCTCGAGTTGTGGGGGTAGTGGCACACTTGGAATAGAGGAAAGTTGAGTCATCATTGTAAACAAAGGAACACGCTCACTATTTTCCTATCTCATGAGTCGTGGGAAGCGACAGTTGAGGTGTGATTCGGTTGATGGGTTGAGCTGTACACAAATTAAATATTAAGCCCATAATAGACTTGGATCGAAATGGCATTTCGATCTGTCCAGGGTTTCTGATATGGTATCGACCATGGGTGGTCCGATCTTTACGGGGTAGGCTAGAAATGGATAAAGTGGTCCGTGACCTGAGGAATGTAAATAGCAAACCACGTTATATGAACGTGACCTACTACTTAGAATATTCAACCAACCACGAGCACGAGTAAACCAATCCACACAATGACACACTTGGGTCGAGCACGAATTGGAGGCTTTATGAAATTGAATCACCAATCTAATAGACTAGATTGACAAAGCAAAGGTTTCGCCAAAGCTAAAACAATATATAACTCTCCAAAGTAAGAAAACACTCAATATTTTATAAACTAGATCAATTCTTGAATAATTCGATTGTATCCCACATGCATGGCTGGTATGAGCCTTTTATAGGCCTAAAACACTTCCAAATTAACCTTTCATATCCCCAAGTGACTCCTTGGTAGACGTACATTCAATACTTGTTCAAAAATAACTAAAAACTAAGCATTCCTGGTAAAAAACGAGTAAAACCCATGCATGATCATGTGAATCCGAAAATTGGTGTATAAATGCACTTTGAATGTATTTGAAAGGTCTCCTTTGACCACATGGCTGCACTTGGACGAGTTGGGCTCCTATTTTGGGTTTCCTTGGGCTTGAATTAATGAAATTAAGTTCACATGTTGGGTCTCCGATTGTGACTTGGTCCCATTAGCAAAGACTAAGTTGGATTGGGCTTGAATTACTTCTTGCATTCTCTTCAACCTTTCTCTTGTTATTGGCCCACTTCCAATGGTTAAATTCATTGGATCTTGAATTTTTTTTGCTTGTTGGACGCCCTCGGTGTTCCTATCACCTTCCATCCATAACAATAACATCAGGAAGCTACTGCTATCCAAATGTTGTCTCTGATTCGTGGCACATTTGGAATAGAAAGCAACTTGCATATTATTATGAACAAAGGAATACGCTCGTTGTTTCCCTGTCTCACGAGTTGTGGCGGGCATCAATTGAGGTGTGATTTGATTGATGAGTCGGGTTTAACACCGAGTAGCATGATTCACTTTGAGTCTTCGAGATCATGTGAAGAAGTGAGGCAAACATCTTGGGAGTCTAATTTAAATGAGAATGACATCGGTTGCCTACCACAAGATCTTTTCCATGTGAATCATAAAAGTGGGGCATGGTAAATTGATCTTGTGTATCCCAAGCCCACTAGAAAAGGATTTTCTAAAACCCCACTAGCGAGTGATGGGATTTTGTAGAAATAGTGGGAGGTGTTAACGACTAATACACCGAGTCTTAACTCAAACTCAATATTGCTATAATCTACTTATTGTTTATGCTCTGTGTTTTCAATGCATGTCTTAGATCCGTTTTCCAATTCTATTTTTTTGAGATTTATTTAATGGAATACAATTAATTAAATTGGATGCAAAAAATTGACGGATTGTCCTCGATTTTTTAACCTGATTTATGTCATGGAAACGCCCAACGGACTTGAAAAAGGAGTCCTCACTTAAAAAATGCTTGACATTCGGGATTAAGACATAAGAAAAATCGTAAGGTCCACAATGTTATACCTGCTTCTCTACCATGAACAGTATGATAAGCTGGACGTTATTGGCTCAATAATGCTCCACCTAAATCAAATTTATGCGGCACTGAACCAACATATTGGATATGTCGCAACGGAAGCATTTTTTGAAGCCAAGATGACTGAAGGTAGTCTGTACATGAACATCGGGTTAAGATGTTATCCATTATGGAGAAGCTTGATGGCCTCAATGTTGATCTTGAAATTGGATGTACGTTTGACATAGCCGTTCATTCACTTCATCCCTCCCTTCAACCTACTTATCATGAACTCTAAATGAGCTTAAAGAGACCATTCATTAGTTGATAAAAAATGGTTGGACCAATACGAGGCTACGGTTGGACTATCGGTATTGGATTTGGGGCTTTTGACCTCAAAAGCGAAAGGCAAGGACTTCAGGCGTCGAACGAGAAAGAAGGATGAAGCAAAGTCATCCGCTACAGACACTTTGAGTGCTCATGTCGCCTTGATGTGCAGGAGTAAAAGAAAAATGAAAAAATAGTTCGGCAATCAAAATTTACATATGATGTTTGCATAAAATTGGCAAAGGGGATTGGAAGAGGAAGTATTGTGAACTCCCCTTCACCCGAGCCATGGCATTTGTTGAGCAAACATGACTACTATTTATATTTTCAAAGTGTTGGACAATTGCTCTCGAAGCGCATTTCTACAAATGGTTTGCAAAAATGAAAAGGAACAGAATGCTAGAAATATAGTCTTAAAGCGAGCGGATGGCGAGGCCATTACTACAAAAGCAATAAGACAAAATAAACTTAACCATTAGTATTCATGTAAAAAATAGTATACAATTATATAACCCAGCATGATCAAGTTGTTAGTCAATTATTGGACAAAGTAGAGTACAAATTTGATCAATAAAAGATTCTTTTGAGTCTGCTGATTTATTAAATTATCGTACTTCATGTCATAATTGGATTATGCACGCGCAAAATAAATGACTAAAATGGACAGTCAAGAACAAAACTTACCGAGAATGGCGTGCATGAGCTACGCCATATCCCTCTAGTTCAAATGAGTAGGTTGGTAGGTTCAAAGAGTCTAGCACTAGATGATTTGAATTTACTAACTTATGAATCCTTCCTGAGAAGGAAGAAAGCAATGAAAGCACTTTGTGGGACAAAGAATGCTTGTAAAAAATGATCTATTGGATTTGATCCAAAATAGACATCTGTAAATCACTAAATACACAAACACTGGTAGAGGGTTCACAAGTCTAAGGACTTCTAAGGAGTTAAGAGAAATTAGACTTGAGGTGGAGAACAACTGGTTACAGAGACAAACCCTACGATTTGGAATGATAGATTTGAAAGTCCTGTATCTAGAATACTTGTTCTGACAAGTTGATGAGGTATATGACTCGGTCAAAAACAAGGTTGAAGGTTAGTGGGAGCTCAATTATGTTTCTAGTGTTTTAGATGTTAAAACCATTTTTGATTATTTGGAATGATAGAAAGACGTTGTGGAAATATGAAACGTGAAGATTTTTCATAAAATTCTCCATATAGGAATTGGATTCCTATCTAGGGATAAGATATCCAAGATTCAAACGTGGTAGACTGATGAGAAGCTTAGATGTTTGACATCCCTTACGTCTTTGCAGCATGGAAATATTGTTCGGTGCACTAAGCCTGATGTTGAAAGAATTGGTATGGCCCGGGAATGCGATAGAAGCGTGGAATAAAAATTTTAAAAACCGGTTCAAAGGGGTGTTCCAAGAAGAACAAAGAACCAAGAAGAAAAAAACTCCAAACAGAACATTATTGTTTAGTGCTTTTGGATTGTTTTGTGTTCTAATTTGAATCCAATTCAAAATAGAACCAAAAGGAGAATATTTTTGAGAGAAAATAGAGAGAAAATTCGTGGCTTTTGTCATGGTTATGATGGATATGTGTGTACTTTTGTATATCACATACAATTCAATTCAAAATTCAATAACTACTAAGTTTGCCTCCAAGACAACATATAGAACCATATTCATATAACCTCCAACCATAATGAAATAACTCCTTCATCATGTTCATCATGGTGAGCAGTCTCAACTCCTTCTTAACTTACTGCAACCACCCTCAAATGGGCTTGGACTTCAAATATGCATCGGGCTCGATTTAATCAAATTAAATCAAGCCCAACCATAGTCCATTTATTCATTTAATCCAATTAAATAAATCTAAACTCAAATACTAATTAATTGATCCAATAAATTAATTAAGCCTAACCCAATGAATTAATTCAATTAATTTAAAGGTGTTAAGCCCAAAAATTAATTAATTCTTGAGTCATCCATCAAATGGTTTGCTAAATAAATGATCTAATCATTTATATATATTCTCTTTGAATTAGTTTAATCCAATTAAATTAATTCATTTCTTCTTGAATTAATTCCATCAATTTCATAGTGATTTGTGTGTGATTCTTAGGTTCACCCTTAGCTGGACTTGGACTTGTGTCCAACACAATGATTAATTAAATCTAATTTAATTAATTTATTTTCAACTAACCATTAATCAGAAATTTCTGTCACCATGGATGGCCGTCTAGCAACGGTCCATGGCACTAGAGATTAGGTGAACGTTGGCATGAATATTTAGGCTCTCGAGTATTATAAGGGTATGGTCCTTCCATCATCCGTCTCCCTATTTAAGTTTAGGGCATGGAATTGGGCGTTGGTTTTCATCCTGAACTAGATACTATGCTCGATAACTCGAGATGCGTTTGCTCTATTGATCGATCTGGAAAACCATTCCCTACTCAATCAATCGCTGTGGCAACTAATACTAAGAGCACCAACCATCTCAAAGCGCATAGGAGACTCGACTGTCATATACTGACAGGTGACAGATTCTGTCTTGGAACCCATCGTCCTCACTACATATTCTAATTGCACTGAACAGGACTTGTAATGACCACATCCAAGATACAGTCATCTTTCGTCAAATTGAATATACAACCATCATATGCATGCAACTGCCATGGTTCCTCAAGTCTAAGGACTAATGCCGTACTATCAGAGCCAGGAAGATCTAATACTGTCCAAGCCTCCAAGCTTCCATATAATGACTTCCTGCGAGTCAGTTCAGTTGGCTGGACAACTTTGTCAACCACGTACTAACATTGCATAAACATCCAACATCTGTCGCCGATGAAACACGACGCTCATCCAATGAATGAAATTTTAGAGAACTCTGGATTCCCGATCTCGAGGTTCTCGACTTGGAACGTTTCAAACCTAACATTCAGAAGTTGGTTTCATGGCCACCATCCAATGCGCAGCCCAACTACATAGGTTGTACAATTTGGTTTATGGGCTTTGTTGTGATGTTAAGCCTATAAACATAATCAACACAACAAATACAATTTCTAGATAATGAATACTCACTTTATTCATAAACAATGTTACAATTACACCGAAATTGTCAGAACAGATTACATAAAGGCCAATTCAATTGGATTTTTGATCACCTATTCTAACAAACTCCTACTTGACCTTAAAGCCAATCATGCTTTATTCTCAACCCATCTTTTCAAGATGTTAAGCATGAGCAATCTACAATACCGGCTTGGTCAATAGATCTATTATATTTTCTGCTAATGTGTCTTGGTCCATCCTAACGTCACCTCTTCCCACCATCTCCCTAAGCAAATGGTAGCGTCTAAGAATGTGCTTGAATTTGTGATGAGATCTCGGTTCCTTCGCTTGCACTATAGCCCTGTTTTTATCACAAAAGATAACCATTGGCTCGGCAATGCTAGGCATTATACCCAGGTCTTGGGTATAGTTTTTCATCCAAACCGCTTCCTTAGCTTCTTCCGAAGCTGCTATGTACTCAACTTCAGTGGTGAAATCCGCTGTGGTATCCTACTTGAAACTTTTTCAAGCCACTACACCATCATTCAGCCTGAATGCAAACCCTGATTGAGACTTGGCTTCATCCTCGTTAGACTGAAAGCTAACGTCACTGTAGCCTTTTAGAATTAACTCCCCACTATCGTAAACCAAGAACATATCTTTAGTCCTTCCAGGTACTTAAGTATGGTCTTGACTGCAGTCTAGTGAGCCTCACTGGTACATGCTTGATATCTGCTCGTTACGCTAAAAGCAAAAGCGACATCTGGCCTTGTGCACTGTACAACATACTGTATGCTACCTACAGCTGATGCATAGGGTATGTCATATATTTTTCTAAGCTCCTCATCAGTCTTTGGAGACTGCTTCTTGGATAGCTTAACCTCATGCCTCATGGGAAGGAATCCTCGTTTGGAGTTTTTCATATTAAATCTCTTCAAGACTTTCTCAACATACGAGGTTTGGGTCATTCCTAATATCCTTTTAGATCTATCCTAGATAATCTTGATTCCAAGGATGTAGGAAGCCTCACCCAAATCGTTCATGGAGAATTGTGTGGACAATCATGATTTAGTGTCACCTAGAATCTTGACATCATTACCAATGAGTAAGTTGTCGTCCACATATAGCACTAGGAATGCAACTAAGCTCCCACTGACCTTTTTGTATACACAAGAGTCAAAGTTGTTCTATATGAAATAATAGCCCCATTTGAGACCATAGATGGACTTCTGGAGGTGGCAGACCTTTTGCTCTTCTCCAACAGATGTGAAACCCTCTGGTTGATCCATATAGATGTCTTCCTTAACGAACCCATTAAGGAAAGCCGTTTTCACGTCCATCTGCTATATATCATAGTCATACTATGCAGCTATGGCGATCATAATCCGAATGGTCATGGCCATGGCTACAAGCGAATAGGTTTCCTCAAGATTGACCCCAGGTCTTTAAGTATACCCTTTCGCTACAAGCCTGGCCTTAAAGGTTGTAAGCTTTTCGTCAGCTCCAAACTTATGTTTGTGGACCCATTTACACCCAACAGGTTTAACACCCTCGGGTGAGTCAACTAACGTCCAAACCTTATTTGAACTCATAGAGTCCATCTCAGATTTCATGGCCTCAACCCATTTTTCCAAATCGATGTCCGATATCGCTTCTCCATAGGTCTTTAGATCATTATCCAATTGACCAGTCAAACCCAGAAATCCATACCTCTCAGGCTGTTAGGACAATCTAGTTGACCTTTAGAGGACAGGAATACCGTCAGTGGGAACTATAGGCGTAGATGATGCATCACTACATCCATTTGAGGTGTTGCCTCAATAGATTCCTCAAGGAGCAATTCTCACGTTAGGTATACGCTAGAAAACCTTTTCCAAGAACACTAGATTTCGCGAGACAAAAATCTTTTGTTCGGAGGGATCATAGATACCCCCTCCAGTTTTCTTAGGATTACCCACGAACCTGCACAAACTAGACCTTGAGTTCAGTTTATCTCCCACTAGTCTCTTGACATGCAGGGTTACCCCACATGCTGAAGTACTTGTAGGACGCAGGCTTGCCGTGACATATCTGATATGGTGTCTGGGCGACGGTCTTAGAAGGCGCCATGTTCAACAACTTGGCTGCCATCTCAAGAGCACATCCCTAGAAGGATAAGGGCAGTTCCATAAAACTCATCATGGACCGAACCATGTCCAACAAGGTTCGGTTCCTCCTTTTAAAGACCCCGTTAAGTTGTGGCGTTCCAGGAGAAGTCCACTGAGAGAGAATTCCATTGTCTTTTAGGTAATCTAAGAATTCGCACTTAAATACTCACCACCTCGGTCCGACCGAACGGTTTTAATTTTGCGACCAGTTTGGTTTTCAACTTCCAGTCTGAACTCTTTTAACCTTCCAAAGGCCTCAGACTTGTATCTCATTAGGTAAGTATAACAATACCATGAGTGATCATCGGTAAAGGTTATGAAGTAGGAAAGTCCACCTTTGGCTTATGTATTCAGTGGCCCACATAAGTCTGAAAGGATCAAATCTAACAGACCACTGGCTAGCGTACTTTGTCCTACAAAAGGCTTCTTGGTCATCTTCCATCTCAGACAAGACTCGCAGGCTAGTAGGTGATCCAAATCATCTATCTCTAGATTTTTTGAGTCTCCAACCTTTTAATCCTATCTTGAGAGATGTGACCTAACCTTACTGCTAGATCTGTACGTTTTCTTGATTTTTCATTTTACTTTTGTTTTGAGCAGTCATGACGAAATCATGTTGTTGGAGAATATAAAGACCAGTATGAAGTTTGCCTAGCAGATGTGAAGAACCATTCTTCATCAAATAAAAATAATTTTTATTGATCATAAACTCATAACCATCATTCTCCAACAATGAAATGGAAATGATATTCTTGATCATACTAGGTACATAATAGCAATCCTTCAATTCTATCCTAACTTGATCACTAACAGCTAAGCGGAATATCCCTACAGCTTCAGCAACCACAGCCTTGCCATCGTCAAGCTTCAGGACATCCTCGTCTTTACTTAGCTTTCTGCTTCTTTCCAGCACCTGCAAATCATTGCAAATGTGAGCTCCACCGCGAGTATCCAATACCCAAGAAGCAAAGTTAGTTATCATGTTAACCTCAACAACAAATGTACCTGCACTGGAGAGGAGCTTGGGGCACTCCCTCTTCCAATGGCCCTTTTCCTAATAATGCATACAAATATCATTTGCCCTTATTGACATAGAACCCACCTTCCTTTTACCTTTGCCTATCCCCACCGGGGCAATAGGAGCCCACAAAGCGCTTGCAGTGGCATTTGCCTTACCCTTCTTCCTCTTCCAGCGTTTGGCCCCCTTACCTTTCGCTTTAGAGGTCGAAGCCTCCCCGACCAACACCAACGGCGCAGACTTTTTGATTGTTGCCCCATATTCGACCAACATGTTAATCAACTCGTTTATGGTCTTCTCAAGCCCATTCATGCTGTAGTTTACGACAAACGGGTCGTAAAACGGATGAAGTGACTGGAGGATCACGTCAATGTACGTGTCATTATCAAGCCCAGCTTGAAGATCCTTGAGCTTTTCCACGAGGAAAGCATCTTGATCCCATGCGCTTGCACAGAGGATCTCTTAGTCATCTTGGTGTTGAAAAATAATTTTGTGGCGACATATCAAATATGCCTATCTAGAACCGCATAAAGCTCTTTCATGCGGAGCATTAGCAACTTGGCATCATCGTGCCTATCGTACTGTTTCTGGATATCATCTATCATTGATGCCAGTACGATGCTGCGGACCTTCCCATTGTTCTCGTGCCACCTTTGAAACGTCACAAGTTCTTCAGATGTGGATCCCTCCACCAAGATCCTAGGAAGAGACTTATCCAGAATGTAAGTTTTATTCTCGAAATCAAGGACAATCCTCATTTCCTAAGCCAATCATTGTAGTTCGTCCCATTAAATTTGTTTGTCTCCAAAATCATGGTTAATGGATTCTTAGACATCTACATTAAAAATGTAAAGCAAAAATTAGCAATTAACTGTAACATTAAATACAAGTTAAGATTTGGTCTTTAGTCATTAACTGCTCCCACTATTTCTTCAAAAGCCTACCACACTCAAGTGGGGTTTCGGGAAACCAATTCCTAGTGGGCTTGGAATCCACAAACACAATTCTCCATGTCCTGCTTTTACGATTCACAAGAAAAAAATTTTGTGGGAGGTAACCATTACCATTCTGATCCAATGAGATTCCCAAGATATTTTGCCTCGCCTCTTCATGTGATCCCGAGAACTCTAAGTGAATCACATTACTCAGCGTTAGGCCAACCCAAAAACCAAATAAATATCTCAACTCTCGCCCCCCCCCACGACTCGTGAGACAGGGAAACATGTGTATATTCCATTTGCTCACAATAATAGTGTAACTTTCTTCTATCCCAAATGTGCCACGACTGGTGAGACCACAAAAAGGTAGAAGTAGCATCCACACTATATTATCATGGCTAGAAGGCTTGGAATTATCAAACCATTTGATTTAATTCCATTTTGGGCCTAATATTTACTTGGACCATCCAAGTGAGAGTTCAAGTTAGTTGTAACCGAGACCTCATCATTATAACATTTGGCATGACAAAGTTTTAATGATTGAGTATAAACGCATTCCAAACACATCATACTTAAAAAACTAAAACATTTACCACATGCAAACAATAAGCCTAGCAGGGCCCTGTTAGATGATCACAAGCTCAATCCTGAGTGACCTATTGATCTCCAGTGAGTCTATGGTTAATCTAGGGTGTGGCCTAACTATTACAAAATAGTAACTCATTATCATTCTAATGGGCCTTCCTCGTGAGCTCCGTCCAATAGGCCTAGGCCTTCACTAACTGGAAGCTTACATTTATTCAAAATAAATAAAACCTTACATTAATTCCTAACTACACTCATTACAACTGAAAATGAAAACCCCAATCAGAAGTAGGGGGGAGTACAAAAGGAGGGACAAAGCAAGCCTTATTATTCCAAGGTTAAAAAATGAAAGAAAGAATTAAAACAAAGAGGCACGCAGGCCTCACCCAACATAAAATAAACCATACATTAGGCCAATGAGCTTTGTGATCATCCCCATTGTTTATCCAATAAACAATAATTAACACATTTATATCGAATATAAACATGTTAAACAAATAAATACAGTCCATGCATTTAGCAATTGATATCCAATGTTAAATACCAAATAAAATATAATTAAATTTAGAAAATAACATACTAATAATGCAATTAAAAATGGATATCATCCATACATTCAATGTACGAATTTTCTTTTGTTTGTTAGGAAACCATTCCCCAATTAATTTAAGGCACAATTTAATTTTAGAAAAATCCAACTTAACTAAAATTAAAATTTGCCAAAATTAATAATTTCACAAAAATTGCAGAAAATAGGAAAATTTAATTTTTCAAAAAAAATGGCACAAAACGGCCCAGCCCTTCGAAACAGCGGACGACCGTCTGCTGTTGGCCACACGCACGCGCGCGCACTGGTCGTGCGCCCCAGCAGTTTTTTTTTTTTTTTTTGAATTTCTACAATTAAGAACTGAAATAAAATCATGCATTTACAGAAAATCCAATTTCCAAAAATGCATAGATATCCATAATTTAAAAGCAAAATTAATACATATTTTCTAAACATATAATCATGCTTCAAAGTCATAAAACATGTTTTCTAAAAGCAAATTAAACACGTTGTTCATGCTTAACATATAATAATATGTTAATCTTAAAGCCACAACACCGAACCGGGCTCTGATACTACTGAAAGAATCGGTATGGCCTGAGAATATGATAGAAGCGTGAAATAAAAATTTTAAAAATTGGTTCAAAGGATGTTTTCTTTGAAATTCCCGGGCGTTCGATGTTTATCAAAAGCATAATAATAACTATGCAAACATACTAGACATGTGGCTAGAGGATGAAACAAAAACTACAGAAACATAATATGAAATTTTACCTTTTGGTCCTTTCGAAAACTGCAACGTGCGTTGTTCCCTTTATGTTTTCTCGTTCCGTTCACTTGAGAATTCAAACTAGAATTGCTCTAAGTTGTCCACACCAAAAAATGAAAAGGTAAAATTCTTGTTCTATTGCTAGATCGAACAAAGAACTAAGAAGAAAAATAACTACAAACACAACACTATTGTTTAGTACTTTTGGATTGTTTTCTGTTCTAATTTGAATCCAATTAAAAATAGAACCAAAAGGAGAATATTTTTTAGAGAAAATCGAGAGAAAATTCTTGGCTTTTGTGGTGGTTATGATGTATATGTGTGTACTTTTGTATATCACATACAATTGAATTCAAAATTTAATAACTATTAAGTTTGCCTCCAAGACAACCTATAGAACCATATTCATATAACCTCGAACCATGATGGAATAACTTCTCCATCATGTTCATCATGGTGAGGAGTTTCAACTCCTTCTTAACTTGCTTCAACCACCCTTAAATGGGCTTGGACTTCAAATATATACCGGACTCGATTTAATCAAATTAAATCAAGCCCAACCAAAGTCCATTGATTAATTTAATCCAATTAAATAAATCTAATCCCAAATACTAATTAATTGATCCAATCAATTAATTAAACCTAACCCAATAAATTAATTCATTTAATCTAACGGTGTTAAGCCAAAAAATTAATTAATCCAAATAATTAATTCTTGAGCCATCAATGAAATAGATTGCTACATAAATGATTCAATCATTTATATATATTCTCCTTGAATTAATTTAATCCAATTAAATTAATTCATTTCTTCTTGAATTAATTCCAAACTAATTCTACCAATTCCATAGTGATTTGTGTATCACTCTTTAGTTTAACCCTCAGCTAGACTTGGGGTGGGTTCAATACAATGATTAATTAAATCCAATTTAATGAATTTATTTTCAATTAACCATTAATAAAAAAATTTCGTCAGCATGGAGGGTCATCTAGTAACAGTCCATGGCCTAGAGACTAGGTGAATGTTGGCTTGAATATTTAGACTCCTGAGTACCATACGAGTACGGTCCTTACATCATCTGTCCCCCGATCTAAGTCTAGAGCATGGAATTGGGCGTCGGTTCCCATCCTGGACCAGATACTATGATCGATAACTCGAGATGTGTTTACTCTATTGATTGACATAAGAAACCATTCCCTACTCAACCAATCTTTATGTCCACAGACTCTAAGAGCACCAACCATCTCAAAGCACATAGGAGACTCGACTGCCATATATTGACGGGTGACGGATTTTATCTTGGAACCCATCGTCCTCACTACATATTCTGATTGCAGTGAATAGGACTTGTAATGACCACATCCAAGATATGGTCATCTTTCGTCAAATCCAAGATACAACCATCACATGCATGCAACTGCCAAGGTTCTTCAAGTCTAGGGATTAATCCCATACTACCGGAGCCAGGGAAGATCTAGTTATACCGATCAAGCCTCCAAGGCTTCCATCTGACCACTTCCCGTGAGTCAGTTCAGTTGGCTTGACAACCTTGTCAACCACCCACTAACATTGCATAAACGTCCAACATCTGTCGCCGATGAAACACGACACTCATCCAATGAATGTAATTTTAGTGCAAGACCCAATAGGACTCTCAATGCCCAGTATCGAGGTCCTCGACTTGGAACATTTCAAACCTAACCTTCTGAAGTGGGTTTCATGGCCACCATCCAATGCGTAGCCCAACTAAATAGGTTGTACAATTTGGTTTGTGGGCTTTGTTGTGATGTTAAGCCTATAAACATAATCAGTGAGCACAACAAATACAATTGCCAGATAATGAGTACTCACTTTATTCATAAACAATGTTGCAATTACACCAAAATTTTCAGAATGGATTACATAAAGGCCAATCCAATTGGCTTTTTGGTCACCTATTCTAACAGATGTTGCTTATGCTATTTAAGCATAACAATGGATATCAAGTTTGCGCCAATGAGGTAACATATTGTTGTTGAAGGGCTATCTTTAATACCTGAATAAGGATTAAAGAAGAGACTTGATGCACATTAATGGAGAATTGATTCTGGAAAGCTATAGTGACAATAGCTTCTAGCATCATATGAATAATATTTAATCTCAAAACAAGTGTACATGCAAGCTTTAATGATGATGTGGTAATATTTAAATGGTTCCATGTGGAATACCACAAGGAACTTCATAAAAAAAAACAAAAAATTTTTTTATGGCAACTTTAAAAGTTATATTATAAAATGATTAGGATTGAAAACAACACCAGATTGTTGGATGTGCTACCTGCATAGCAGCGCGAGTAGTCACATTAGATGATGACAACTAGGCTATGGCACAAGGTAAAAGGCCCGAGATCTCGTCATAGATGCAATAAAAAATCTTAGATACCATCATCTCCTTGGAGCATTGATCGAAAGATGTGACGTGCAGTTGGACCGCAGAACATCGTTAGAAACTGCAGTAGACCCATAAGACCTAGATGATATCGCAGATTGCTCATGTTTAGAATAATATGAAAAACATGAGTAATTGGCATTAAGGTCAAGTGGGAGATTGTTGGAATAGGTGACCAAAAGCCAATTAGATTGGTGGTTTTGAGAACTATTCAAGCAATCTTTATTTAAGCAATATTGTCCCGACAAAAATGGTAAGTATTCGTCTTTGTCGTGTGTGTCTGTTGTGCTTACCAAATTACGTTAAGCATTACTTTGACGTCACAACAGATAACCTCAGACCACTTAATAACCCATGTAGTTGGGATGTGCATTGGATGACGACTATGAAACAAACCTCTGAGGGTTGGTTTGAGATGTTTAAAGTCAAGGACCTTGAGACTCGGCATTGAGAGTCCTACTGAGACATCTGCTAAGTATTGCATTCATTGGACGAGTGCTGCATTTCTATTGGAATAGGTAACCAAAAGCCAATTAAATTGACAGTTTTGAGAATCATTCAAGCAATCTTTATTTAAGCAATATTGTCCCGCGCATGTGTTTGTTGTGCTTGCCGAATTACGTTAAGCACTATTTTGACGTTACAACAAATGCTCATAGACCACTTAATAACCCATCTGGTTGGACTGCGCATTGGATGCCGGCTATGAAACCAACTTCTGAGCGTTGGTCTGAAATGATCCAAGTCAAAGACCTCAAGACTAGGGATCGAGAGTCCTATAGAGACTCGGACTAGAATAGTGCATTCATTAGATGAGTGTCGTGTTTTATTGGCGACAAACGTTGGACGTCTATGCAATTTTAGTAGGTTAGTTCACAAGGTGGTCAACTGACTAAACTGTCGTCGGATCGTCATATGGAAGCCTTAGAGGCTTGATCGGTATGACTTAAATCCCCGCTCCAATAGTACGGAAGTAGTTCTCAGACTTGAGGAATAACGACAGTCACGTGCATACGATGACTGTATCTTGGATCGGCACGGGAGGTGATTGTGTCACAGACATGATCATCATAAGCTTTGTCAAGTGCAGTCGGAGTATGTAGCGAGGACGATGAGTTCGAAGAAGAAGATCCGTCCCCTGTCAGTATGTGACAGAGGTATCTCCTATACACTTGGAGATGCATTCACGCTTTATGAATCTGTGTCCACAGTTGTTGATTGGATAGGAGAAAGAGGTTTCTATGTCGAGAAAGTTGGCGTAATGCGATTTCAAGTATTAAATATAGATGCCTCGTCTAGGATGGGAACCGAAACCTACTTTCATGCCCTAGACTAAGACCAAGAGATGGTAGACAGAAGGACCGTCCCAGTATGGACTCAGGAGCGTAAATGTTCACACGAAAATTCACCTAGTCTCTAGTTCCATGAACCGTTGCTAGACGACCACCCATACTGACGGGCTTTCTTGACTAAGGGTTAATCAAGAAATATTAATTAAATTAGATTTAATTAATAATAATATTGGACACTAGTCCGATCTAGCTGAAAGGTGAACCTAAAGAGTCACACACAAATTATCGAGAAAGAACAAGGAATTAATTTGAAATTAATTTCATAAGATGTAAGTAATTGAATTACTCACACATGGGGGTTCATTGGATGGATAGCCCAAGTTTAAATTAATTGTATTAATGTAAATTAGGCTTGTTTTTATTTAATTAATGAATTGAATTCAATTAATTAATAAGAGACAATTAGGGCTTGAGTGTTTAATTGGATTAAGTACCTGTAGGTTCAATTAAATAAATTTTATTAAATTGAATTTAATTAAAATTCATTGGATCTTGAATTTATTTTATATAAAATCAGCCCAATGATTAAGGCCCACTAGCAATATTGATAGATGGAAAATTGACCAAAAGTTGTATTTTTTGGAAAGTGCTGACTTGGTCATATTTAGACTCTTCTCTATTTGGAATGGATTGAAGAGTTACCTTTTAGATAACAGAATGTATCTAGACACATTCTTGTTTATCTATTCAAGATATAAAAATATAGTTTGTGTATTATTATTAGGGTAATAATTCATTAAACTATACGACACAAAAACCTTCCTCTTCCATCACCAAAATTCTGCCGCCCCCTCCATTATTCCCAAAGAAGAATGAGTTTTTCTTTGTCTTGATTCTTTCTAGCAAAGGGATCAAGGTTTCATTTTTTTGTTGTGGTGTGGATCATCTTTGGAGGATTCCTACATTGAAATCTTTGGTGAACGTTCAACGAAACTAACCAGTTAGAAGCTCGAAATTTAAGAGGTAAATTTCGATTTTAATTTTCGCTTCTACTTTTATTTTTTCAACAATACCCTCGTATGGTTATATTTTATTATTGCATAAATTTTCATATTATATTGAACGCCCTGGAACTCCAAAGGTGCACCTCTTGAATTCGTTTAGTTTTTATGCTTTAATTTTATGATTATGCATTTCTATTTATTGCTTCCGCTACTGCGTTCCCGAGCCTTACCACGCAATCTTTGAAGTGGTATCAGAGCCTAGTTCGATATAGAGGTTATCGGTCTTATGTGGATGAGCTTGCCAATGTATTTAATGGCTTCTAAAGCATGTTTTAATTTCTTATTTTATTCATATTTATATGTAGAAATTAATTTGCTTAATTTCGTGATTAATTGAATAATTTTAATATTTAAGAAAAAATGATTTTTCTTTAAATACTAAAGCTTTTACTATTACAATTTAATGTGTGGAAAAAAAAATAAAATTAAGCACTGTAGATGCACACTGCCGGCCAACGCTAAACAACATGCATGTAGGCGCGCGACCGTCTACACACTGAGTGCAGGCTGTCTGCAAGCGCGCGAGGGCCGTCTGCACCCTGCTGCAGGCCGGCGATAATCGGTTGGGCCGTCTTTCGCCATTTCTCCAAAAAATTGGATTTTATGATTTTCTGCACATTTTTTGAAAAATTATTATTTTTTGGAGATTTAATTTTGGATTAAATTGGATTTTATCCAAAATTAAATTGCTTTATTAATATGGTTTATTTTTGTACATTGGTGCATATATTTTATCATCCTTTTGATTGCAATTTTAAACTTGTAATTTCTACATAATATTATTTTTTATGATATTGGATATCATGGGTTTTTATTATACATCAAATGTATTATTTTATGTCTAGGATGTTTAAATAGATTTCAATTTCATTGGCGCCAGACATTGGATGTTAATCCAATTCAGCGGATTAGTTGACAAGGTGGTCAACTAATTGATCTAGGCTTGGTTGGTAAGACTTGAGTCCCCGAATCTAATAGTACGGGAGTAGTCCTCAAACTTGAGGAATCACGACAGTCACGTGCATACGATGGCTGTATCCTGGATTTACGCGAGAGGTGATTCTGTCACAGGCATGATCATCATAAGCCTTGTGTAGTGCAATCGGAGTATGTAGTGAGGACAGTCAGTTCTAAGAAGAGGATCCATCCCCTTTTAGTGTGTGACAAAGGTATCTCCTATGCACATGGAGATGCGTTCACACTTTATGAATCTGTAGCCACAGTTGTTGATCGAATATGAAAAGGAGGTTCCTATATCGAGAAACTTGGCGTAACGCGATCTCAAGCATTAAGCATAGACGCTTAGTCCAGGATTGGAACCGACACCTAATTCCATGCCTTAAATTAAGGCTAGCAGACAATAGACAGAAGGGCCGTACCTGTATGGACTCGAGAGCCTAAATGTTCACACGGAAATTCACCTAGTCTCTAGTGCCACGGACTGTTGCTAGACGGCCACCCATGGTGATGGACTTTCTTGATTATAGGTTAATGAAGAATTATTAATTAAATTAGATTTAATTAATAATATTATTAGACACTAGCTCAAGTCTAGCTGAAAAGTGAACTAAAGAGTCACACTCAAATTATCGGAAAGGAACAAGAAATTAATTTGGAATTTATTCTACAAGTAATTGGATTACTTACAAAGAGAGATCCCTCAGATGGAAAGGGTCCAAGAATAAATTAATGGCATTAATTTATATTGGGTTTGTCTTTATAATTTAATAAGTTAGATCTTGTTAAATAATAAGGATAATTTAGGCATATGTATTTAATTAGATTAAATACTAGTTGGGCTCAATTAAACTAGATTTGCATAAAAATTCATTGGGCTTGTATTTTGAAGGGTAAATGTAGCATCCTCTAATGCTACTAGGGCTATATCTTCCCTAAACGTCATACTTAAAGTAATCCCTGTGTTTATATATATAAATGCATATAATCATTTAATCAATACGTATACGTAATCCCAACTTCGTAACAGGCATAATCAACCCACAACATCATATATACATATCAAACACCACAAGTAATTCATCACAGGTAATCTCCAAGCTTACATTCTCTCTATAAAAACAAAATGTGATTTGTATTGTAACTGAAAAAGTGCATACTGGCCCGACTTGCCTGAATATAGCGTATAGATCTAGCCTTCAACAGGCAGACACTTCAAAGTCTACTCCTGAAAGAAAATGTCAGTAGAGGAATAAGCTTGCCACTCAGTAAGTAAATAACCTTTGATATCTCCCAACCTAAAGGCTTTATTCAGAGATGGGTCTTTCAACTGCCTACTCTTTCGATGAAGGGTGCACTACAGGACAATCGGTACTAAAGAGATCAAATGGGGGGATTTCGTCGATATTGAGTCGACTATAAACTACTCATCTTTCTTGGAACCGTCGTTGTGTATGGGAAAGAGGGGTTCTACCTTGCTTGGTTGGGAAAAGGGTGAATGGTCCCAAAAGGGACGGGAAAAACCCACTAGAAAGAATGGGGGTAGCCCTATCTATATATTTATATCAAACACAACCCAAATAAGATAAGTAAGAAACATTCATGGAATACAATCAATTTAGTTCCAACATAATCAGCTTCATCGCATCACGTAGCTAACTCGCAATAAAACAACCAATTAAATTCCATTTTTTCCCTAGTTTGAATACTAGATGGTGATATTGTATTTTTCCCATCAACTCAATCTCACCATTCTATTAATTCAAGTGAATCCTTTTGACAACCGGCTCATCAATCTCATTTCGCATCGTAGCTCTTTTATATGCAGCATCGCTCTTTTCATATCGCAGCATCTCTCTTTTCATATCACAACATCACTCTTTTCATATCATTTCTTTCTCATATCACATCATAGCTCTTTTAATTTCATTTCATCTTACAGGCTTTTCAACACATCAAGAGGTATTCACACCATAATTATATTCAATTTCCACCACTCCCTTATTTCCACATATCACTATTCTTGTAAGCAACTAGTAACGTAAAATAATATATCAACATATTCTCATTTTCAGACATGCACAACACATCAAACAACAACATAATATTTCAACATAATTCTTCATTCCACGTACATAATACCATCAATCAAATCAAATCATCCATCACTCACATACTTTCAGATAAATCAATGTCAGCATGAACCACAAATTTATATAACAGTAATAGCACAAATAAGTTGAACATATATAGATAATACTGATTATTCGCTTACCTCGACTTCACAACGCTTTTATCTACTCAATCGATAATTGTCAGTCCTTTCACCTTACCCCCTTATCCTATAATGAGTTATAGTACACACAAATAATATATCGAGAATATCGTAAGTTTTTTTAAATATAATATTAAATCTTATTCGTACAATCTCTAATAATTCTTTAATATTTCATTTCTATCAAAATATAAATCCTCGTTCTAGTTCTTCTTAATAACTAGACACTCTAGGCTTCATAAAAATATTTATAGTTTATCAATTAATTCATAGGAATTTATTTAACCAAACCCCATTTATATTTATGACTATCATTTTTAATAACATTCCTAAATTAAATTATCATTAAAAATCCCATTTCCCCTCTTTAATAACATAATATTTCTTAAATACAATTTTCGCAATATTTCTACGAATTTTCTTTCAATCCAAGGCTATTATACAACTTAATTAAACAATAATACATAGAATTACATATTTGGTTAATAATTCCGATGGAATTATATAAATTAGCTATAGCAATTGATGTGGTCGAGGTTTTTTTGCTAGAGAATAAATTGGGACTTTACCACGACGGAATTTCACACCAGGTGAAATGCAATTTCCGCAAAATGTGTAATTTTTAGGAGGATGGGGTCTTGTCAATGAATAGTAGCTTGGATTAAAAAATTAGTATTTTGGTATTTATAGGGGTGTTGGAAATTATATGGTGTGGTGAGGTATATATGTTTAAGGTGTGCCACATACATTTTAAATTACTCTTTTACCCTTACAATTTAATACATTTTTTTACTAATGTACATCAGCAATATTCAAATATAATAAATTTAACAATCTAATTAACCAACGATATCATTTATATATCCAATTTGATATTTAATTCAACATTATTTTAAATCGTCAAACTCATAAAATATACCGATTAAATAGTACATCGCTCAATATAAACAACATTTAATAAATAGACTAATTAAATAATATTATTATACAAATTAATATATATTTAAATTCAATTCACGTACCTCTGTTTATCTTTTCCGCGAGAGAGAGAGGATTGCAATTTTCTTAATTGTGTGTTGTATGTAGTGCTTGTGTGTGTTGTATTATGTGTTATGTATGTGTACAAATCAAGAGAGGAGAGTGAGGCGGTGGGGGTGATGGCCCACCAAGCCCACTCTCAACTCTCTCTCTCTCTCTAATTCATATATATATATATATATATATATTATTACTTACTAATATATTTATATATTATTTACTAATATATATATAATATTATTATTATTTTATTTATTAATTAGACTTTTCTCAAAATAGCCATTACGTCCCTTCTAAATTTTCTCAATTAATATAAGCTGTTCCCAAATATTATAACAAACTCCAATTTAATCCGTTCAAATTTTATTATATTTCAATTTTGACTTATAATTTATTTATCAATTATCTAAGTTTCAAAAAATTTTATCAATTAATCCCCCAATTATGTATTATAATTTTAGAGGCGTTACAGTAAAAATCAATCAAACCTCATTATTTTGAGCCCATGGAAAGTTCTATGAAAGAAAATAATTGGCTAGCAAATTGCAATTTTAAAAAGTGCAATTCTAGCTTATTTTTGGGATCTCTTTATTTAGAATAAAGAGAAATATACCTTGTAAATTAAAGAATGTATTTAGAAACATCCGTAATTATTAAACAAGATATATATATATATATATGTATATATATACATGAAACATAATTATATGGAAAACAATTACAATCATCTTTAAACACAAAAAAATATTCCCCCCTCTTCCAAGGGAGCATTTGGCCGCCCCTCTCTCTCAACACACTTGGTGTGTTCTTTCTTTCTCTCCTTCTCTTCTACCAAAGAGGACGCAAAGATCACGACACTGGTGTGGTGTGGACGAATTAGAGGGTTCCTACATTGGAGCCTTAAGTGAGGAGCATTTCAAGTGAGCGTGAAAAACGAAGGTATATTTTATCACCTTTTATTTTTTCGGTTTTGGTGATTTTACATAATCCCCATGTTCGTTTTATTTTTAGTACATTGAATGCCCGCGAACTCCAAGGGTATACCATTTGGATTTGTTTAATTTTTGTTTTTAGATGTTTTTATTAACCGCTTCCGCTAGCGCGTTCTCGGGCCCTACCACATGATCGATCCTTCAGCATTCGCCATTTTTTTAACCCTAGGCTTGAACGTAGAAGCCCTCTAGAGATGATCCACGCCACACCATGGAAGATTTCTTTGATCTTTTTGGTAGAAGAAATTAAAGCTGGTTGGAAGAATGATCAAAGAAAACTACACTATCAATTATTGTATTCTCTTCATAAAAGTTTCTCTAAAACTGTATCTTTGATCCTAGATCAAAGAGGGTTAGAGAATAAGAGGGATGAGAAGGGAAGAAATAGAGAGGTCCGAGAGTATTGGAGGAGGAAGGGGAATGTGTGTTCTCTTCACCTTTTACTATGTATTGTTATCATATGAATAGTGATGATAAACACATATGTATATGCTTTGTATGGGAAGGTGGAAATGTGTCTAGATACATTTCCACCTAACTACAAGGCCACCTCTTTCCTATATGGCATGATCTAAACATGACCTATAATAGGGGTGACAGATGAGTCGAGCCGGCTCGTGAGCTCGGCGAGCCGGCTCGACTTTGAGCTCGACTCGAGCTCATATTTGGCTGTTCAGCTCGCGAGCTGGTGAATATTTTTTTATTTTTTTATATATTTTTTTATTTTTAAATTTTTTATATATTTAATTTTATATTTAATATTTGATTAGTTTTATAATTAAAATTGACCATATATTATAATTATTAATCAATATCATACATTTTATTTTGGATAGTAATAAATTATGATACTTTTATTTATACATTTAATCTTTATATAAAAATAAATTTAATCAACAACTTAGTAAATTATAATTTTTTTATAATTAAAATTATTATTTAATATGACATATATAAATTTTATGTTATATTTTAATATATATTTGTTTTACGTTATATTTTTCTTAAATTGACAATTAATTCACTTATAATTTTTTATTATTTATAAATTTATGTCAAAATTTAGTAATTCCTATGAATTAATCTAAAAATTATAATAATAATAATAATAACAACAACAATAATAATAATGATGATGATGATGATGGTGGTGGATGAACAATTCTAATTATTATTTTATTATATATATAATGAGATTAAAAAATTTAATCAATAAGTACGATATCTTTAAATCCGGGCACCTGACTCATACGAAATTTAAATATATACAAGATTGTGCCCATTTGATCATATCCTACGGTATGATTTAAAATCACATGGCCTGATTCAACGATACACCGTTTTGAATGATTATTCTTATGTTTCGAGTACGATATCTCAACATCCGTATATCCAATAAATCTAAAACTTTATCAAATGTATATTTTTGTAAGTTTTATCATATCTAACGGTCAGATCTGAATTTTGATGGCCCGATTAACCCATGTTTTTTAACAATGTAAGATGATAGTTACATCAATGTTATACTAACATTTATAAATATATAAATTTTGCAAATTGTTAACATATATTAATTTCAACTATATCTATGTAAAAATTTGATTATTTGATTTCATTATTTAAAATAATAATAATAATAATAATAATAATAATAATGATGATGATGATGATGGTTGAACAATTCTAATTATTATTTTATTATATATATAATGAGATTAAAAAGTTTAATTAATAATTATGAAATTTTAAAATTCGGGCACCCGATTCATACGAAATTTAAATATATACAAGACTGTGTCAATTAGATCATATCAGACGGTATGAACATAATTAACTATATCTATGTAAAATTTTATGATTCGATCTCATGATTTAAAGCAATAATAATAATAATAATAATAATAATAATAATGATTCGAGCTGTCGAGCTCAAGTTGAGCTCATCGGCTCGAGTTTGAGCTCGAGAAACCGAGCTCGAGTTCGAGCTCGAGCTCGAGCTCGAGAATACATTGTCGAGCTCGAGCTGGAGCTTGACCTCGGCCAGCTCGTCGAGCTCGAGCTCGAGCTCGAGCTCAAAGATCCTGAGTCGAGCTCGAGCTCGAGCTCGACTCGTTGACAGGCCTAACCTATAAGATGGGCTCCAAATATGGTCAAATCTACACTTTCCAAAAGTGCAAATTTGATCAACCCTCCTTCCAATAATAGAAGTCAACACAATTTCTAGTGGGCCTTAATTTAGTAGACCGAATTTTATTTTAATCAAATTAAAATAAATTCAAAGCTTGATGAATTTAATTAAATCCAATTTAAGAAAATCCAACTAAATTAAGCTCAATGTCATTTAATCCAAATAAAGACATAAGCCCAATTCTCTTTAATTAATAAATTCAATTTATTAATAAAGACAAGATCAATTATACTAATTCAATTAATTTAATCCTGAGTTATCCATCCAATGGATCATCCACATATAAATAATCCATTTATTTACATCTTCCGAAATTAATTTCAAATTAATTCCCAGTCCTTCCATGGTGATTTGTGTGTGATTCTTTAGGTTCACCTTTCAGAGACTTGGGCTAGTGTCCAACAATACTGATAAATTAAATTCAATTTAATTAATCATTATTGATCAACCATTGATCAAGAAAACCTGCTACCATGGGTGGTCGTCTAGCAACTCCATGGCGCTAGAGACTAAGTGAATATTAATGTGAACATAAGAACCTCTTTTTCCTATTTGATCAACCACTGTAGCCACGGGTTCATAAGGCGTGAACGCATCTCCAAGTGTATAGGAGATAGCTTTGTCACATACTGATAGGGGACAAATCTTCTTTTTGGAACCCATCGTCCTCGCTACATACTCTAACCGCAATAAATAAAACTTATTGTGATAATGTGTCTGACTCAATAACCTCTAGCACAGATCCAAGACACAACCATCGTATGCACGTGACTGTCATGATTTCTCAAATCTAAGGACTACTCCCATATTATCGAAGTTGGGGACTCAAGTCGTACCGACTAAGCCTCCAAGGCTTCCATATGACGATCCCCACGAGTAAGTTCGATCAGTTGACCACCTTGTCAATTGACCTACTAAAATTGCATAGACGTCCAATGTTTGTCAGCGATAAAACACGTCAAGCTTCGAATGAATGCAATACTCAGTGCAAGTCTCAATAGGACTCTCGATGCCAAGTCTCGAGGTTCTTTGACTTAGAATGTTTTTAGAGCAACCCTAAGATGTTGGCTTGATAGCTACTAACCAATCTTCAGTCCAACTACATAGGTTATGTAAATGGTCAGTAGGCATCTGTTGTGAATACTTGCCACGCTATTACTTACATAAAGATTACTCGAATAATTTCCAACAATTTCCAACTTGACTTTAAAGCCAATTACCCATATTTCTAAACTAACCTGATCATGAGCAATCTGCAATACCGGCTAGATTTTATGAGTCTACCATAATTTCTATCAATGTTCTGTGGTCCAACCACACGTCACATCTTTCTACCATCGCTCCAAGCAGATAGTGGTGTCTAGAAAATTTCTTTGGATCTATGATGGGATCTCAAACGTTTTTAGCTTGTGCAGTAGCCTAGTTGTCATCCTCTAAAGTTACTACTAGCACTTAGCACACCCAACAATTTGGTGTGGTTTTTCAATCCTAACCACTTTTCAACACTTCTAAAGTTGCCACACATTCAAATTCCATGATGATACTCCTTGTGGTATTCCAATTGAAATCTTTCCAAGTTACTGCATCATCATAAAGCTTGAAAGTACGCTAGTTTTGAGACTAAACATTATTCATATGACGCTATAGCCTTCCACAATCAACTCTCCATTATTGTGCGTCAAGAGCTCTTCTTTAATCCTTATTCAGGTATTAAGGATAACTCTTTAACAGCCGTCTGTGGCCTTGTCAGTGCACACTCGATATCCATTATTATGGTTAAAGTATAAACAACATTGGGCTTAGTGCAGCAAACAACATTGCCATGCTGCATACAACAAAGACGTATGGATAGCAAACATCAAAGCTCCTCATCAATCTACAACGAGTGAATCTTGGACAACTTATCCCTAGATAGGAATCCTATTCGTATATGAAGAGTTTTCATGAATAACATTCGTATTTTAGTGTTCCATAAAATCTTCCTATCATTCCAAATGATAAAGATGTATTAACACCTAAAATACTAGGAACGCAATTAAGCTCTCACTGACCTTCCACTTTATTCTTGACCAAGTTATGTACCTCATAAATTTTGTCAAAATAAATATTCCAGATACAAGACGTTCAAACCTAGTTTGAAAAATAAATATTCCAGATACAGGATGTTCAAATCTACTTTAAACTCATACCAGAACTTATAGCTCTAAGCCATTTTGTTCGGTCGATGTTCCCACATCGCTTCTCCTTGTCCAGTCAGACTCAGAAGCTTGTACCATTTGTGTAACCGACATCCCTTTTAGAGAACTGGAATATAGTTAGTGAAAATATTTATTACAAATGATGGTTGCATTATCCTGTAATGAACCTGCACAAATCAGACTCCGAGTCTAATTTGCCTCTCACTAGTCCCTTGACGTATGCAGGACCATTCCTCATACTTCAAGAACATTTGTTGGATGTAAGCTTGCCAATCCATATCAAATACGGTGTCTGGATCACGACTTCAAGAAAAATGCCATATTATCAACTTGATAATTTTCGAAAGTCCATATCATGATGGGCCAGGTAATTCAGTGAAACACCAACTGAACCATATCCAATCAAGGTTCGATTTCTTTGCCACTAGAGACAGTTCAACATCGTCTTTTCTAGGAAGGATTTCACTAAATTAGAATTTCATTCTTATTAAGACACTTCAAGAAGTCCCACTAAATACATACCACTTTGATCCAATCGAAGAGCTTAACTCCGCAACAAGTTTCGTTCTAACTTCAAGTCTAATTCCCTAAACTTTTCAAAAGCCTTTAGACTTGCGAAGCCTCCACTGGTATGTATTTAGCGATCTACATATGTCTGTTTGTATCCAATCCAACAGATCGAATGGCAAGCATTTTTGTCCTACAAAGTGTTTCATGTCTTTCTTCCTTCTCAAGAATGATTTATAAGTAAGTAAACTCATATTGTCTATTGCTAGACTTTCTTAATCTACCAACCTACTTATCCTAACTAGAGGAATATGGCCTAGCTTATGCATTCCATTTTCTATAAGTTTTGTTCTTGGCTATCCATTAATACATTTGTTTTGAGAATTCATAAACCAATTATGACATGGAGTATGGCAATTTATAACTCAGCAGACTCCTTGTCAAATAAAAGAAACTTTTATTGATAAAGTTTGTAGTCTAACTTGTCCAACAACTGACTAACAGAAAACTTGATCATGTTGGGTTACGCAATTTTATATATTCTAACATGATTACTAATAACTAAGTCGACTTAGCCTTCTACTCTTTGTATTTTTGCAAACGTTTTGCAAAAACGTGCTTCTAAAGCAAGTACCCAATACCCAAGGAATAGAATTAGCAATCTTGTTGCTAAACAACAAATTCAATAGCTTGGGTCGAACGGAGTTCACAACACTCCCTCACTGAATGTCCTTTTGGGAATTTATGCAAACCTCATTTGTAACTCTTGACTGCCAAACCATCTTCCTATTTCATTTACCGTCACCCAACAGGGCAATAGGAGCTCTCAAAACACTTATAGCGGCCGACTCTGCTCCATCATTCTCCTTCTTCCAGCGTCCGATACTCTTGCCTTTCGCTCTTGAAGTCCAAGCCTCCTAATCTAATAGCGACGGCACGGATTCTTTAATCGTTGCCTCGTATAGATTCAACACGTTTATCAATGCATGAATGGTCCTCTCAAGCCCATGTGGTGTTTATGATAAACATGTCGAAGGAGGGATGAAGGGACTAAAAATCACATCAATACACATTTTCTTTTTCAAGATCAACACCAGGTCTTTCAGGTTGTCCACAAGGGATAGTATCTTAACCCCATGTTTATCTTAACCCTCAATCATCATAGCTCTAGAAAATGCTTCCGTTGTAGTATATCCAATAGGCTGATTCGGTGCCGCATAAACTTGTTTTATATGGAGCATTATTGAGCCAACTACATCTAGCCTGTTATACTGCTCATTGTTCATGGAGGCAACTATGATGCTGTGGACCTTGCAATTATCCTCATGCCTAAGTCCCAAACGTCAAACTTTCCTTAGGAGAGAACTCTTTTTGCAAGTCCAATGAAAGTGGTGTATCTATGACACAAACCAAGTTTCCAAAATAGACGAAAATCCTCAAATTTCGCAGCCAGTTTGTTTAATGCCTTCCATCATATAAAATAAGTGTAAAAAATATAGTGGTAAGTGGATCTTAGACATACATTCAAAAATATAAAGTAGAAAAGACAAGAAGATAATAGTAATATTGCGTTCAATTTAAGTCTTGGTCTTTTAGTCATTAACCCTTCCCGCTACTTCTACAAAAGCACACCACCCTAAAGTGGGGTTTCGGAAACCCATTTCCTAGTGGACTTGGGATCCACAAGCATAATCTACCATGCCCCACTTTTACAATTCACATGGCAAAGGGCTCATGGGAGGTATCCAATATAATTTTCATTCCATGAGATTTTCAAGATCTTTTACCTCATCTTCAAATGATCTCGAGGACTCCAAGCAAATCGTTCTACTTGTTGTTATGCCCAAGCCATCAACCCCCACGACTTGTGAGATAGGAAAACAATGAGCGTGTTCCTTTATTCACAATAATGGTGCAACTTGCGTTATTTCAAGTGTGCCATGACACGTGAAACCACACTTGGGTAGCGGAAGCTTTCTCACCACATTATTGTGGATGAAAAGTTTAGACAGATCAAAACTATTTTGATCCAAGTCCATTATGGGCCGGACACTTTAACTTGGTCCAACCAAGTGAGAGTTTGATTGTGTATTGACTGAGACCTCATCATATTAGTATTTTGCATGCATAAATATCAAATGTTTAAAAGCATTAGAAAAATAAATGATCACATGCAAATAAACCTAGCATACAGCTGTTAGATGAAAACGAACCCTACCTATGCGACTCATTGAGCCCGCAGTGGATCTATGGTCTGTCTAGAGTGGCCCTACACTATTACAAAGTTTATTTGTCCATTTATCATGCTAATGGTCCTTGCAATCTCTCTTGGATCTGCTCATGTTTCTGCTTTGGGCCTCCATCCACCGTGGGGCTTCTCCTCCATGGGCTTTCTATAATTACACGAAATGAACCCTCTAAAATCCTTTGTACTCTCATTACATGAAAAAAAAAAAAAGGAAACCTTGATAAAAAATCGGGGGGAGTACATTAATAGGGAAAAAAGCAAGCCTTATTATTTCAAGGCATAAAGCGAGAGATGAGAAGTTGTAAACAAGAAACACATAGGCCTCATCCAACAAAAAATAAAATCCATACGTGTCATGGGCTTGGTGACCATCCATTGTTAATCTAATTAACAACTTAGCATGATAATTCCAAATAATCATGCTCAACACATATAACACATACCATGCATTACATAACCTATGATATCCAATATCATAAAATTACAATTATATGTAGAAAAATACAAATTTAAAACTGAGATTAAATGGACAATAAAATATGTGCATCCAATGCAGAAAATATAACAATTAATTAAGCAATTTAATTTTAGAAAAAATGAATTTAATCCAAAATTAGATTAGAAAAATTAATTATTTTTGAAAAATATTTTGAAATTTAGAAATTCCAAACTTTTGAAAAAATGGCCCAGCCATTCGGCTTTCTGGCTTCGCGCGCATGCTCTACTGCGCCGATCGGCAATGCACTGCTACAGTGCCTTTTCAATTTTTGTTTGTTCTGCACATTAAAAGGAAATAAAACCATGTATTTATAGAAAATCCAATTTTTTAAATACACCAAGTATCCAAAATAATTGACTAAACAAGTTAATTCTAAGATATAATTATAAACAATTAAAGCAATTAAACCATGCTTCAAAACCATAAAACACATTTTCATGCTTAACAACTAAAGAACACACATAAATCTATAGCCATACATCGAACCGAGCTTTGATACCACTTGAAGGGACAAGCGGATCGACCATGGACACGCTAGCGGAAACGAGAGAAAATAATAATAATAAATGATAAAAATGAAAATATTCTACAACCAACATATCGATGTACCTTGGTGTTCACAGGCGTTCGACGTAGTATGTGGATTTAAAAATAAATAAAACAACGAATCCTAACATACAAGGTTATAGATTGTTGAAACAAACGAGAAGCAGTATTTAAATGAGATCTTACCTCTTTTGTTTGTCTCGTTTCAACTGGCAATCATGCACTCGCTCCTTTCTTCACCCTATAGGAACCTGATAGAGATGATCCACACCACACCATGGAAGATTGCTTTGATCTCTTTGCTAAAAGAAATCAAAGCCGGTTGGAACAAATATTCAAAGAAAACAACATAATCGATTAGTGTATTCTCTTCATCAAAAAATTCTCTAAAACTCTATGTTTGATCCTAGTCAAAACGAGTTAGAGAATTAGAGGGACGAGAATGGAAGAAATAGCGAGGGCCAAGAGTACTAAGAGGAGGAAGGGGAGTGTGTATTCTCTTCACATATTACAATTTGTTGTTATCATATGAATAATGATGATAACACACATATATATGCTTTGTATGGGAAGGTGAAAATATGTCTAAATACATTCCACCAACCTACAAGGCAACCTCCTTCGTATATGGTATGATCCAATAATGGCATATTCTAGGTCTCCAAATATGGTTAAATCTACACTTTTCAAAAGTCCAATTTTGACCAACCCTCCTTCCAATAATAGAAGTCAACTCTATTGCTAATGGACCTTAATTTAGTGGACCAAATTTTATTTAGTCAAATTAAAATCAATCCAATGCTTGATGAGTTTAATTAAATCCAATTTAATAAAATTCAACTAAATTAACAAGGTCATTTAATCTAATTAAAGACATAAGCACAGTTCTCTTTAATTAATAACCCAATTTATTAATTAAGACAAGCCCAATTAAATCAATTCAATTAATTTAATCTTTATAAAAAATCCATCTAATGGATCATCCCACATGTAAATAATTCAATTATTTACATCTTTCGGAATTAATTCGTAGTCCTTCTACGGTGATTTGTGTATGACACTTCAAATTCAACTTCCAGCTAGACTTGTCTAGTGTCGAATAGAACCGATTAATTATATCAAATTTAATTAATTATTCTTGATCAATCATTAATCAAGAAAACCTACTTCCATGAGTGGTCGTCTAGCATTGATCAAGAAAACCCACTATCGTGGGTGGTCGTCTAGCAACGGCCTATGGTACTAAAGACTAGGTAAATATCCATGTGAACATTTAATCTCCCGAATTCAATACGGGTACAGTCCTTCCGTCTACCGCCTCCCGGCCTTAGTTTAGGACTTGGTATTTGGTGTGGGTTCTCATCTTGGACTAGGCATCTATGCTCAATAATTGAGACCGCGTTACACTAAGTTGTTCGACATCTAAACCTCTTTTTCCTATTTGATCAACCACTGTGGCCACAAGTTCATAAGGCGTGCACGCATCTTGAAATGCGTAGGAGATAACTTAGTCACATACTGACAGGTGACAGATCCTATTCTTGGAACTTACCGTCCTTGCTACATACCCCGATTGCACTGGACAAGACTTATGATAATAAGGTCTGTGAGATAATCATCTTTGACACAGATAAAAACTACAACAATCGCATGCATGTTTTTTTTCGTGATTTCTCAAGTTTGAAAACTACTCCCGTACTATCGAAGCTGGGGCCTTAAGTCTCACCGGTCAAGCCTTCAAAGCTTCCATTTGACGATCACCACGAGTCAGTTCGGTCAGTTGAATACCTTGTCAACTAACCCACTGAAATTGCACAGACGTCCAATGTCTGTCGCTGATGAAACTCGCCACTCATTCAAGGAATGCTGTATTACGTGCAAGTCTCAATAGGATCATGATGCCCAGTCTCGAGGTCCTCAACTTGGAATATTTTAGACTAACCCTCAGATATTAGTTTTATAGAGGCCATCCAATGTGTAGCCTAACTACATGTGTTGTGTAAATGGTCTATGAGCATCTATTGTGAAGTTAAACCGACGCTTAGTGTAATAGGTAAGCACAATAGACATATGTACCAAAGATGAATACTTACCATACTCATCATGACAATATTATTTAAATAAAGATTGAACAAATACTTTCAAAAGCTGCCAATCCAATTGGCTCTTGGTCTCTTACTCCACCAATTGACCCGCTGACTGAGCCTCCGCGTTGTAGTACCTCCTCCGACACTGATATAGGAGAGTTATCCTAGCCCTCCTAGGGATGATTCAGCAAATGATCTCTGCTGCCGTACATGAGTGAATGGGGACATTAGTTCCAGCCCGTGCAGTAACTCCATTTGACGTGGAAGCCCAAAGGTGAAAGGGTAGCTCTTGCGCCTGCACCCCCGGTCGCTGGGGGTCAGGGACCTCCCTTAGAACCCCAACATGATATCCTATCTCAGTGGCTCGAGCATTCTTAGTGCTTGGAAAAGGGCCTCCAGGATGTCCAGTACCAGATTGTAGGAGTGCTTTTCAAGGAGCAGCAAGGTGTCCCCTTGATAGAAGTGGTGATGGCAGACGAACATCCTATGAACGATTGCACTCCGGCTATTGCTGAATACGATGGAACCACAGATCCACAACATCTCTCATGTTTTGAGAGTGCGACTCTCCTACATCGATACACTAACAGGACGAAATGTCATGTTTTCTTCACCACCTACGCCAGGACAGCGCAAGAATGGTTCATTCATTTGCCTATAGGTGCGATAGGGAGTTTGTAGGAGTTTTGATATCTCTTTCTGCACCAGTTTGCCAGTAGTAGAAAACATTGAAAGACTAAACTTAGTGTTTTGCCATAAGACAGAAGGAAGGCGAGCCCTTGAAGGAGTACTTACAAAGATTAAACAGAGTAGCCTTAGAGGTGTCCCCAGCCACTCAGGAGATCAAGGCTAGCGCCTTGTTCCAAGGACTCTTGGATAAGACTTCTTTCAAGTCCTTGGCTAAGAACCCCATTTTCAAATTCGATGCCCTCCTTGCGAGAGCCACAATGTATATCAATATGGAGGATGCCCAAGCTTCCAAGAGGGACAGTCGTGGAGAGAAAAGGAATGAAATGATGGAGGAGGCCCCTGACAAGAAACAGAAGGTGAATGCTGTATATACCCTGTTGACAGTCCCCATCACTCAAACCCTCGTGGCGATAGAAGGAAAGGGTTTATTGACATGGCCAGGGATAGTCCAAATCAGCCAAAATCTAACAAGTTTTGTCATTTTCATAATAACTACAGCCATAAAATAGAAGAATGTCGAGACATAAAATATAAAATCAAGCGACTCATCCAGAATGGATATTTGCAAGAGTACGTGGGCTGGGAAAAGGCTAGGGGTACTGGGCCATATGAAAAGCAAGAATCTGACAATACCAAGCTAGCAAAGGACGTTAGCATTGAGCCCCTCCCTAAGGAGTTGCCCAAGTCCACGCTTGGGTGGAGGGCTGAGACCAACGACCCCCCGCATATAGGTGTGATATGAATTACAGTAGGAGGGACCTGTTGGTGGTGATTCACACCATGCTAGAAAAGCAGAAGTAAGAGAGGCACACGACGAAACTTTAAATGAGGTCCTGGATATGGAAGCTTTGGATGAACCCCCCCTATTCAATTTGGGCAAGCAGGTCCAGGCCTAAAACCTCCCACAATGATGTCGTGGTCATCACAGCCATGTTGGCCACTTATGAAGTTCAACGAATCTTATAGTTTGGGTAGTTTAGCAGACGTTTTGTTTGACGAAGCCTATGATCAATTGCAATTGGGGGAGATCCCCCTGGAAGTGGCAAACACCTCTTTGTATGGTTTTGCAGGCGAAGTGGTGCATCCTCGAAGCATGATCTTACTCCCTTTAACCATATGGACCAGACGAACTCAAAAAACTTGCTTATTAAAATTCCTGAGGGTGGACATACCCTCAGCCTACAATGCCATCCTGGGGAGTCCAATGCTTAATGCCTTTCAGGCTGTGACATCTACATATCACATGAAGATTAAATTTTCTATACCTAGAGGCGTGGGTGAAGTACAGGGAGACCCTTGCAATCACACAAGTATTACATAGAAGTCGTCCAAAAAGGGAGAAAGCGAGGTTCAGATATAGTGCTTAAGTAGCAGCACAACGCTTGTGAGGAAAAGACCTCTGCTGGTGGAGGAAGCCAAGGATAGAGGAGAGACACCTGTTAAGGTTCAACCAGTTGAGGAGCTACTTGTAATAGAACTTATACTCGATGAAAACCACTAGGATTTGTTCCCAGATGGAAGACGTGATTCAGGAGGAATTAGTTTGGTGCATATGATGAAATATAGATATTTTTTGCTTGGAGCCCTTAAGACATGGAGCGAATTGACCCAGGCGTTATCACTCACCATCTCAAAATAAACCCTAGTGTCAAGCCTGTGAAGTAGAAGAAAAGACATTTCGGACTCGAGAAAGAAAAGATTATTCAAGTTGAGTGGATAAATTATCTAGTACCAGGGCACATTAGGGAAATATAGTTCCCTGAATGATTGTCCAATGTCGTCCTGGTACCTAAGCCAGGAGGATAATGGAGGATGTGCATAGATTTTAGGGACCTTAATAAAACGTGTCACATTTACCCCTTGCCCAGGATTGATCAATTAGTGGATTCCATATTAGGATGTAAACTAATAAGTATGATGGATGTCTCACAAGGATACTATCAAATCATGTTGGCTCCCGAGAATCACGAGAGAGTGAGTTTCATCACCTCGCAATTTGTCCTAAAGAACGCTAGAAGCATGTATCAACGTCTAGCAGATAAGATATTTTGACCTCAATTAAGGGGAAATGTTGAAGACTACGTAGACAGCATGATAGTCAAAAGTAAAAAAGTTGGAGATCATATCATAGAAAATATAGGCTGAAGCTCAACCCAGGAAAATGTGCATTTGGGGTACGGGAAAGTCGCTTACTGGGTTTCATGGTAACTCAAAGAGGCATCGAGTCCAAACCCTTAAGATCAAAGCATTCTTGCATGAAAGCCCCGACGAAATCAATGAAGTACGACCGTTGACTGGGAGGATAGTAGCACATAGTCGATTCATTTCCAAATCTACTGAAGAAAGTCTGCCCTTCTTCAAAACATTGAGAAAAGCAGAAAATTTCAAGTGTGACAACGGTTGTCAGCAGACGTTCGAAGAACTATATGATGATCCGCGTGAGTCAGCTTAGTCAGTTGACCACCATGTCGACTAACCCAATGAAATTGCAAAGATTCCAACATCTGTCATTGATGAAACGCGACACTCATTCAATGAATGCAATACTTAGCGCAAATCTCAGTAGGACTCTCAATTCAGTCTCGAGGTCCTTGACTTGGAACGTTTCTTACCAACCCTCAAAAATTGGTTTAATAGCTGCCATCCAATGTGCAGCCTAGTGAGCCTCACCGGCACATGCCCGATAAACCAAGAATATATCTTTAGTCCTTCTTAGGTATTTAAGTATGGTCTTGACTGCAGTCCAGTGAGCCTCACCGGCACATGCCCGATATATGCTCGTTACGCTCAGAGTAAAAGCGACATCTGGCCTTGTGCACTGCATAACATACTGTATGTTGCCTATGGCTGAAACATAAGGTATGTCAAACATTTCTCCAAACTCCTGATCAGTCTTAGGAGAATGCTTCTTGGATAGCTAATCCCATGCCTCTTAGGAAGGAATCCTCGTTTGGAGTTTTCAATTTTGAATCTCTTCAAGACTTTCTCAACATACTAGGATAATCTTGATGCTTAGGATGCAGGAAGCCTCACCCAAATCCTTCATGGAGAATTTTGTGGACAACTATGCTTTAGTGTTACCTAACATCTTAACATCATTCCCAATGGTGGCAGACCTTCTGCACTTCTCCAACAGATGTGAATCCCTCTAGCTGAACCATTTAGATGTCTTCCTCAATGAACCCATTAGGAAAAGTCGTTTTCACGTCCCTTTGCCATATTTCATAGCAATACCATGCAGCTATGGCAAGCATAATCCGAATGGACTTGGCCATGGCTATGGGTGAATAGGTTTCCTCAAAATCGACTTTAGGTCATTGAGTATACTCTTTTACCACAAGCCTGGCCTTAAAGGTAGTAACCTTCCTGTCAGCTCCAAGCTTACGTTTGTAGACCCGTTTACACCTAATAGGTTTAACACCCTTGGGTGGGTCTACCAAGGTCCAACCTTATTTGAACTCATAGAGTCCATTTCAGATTTCATGGCCTTAGCCTATTTTTCCGAATCGATGTCCGACATTGCTTCTCCATAGGTCTTTGGATCATTATCCAATTGACCAGTCAAACCCAAAAATCCATACCCCTCAGGTTCTTGGGACAATCTGGTTGACTTTCGGAGGACAACAATAGCGTTAGTGAGAAGTATAGGCACAGATGATGTCATTACATCCATTTGAGGTGTTCCCTCACTGGATTCCTCAAGGAGCAATTACTCACATCGGGAATCCACTGGAAACCTTTTTCCAAGAAGACTGCATTTCGCGAGACAAATATCTTTTGTTCGGAGGGATCATAGAAATAATACCTCGCAGTTTTCTTAGGATAACCCACAAACCTGCACAAACTAGACCTTGAGTCCAATTCGTCTCCCACTAGTTTCTTGACGTATGTAGGGCTATCCCACATCCTCAAGTACTTGTAAGACACAGGCTTGTCATGACATATCTGATATGGCATCTGGGCCACGGTCTTAGAAGGTTGCATGTTCAACAACTTGGCTGTCGTCTCAAGAGCATATCCTCAGAAGGATTAGGGCAGTTTGGTAAAACTCATCATGGACCGAACCATGTTCAACAAAGTTCGGTTCCTCCTTTTAGAGACACCGTTAAGTTGTGGGGTTCCAGAAGGAGTCTACTGAGAGAGAATTTCATTCTCTTGTAGGTAACCTAAGTATTCCACACTTAAATACTCACCACTTTGGTCCAACCGGATCCACCTCTGGCTTGAGTTCAGTGGCCCACATACGTCTGAATGGATCAAATCCAACAGACCACTAGCAAGCATACTTTGTCCTACAAAAAGTTTCTTGGTCATGTTCCCTTTCAGACAAGACCCGTAGTCTGGTAGATGATCCAAATCATCTATCTTTAGACTTTTTTAGTCTACCAATCTTTTAATCCTTTCTTTGAAGATGTGACATAGCCTTGCATGCTATATCTGTGCATTTTCTTGATTTTCCATTTAACATTTATTTTGAGCAGTAATGACGAAATCATGTTGTTGGAGAATATAAAGACCATTATGAAGTTTGCCTAGTAGGTATGAAGAACCATTCTTCACCAAAGAAAAATAATTTTTATTGATCATAAACTCAAAACCAACATTGTCCAACAATGAAATGGAAATCATATTTTTGATCATGCTAGGTACATAGTAGCAATCTTTCAATTCTATACTAACTTGATCACTAACAACTAAGTGGACTATCACTACAGCATTAGCAACAACAGCCTTTCCAGGACCACCTCGTCTTTACTTAGCTTTCAGCTTCTTTCCAACACATGCAAATCATTGCAGATGTGAGCTCCACAACTGGTATCCAATACCAAAAAAGCAGAGTTAGTTATCAAGTTAACCTCAATAAAAAATGTAGCTACACTGGAGAGGAGCTTGGGGCACTCCCTCTTCCAATGGTCCTTTTCTTGGCGATGCATACAGACATCATTTGCTCTTATTGACTTGGAACCTACTTTCCCTTTACCTTTGCCCATCCCCATCAGGGCAACAAGAGTGCTCAAACCATTTGCAACGATATTTGGCTTACCCTTCTTCCTCTTCCAGCGTCTAGCCCCCTTGGCTTTATTCATTAACCGCTCCCATTATTTCTTTAAAAGCCCACCACTCGCAAGTGGCATTTCGAGAAACCATTTTCTGGTGGGCTTGGCATCCACAAACACAATTCACCATGTCCCGCGTTTACAATTCACAAGGTAAAGTTTTGTGGGAGGTAACCATTACCATTCTCATCCAATAAGATACCCAAGATATTTTGCCTTGCCTCTTCAGGTGATCCTGAGGACTCCAAGAGAATCACATTACTCAGTGTTAGGCTCAACCCATAAACCAAATAAATATCTCAACTGTCGCCCCCCACGACTCATGAGACAGGGAAACAAGAGCATATTCTATTTGTTCACAATAATAGTATAGCTTTTTCTATCCCAAATGTGCCACGACTCGTAAGACCACAAAAGAATAGAAGTAGCATCCACACTACATTAGTGTGGATTGAAGGCTTAGAATTATCAAACCATTTGATTTAATTTCATTTTGGGCCTAATATTTACTTGTGACCGAGACGTCATCATTATAACATTTTGCATGATAAAATTACACATCATACACCAAAAATTAAAACATTTACCACATGCAAAAATTAGCCTAGCATGACCCTGTTGGATGATCACAAACTAAATCCTAAGTGACACACTGAGCCCCCTAGTGAGTTTATGGTCAATCTAGGGTGTGGCCTAACTATTACAAAATAATAACCTATTATCATTCTAATTGGCCTTCCTCTTTATTCTTCTTCCATCATGAGCTCCGTCCATCAGTCCTAGGCCTTCATCTCCTTGGAAGCTTACATTTATTCAGAATAAATGAAACCTCACATTCCTAACTACACTCATTACAACTGAAAATTGAAACCCCAATTAGAAGTTGGGAGGAGTACAAAAGGTGGGAGATGGCAAGCCTTATTATTCCAAGGCTAAAAACAAAAGAATAAACTAAAATAAAGAGGCACGCATGCCTCACCCAACATTAAAATAAACCATACATTCGGCCAATGGGCTTTGTGATCATCCACATTGTTCATCCAACAAACAATAATTAATACATTTATATCAAATATAAATATATTAAACAAATAAATACAATTCATATATTTAACAATTGAAATTCAATATCAAATATCAAAAGAAAACATAATTAAATGCAAAAATAACATACTAATAATGCAATTAAAAAATGGATATCATCCATACATCCAATGTACAATTTTTTTTTTGCTTGTTTGGAAACCATTTCCAAATTAATTTAAAGCACAATTTAATTTTGAAAAAATTCAATTTAACTAAAATTAAAATTAGCCAGAATTAATAATTACAGAAAAAATATTAAATTAGGAAAATCCAGTTTTTTTTAAAAACAACAGCACAAAACGGCCTAACTGTTCGAAACAGTAGTCGGCCGGCTGGCGAGTGACCAGGCAGTAGGGCAGCAACAGCTATAGTGCTCTGTTTCTCAAATGTTTTTTTAAATTTCTACAATTAAAAATTAAAATAAAACCATACATTTACAGAAAATTCAATTTTCACAAAATGCATAGATATCTATACTTTAAAAGCAAAATTAATATATATTTTCTAAATATATAATCATTCTTCAAAACCATAAAAAAAGGTTCCCCCACACATAATGACATGTTATTCCTAAAGTCAAAAACACTGAACTGGGCTCTAATACCACCGAAAAAATCGGTATGGCCCGAAAAATGCAATGGAAGCGTGAAATAAAACAAATTTAAAAACAGTTCAAATCCTAGAGAATGAAACAAAAAGCATAGAAATATAACATGAGACTTTACCTTTCTCTTTCTTTAGAAAAGCAACAACATGTATTATTCCCTTTATGTTCTCCCATTTCGTTCACTTGAGAATTCAAACTAAAATTTCTCTAAATTTTCCATACCATGAAATAGAAATGATATTGTTCTTTTTCTATTGCTAGATTGAACAAAGAATAAGAAGAAAAACAACTCCAAACAAAACACTATTGTTTAGTGCTTTTGGATTGTTTTATGTTCTAACTTGAACTAATTCAATATAGAACAAAAGGATAATAGTTTTTGGAGAGAAAATTGAGAGCAAATTCGTGGCTTAGAAGGAAGTTATATATGTAGTTTTGTATATCACATACAATTAATTTCAAAATTCAATAACTACTAAGTTTGCATCCAAGACAACCTATACAACCACTTGCGTATAACCTCCAACCATGGTGAAATAACTCCTCCATTATGTTCATCATGGTAAGGAGTTTCAACTCCTTCGTAACTTGCTCCAACCACCCTCAAATGGGCTTGGACTTCAAATATGCACCGGACTTCATTTAATTGACTTCATTTAATCAAATTAAATCAAGTCCAATCAAAGTTCATTGAACAATAATTAATAAATTAATTTTAGCCCAACTATGTATCAGGATTCATTTAATCCAATTAAATAAATCTAATTCCAAATGATAATAAATTGATCCAATCAGTTAATTAAGTCAAACCTAATAAATTACCTAATTAATTTAAAAGTGTTAAGCCCAAAAAATTAATTAATTGAATTAATTTTTGAGCCATCCATCAAATGGATTGCTAAATAAATGATTCAATCATTTATGTATACTCCTTGAATTAATTTAATGCCATTAAATAATTTGTTTATTCTCAAATTAATTTCAAATTAATTCCACCAATTTTATAGTGATTTGTGTGTGACTCTTTAGGTTCATCCTCAGCTAAACTTGGGCTTGTGTGTAATATAATGATTAATTAAATCCAATTTGATTAATTTATTTCTAATTAACCATTAATCAAAAATTTCCATCACCATAGGTGGCTGTTTAGCAACGGTACATGGCACTAGATACTAGGTGAATGTTGGTGTGAACATTTAGGCTCCCGAGTACCATATGGGTATGGTCCTTCTATCATCTGTCTCCCGATCTAAGTCTAGGGCATGGAATTGAGCATCGGTTTCCATCCTAAACTAGATACTATGCTAGATAACTCGTAATGCGTTTGCTCTATTGATTGACGTAAGAAACCATTCCCTACTTAACCAATCGTTGTGGCCATAGACCCTAAGAGCACGAACCATCTTAGAGTGCATAGGAGACTTGACTGTCATATACTGACAGGTGACTGATTCTATCTTGAAACCTACCGTCTTCACTACATATTTTGACTGCACTGAACAAGAATTGTAATGAACACATCCAAGATTCGGTCATCTTTCATCATATCTAAGATACAACCATCATGTGCATGCAACTGCCATGGTTCCTAAAGTCCAAGGACTAATCCCATACTATCAGAGCCAAGAGATCAAGTCATACCGACCAAGCCTCCGGGGCTTCCATATGACGATTTCCCGCGCGTCAGTTCAGTTGGTTTGACAACCTTGTCAACCATCCACTAATATTGTATAGACGTCCAATGTTTGTCGCTGATGAAACACGATACTCATCCAATGAATGCAAGTTTAATGCAAGTCCCAATAGGACTCTCGATGCGCAGTCTCGAGGTTGTCGACTTGGAATGTTTCAAACCTAACCTTTAGAAGTTGGTTTCATGGCCACTATCCAATATGCAGCCCCACTACATAGGTTGTACTATTTGGTTTGTGGGTATTTTGTGATGTTAAACCTATAAACATAATCAATGAGCACAACAAATACAATTGACGCATAATGAATACGCATTTTATTCATAAACAATGTTACAATTACTTCGAAATTGTCAAAACAGATTGCATAAAGGCCAATCCAGTCACCTTTCCAACATGGAAGGCCTGGACGGATCTAAATACCGTTTGGATCCAAGTCCATTGTGTGATTAATATTTATTTAGCATCGGGCTCAATCCATCAACCAAATCACACTTCAACTATTGCCCCCTACGACATACGTTGGACATCTATGCAATTTCAATGGGTTACTAGAGTTGTTACCCGACTAAACTGACTCACCCGAATCATCACATGGAAGCCTAGAGACTTGGTCGGTATCACTAGAGTCCTTGGCTTTGATAAAGTAGTACTCAGACTTGAGGAATCACGGCAGTCACGTGCATATCGATGACAGTACCTTGGGTCTGTGCGAGAGGTGACTTTGTCACAAACATAATCATCATAAGCCTTACTAAATGCAGTCAGAGTATTTAGCTAGGATGGTGAGTTTCAAGAAGAGGAACCATCCCCTGTCAAAATATGACAGAGGTATCTCCTATGCACTTAAAGATGCGTTAACGCTCTATAAAGTTGTGGTCACAGTCATTGGTCGAATAGGAAAAAGAGGATCCTGTGTCGAGCAATTTGGTGCAATGCGATCTCAAGTATTAAACATTGACGTCTAGTCAAGGATGGGAGTTGACACCCAATTCCACGCCCTAGACTAAGGTCGGGAGACGGTAGATAGAAGAACTGCACCCGTATAGACTCAGGAGCCTAAAAGTTTACATGAAAATTTGCCTAGTCTCTACTACCATAAACTGTTGTTAGACGACCCATGGTGACAAGCTTTCTTGATCAAAGGTTGATCAAGAATTATTAATTAAATTGGATTTAATTAATCACAGTGCTTGACACTAGCCGAAGTCTAGTTGAAAGGTGAACCTAAACAGTGACACACAAATCACCAAGAAGAAATGAGAAATTAATTGGGAATTAATTCCATAAGTAATTGGATTACTTATAAGAGGGATCCATTGGATGGATAAGCACATCGATCAATTAATAGGATTAATTTACATGTTGCTTGCCCTTATTATTTAATAAGTTTGACTTATTAATTAATAAAGGCTTATCGGGGTCATATATTTCATTAGATTAAATATATTATGGACTTAATTAAGTGGTCTTTAATTAAAATGAATCTAATTAAGATTAATTGGGCCTTGTATTTTAATTTATTAAAATCGGAGCCTATTAATTAAGTTGGTGTTAGAAAAGAAAATTACTAACTAACAAATTCAGTTTTGGAAAATGTCATGTTAGTAATCCTTTATTTGAGCCACGGGGCTTGATAAAATTCCGAGGTATACCCATCCGGCCCAGGGGTTTTATTAGCTGCAATATTAAATATAGCCAATTTAAACTCATCATTTGACACCGGGCGCATCATCATCCGAGCCTCTTCATTGGTCACAATGTGGCGTACCCATGAACGTAGGTACCGAAGGTCTAGAAACCTTCTACTCCGCTCGCCTCCCACCAAGTTGTCATAGAACCCAACAAACTCTTGGATCACCTCCTAGTAATCCGTACAGGTATGGCAAAGCTCATCATCAATTTGGAAAATTCGACATTTTGTACGATTCTGCGCAATTTTTCAGAAAAATACTCGCAAGCATTGATATCCTACTTTCATCCACTGCATCTTGGCACGCTGCTAAAGCATGACGTGCTCAAGCTGCTGATAAGGATAATTCACTACTTATCCAGCTGCCACAACCAATCTTCACAAAAGTCTAGAAAAGTGGGAAAGACCCCCAGCAAGCGGGGGAACTACCCAATATTTACAAGTTCGGTCCTCGAGACAGGGGAATGGCTCATCGACTCTATAAGCATTCTTCAAGCATCTTATCACGAATTCTCACATTCGTTTTAAAGTTTATTCCACATATCTTGATTTTCTATCACAAATATTTACTTTCTGACTTTATTTCACTTTAAATCCAATACTAACTTGGTCGTCATAGTGCTACTGTATTTTCTTGCAGGTCCCTTTTTCAAGATCCTTAAATGCTTCAGCCCAAAACTTTAAACAGTATTCCAGATCTGTTTGACCCATTCTATTTTTGCATGCATCAACGCCAATAAATTAAAGACACCAATAGGGTGCTCTTTAATATATATAGTATAGATTATAATTTTAGAATAAATGAAAGCAACTCTTTTTTTATTATTATTTTTTTTTTATAGCCACGCATACACTCCCTCACATACGCTCCCAATAGGTTTTTAATTCAATACCTCCACAATAAAACATCGAATCCCAACATATTAGGGTGTCCCATAAGGGACAAGCAACACCTAAATAATATGGGGAGTGTGCAAAATTCCCTCATGTGAACAAAACTACCAAATTGTTTCTCGATCTTTTAAAAAATAACGTAATATACTCCCTTAACAGAGGTGTATTACAAGTGTTTTATGTCCAATTTTAACTAATTTTAAAAATATTTATTTTAAATATATAATATAATATATAATAATGACTCATATAATAGTTATAATAATATATCATTATTAAAAAAAATTTAAACCCAAACAACACCCTCGTTTCTTCCTCCCTTCCTCATTGACCCCCTTTCCATGCTATTGTTGTGGCTGCCACGCGCCGTCAATACTCTCCCTCTCTCCCTATTGCTTTCACTTCTCCGCTTTTCTCTCTCTCTATCCCTATATATATATATATATATATTTATAATTATATATACAAATATATTTGATGCATATGGCAAAAATAAGGTCAGCCCAAGAAGAATAAAATAACCAAACCCACTTAACACCTTAATCTTAGCCCAAGATGCCTAACGGCCCATGAAGGAGGATAAAAGCTCAAGGTACCCCTGGAACATGGCCCAATGAAAGATGATTGACCTAGGATCCACACTCAGCCGTCTCCACAAGCAAACACCTGGCTTGGCAAATGTGTCTCCTCACTAGCTTGGAAGACACAGTTCAAGGGTGGTCTCCCAAAGCCTCGGACTCCTCAGTAGTTGGGAGTCCTTACTGGTAAGGGGTCTCCATCGACTCAAAGATATGCGGTCAATAGCAATTTTAGTAGAAGATAAAGACAAAATTACTATCTGATGAAGGGTTAAGACTATGCTAAAATCTTGATCTGTAGGTTGTATGCATATCAAATATTAATTTTCCTGATTATGGATTACCATTATAGAGAATAATCTCTTAAGTTATTGATTTTTCTATACATTATTGATAAATGCATTTCTGAATCAATTCTTTCCTTGAAAGTTGTTTCTATTACTACTCCAATAGTTCCTATGTGATCCATTTCTTAGTAATAGCTGCTTCTTCTCTATGGCTACTTAACTCTTCAAGAATTTTTCTTCTTTAACAATAAGTTGCATTTCCATCACATTATTTGAAGTTCAATGGGAATAGCAAACTTACTTGAACTTACTTTGTAGATTATGTGATGTTTTCTCTGGTTTAGTCTTATCTAGTTGAGGACTCTCCCAATTCCCCTAATTCTAAAACCATCGTATGGGCTGAGTTTGGAATCCTAGCGCATGATTCTTCACATGGTTTTGTTTGACACCGTCATTCAGGAAAAGAATCCTAATAGGCTTTAATAGGTTTGAATCCTTTCTCCCTTGTTGTAGTTATTCTAACTCGAATTAAGATCCATCCAAATCTGTTTCTATTCCTTCCTTGTATAGACTTCTATCTGAAGGAGGTTTTTCAAATTGGTATGTGGGTACGAAATCTATTAGGATAGATGACCAGAAAGTCAATTAGATTGGCTTGGATGTAATCTGTCTTGACATTACTCGATGTTATGTAATTATTATTAGTGAATAAAATTAGAATTCACTTATTGGCTTCTTCATTTGTTGTTCTCATTCTGTAAATATACATCTGCTTGAACATCATAAGAAAACCCATAGACCACTTAACGACCATGAAGTTGAACTGCACATTGGCTGACAGTCATTGAAATCAACTACCGAGCGATTGGGTCTGAAACGTTCCAACTCGAGGACCTCCATATTGGGCATCGAGTATCCTATGTAGACTTGAACTAAGAGTCGCATTCATTTGATGAATGCTACGTTTCATTGGTGACAGATGAGGTGCATCTATGCGATCTTAGTGGGTTGATTGGCTAGGTCTCGAATCAACTGAATGGACTTGCCAGAGTAGTCATGTGGAAGCCTTGAAAACTTGGTGAGTATGACTTGGATCTGAAAGATCACGTTGTACGGGCCGAGAACTCGCTAGCGGAAGCGGTGAAGCGAAATCGCACAATAACTAAAAATTAAACGCAAAACTGAACGAATCCAAGGGGTGTACGCTTGGAGTTTCCAGACGTTCGATGTAGTAAAATAAAAACCAACATGAGGCTGATGTAAAAACACTAAAATCAAAAATTCAAAGGAGTGAAAAACGATACCTTCGTTTTTCATGATCGCTTGAGATGTTCTTGACTTGAGGTTCCAATGTAGTAGCCCTGTAATTTGTCCACACCACACTGGAGTCAGATCTCTACGTCCTCTTTGCTAGAAGAGAAGAAAAATTGCACCTTAGTGCAATAGAGAGAGGGCGGCCGAGCGGTCAGGAAGAGAGGAGGAGATCTTTTTGTGTTCTGTAACAATGATTATTATTATTTCCCAAATAATTATATTACATATATATATAACTTGTTTGATAATTAAGAATGTTTCTAAATACATTCTATTATCTTCAAGGTATATTTCTCTTTATTCCAAATAAATAGACTCGCAAAATGGTTAGAATTGCACTTTCCAAAAAGTACAATTTTCTAGCCATTTATTTTCTACCATGGAATTTTCCATGGGCTCAACGGAATAGGGCTTGGCCAATTTTTATCTTAAAAATTACAAGATCAATGAATTTTTATTTACATCTAATTAAATAAAAATCCAATTTTATTAAGGCTAACTTGTATACATTAGCCCAAATTATCGTTATTATTTAATAAGATCCATCTCGTTAAATTATAAGGATAAGCCTAATATAAATTAATGCCATTAATTTATTCTTGGGCCTCTTCTATCTTTGTAAGTAATCCAATTACTTGTGGAATTAATTCTAAATTAATTCCTTGTTTCTTTTCGGTGATTTGTGTGTGACTCTTTAGGTTCACCTTTCAGCTTGACTTGGGCTAGTGTCTGACACTATTATTAATTACATCCAATTTATTTAATAATTCTTTATTAGGTCTTAATTAAGAAAGCCCGTCACCATGTGTGGCCATCAAGCAATGGTAAATGGCACTAGAGACTAGGTGAATTACCGTGTGAATATTTAGGCTCTCGAGTCCATAAAGGTACGTCCTTGCATCTACGATCTCCCGACCTAGGCCTAGGGCATCGAATTAGGTGCCGGTTCCCATATTTCTAGACATAGGAACCTGCTTTTCCTATTCGATCAATAACTGTGGCCACAGATTCAGAAAGCGTGAAAACATCTCCAAGTGCATAGCAGATACCTCTATCACATACTGACAAGGGAAGGATCCACTTCTTGGAACTCACCGTCCTTGCTACATACTCCAACTGCATTGGAAAAGGCTTATGATTATCATGTGTGTGACACAATCACCTCTCAGATAGATCTAAGATACAGTTATCACATGCACGGGACTGTCGTGATTCCTCAAGTTTAAGGACTACTCTCGTATTGTCGAAGATGGGAACTCAAGTCATACCGACCAAGCCTCCAAGGTTTCCACATGATGATCCCCGAGAGTCAATTCAATCAGTTAACCACCTTGTAAACTAACCCACTGAAATTGCATAAACGTCCAACGTCTATCGCCGATGAAACGCAACACTCATCCACAGAATGCAATACTCAGTTAAAGTATCAGTAGGACTCTTGATGCCCAGTCTCAGTAAGCATAATAGATACATATTGCTTACCATATTCGTCGGGAGAATATTGCTTAAATAAAGATTGCTTGAATGGTGCTTAAAACTGCCAATCTAATTTGCTTTTCGTCGCCTATTCCAAAAATCTCCCATTTGACTTTAAAGCCAATGGCTCATGTTTTCAGATTATTCGATCATGAGCAATCTGCGATACCGTCTAGGTCTTATGGGTCTACTGTAGTGAAAGAATCGGTACGACTCAAGAATGCGATGGAAACATGAAATAAAAAAATAAAAACAGTTCAAAGGGGTGTTCCTTTGAAATTCTCGAGCGTTTGGTGTTTGTTAAAAGCATAATAATAAATATATGAGCATGCTAGACATGTGGCTAAAGGATGGAACAAAAGCATAAAAATACAACATGTAACTTTACCTTTTGTTTCTATAGATGAGCAACAACGTGATTGTTTTCCTTTTCGTTCATCTGTGGTTTACTTTAGGATCCAAATTGTAACACCTCTAATTTGTCCATACCACACTATGGAATAGATATATTTCTTTTTCTATTGCTAGAAAGAACAATGAACAAGAAGAAAAACAACTCCAAACAAAATTTTTTGTTTAGTACTTTTGAATTATTCTATGTTCTAACTTGAATCAAATTCAATATGGAAACAAAAAGAAGAGTATTTTCATATAGAAATGGGAGCAAATTTTGGGGATCATGTGATAGGTTATGGTGGATATGTGTGTAGGTTTGTATATTACATATAATTGAATTCAAAATTGAATAACTATCAAATTTCCTTCCAAGACAACCTATGGATACACATGCATATAACCTTGAACCATGATGAAATAACTAATCCATTATGGGCGTCTTTACTTGATGGCACAGCATATCCCTACATGGGATTGATTTGGGAGAACCTAATGGATTGCAAATGGGACCCACTACACACATGTTTACTACGGCAAACACAACCCACATTTAACCGTACAATTACCTTCATGTACCCTTGAATTTGAAATCCCACCACGCCTACCCTCAGCCCTTGTTCGTCTTTCCCCTCTTTTCCCCAATTCTCTTTTCATCCATTCGACATTTTGAGCCAAAGACGTAGCGTCCGCCAGATTCGATCAACGGCACGACGTCAACCACAATCTTTTGGGTAAGTCTCCCAACACCTTCACGTTCTCTTCAACCATTTATTTACGCTAAATACCGACTGTAATTTTTTTAGCAACCCGTCTTTCGAGTTCTACAGTTAATTGAGCGTTTTACTTTGGCGGTGCCGCATGCGGATTCTATGGCTTCCAAACCATTTACAAACCACTGTCAGTAATCTTATCACTGCTTCTCACTCTTAATTGCTATTATTGGTTGATTTACCGTACTCGGTTTTATGCGCGATGTTATGCCTTACAATTCTGGATTGACATTGTTATACATCGTCATGTACTATCAGCATATACAATAACTTCGCACCGAGTTATCTGTAACATCGTCTATTTCCAAAGCCTTTGTGCTTTTGACTGCGTTGTACTACAACTGCATTTAGGTATAATGGGATTGTGCATTGTCCAATTTTAGAAATTTTCTACTCTGAATACACTTTAGTTTTCCACTGAATCCATGTCCCTGATACGTTGTCAGTAATATAGAGTAAAAATCACTAAGGCTGATCTAATATCGGACATTTGATGATTGTAATATTGTATCCCTTTACTTAATCTATAGGGCAACGTACATGGAGAACACTCAATTCAAACAGAATTTCAATAGTAGCGATTCTGGGGGGTAGATCGACTAGTAGGCAGCGTTCCTCTAGATCCACAGACGTTGTACTGCGGTTTTGCATTTGTGATAGAGATGTTGTTGTATGAATCTCATGGACTAGTCTTAATCCTTGTCAAAGATTTCGAGGTTGCCCTGGTAGTGAGGTTCGTTTTAAAAAAAATTAATTATCTCCAAAGGAATATTAGGTAAATAATTCTCATTAGATAGCCTTAGCATATACGAATTACTTTACATTCGTTGCGCTTGTATAATCAAGGATAGGTATATACATCACATATCCTTTTTTATATTTAGGGCTGATACTTTGGCACATTCGAATGAGTTGACCCCCCAATGTGTCGTAGGTCCAAAGAGATTATTCTTGGATTGCTGAACAGAATCTCGGAATATGAAAGTCGGATGAAACGTTTCAATGAACGTCTCGAAGCTGAGGTGACGCATCGTCGTACTTCAAAAAAGTATCGTATCGTTTTATTAGTTGTTTGGCTATTCACCCTTTGGATTGCTGTTAAGGGTTAACTTTGTCGAATCCGTTGTTGTTTGTATATTTTTTGTTTGCTTCGATATTTGATCAATGTTGTAGTTTGTGTACTTGTCCTTATCAGCTCTGCTACAATTGATACCTCAGCCATTCACAATTTCAATAGTGTATGTCCAATTGCCTATTTCTTGCTTAAATGTATATCAACTTATTTCACCTTTTCGTCACTGTGCTTATGTTTTGCTTCGCGATGTTTGAAACTAGTGTAATATTCTTGTCATTTGTTTATGAACCCTTATGGCAACATACAGTGCATTACATCTTCTTTGCATCTGGTATATTACTACATTTATCAAAACTCTTCTTAAACGTTTCTACGGAATCATTTTTTGAGTCGAATGTAACTTGTGTCTTATAATTCCATGCTACATTTTACAGTGCACCTTCCATTTAAGTTCAGTGGTTTCCCTTTTTTGTATTTATTTACAATACAGTACTTAATATATAGGAATATAAGTAAGCCTGTAGTTCTTCCAATGAGGCCGAGTTTACCCTCATCCCCCAAAGAAAATGTTGTGACACATTTATTCATCCAACTAGCCAACCTGCAACTGGTTCATTAATCATGACAAAACCCTCCACATTAATTGTAAACCTGCTAGAGGTAATCAATTTGCTGAGATTGTGCACAAAATGGTACAGTATCCCATTTTTTCCATCTTCAGCATATGCATTTACAACTTATACATGTCCAATCCCAACCAACTGCCACAAATAGGATTAATTAATCCCACCTACCAGATAACAGACACCTGAATTAATGGGTATGCAACCTTTTCTTTTTATCACTACGAAATGAACAGTGTTTGCCATTGATTGGCCAACACATCAAATTACATTTCCTTACATTCCGCTATAAATGTGACTAAATTTTCAATACTTCCACATGAAAAAACATTGCTATCTGTTGTAGTCCCAACCACATTACTTTTTCCCAAAATAGCCAATGATGTGGCCTGAAGGCTATTACTATCAAAGATATATGTTCTATTGTTCCAAATGGACCAAAGACAATGGAAGAAACATTTGTTATGAAATTGCTTGATCACGCCAAAAAAGGTCGTTTTCACCCAGAGCGTGCAAACAAGTTTGCGATTTCGGATGCTTTACATGAAGTGGTTAAGTTGTCACGGTGGTAAAATTGACTTGGGTTTGGGAGAGTACGTCGTCAAGTTCCTTTGTGAGCAACATGATGTTTTCAGGAAAATGGTGAAAGGATGAGATGTTGTGTGGAACAAGCGTCTATGATTTGTCACTGCGCCGGATGCAACATGAAAGGAGTTTTGTTATATTATTATACTGCCTAAAACTTTAACAATGTGTTCCCATGTTGTTTGTGCTGTACGAATATGTTATTCTAGGAATCACGCATCGGGAAGTGCTATGTCAACGCATATGAGGACATGTCGGACGAGCTCTGTGCGCTGTTCACTCAACCAGTGGATTCAGATTTAGTATCGTGGGGTATGCGGAGGCAGAAGCGAAAGAAGGGGAGTCGGATAAACTGTCTGGTGGTACTGCTTTGGTTGAACCAACCACAGTATTGGGAGATGTTCAAAGCGATCCTTGCCTGTATGCCTACGTATCTGACAGCCCGACATCAAGCTCGTCGTTGTGGAACTTTATTAATGACTTCTACGAATGCGAGGACGATGCCGACTCATTGCACCCGCTGCTTGGCGTGCCAAGCGCTAAAAGGAAGCTGAAAATGTGCAAATGTGAAATCCCTCGTGCTGCAAGGTCGGAACAGACAAGCGAGCTCATCGGTATCGAATCGAGCGCCGCTGAAAAAGGTTGACTGAGAGGAGTGTAAGGTTGAGGTGAAGGTTGTGGAGAAAGGAAATCATGTTTAGGTTGTTGCATGCATAGTAGGGAGCATCTATATTATATGTATATATATTTACATATGTATAACTTTAATGTTTGCGGAGTTTTTTAGGGAATGATGTTGTCTTTTGTAACATTTTCTCATGCAGCTGTACTTTATTTAGCTTTCCTTTTTAGGATGTCTCAATCTTTAAGTAGTGTGTATCAGAATTAAGAAACCTAGTTATAAGGGCCACATAAGGCGAAGAATGTTTGTTACTGTCAGGTGTTGTTGTTTTTTGGTTTCCATGTGTTCGCATGGGAAGTGTACATTTTGTTCAGGCTAGAATTGGGGGACCACCTACACGTGTTAAACATTGTGGCTGATATGTTTCATAAATTATGAATTTAAGAAAGTGAGGCATGTTTAATGTATTGTTGTTGCATTAACTGTATTAATTTGTAATGTGCAGTTTTTATTTGTGTATTTTGGTCAGTATTCGTGTATTAGGAGATTACTTCTGTTGTACTGTATACATTTTATTACAATATAATAATTTTTACGAAAATCAGTTTTAAGTATAATAATTCTATAATTTATTATAGCAAATTCTGAATTACAAGCTAAATGCATGTCCTCCAATGTATGTATGTGTTTATATTTAATCATGCCTAAGTGAATGCAATTAACAGAACAAAAAGCAGCAATCAGACGAAATTCAATGCATAATACGCCATAATGACTACTGTTTTCCAAAGCAGTGTTTCTTTTTCACTGCATGCAATGATGAGAAAAAAACAATTATAGCAGGGATACAAAAGGCCACAATTGCGTGCTTTTTTAAGGAGTAGAGTCCTGCCATCAAGTACCTGTCCCTTCATCTCATCCGAACCCTAGTGACCATCTTCTTTCTTACTACACCATCCCCTACAGCGTCCAATAACCAAGCTTATACTATGCCTAGCAGCAAAATGCTAATGAGGCAAAGTCTCTATTTTTATACCCCGAGATAGACTAAGAAAGTCGACAACACTTTCTGCAACTACCCGTACTATCACGAGTTGATGGGCTGAAACCAGTCTGACCTACTGCGGCTGGATAACGATTCCTTGAAAAACACGGCCGATGCGGTTAACAGGTATGCCGGCCGATCCTGTTCATATGATTTCTTCCAAAACAAACTTAGCTTGCTGCATTTGCGCTACAAAACATTAGAAAAGGTGCTGGAGGAACCTTATATCACCTGGAACGAGGAAACAAAGAGGATGGCCGGCAGGAGAGAAGACTGGAAGAAGATCATATGGGTATGGCCTTTTTCAAACTTTGTACTAATCCGTTCTATTAACAAATTAGTTTTTTCCTTGAAAAAAACGATGCCCTGCAGGAGAACCCATTTGCCAAGACGTATTACTATTTTGGTGAGCCGAAGTGGGAACAGATGCGTAAGATACTTGGTGGGGCTGTGCTTTCTCCATTCCGCGGAACAAATACTAATATTGATGAGGGCAACGAGGACGGATCTGATGGATCTGGCGTTATATTCCTGCGGGTGAAATCATATGAGGAGCCTGAGGTGGTTGATTTGGTGACGAGTGAAGATGAATGTTGAAGTGTGTGTGCTGTTGTTGGCAAGGAAAGAAATGTGTGTAGTTCCGTTGCGTATGGTCGGAAAAAAAAAATTCTGGGGCAGTGGTGGTGGAGCATGTTAATTTGCTTTTTTGTTTTTTTAATGAATGGATGGAAAATGTTGTAAGGCGAGTTTTTGAACAGTTTTCAGTTGATGCAATTTAGCTTTCCCAAATTCTTCTTATGCTGTGTTTAAATTGCTAATTTCTTTTCAACAATATTTCACATTATCCACAAAAAAACGAATTCCATTAGTGAATTTTTATAAGCATTCTAATTTGGAAAAAGGTAACACATAGTCCCAGCACATGAAAAGGTTAGAAAATGAAAATTTTTTCTTCCAGTTGAAAATTTGCCTGAATGTACATGTAAGAAACCCTTGAGTAGGGTTTATACAGTCAGATGGTGCAAAACAAATAACACAAACTTGGGACATTAATTTATATATGCACTTGTAATTCATTATACAAAATTTTAGGAATGTAATACAGATTTAAGGCACCAATAAATGAAGACTCTGCTGGACAAAAAGAAGAACTAAATAACCGTTGTTTTCCAAGGCACCATCTGGGAGGATGCACCATCCAACCAGACGAATAGAAGCCATAATTAGTGGGGTGCCTTCGGCTTACCTTTTAGGTAAGTTGACCCTTCGGCTTACCTTTTACGTCTCTACATTACCCTTCACCCTCTTGTCTATTCTTCTCACCTGAGGCCAATCCCTAAACAAGTATTTTTGCTTCCAAAACTTCACCGTTTTTTCTTTTTTCCCAATAATTCAGACTAAGGAAATGCAGAGGCGTAAAAGACCCATGGGCCAAGGACGGTACTTCTATAGTAAGAGTTGGACGAAGAAGGTTGACGTTGTGTTCGTTGATGCCATCTCTTATCAGGCCTTTCTAGGCAGAAACCAGTATGACCGACGCTAAACGAATCTGCCGTCGTTGAATTTCACTGCTGACGAGGTTAACAGGTACGCCGAAAGAGACTGACTATTGTAATTTTTTAAAACTAAACTGCATCTACTTAGGTTGCGCTATGACACCTTCCCAAAAGTACTAGTAGATCACTCCATCACCGGGAATGAGAACACGAACAGGATGCTCGGCCGGCGGGAAGACTGGAAGAGAGTAATCCGGGTATGAGTCTTTACCTTCGCTTTCTAAATTTTGGGATATGGAGACCAATGAAATTGTTTTCCTAAAAATCAGATGTAATCATGTTAGAACTTGTAGAATGCAAGAGACACCATTCGCTAAGGCGTATTACTGTTCGGGCGAACGAAAGTGGGAGCAGATGAAGGAGATCTTCGGTGGAGATGACATTACTTCATTGGATGAAGCCAGTGCAGAACTTTAAGATTCCAGCCAGGATAGATCGGACGTCAATTTGTTGGGAGTGAAAGACGATTAAGAGATTCAGGTAGTGAATTTGGTGACAAGCTCAGACGACAATTGAGATTGGTAAAAAAACTAGTGTGGATGGAAAGGTCAGCTTCTTTTGGTCGGACGATAGTTTAAGAACCCTTTTTTGTAATCGAAATGATGCTTTTGTTTCCGCCAGTGAATAGTCAAAACTTTGTAAAGGGCAATCTGCATATTAAATTATGTTGTTTTTGGGTTTTACATCAGATATAAGTGGTTTTTATGCTTTTATTTTTCGTTATATTGCTATGTTGTTAGTATCGCAATATCTTTCAATACACACGATTCATGGCTGCACTGCTATTTACTGTTGGAGTTGTTTCCACATATTTTTCTGAAATGAACCAAACAGAATCAAAACCAGGTGTGCATTTGTTGGAAATTTTACAAAAGATGCATTGTAGTATGTAAAATAATTACACATTATAGTGAACTTTATTGGTATGTCATTTTAGGAAGAACACATGAATTATATATTTGTATT